>NC_134366.1:632500-1232500 GCF_035582795.1 Mycteria americana | reverse complement strand
TCTGGCTAGGACAACTTGTAGAAAAGACGGTGGGCTGTATGGCTATTTGGTTGAGCCATTGCAACCGTTCTTCTCTCTTTATTTCTTATGTTCCTATGTGTATTATCTGTAAAATTTGTCATCCCGTTCTCCATCCCTTCTTCAGAGTATTTAGGAATATGCTGGATGAGCCAGGTCCGAGCCCAGACCCTGAGATATCCCATCTGTAATCTCTCGTGGTTGCAGAAACCGATCATTTGTGTCAGCCCTTTGCTTCCTGTCTTTTAACCAGTTACTTAGCTGTGAAAGGACTTCCTCTCCTACCCTTTGATGGCTTCATTTCTGTAAAAGCTTTAGCTGAAAGCTTCTTTAAAAGTCCAAATCGCTTTGCTTTTGTTTTCCTACCCTTTCACAGAGCTGGGAACCTGGGTCTGGTCTCAGGGAGTCCAGTAACCAGCTAAGTCCCTGCTCTGTGTTGGTGCAGCCAGAGCCTTAATTCCTTTGCCACCCTTTGAAATAGTCTGGCTCTGGCTCCTGGCCTCCTAGTTCACATGGTTTGTCTGCAGAGCCCCATTCTGCGACACAGGCAACAGCAAAGGGAGTTCAGAGACGGAGAAGAACCTGGAGGTGTTCCCACCTGGGAGCTCTCCATAGGGCTGCAGTTGTATGCTAGCAAATATGCCATTTTCAGACCACCTTTTGTCTGCACTGTCACATTTCTCTCTCTGTAGCGCTTTCCTTCCAGCTCCTTCAGGAGCCGCAGAGCCCAAAATGCCTTGTAAACGAAATGTAAAATCCTCTCTCTTTCTCTTGGCAGAGGGAAGGGGACCGAAGCCGCGTGCAAAGTACAGCTGCATCTCTCAAAACACCTCTTGTCCTTCTTAATATATTCCTTCTCACATTTCATGACTTGTTACCGCGCGAAGGCAGTGAGAATTTTGCTGTTAAAACTGTTGCCCCTTCCCTCCCATCTGCTTCATGCTTATTTGCAGTATTTACAATGCAGCAAACCTTCTAAGTATTGCATAGTGGAGCCATGTGGCATCCATAGGTAGCAATGCTGCTTACAATTCAGCTCCTCTGCTATGTCAGACCAGTGGCTAAAAAGCAATTCATGACCAAGAGTAGAAAAAAAAAAAACAACCGAACAAATCAAAACAATTAATCTTGCAGCGTTGGAGGTAATTCCCAAGAGCATGGCAAGGAAGGTTAACTAAAAGCACCAGGCTTCTTGATGTGAGCGCGTGGAAAATGATTTTTAGGGAGAAGGCACTTTGATTTACCTCCTTTGATTATCCGCTTCTGGTGACAGAGATGCCTGCGTTACTTATTGTGGAGCTATCCGGGATATTCCCGTCCCTTTGGATTTTAATGCACAAATCAAATTACACCACAGCAAAAGGAGTGTACCAGAGCGGGAGGGTTTTCTTGTCTTCAAACAACTCCGTTGTTGCCAATATAATGCTAAATGCTTTAGTAATGCTTTGAGTCATAAAAGATCATTAGTGCTTTGAGGCCAGAGAAGGTTAATAAGAGAGCAGATGTTGGGCTGAGTCAATGGCCGGGTAAGAAAAGAAATGGGCAAGTTGTCCCTTTAACTCAGCTTGTGTTCGGGGGATAAATTCAGCCTGCTCAATGCTAGGGCCCTGACATGGCAAAAAGCAGCTGGAAGGAATAATGGATGAGCTGAACCAGGTGCTGAATTTCTCTGAAGAAATGCAAGAGCCAGACTTTGAAAAGAATTTCTAAGCCAGCGGGTCCCTCCCTGTGACAGCCAGTGGAAAAAGGGAGCCCGGAGCCCGGCACGAGAGGCAGGGCTGTTCTCCGGGGGCGGCTGCTGCCTGCTCCTGCCATTGTTGCTGTTCCTCAAACACGTCTCTCCGCTCACCCTGCCGTAACCTTGGTCCTCACCCCTCTGCCGTTAACAGCAGCTCTTTTCTATAGGAAAACTCGGGGAAAACTGCTTTCTTTTGGTCGTGGTAGCAATGCGGACATCTGGCTTTTTTTTTTTTTTTTTTTTTCCCCAGCTTGTCTATGCTTTGCAAATGAGCAGCAAACACCAGAGCTGGTTATGTACAACTCCTGATATCAAACATCATTGCCCGTGGTCGTGTTTGGACCCACTCTTCCCGCTTTTGGCAGCTAGCAGATCTCCCCTGTGCCTGCTGGAAGCGGGGGTTAGATATGACACTGGCCAGCACAGGACCTCGCCAGCTTCCTTGGGGACTGGCTCAGAAACGCAGAGGGTAAAAGAGCCAAGTAGCACCCGGGCAGCGAGGAGCGTTGGCTTCCACGTTCCTGTCTCCTTTAGCTTGGCAGTGGTTGGGAAAAGTGTTGCTGATGAAACGGAATCCCGCAGGTATTTACAAAGCCTCTAGTCTGCGATTTCCCCAAGGCCACAGATCATTTAGAATAGTTTGGGTTGGGCTGTAGGGTCAGAGCGCCAGGGAGGAGACGGGGAAAATAAATATGAATTTAGATGCCTGAGGATGTGGTAAAACAGCCGGGACACCTGAGCTGCCTTTAAAAGACACCTACAAAAGAAAAAACACGGAACAGCATCGGTGCGTACGTCTCCCTCGCTTACCCTCTCCTTACACTGGTTGTGTGAAGCCAGATACGCGCTTCAGGGTGGGGTTGGTCTCACGTCTGGGTATTCGTTATCCTGGAAGATTCTATGGGGGACTGGTATGACTGGGACAGAAGAAATACAAGGTAAATAGAGAAAAGAGATAGGAAGGGCAAAGACTTTTATTCTTTCCCTTTTCAAATCTTACTTTTTGCCTCTTTATATACGTATATACTTATATATCCCTCTGTGTATGTAGCAACTATTTAAAATGTAGGAGAAAATGATTAAAATCACCATTCTGTCAGCCCCCGGTGAAGATGAAGCTCATAAACCTGTTTTGCAGAGGCAACGACTCTGGCAGAGGGACGGAAGCGCAGGCCTGGCATTTCTGATGAGAAAAAAGCAGAAGCATCGCAGGATCATTGAGCATGAGACTGGAGGCACCCGGAGAGGTCGTGTAGATAGAGCAACACCTGCCGCCAGGCAAAAGCAGCTCAACTTAAACCTTTCTTGACAGATCTTTGTCCAACCTGTTCTTCAAAACCCTCAGCGATGATGACTCTCCACCCTCTCTTGGCGTTTCTTGCCGGTGCCTCGTTATTCCCACTTTATACACTTGCTGCTAATGTGAAACTTAAGTATCCTTTGCTACAATTCACCATGGTTTGTTTGCTGATTGCCGATGGCTGTGAAGAATAATTTACTGCATTCATAAAGCAAGGGGGAAAAAAAAAAAAAGAGTTTTGATTCAATTTTCAAGTCACCTTTAAAATTCACTTTTACCATTTCGAAGCAAAATGCCAGCTGGCTCTCCATGAGGGGTCTCCAGGCCTTTTCCAGCAGAGGCTGAAAAATCCCCAGGAAATGTGCTGAAACCAGCGGGGATCCGGCAGCAAAGTCCTCTCAGCGGGGAACCGCCGAGATCCTGAGGATGGCCGCAAGCAAAATGGGATCAAAGCAGGCAGAGAAAACGCCGTCCTTCTCCTCTCCCAGATGCAGGTGTTTGGCTCTCTAAAGACACCGCTCTCTGCCAGATCCTCTGCCCTTCCCATCCGCCATCATCTCCTCATCCTTCACACTTTTTACCCTCTTCTGACTCTCTTCCTCATTTTGCCTCATCCCGCTTTTCTTCTTGCCTCTCCGATCACCCCTTCTGCAGCACTTCCTTCTCGTCCTCCCAACTCCCATGGCTCCTTTTTTCCTGCCCTCTCCTATTTCTGCCGATCTCACGTACAACATACTCCCAGCAGCCTGAGGATGATACAGACAGCTTCAGAGATCCACTTCTCCGCTCCGTGTCTGTATCCCTGGCCTGGGTCACCACGCAGAAGCTAGAGCTCTAAAGCTGCAGAAGAATCTCCTCAACTTCTCCCACATCCTTCCTGAAAGCTCTTCTTTTCCAACGTCTGCACAAAACCCCAGCAAGTTTGGCTCGTCTTGTGCTAAAACCCCACTGTCTGCCGTGCCAGCCAGTATTGTCTCACTGTTTCTTTGTACTCTTCTACCCAACAGATTGTCTCCATCTGCTGTCTCTTGCCTTGCAGTTAAATTCTGAGCTCTCTGAAGCAAGAACCATATTTTCGTGCTGCGTTTTTGTAGCACCTAGCAAAAGGAGATCTTCATTCAAGACCGAGACTCCTAAGTGCTTCTGCAAAATGACTTCTAATTCATTTAGTAAATGCAAATTGTATACATAGATCTGAGCGATATTCCTGAATCAAGAAATGTTCGGGAGTGAAAGAAGCAAAAATTCGGGTGTAAAGTATCTAGCAGATAGAGAAGCCAGCCCAGCTTACCCTTCAGCCCCACCTCTGTCCGTGCGACGAAGTGGTGTGCTGGAAAACACAGAACTGTAGAAAACAGAGCTGAGATCTGAAATCAGAGCTGATCCCAGGGGATCAGCAATCCCACAGCCTCGCCGTATGGGAGAGTCAGCAATTCTTGTCACACAGAGACGCAGCTAACCTGGTCTTGGTGACCTCTGCAAGGAGAGCTGCCCACCCTCCCCAGGCACTCTGTCCTTGTGGTTCTTTCTCCTTCCAGTTAGGAAATATTCCCTAACGTGTTGCTGAACTGTCCCTTCTGGCAACTGAAGTTCATCATTTGAAGTTCACCTTTTTTGGGGGGTCTTCTGACATGCCACCACAGACCCTGGTTGTTCCCAGCCTTTTTGAAGAAGCCTTTTACGTCCTTTGAGACTGTTCTCATGTCTCCCGTGGTCTTCAGTTCTCCGCACTGCCCACCCCACCCCTCAGAGGCTGTCCTTTCTGGATCGCTCATCTTTCTTCTCGCTTCCCCTGAACCTTCTCCCATGGGCTGCCTCTTTCCTGAAGTAGCATGCCTCAAACTGGGCCCAGTCTTGTCAAACCTTATCCAACCCTTGTGCTACCTAATAGGTCCGAGGTAGCTTTAACTGGTTTTCTAAGTACCATAGGATGAAGTTCAGAAAATACCTAGCCGATCTATTTAGTATTCTTATTGATCACAATTAACACTCTCGCGGTGGAGAGCACACCATCTTATTATTGTGGTAAGCATCTGCTTGCAGTTGACCTTTTTAAAGACTGGTTTAGAAAAAAAACCACAGTGAAGCCCTTGAATTCTCAGCCTCCTTTGTCAGCAGCCTTCCTTCTTCACTGGGTCCGGACCAACACTCCCTTGCTCATTCTCCTCCTGCCGATGCAGTCTTTTCTTCTTCCTCTTAACGACTCTCGCTATTTCCATCTCAATTTGTGCCTTGGCCTTTCTGATGTTTCCCCACATGCTTATGCTACTCTTATAACTGTCCTTAGTAATTTGACCTAGTTCCCACTTTCTGTATACTTTTTTCACGAGCCTGAGGTCAGTGAAGAGCTTGTGACGTAGCCAAGCTGGTTCCTACTCCATTCCCTATTGGGATGGCTTGTATGTCTGATGTTTGCATCGTTTCTTTGAAGAACTGCCAGTTTCCTTAACTCCTTTCACCTTTAAACATGCCTCCCATGAGATCTTACTTACCGGTTCCCAAAGTGTCTCGGGGTCCCTTGTCTTTATTTTCCTTTTCTTCCACATCCCTTCATGAGGGTTGCGAACTCCGTCACTCCACACTCGGTCTCGGCCAACTTGCCTCCTGCCTTTACATTTCAAATCAGTCTCCGGTGGCTGATGGCCATCGCTGCCTGCAAGCGTGCTGGGCTGCCTGCGCCCTGCTCTCTTCCTCTCCCAGCAGAACCAGTTAACCCAGCCCGTGTGCTGGCCAGCATGGGACAAAGCAGTGACAAACAGGGGCTGCCGTGGTTAAAGCCATCCCCAGAGCTTCTCTAGCATCAGCGAACGCATGCCCAGCTGTTCTTTCCCACACTGAGCATTTTACAGTTTACCAAGCTAAGAGGATTTTGCTTTTCTCCTCTCTTTAAATCCAACGCAGAGTCAGTTTAATACTGGATTCGCTCCCTGTTACAGTGATGAGACTGAGAATAATGGAGTAATTGGTATTTCCCATCACTAAATACTGAGATCCCGATGTTTTCGGGCTGTGCAAATACCAGTGGAGGGCTCCTACAAGCCACGAGGCAGCCCAGCGATGGCGGGAGGACCTGGATGTCAGCAGAGATGCTCCCACAAGCTCCCCACAGTGCCCTACAGGACATTTCTCCTCCCAAATGTGTCTTTGGGTCACCAGAAAGCCTCCTGAGCTCCCCGTGCAGCGGTCCTGCGCTGGAGGTTGGCAGAACAGCTCCCAAGGATGGTCCAGGAGGGTTTGGGGATGGTCCCGCAAGCCTGACCCTCCTTACCCTGGGTGCTGGGAGCCTGGAGGTGGGCCAGCAAGGGTGGGATTCATCTGCCCACATGTAGACGTGTACGACTGGAGCGTGTCTGGGCTGCGGCTACGAAGGGAGCCATAAGGTACGGTGGTGGAGAACGTGGGTCAGGTAAGCGCCGACCAAGGGGAAAGGAGACGGCCAGCCTCATCTTCCAAATATTCCTCAAAGGCAAGGGGAGCTGCCGGGGCTGCGGGGCCAGCTCTCGGGCAAGGAAATCGCGACGGGGGGTGTTTAAAAGGGCACGTGGGGAAGACACGGTGTGGCCACACTGGCACGGGCCGGTGAGGCAGCAGGACGTGGGTTTGGGGTGGGGTGGGAGCATCTGGGGCCGCAGATAGGGCGAAGCGGGTGCCTCTGCCAGCGTGGTGGGTGCCAGCACCCCGCGACGACAGCCATGGCTGTGCTCGACGTGCGTAAACCCAAGCCAGCAAAGAGACGGTGCTGGAGAGGACACAGGCACAGAGATCCCACCCCACCAGCTCCGTGTAGCAAACAAATCCCCAGCCTCCGCTCCCGGGGAAAGCTCCCAGCAGCTCCGGGAAGGACGGCCAAACCCCAGGTCCCAAAGGAGCAGCGTCCTGCACCAAGGACGCTGCGCACGGCTCGGGGTGAGCACAGCCCGCCGGGGACCACGGAGCCACTGCTCCCACCCCGTCTCCCCTCCTTCGCTCTCCCGGCCAAGGCTCAGCCGGTGAATTGGGACTCGGGCTATTTTGTTTCAGGCAGCCGGAGCTCGTCAAAAAGAAGAAAGGCTCCTTGTCTCGGGGTCGCGGCTCTAATCCTGTTATGTGTCTGCGAGAGAAAAGAGGACGACAGAGCGAGGAGGACAGACCCGGTGCCGATGCCAATTCCCTTCCCTTCGCACCCCACGTCCCGTGCCAGCCCTTGCCCAGCCACAAAAGGCCGCCTGCCCTCCCAGCAAACTAACCAAGCATTTAAATTTAATAGCTGTCCGCAACCTCGCCGTTTCAAAGTGATTAGGCGTTTGATTAAAGCCCGTGTGTTGCTTTGCTGGCTGGGAGGCAAATTCCTCCACAGGGCCCATGAAATCCATTCCGGTGACCCGTGCGGCACACGGCGGATGCTCTTCGCCGTCCCCCCTACTCTCCCCGTGTCAGACGGGGTGCTGACGGGGAGCCCGGCCCCCTGGGTAACCCAGGATTTCCCCTCCATCCCGATGCACCCGCGTGTGCAACCCGCGCTCCTCCCTCCTTCGGTGCTCCGGCAAAGCCAGAGCAGGCGGAGAACCGGCGGGCTGGGGACACGCCGTCGCCCGGGGGGGGGAACTGAGGCACGTCGAGGGACGCTGACCCCAGAGTGAGATGGGGCTCCAGGGCTCGTGGCTGGCTGGAGTGAGACGGGGACCGGTGGTTGTGTCTTCTTGCGGGAAATGGGAGCGTGCCGGGTAGGTGAGTAGGGTCCGAAGCAGGGGGCACAGCAAGGAGGGGAAGTATGGGGGTCAGACCGATACCGCAGAGTGGAGGGACAGGGGGACAGATACCCCCAGCTCTCTCAATATTTGTGTTATGAACAGGAGCATCCTTCGACCTGCTGAAAGCCTTGTGACCCAATTTTGCCGAGTCCCGGTAAGTCCCTACAGCCCGTGTGGGTGAGCGGCTGCAGCCCCCGCTGCTCTTAAACGAGGGGTTAACACCGAGGAGTGTGAGGTGGCTTTGTGCCGAGGCTGGTCCCCCGCTGCCGCCCGCCGCACCTGGGCCACGTGCTGGGCTCTGAAAGGGCGAAAAATGGGTGGCGGAGGACGAGCAACCCCAGTTGCCACTTTGGCCACCTGGGAGGCCCCCAAGGTGGGCACCTCCGTGTCGAGCCAGGGCAGATCCGTGACGGAGGGGCTGTGCCGGGACGGATGGGCTGTGCCGGGATGGATGGGCTGTGCCATGCCGGCAGCGCGACGGAGGGGCTGTGCCGTGTCAGCCTCACCTCCAAGCAGAAGGAGCACGGCAGGGACGGCTGCTTCCCCAAATCACCCAAAGGGTGAAGGCAGCCCCGTCCCCGGGCAGGAGACCTGCCTGCTGCTGGCCAGCAAAACAGGGATGAGGTTGTCTGTCTGGTCAAGAGACCAGCATTATGCCGGCTGCTTCGTCCCTGCAACGGAGATTTTTCTCCTCTCCCCAGGCAGCGTCCGGCTGGACCCGCAGGCACCGTCAGGAAGGATCCCAGCGAGGAGCGGGGAGGTCCCAGCGCCCACCATGCAGCTGCACGGTCACCGGTTGGACTCGCTCCTCGGCCGCCCCATCCCACCCCGCGTCTCCCTGCATCCAGCCCCGCCGACTCCCTCCGAGGGCAGCTGGAGACGTGGGGTGGCCTCCCCCATCCCCGCGGTGCCCCTTCCCTCCTCTTCCCCGCAGCCCCGCAGGCGTTTCTCACCCGCAACCCCATGTCATTCCCGATCCCCTCCAGCATCCCCTTCCTTACACGTGTCCGTAACCATTCCTTCTCCCTTCGTTCCTCGTACGCAAGCACGGGTCCTTCTCCCTCCTGTCATAGCAATGCTCATCCCGCTCCGGCTCCCTTTCCCTCCCGCCTGGTCCCATGGGAAGTTCGCACTCAGCATCTGCCCATGCCGGGGACAGCCTGCCTTTCCATGAGGCTTTCTCGGGCATCAGCATCTCCCCTCCGCTCAGCCGGGCTCCTGCTCCCCCAGCACATCGCTCTCCCCCCAGGCTTGGCCCCAGCCATCTTTTATTGCTGCAGCCGCGCTGCTCCGGTGCTTTATCCACGGTTTTACCTGTCGTACAGCTCCGTGCTGGAAGGGGAACAGCAAAACCGAAGCCCCAACGGTGCCGGCCAGCCGCTTGCTCCGCTTTGCATGACCCTGGGGATCGTCTGCTGGCTCCTGCCACCCCTCATTTTATAATCTCCCCGAGTGAGCTGAGAATTAATTATTTAGCAGCTCGTGGAAAGCATCAGGAATGTCTAAAACACACTGAGCTGCGGCTTTAGCTCCTACCTGCCCTGGGGAGATTGCTGGCTGCATCCCTAACATGCCGCACGCTTAATATTGTATGTTGATTAATTGCTTCATTTCCTCTCTCCCGAGGAGCCGTGAGTTTTGGCTCGTGGGTGAATCCGTCTCCAGAAGAAATCGGCTCCTGCGGGAAGTGAGACGGAGCTGCGGCCGGAGGGGAGGGCGGTGGGAGTGCTGGGGTTCCCCAGGGAGAGACCCCCCCCTCCCCGCTTGGTCCCGGGGCAGGGCGATGGCAATCGGGGGGCTGCTTCTGATTTACATCGGCAGAAGCCGGGTCAGTGTCCCCAAAGCTGCCAGGGGTTTTGCTGGATGGAAACGAGGAGCTGGGAGGTGACAACGCTGGGGCGTTTCGGCTGCAGAGCCCAAAATCCCACTGACGTGCCGGGCAGCTCCATCTAAAGGAGGCTGTTTGGGCAGGAGGTGGCCGGGAGCACGCTGTCGGTGACGGCTACACCCCCGTGCCCCCACAACACCTTGCCATGATGGGGACGGGGATGGGGCAGACCCAGCGAGCAGGGTGCAGCCCAGACGCCTCCGCTAAACATCCCGGGGTGTCCCGTCTGCAGCCGAGTGTGTCCGGGATGGCAGCACCCTGCAGGGTCCCCGCTCCGGTGGGATGCGTTGCACCCCTGGCCCGGCAGAGCCGGGGAGGGCAAGTAGGGGGGACCGGGCACCAGCCACCTCCCCTGGGTGATGCTCAGCTGGGGAGCAGGGACTGAGGACCTGCTGTGTCTGTGTCGGGAGATCGCAAGGCACCGGCAAGAGGCTTAACTTTAAAAAAAAAAAAAAAAAAGTTTTATTTCAAGATCTTCCTTTTTTTTGTTGTTGTTGTTTTTACTTGTATTTCAAAAAAAGTGGGGTAAAAGTACAAAAAAAGTCAGTTGCGGAACGGCAAAGGTTTAGAAATCACAGCGCTGCACTAACCCAAGCAATAGACACGGAGCACAAACCAAACACCCCCACGACACGATGCGGCCAAAGACCATTTACAGCCTTTGGCTTTGTATTATTATTAATTAATTTTTCTTTTCCTCTGTACAAAACACACCAAAGCATGCCACGGAGCGGGAAAAAGAGATACCGGACGGGGAGGAGACGGGCGATTTGTACAGCAGGGGATGGGAGGACTGGCTCCCGCTCTCGCCTCCTTCTCCTCCCCTGCTCACGTCAGGTTGTTCTGCAGACAGTTGAGCTCGCCGCCGTCCTGCTCCCCTTTGCCGCCATCGTGCTTGGGCGACGTCGAGTTGTGGATGTTAAACGGCTCCTCGTCCTTCAGGCAGGATTTCAGGGAGT
Source organism: Mycteria americana (assembly GCF_035582795.1). NCBI lineage: Eukaryota > Metazoa > Chordata > Aves > Ciconiiformes > Ciconiidae > Mycteria > Mycteria americana. The sequence goes on along the minus strand of NC_134366.1, from coordinate 1,221,867 downwards.
CCTGCAGCTTGTGGGGAGCGCTGGGGTCATCCTGCCAGGAGAGATGGAGGGTGGGGGGGGTCAGGAGACGACCGTGCCGTGGGGGGGACACCGTTGCGATGGGGGGGGGGTGACCGGCAGCGGGGAGCGGGTGAAGGCACCGACGTCCCCGCCGGCAACCCAGCATCCCGACCCGGGCTCTGCCTCCTTGCAGGCAGCCCCTGGCAGCAGGCAGGGCTGCCCAACGGTGAATACGTGTGTGTGTCCCCCCCCCGAAAGCCCACAGCTCGGCGCGGGGGGAGCGTGGAGCTCACGGCACGGTGGGCGACGGGGTCCGCCCCACCTGCGGTGACTCGCTGCTGTTCCCCGCCATGGGTCCCCGCCTTGGGGTGCCTCCAGCACCCAAAGCCGCTCACCGACAGCACCCAAGAGCCGTGGGTGGCCATGGGACCCATCCCACCCGCCACCCCTCCAGCCGCCCCCGCCATCCCCCTGACACCCAGTTCCTCTTCCCATTTCCAGCCCGGCTCATCTCATCGTCCCCGCGACAATTAGCAACTCCCTGAGCAGCGCTTGGCAGGAGGCCCAAGGGGTTGGATTTATTGCGGTTCGTTAGCGTACAGCCGGCCCCGCTGTGCCGCTGGCCGGATCCACGGGCAGCGAAGCCCGGGATGCCTCTTCCCGACGTCCCCCCCCACAGCTGCCGGGAGCTGGGCTGCGCCCCGAGTTTGTCCCGCATCCGTGGGGAGAGCGGCTCCCCCGGCACCGGGGCCAAGCTCCGGCTGCGTTGGGTAACGTCTGTGCCCGGACGGTCCTGGCGTCGCCGTCGGTGCCTGTGGGGCAGGATGAGCCCTGGCGTGGGGGGCTGCCAGGGCGGGATGGGCCATGGCGGTGAGGCACCCGCCGGTTACGGTGCTCCCGGTGCCGTGCGGCAAGTGGCGGACGGATGGAGACACCCAAGGGCCGGTGTCATACAAGGATGGGAAACCTCCATCTTCTGGGCAGCGACCCTGCGAGCAGCGCCTGGCCGGTCCGGGGCTTGTGCCATCGGCTCCACGGCAAACCCCGCAGGACGGGCACGGCTGCCGGGGCACCGAGCTCCATCGCCCGGCGGAGGGGCTGCGCCGCATGTTCCCAAAAACCCCTTTCCCAGGGATATTGACCCCGCCGTCCCCTCCGCATCCTCGGTGCGCTGCGTCCTGGCTGCCCTGTGCCACTCCGCATCCCAGAGGGGACGAGGGTCAGACCCCAGAGAGATGCCGGGGCGCGGCACCGAATTCATCCCAAGGTTCATCCTCTCCACAGCGGGGAGCGAGCTGGCTCCGGGAGCCTCCTGCCAGGGTGGCCGGGCCGAGCGGCGGCAGACGCTACGGCTGCTAAAGGCAGTCGAAAGACGGGGAAAACCGGCTCTGGGCTAAGGCAAAGACTAGAGGAACCTACGCTCTTCCTCCGGCTCGCGCTCGGCAAAACCCTTCGCTTCTCTCTGTTTCGATTCGAAAGACAGGAGGTTGGAAGGGCGGCCCCGGGGGGATGCAGGTGGCCGCATCCTGACCACGCCAGCAACATCCCGGAGTGTTGCATCCTCCAGCATTGCCCGCCGCTGCCGGCCATCGTCTGCCGGTCCTGCCCCAGCGATGCCACAGCCGGGGAACGTCGTCTGCCGGAGCCGCATCGCACCAGCTGTCCCCTCCCCGAAAATGCCGGCACAGCCGCTCCTGCCACCCGCACACGGAGCCAAAAACCACCTGGCAACTGTGGGTGGTGGTTCCCCGGGGTGCCACGCGGGCAGGAGGGGACAAGGCAGGGGGACAGCAAGGTGACACCAGCCCCCTGCCTGGCTCTGGTCCGGTTTGGGTACTCGGGGCAGGATGCGGCATGGCAGGACCCGACAGAGAGGGGACGGAGCGGTGGCCACGGCGGGATGGGGACAGGAGGGTGCAGAGGGACCCAGTGGTGACACCGTCACCCAGACAGTGCCAAGAGCATGGGTGGGGGGGGGACGGACGAGATGTCAGGGTGCTACCGGACAGAGGGACAAGGGTAGGACAGCAAGCGGGAGCGGGGGACGGTGCCGCGAAGCCTCCTTACGTTTGCGTGGGAGCCCTCGGCGATGGTGGAGAGGGAGAAGTTGTCGTTGTGCAGCTCGGACGGGGTGCGGTATCTGCCGGGGGGACAGGAGAGCACGGCGGTGAGACCGGGGACGCTGCCGAGCACCCCCCATGTCCCCGGCCGCGTTTCGAGGTGAACCCAGTGTTGGGGGGGGGTAAATGCTCCCAGCGCTGGAGGTCTGGGGGCTAAATGTCCCCAGGGATGGAGATTTGGAGGCTAAATAGCCCCAGATCTGGGGGTTTGGGGGCTAAATGCTCCCAGATCTGGGGGGTCAGGGCGAAATGCCCCCAGCTATGGGGATTTGGGGGCTAAATGTCCCCAGGGATGGAGATTTGGAGGCTAAATAGCCCCAGATCTGGGGGTTTGGGGGCTAAATGTCCCCAGGGATGGAGATTTGGAGGCTAAATAGCCCCAGATCTGGGGGTTTGGGGGCTAAATGTCCCCAGGGATGGAGGTTTGGGGCTAAATGCCCCACATCTGGGGGTTTTGGGGAGCTAAATGCCCCCAGCTCTGGGGTTTTGGGGGACTAAATGCCCCCAGATCTAGGGTTTGGGGGGTAAATGTCCCCAGCTCTGGGGTTTGGGGCTAAATACCCTCAGTTATGGGGATTTGGGGCTAAATGCTCCCAGATCTGGGGGTTTGGGGCTAAATGTCCCCAGGGATGGAGGTTTGGGGGCTAAATGTCCCCACATCTGGGGATTTAGGGGTTAAATATCCCCAGGCCTAGGGGTCTGGGGCTACACACCCCCAGCTCTGAGGATCTGGAGGGGCTAAATGTCTCCAGATCTGGAGGTTTGGGGTAAATGCCCCCAGCTCTGGGGTTTGGGAGGTAAATGTCCGCAGGGATGGAGGTTTGGGGGTAAATGCCCCCAGATCTGGGGGTTTGGGGAGGCTAAATGCCCCAGGCCTAGGGTTTGGGGGGTAAATGCCCCCAGATCTGGGGGTTTGGGGGGGTAAATGTCCCCAGGTCTAGGGTTTGGGGGTAAATGTCCCCAGCTCTGGGGGTTTGGGGGGTAAATGTCCCCAATTCTGGGGATCTGGGGCTAAACGTCCCCAGCTCTGGGAAGGCGCAGGCAGGCGCGGGCAGGGGAGCGGCGAGGGCAGCCCGGGACAGGCAGGAGCCGCAGGGCCGGAGAGGGAGACCCACGGGCTGGCACGGAGCTTCACTGCTAATTACACTTGGCACTTCCAGACGCTAATTAACAGCTCATTAGGGACCCAGGCTGGGAGGGCTTTCTCCTCCCCGGCTCCAGGGAGATGGGCAGCACTTGCTGGGGCAGGGGGTGACCCCAACCCTCTCCTGTCACCCCCCAGACCTGTCCCCGGGGACCATCTCCGGTGGCCCCTGGGCAGCGTGGCGAGCCCAGCTGGTGGCCCCAGCTACCAGTGCAGCAGATTAACTGGTACCAGTCAGGAGCAGCTTTAAAGGATTAACCGTGGAGCAGGAACCACAAGCCACGTCCCCGCAGGGCACCCGCCTCCGGGAGCTTTCCCACCCACCGTCACCTTGTCCCCATCGGCACCGGGGGTCTCGATGACAGCACGTGGGGACGGGACCGCATCCAGCCCCGTGCCACCGCCGGGAGCTGAGACCACCCAAATCGCTCCAGCTATCGAGGTGCCACCCCAGAGCGGCTGGGGGACAATTTTAGGGGTGCCAGCCCTGTCCCGATGCCACTCACTTGGTCTTGCGCAGTTTGCTGTTCTCCGTCTTGAGCAGGTAGAGCTTCTTGGCGAAGAAGACGGTGAGCATGAAGAGCAGCAGCACTACGAGGGCGGCCGAGCCCACAGCCACGCACATCACTTGGAAGTCGGTGACGATGGCCTCGCAGCGCGTGCCCTTGTGCCACGTGTAGTCCTGCGTGTTGCACCTGCAAGGGGAGGCGGTTAGGGACCCCCCACCCCAAAAACGTGTCCCTGTCCCACAGAGCATCCTCAGGGGACACCGGCATCTGTAATCGGGGAGATTACGGGGGATGAGATTAATGGGTCCCCAAGGGCCACCCTGAGAGGGGTGACCCCCCCCCCCAAATGCTGGGGCCAAGCGAGATGGGTGACATTGGGGGACACCGGGAGCGGGCTTGGGGTCCCCCCAGGTGATGCTCGTCCCCCGCACCCGTGGCTCCCAGCCGCACTCAGCCCCGGCGGCGGTGGGGAGAGGGGTGGCCGGTGGGGACGGAGGGGTACAGCCCCGTCACACCACACACCCGCGTCCCCCCGTGCAGGCAGGCTCAGGGCAAGCCACGTGGCGCGTGCCGAGCCGTATGGCACAGCCGGCGGTGGCCCTCCCCGGGCACAATCTGCCGGGGCCGATTAGTGCGGCGGCCCCGGAGCCTCGGCTGCACGGCCCTGACCTAATTCCTGCCCAGCCGCCACTCGGGGGGCAGGGAAAGCCCCTCTGTGCCCCCGCGGGACGGGGCTGCGGGGGCGAAGGGTCCCGGGTGGGGTGCACAGGGATGGAGAGCCTGGGGATGGGGTGCACAGGGGATGGAGAGCCCAGGGTTGGGGTGCATGGGGATGGAGAGCCCAGAAATGGGGTGCATGGGGATGGAGAGCCTGGGGATGGGGTGCAGGGGGATGGAGAGCCCAGAAACGGGGTGCACAGGGAAGGAAAGTTGAGGGTTGGGGTGCAGGGGGACGGAGAGGTTGGGAATGGGGAGCATGGGGATGGAGAGCCCAGAAATGGGGTGCATGGGGATGGAGAGCCTGGGGATGGGGTGCACAGGGGATGGAGAGCCCAGAAATGGGGTGCATGGGGTTGGAGAGCCCAGGGTTGGGGTGCATGGGGATGGAGAGCCCAGAAACGGGGTGCACAGGGATGGGGTGCAGGGGGATGGAGAGCCCCCACATGCACCCACCGTCTCCCCGTGGGACCTAGGGTCCCCGTCCCCGTCCCTTACCGGCAGAAGGCCCCGTGGCTCTCCACCAGGTAGCACTGGCCGCCGTTGTGGCAGTAGCTGGGGACGAGGTCGCAGACGGAGCGGCAGGAGCTGTTGTGCCGCACGTAACCGCTCCGGCACTCGGTGCCGTTCTCCGGCTGGCCCCGCTCCCCCGGCCGTGGCCGCGCCGTGGGGCTGCCCCCCGGGACGCTGGAGGGCTGCGGCGGGGCCACGCTGTGGCGGCCGGTGGGTCGGGGGTCCCGCGGTGCCGGCTGGGCGCCAGGCACGGCCGAGGCGGGCGGCCGGTAGCCGTTCTCGTCCTCCAGCCCCCCATCTTCCTCCTCCTCCTCTTCCTCTTCATCCTCCTCCAGCTCGTCCTCCTCGTCCCCGTCGGCATAGAAGGAGGTGGTGGGGTAGAAATCGGCCTCGTCAAAGGGCGTGAAGTCGTCGTAGAGCTCGTGGAGGGCCCACGGCGTGGCCGCCCCCTCCGGCTCCTGCCGCCGCGCCGAACCGGCCGCCCCCCGGCCGCCCCCGGGGAAGCCCCCCAGCCCCTCGCCCCCCTCGAACAGGTCGTAGTAGTCGACGTCGATGATCTCCGAGGCCGTCCGGTCAGCGGGCGGCTCGGCCGGGCCTGAGGTGGCGGTGACGGGCTCCTCTGCCTCCAGCCAGGTCAGATCCGTCCGGCCACGAGCCCCCTGTGCCGGGGCCGGGCTGGATGCGACCACCCAGAGCTCTGAGGGACGCCCCGAGTCCCCCGCGGCGCCCGGCACGGGGCTGGGGTCACCCAGCACGGGGGTCCGCGGCACGGCCGAGCCCCCGGCCGCCAGCAGCAGGTCGGATTCAGCCGAGTCGGTGACGAGCTGCAGGCCGGGGGGGCTCGGTGGGGCGGCCGTGAGCCCCCCAAAAACTCCCAGGCTGGCCAAGGAGGCTCGCGTGGGCCGCTCGCCGCTCCCCGGCTCCTCGGGGCTGCTGAGTGCCACCGCCACCGTCCCCCTGTCACCAGGCCAGGTCACCGCCGCCTGGCCATCCTCCGCCGAGCCGACTTTGGGGGGCAGAGCGCTGGCATCGCCCTCCCCGGCGCACCCCGCGCACCCCTCCGGCATCGCTGCCGGGTCCGTGGTGGCAGCTGTGCCCGCCCCGGGGGGCTCTAGCTGGGATCCCACCGGGGGCTCGCCCCCCGCCGCGGCCCCCCCGGGGCTGGTGCTGTTGCTGGGCCCCCCCAGGAGGTCTCTGCTCGCCGGGTCCCGCCGTGGGGGGCTGCTCTCCAGCGAGCCCTCCCAGCCTCTCTCCTCGGCCTCGCTGGCGTTTTGGGGGGGCCACTCGGATGCTGGAGGGGGGACAAGGAGAGAAAGACGTGTCAGAGGTGCCCCCCGCACCCTGGGGAGGCCGCGGCGGTCTGGGGGGGTCTCGGTGGGTCCCCGCCCGTTCGATCTCAGACCCACCATGCCAAGGCATTTTGGGGGGGGCGGGGAGCTGCACCCTGAATCTTTTACAGCCTCTCCCAGGCAAACCCTGCAGCAGCCCCCGGCTCCCTGGGTCCCCCCGCCCCCACGACAGCCCCAGTCATCACCCCAAAACTCTGCGACCCCCCACGACACAGCCCCCCCCCCCCGCCAAGCTGCCCCAGGCCAGCCCCCCTGCAAGGGGAACTGGCCTCTCCTGCCACTGCAAGGGGATCCAGCCCCCCGCAAAGGGATCCAGCCCCCCGCAAAGGGATCCAAACCGCCCCCGCAAGGGGATCCAGCCCCCTTACAAGGGGATCCAGCCCCTCCTGCAGCGGGATCCAGCCCTTCTCTGGTTCCTGCAAGTGCACCCCATACACATTATGGGATCCAGCCCCCCCGGGATCCAGCCCCTGGCAGCACGATCCTGCTCCCTCCCTGCAATGGGATCCAGCCTCCTGGCAAGGGGATCCAGCCCTCCTCTGGTTCCTGCGAGTGCACTCCATACACACAACCAGATCCAGCCCCTGCAAGGGGATCCAGCCCCCCCGCAACGGAATCCAGCTCCCTTCCAAGGGGATCCAGCCCTGTCTGATTCCTGCAAGTGCACCCCGTAATCACCAGAGGATCCAGCCCCTGCAATGGGATCCAGCCCCTCCTCTGGCTCCTGCAAATGCACCCATAGACACAACGGCATCCAGCCCCCGGCAAGGGGATCCAGCCCCTCCTCAGGGGGATCCAGCCCTCCTCCCAAGGGACCCAGCCCCCGGCAAGGGGACCCAGCCCTCCTCAAGGGGACCCAGCCCCCGGCAAGGGGACCCAGCCCTCCTCCCAGGGGACCCAGCCCTCCTCCGGCTCCTGCAGATGCACCCCAGAGACACAAGGGGATCCCGCCCCCCAAAGGGACCCAGCCCCCGCCGAGGGGCTCCCGCCCGCCCTGCAAGAGGATGCAGCTGCCTGCAACGGGATCCAGCCCCTGCCCGGGGGATCCAGCCCCGGCGAGGGGCTCGTCCCCCCGGTGCCTGCAGAGGAGCGCAGCCCCTGCCCGGGACCGCGGAGCCCCCACCCCACCACCCCCCCCCCCCACCGCCGCCCCCGAGGATCCGGCCGCCCCCCCCCCCCGCCGGGATCCGCCCCCCCCCGCCCTCCGACAGGTGACCGGCCCTCGCCTGCGCCAGGATCGGGCCCGGGGCGAGGGGACCCAGCCCCCGGCAAGGGCACCCGCTCCCCCCCCGGTGCAGGATGCGGCCCCATCCCGGGGCGCAGCCCCCCCCCGCCCCCAGCCCGTCCCCGGTACGCACCGAGCGCGCCGAGCGCCAGCAGCAGGGCCAGGGCGAGGGGCCGGGCAGCCGCGGGGGCCATGGCGGCATGGAGGGACCCCGGGCTCCGCCAGCGGGGCCGGCACCGGCAGCGGCTCCGCCCGCGCCCCGTTCCTCCCGCCGCTCCGCTCCGCTCCGCTCCGCGCCGGGGGGGCCGGGCCGGGCCGGGCTGGGGGCGGGCGGGAGCCACCGGCTCCGCCCGCGGGACCGGGGACGCCGCCGGCAGCACCGGCCGGGGCTCCGGGACACGGCAACGGGACACCCCCCCCCCCGCCCCCCGCCGGCATCCCCGGGGGACCCCCCCCAGGCGGCACCGGGGGACCCAGCCCAGCTCCCCCCCGGCACCGGCGGCCCTCGCTGAGCCCCCCCCCCCCAACTGCTCGTGCGGGGGGGGGGCATCCCTGCACCGGGACCCCCCGGCACCCCCCAGCACGGGGATCCCTCGCTGACCCCCAAACTGCTCCTGCACGGGGGGTATCCCTGCACCGGCACCCCCCGGCACCCCCCCCCCGCACCAGGGTTCCTCATTGACCCCCCCCAAATCTGCTGCTGCATGGGTGGGGGCAGCCCTGCACCCGCACCGGGACCCCCCTGCACCTCCCCCAGCACCAGCATCCCTTACTGACCCCCCCCAAAACTGCTCCTGCATGGAGGGGGCATCCCTGCACCCCCACCAGCACCGGGACCTCTCGCTGAGCCCCCCCAAAACTGCTCCTGCATGGGGGGGGGCATCCCTGCACTGGACCCCCCCAGCACCCCCCCAGCACTGGGATTCCTCACTGCCCCCCTCCCAAACTCCCCCCCTGCACCCCACCAGCACCGGGATCCCGTGCTGACACCCCCCCCAAAAGTGCTTCTGCATGGGGGGGGGCACCCCTGCACCAGCACCGGGACTCCCCCCCAGCATCCTCAACCGCTGTGGGGGGACCCCCACCCTGCACCCCCAAGCCCCCCACTCGTGCCCAGCCCTGGGGGGGCCGGGGGCATCCCCCCAGCAGCAGCGAGGTGAGGACGGAGCACCGAAATCCTGGGGTGAAGCCCTCGCCCCAGGGTCCCCGCGGGGCTGTGGCACGGGGCAGGGGGCTGCGGCCGCTCGGAGCCCCCCAGGCAAAGGGGGCCCGGTGTGGGGTCGGACCCTCCTCGTCCCCGAGCGGGTGCCCCACGGCCGCGGTGCCACTTCCCAGTGCCAAACTGGTCCAGGTGCCACCGCGGCCTCCATCACCCATGACCCGTCCACGCGAGCATCATCCGGCTCTCTCCGACAGGCCGGGGGTGCGGGCAGGGGGTGCGGGCAGGGTGCAGGCAGGGGGTGCGGGCAGGGTGCAGGCAGGGGGTGCGGGCAGGGGGTGCGGGCAGGGGGTGCGGGCAGGGTGCAGGCAGGGGGTGCGGGCAGGGGGTGCGGGCAGGGGGTGCGGGCAGGGTGCAGGCAGGGGCTGCGGGCAGGGGGTGCGGGCAGGGGGTGCGGGCAGGGTGCTGCTCCAGGCCGTGGCCCAGCGTGAGGCGGGGAGGCCGAGCCGACACAGCGGCTGGATGGAGCAGGGGAAGAGCCGGGAGAGGAGAAGCCACGCAGACGTGACCGGCCTAGCAATGGGGCCCAGGCGAGCCCAGCGGGGCTGCGGGCAGGCAGCGGGCAGGCAGCGGGCAGGCAGCGGGCAGGAGCCCCGTGGCACGCATGCTGGAGCAGGGCCGAGCCGACAAGCACGCACCGGGGAGCCAGGCGTGAGCACGGCCGTGGGCGCACGCGTGGGTGTGCACGGGCACGGAGGGACCCCCTGGGACCCCCAGGGAACCCCCCGGCCTCCGGCTCCGCCTTTGCGCTGCCTGAAGCCATGCCGGGGGGACGCGCTCCCTCCCGGCCCCGACAGAGCCGGGGCAGCACCCGAACCCTGCGGGTGCCACCACCAACCCGGGGGACACCCAGCCCGTCACCACCCTGAACCCCAGCTCTGCGGGGGATGTCGTGGCTGTGTTGGGGACACCCACATACGTGGGGACACCCCAAGCTGCACCGGGGGGCTCAGCCCGGACCCGTGCACCGGAGAGGGGCCGTGCCTTTGCCGTCCCCTGCCCCCTGCACCGCTCGCCCCACGGCCACCTCGTCCTCCCGGGGACAGCGCGAGCTCCCGGCTGGCCGAGGCTTTCCAAGGTCACCGCGCGTCCTCCTCTGCCCGCGGTGCAGGACCGTGCCGGCCACGGCTGCTCCCGCATCCCACCTTGGGGAAGGATGCTCAGGGCAGGGCTGGGGGCCCTGGGGAGCAGCGGGTGCTCCCAGGGGAGCCCCTTTCGGTGCCCCCCAGCCCCTGTGTAGGACCCACATCAACTCCCCCCACCACCATCCACCCCTCGCCCACGCCACCCCGTCCCACGCAGAGGGGCAGCTGTGGGTGCTGCAGGGACTGGAGGAGCTGGGCCGGGGGGGGACGGCGGGGCCGGGGGTCCCCTCTCCCCCTGAGCAGCCGCCGCGCCTGGCCGGGCTCCCCGCGCCGGGAACAAGCCCCGCTCTGTCCCCGCTCAAAGGGGGATTGAAGGGGCTGCACCTGCTTAATATTCCCCGCGCTTCCGCCCCTGGATGCGTTTCCAAGGGGACCGGCCGAGGGGCCGCCGGGATGGACGGGGGGACACGGCCGTGACAGCCGGGGAAAAGGGTCAGGAAGAGGCATCGGGGTCCCTCACGTTGCCCGGGGCTGGGGGTCCCTCCGCTGGGTCCCCACCATTGCAGCACGAGGCCGAGGGAAGACGGGTGGGATCCTGGGGACGGGGACGGTGCTGGGGATGCCACGCGGGGCAGGGAGACGGAGGCCAGGCAGGGCAGCAGCACCCATCCTGCACCCAAAGCCCTTCCCCAGCACCGGGGCAGGGCGCTGGTACGCAGCAGCGATGGCTCAAGGTGTTTCTGCTCAAGTGGTTGGTGCTTGTTAAGCCCACGAGAGCTTGCAGCACCCACAGCGAGTCCTGGCCACAGGACGGGGCTGGCAGGGACCCCTGGAGACCACCTGGGCCGACCCCTGCTCGTGCAGGGTCACCCGGAGCAGGTTGCCCAAGGCCATTCCTGGTCGGGTCTTGGACATCTCCATGGATGGAGCCGCCGCAAGCCCTGGGGACAGCCCGTGCCAGCGTCCCGGAGCACCAGCTCCTCTTCTCCGGTGGGGTTATGTGGCTCTGGCCCATGTCACCCCGCAGCCCTGGGGAGCATCCCCCCCCCGGCCCTGCCACCGAGGGGACACCCTCCTCCCATGCGCCTGGGCCACTGGCTGTGGTCAACCGGCCGCTCACTGGTGTCCCCTCGGGGTATCGACACCCCAGCTGCAGCCAGCATCGCCCCAGGGTGCTGAGCGCCGTGGGGAGGAGGGACCTTGCCCTGGATCCCATGGGATCCATGGGGGACGAGGGGCTGTTGGCACCCCGCACCCCAGCTGGAGGCTGGCTGCTCCCCCGGTCCTGGGGGACGGTGCCCATCGCGTTTCCCCGCAGCCCGCCTTCGCACGGGAAGAGCCCCCACCTCCCCGCACGCCTTCAGCCCCCCCGGCGCAGGCTCCGCATCCGTCCCTGCACCAGCGGCTCCGGATCAGGCCCCCCCAGCAGCCAGCCTGGGCGGGCGAGGGGGGACCCAGGGTCTCACCCCCCTCGCTGGGCAAAGCTCAGCCGCTGCTCCAGGGAGAGGAGGGACGGGGTCGCTGCCACGCACCGGGCAGGGACAGCCAGCTGGGGGATGGATTTCGGAGCCTCCCCCCTCCCGCAGCTCCGGGACGCGCCGGGGGCGAAGCGTGGCAGAGCCTCGGTGCGTCGGGCCGCTTTGGACCAGCCAAGGCAGGAGAGCCCGAGGCAGCTGTTGGAGCCGCCTCGCAAGTCTGCTTCCACCACCCTTCCCTCCAACCCGCCTCAGGTTTGTCTTCGTTAGAGGCCGAAGCAGCAGCAGAGGGTTGGATGAGGGGCGGCAGGACAGACAGACAGACAGACAGACACGGTGACGACGCTTCAGTCTCGCAGAAGAAATCGAGCGGCAGCTCCCTCCTCTCGGGCAGAACCAGCTGCTGCTGCTGGGCGTGTGTTTTCCTGGGGGAGTTACTGAAAATATTTAAGGTGAATTACAAGACGATGCCGTGCAGTCACACTGGCGACCGGTTTTGGCATTTCCAGAGGAAATCGGTGTGAGCTCTGTCCGTCTGTCCAGCCTGTGAGCAGCTCACATGCAGCTGGGGAGGCATCTCACCCCAAATCCCTTCTCTGCCCAGTTCGGCGCTGGGAGCTGAGCTTGCTCACGGGTCTTGCCCTGCCTTGGGGTCCCCGAGAACCCACAGGGTCTTTGCTCGCCCCCCCCAGCCCTGCTCTGCTTCGTGCTCCTGCCGGCGCCCGGTTTGGGCCGCCCGCGCCGCGGGGAGCACCGGGCTCAGCCGCACCCGGCTCATCCCGGCTGGCAGCTCCCGGCGCACGCCAGCAGCCGTGGGGCAGCCCCACACCGGCACCTTTGTCGCCGAGGGGAGCTGGAGGCAGATCTGCTCCGGCACCCGCCTGGGCGCTGGTGACAGGTCGGATGAGGACGAGGGACCCCATGGGGACAGAGAGAGGCTGAGGAAGGCACAGGCTGGGCTCCTTCCCCTCCCCTGGGACGGGGGAACCGTCCCCACCGCCCAGGACCCACGCCGGGCTGCATCCAGACCCCGGGATAAGGGGGGCAGGAGGGGCTGGGGCCTCTCCCCCCCCTTTTGTTTGTGCCTGTTTGACATCCTCCCTCCTCGCCCATGTACCAGAGATGCTCAAACCACCTCCCTTTCCCCATTTTTTTAATTAACAAGTATAGGAAAGGTGCAAAGAAATCATGACTCCAGAAAAGGCTGAACTGAACAGACAGGGTTGCGGTCGGTGTTTTCTGCCCCGGCTCAGGCGCCGCTCGCCTCGGACACGTCAGCTCTTCCCTCTCTCGCAGCATCCTCGACGGTGAGCCCGGGCCCAGGGTCAAGCTCAGCGCAGAGCCGCAGCATTTTAGCGGGACAGCTTTGCCCTTGATTGGGGCTGGCAGCACAGGGGACACGGCTCCGAGGTGACGAGCCCCGACGCGACAGCGATAGCTGAAGGAAGCCGGCGCCTGCTTCAGCTGCGAGACTTAAAATCAACCTTGAGCCTCCTCCGAGCTCACCCAGGCCCCGCTCCCCCGCTGCCTTCAGCCTCAAAACCATTTCTGCAGGGAACAGATTCACCCACCACGTATCAGTCACACTCCAAACCGCTCCCGACACAGAGCTGATCTGAAAATTGCCGTAATTCAACGTCCTCAAAACAGGAGCTATGTTTAGGATTGCAGGAGCAGCTCGGGGAAGGACGCTGGCAACAGCGGGTAAAGACACACGGAGCTGCAACCTCTGGGGGCCCTGCGGTGCTGGAGCCCTCCAGGCCCTCTCCTACCTCTGGCCAGAGGGGTAAGCAAGCTGGTATCTTCCAAAAAATCCCTCCCTGGCCTGCGCAGGGAGCTGGTGCGTTTGGCTGGAGGATTCAGCGTCGCGGAGGCAGAGGAGGAGGCAGAGCCCCATCGTCCGAGCGGCCACCGGCTCCGCTGGATCTGCTGGAGGGGCAGAGCCCCCGGCTCGTGCTCTCCCCGCAGCGGCTGCTTTCAAGCCACGCTCCTCTGCAGCTGCAGAGGGAAAAGGTGGGAGAGGTTTAATACTCACACGTTACAGCTCGGAGCTGCAAAGACCAAGAAAAAAAAAAAACCCAAACCTGAGTAGAAGGGGCTTTGGGGAGAAGAGCCAGCAGAGCTGCGTGCCGAGGACCGGGCGCAGCACCCGCCAGTTGTGTTCAACACCTTTTGTGTTTGCGAATGTTCACAGAGTCTGCAAGGAGCGACAAATAGAAGTGTCAGGGGCTGGGGTAAGTCAGCTGCAAGCAACAGCACCTTCCGCGCCTCTCCTTCCGAGCTCCAGAAACCTGTTTAATACTTGTGATTTTGCAAAGAGGGCACTAAACGCACTTCAGAAATGCTCTTTATCTTCAAGGTTTTGCTTTTGTTACTGCTGGAAACCAGGATGAATCAAAGCGGCTATTTCACAGTTAAGGACAAGGAGCGAAGACACCACCTCACCCAACAGAAAACGAAGGGAAAAAGCTCAGGAGGGCAGAGGAGCTGAACCCCGGTGGTGCACGGAGCGGCGAACACGCCGCTTCTCCCTCTCACGGCAGGTCACGGGCATTTAATGACATCCAGGACTCGGGCTCTGTTTCATCTGGAAGAGGGAAGCCAAAATTACAGGAGCAGAGAGAACCAGAATTTGGCTCTGCACCGAGCATCCTCCGAGGGCAGAGCCTGTCTCCGTTTCACTGGGTCCTCTACAACGTCCCGGTCCCCGGCGCTGGGAGGGAACAAGGGATTTCCATGAAATGGATCCTGCGGGGATCTGGTGGCTCTTCCAACAGCATGTGGACAAGCGAGACGTCCCTCGGGGTTCCCAGCTGGGACTGGGCTGAACCTGCTGGTCCAGGCCGTTGTTTGCCGGATCACCGGCCGCTCCCGCACGCCAGGCACCGGAGCACCGCTCCTCCCCGCGGCTCTCGGCTGGCTCCGCAACGCTGACCCGGGTGGGCAACCTCGACGCCGACCCACGGTGACCACCAGCGTTGCCAAACATCCCAGTGTAAAAACCCTGGGAGCGTGTTCGAAAGGCTGCTGGTTTTGACGGACACCAGGTTGTGTTTAATCACACATCGACTTGGAAGGAGAGAAAACGAGGGATTTTGGAAAAATAATTCCAATTCATCACCCCTAGGTTTCCCGACGCAGCTTCCACGTGACACCCCGCTGCCCGAGAGCTACCAGGGCTGCTGAAAAGGGTCCCTGAACCGTGACCCCGGCAGCAGCAGGAGATCCCAATGAAAGGGGAAATTCCCATGCGGGCAGCACACGCGGCCGGGCGGGAGACGGCGCAGACAAAGACCAACACTGTTCCTAGAGAGCCGGGCGAGGGACCGGCTCCGGCACAGCCAAGCCGTTGGCAGGTCACCCAGATCCGCTCTGCCACCGATTGTCTGGGGCACATCGTTTCCGACCGGGATTTGGGGGGATTAGTCCATGGGATGGGCGCCGGTGTCTGGCAACGCCCGTGGGGGTTACCCCCGGCTGCATCGCGCTTGGTGCTATAAAGCCCGCAGGGTTGGAAAAGGAGCTTCCAGCCTTGCCCAATCCTTCATTTTAAAGTTTCTCGCGAGAAAGGCACAGGAATTGAAATAACAGTGTCGGACCACAATACGCATTCACATATTTAGACACCCAAACTCTTTAGGTGTCCCGATGTGTATTTTTGGCTTTAAGTCAGCCAGAAAAGAGGAAAAAAAAAAAAAATTGCAGCTTTTCAGGAACCACATGGTGGAGCTGGTATTGCCAGCCAGGACTCATCCGCGGCGGGGGGGTTCGGATATTATTAGGAGAGGAGACAAGTGCAGGCAGGGGGTGCGCACGCCTGTCCCCGTCCCACTGCCCCATCGCTCCTCCTGCCAACACGGCGACAGTGCCAAGAAAAGAAACCTGCGCACCAGACCTCCCGCCTCTGGCAGCGTGAAATTATTCCGATAAAGATGCACACACACCCCCCCCCCAGCAACGCGTATGATCAGGAGGGACAGCAAAGTTTTTGGACAAGGCAGAAGGGCTCAGCACCGAGCAGGGTCAGCTTCCATTTACCCTAACGGCATCTGGTCTCAAAGGACCCTATGGCAGTTTTGGAGCGGACACCGAGCCAGTTTAGAAGAGCTACAGTTTAGAGCCCTGTCCTAAACTTGCCTTCAAGCTTACTGCCGCCGTATCCTCCAGCTGCGAAGAGGAATGGATTTGCGCTCTCACCGCACACCCGAGTGACCCCGGCCCTTTGGTGCTCGCTCCCACCCCTCGCTAGGGCCAGCTGCAGGGGATCTGAACATCCATACGTCAAAAGCGTGGTCCCAAACTGCATCTAGACCTCCGCTCAACTTCACTTTTCATTACTGCCAAGACAACAGCCCAGTCTCAGCCATCTTCTGTGGCCGCAAAGCTTTAAAGGCCCCTAAATAGAAAAAACTGTTCAAGAATTGACACTCTGATCTACCGTATTCTTTGCATTCCTGAGGGAAAAGGTCTTCAAGATGAGAGGAGGAAAAATGACAACGGCTCACCGTGCCGCAGGATGAGAAGGGTGGGATCGCGAGGGACGAGCCTTGCTGAAGACATCGGGAGCGCAAAGGCACGAAGAGCTCCTTCCCTTTCCTACCTGGCCCGAAGCAGGAGCAGCCCTACGGAGCCCACCAAGGCGCGTTCGGCAGAAGATCCCAGCCGTAGGGACCTCCCGCGCCAGCGAAGGAGGAATCCCCAACTGGGGACAGGGCTTCTGGGGGGCGTCCTGGACCTGGGGGCACGTCCCCACCTCTGTGCCTTTCCTTCTTCAGCTTCAGGGAGTCGGGGCCTGCGGGCATTACGCACCTAGGATGGCTGGGAAGAAGCGCCCTTAATACGCTTCTTCAGAGGAAAAAGCTCCGACTCGGTGAAGTAGCGGGAGCGTTTAGAATATAATCCAGATTGGATTCTCGGTTTCAGTTTAATCAAAAGGGCAAACTCTCCTGGCAGCCTCTGGAGCCCTGCGGGAGAGGACACAAGATCTGAACAGGCATCTGAATTAAACAATTAACAGCGAAGCCGGTACGGGAATAGGGGAACGGTGGGACCCTGCTAGGTCAGCGTGCCCAGGCCTCCTCTATTAAAATCTGCCACTTCAGAGCCCTTCTTTCAAGCGTGTGCTTCAACTGGGAACGCGAGCCTGCGCAACCAAGTTAGCACAGCAAGACAGTGGGAAAGCAGGAATCAAACAGAAATAATCCTATTAGGCCTCGAATGCTGTTTTACTTCGTCCGCAATTCATTAAGCTTTTAAAATCTGAAATACCGTTTTCCAAAGCGGCCGATCACCGAGCGCATTGTGAAGGGCCGTCGCTTACCTGGGTTACTTTGGTGTTACGCCTTGCCGGGCAACCAGCTCAGGCTTTGTATTTACCCCATTGTGGTCAAGATGCAGCCCCCAAAATAGATCCGTATCGTGTTAACAGTTCTCGGCTCATCCACACCGCACAGGGAGGGAAAGGAGACTCCAGACAAAGTGGCACAAGCTTTGTACAAAAACCACATTTTTTTTTTTTTTATTTCACAAAATTGGGTGGCTGCGTTGCAGGAATAAAACCGGCCCTATACATAGGATCAGATGAAAAAGTCAGCACATGTATTATTTATACAGAAACACAACAGTGTCAAGAATTCAGGTACTCTGTAGGATCATCACTAGTACAGTAAAAAATAGTCTCCATCTGGATCCTTTATATTTGAAGTTGATCACGCTAAAAACAACCTGAGGTTATTCTAAACTGGACTACGGTCTGAACCAGAAAATCCCATGCTCGCCCCAAAGACCCTGGAGGGAAAGGTAACATTGGGGATGAATTTCCTTTGTGGGAGGTGGAAGGCAGGCAGGCCCTGACCGTTCTCTGCTAGGCACTGTGGATTCTCAGAGCTTGACGGTGGAAAGCATCGTTCCTATGCACTGGAAGTAACAAGGCTGCAGACGATCGTCTGAGCACGCAGCGGATGTGCAGGCAGCCCAGAAACGGTTACTCCACACTCATGCACTCTCAGGACCTGGGAAGTTGAACCGTTAACATCGATGAGTCAATCACCTGAGTGCTCTTCAAAGCAAATCCTTTTTTTTTTTTTTTTTTTTTTTTGTGGTGTAAGTGGTTCTGCAGGTTTCAGATTATTTGGGAGATCTCTCTCCGGTCAAGCCTTAGACCACCACCTTGCACTCGGTCGCTGAAAGCCACCCTATAAATAAGCGAGCAGTCTTCAGACCTTTGGCAAGGAAACCTGTCAAACCCTCTTACGCCGGGAAGAGGGCAGAGAACCCGAACCACAGCCAGCAAAGGATTTTTCGCAGTCACTAACGAGGAGCAAACAAGCAGTTTTGGCAGTCTGGAGGTCTGCATCAGCAGTACTGTGCTGGTGGTCTCACTCAACGAGTGCTCCTAGATTTGCCGGCTGAAGCTGTTCCCGGACCCGCAACCCCCAGACCACAGAAGGTCAGCGAGTGGACGGTGACACGTGCGAGTTGGCCCGAAGACGCATACCACGGCCGCTGACTCTGCCCACCTCGGCTGTCCGCAGGAGGTAGTTCTGGCATTCGCACCCCAGCCATCCCAACCCAATCCCGTATGCTAGCACTTCTTCGCTATCTACGTTTTTTTTTTGTTTTGTTAATTTTAAAAAGTAAAAAGTATATGCTCCAAAAAGAGGGACTAAAAATCATGGTTTTATTCCTCAGTTGGCTACTGTACCAAACTACTCAGAGGGAAGGTTCAACTACCACCTTCAAAGGCAAAAGAAAGGTAAAAACTGGAGCAAGAAAACTCCTACCATTGAGTGGTTTTATTCCAATTGATTCACTCCTGGCTTCATTCGCACTGGATCAATATTTTCTTTAATAAGTTAGCAAGGCAGCCCCAGGACTCGGCTACTGTCCTTAATGATCAGATATCTGTAATGAACACGGCTGGCATTCCTGCACCTTCCGGGCTACAGCACGCCCTTATTTTCCTTCTCTGCTCAAAACACTGGTTTGGCATCCGGTCTTGATGCTTTGCCCTACCCGGAGAACCCGAAACATTAAATCACAGGTGGAGTGGGCATGTGCTACATCCCAGAGCTCAGTTAATGCCTCCACCTTAAAAGCTCGGTTTCTTTTTAACCCTTCCCAGGAGAACCCAAAGCTCAAAACACCAAGACGAAAGAAACCAGAGTCGAGCACGCTCTGACAGGCAAGCAGACCAAAGCGTAAAGGACTTCCCACCAGCAACATGGGAGGCACTACTGGCATCTTTGATCCAAAGCTTTCCCAAAGGAATGCCAAGTACTGCCAGGCTACGAGCGGTGGGGAGAGGGAGGAAAAAAAGATGCTGTGTATATGTATATGCACACATACACGAGCGGGGCAGGCCAACGGGAGGTGAAAACCTCCCAGGGGAACAGAAGGTAACTGATGAATTCATTTTTGGTCACCACTATGTTGCTGTAGAAGTTCCTTCTTCCTTGACTGCTTACGGAGCGGCTGAGGCTGGCGGGGCTCCGGCCGGAGGTGGGGTCACCCCTTCCGCTGGCGGAGGCGGCTGTGCAGGAGGGGGATCTGCAAAGAACAGCAGAGAAACAGTGAGCAGGACACCAGGAGGGGCTGGACGTGGAAAAGGAACCCAACACAAACGCCCAGACGTCTGTATGCCATGGGAGACGCAGCTGTCCGAGGGGAAAGCAGCAAGGACGAGCCCCAGAAATGGCCACGACTGCGGCATCCCCATGTCTTAAGCTTCACGTGAAGCTCCGCTGCACGTTTTGTTGTGCTCTTCAATCACTGAGCACTGGGTGGACTCCGAAAGGGGGGGGGGGGGGGGGAATCCCTGTTTTTCCAGAAAAGATGACAGGCATGCAGCTCAGTAGCTGGCAAAGTTCATGTCAAGCAACTTTCAGAGCTGGAATTAGCATTTCTCATCTCCCAGCTCTGTGCTTGAGCCTTTAGATTATGGCTCTTTTCTATTTAAAATAGATGGAACAATAGACTTTATATAAACAGAGCCTGCACTTAAGCTCTGAACAGTCTATGTAGGTTAAAGCAGAGGAATCCACAGATGCAGTAAGGAGGAGGAAAGAAACGAAGGATACAAAAGGCCAGCTTTCACGCACAGAGAGGAGATGGTAACAGAACATGACTGACTTGTTTAGTAGGGGAGGAAAAAAAAAGAAATTAAGATAAGGGAAGAGAGCAAGCAGGAATACAACCTGACATAAGATATTCCCAGTGGTAGAGGCTCAGAAAAAGGGGAGGGAAACTAAGTAAAGCTAGAGCACCAGAAGAATAAGGAGCAAATGTCTGACTAAAATAGCATCAGAATGGAGTATTTCATGCTTATGCTGGTTAACACCGATGAGTCAGTACTCCTCAGCAACTCCCTTCGGCTGAAGCCAAAACGGGCTGGCTTTCCCCCATTATCTTTTGGGACAGGTACTACAAGCGATCACAATTCCTGCCG
Organism: Mycteria americana; assembly: GCF_035582795.1. Lineage (NCBI taxonomy): Eukaryota > Metazoa > Chordata > Aves > Ciconiiformes > Ciconiidae > Mycteria > Mycteria americana. Next base: position 1,202,065 of record NC_134366.1, on the reverse strand, counting down.
GTCCGCCGATAGTTACGCTAAACAACGTTTTTGGGGTTAAGCCTGCTGCGCTGAAGCAGACCAGCAGCTTTTCCCAGGCTGCAGCTAATATCGACAAATTTATTGAGGAATTCATGGCAGAGCACCCTACACCAGCCGTGCCAGCTTTTCTTTTGCTTGCCGGGTTTGGACACGCTCTCACGCTCATTCAAGTAACACCCGCACAGTGGCTACTGACTTCAGCTGCTTTTCTTTGGCTGCCATAAATCAGCTTCATTTTTGGAGGTGTAGGTATTTATACCATGTAAGGAACATTCCCAATACGCCTTTTGCTTCTTCCTAATTAGCACTTCCTCTTTTTAATTTCACAGTGCTAAATTTTCTGTAAGGTATTGTTGAACTGAATTATATTCTGACCTCTGCTATTTAAGGATTTAGCTAGAAGTTAACTCCTGAACCTCTACTGTGCATTCTTCCAGACTAAGTCGAGAGAGGTTTTTGATGATGCCCACAGAGCCTTAGTGTCATTATAAATAAAATAAGGGATGTTATAAATAAAATAAAAGGACAATGGAGTATGTTTGGATGCCTAGAGGGGAGACAAGCACTTAAAGCTTCAAGCACACCTCTGGCACCAGCCTTTGGCTGCCAACGTGCACGGATTCTATTATTCCTACAGCAGATGAAGGGGTTTCAACTACAATGACTTTTCCAGCAGCAAGGCAAGCGACAGAAAAGCCACCCCAGGTATATTCAAAACGTTTTCTGCTGGAGATCCACTTACACATGCCATTTGGAGCTGCTAGAGGAACACGAGGTCCAATTAGGTTTCCTGATATCGGTGACATGCCAGGTGGGGGGGGACCACCGCCGGCTGGATGGATGTTGGCTGACACACTTGGCATCATCCGGCCCGGCATGGGCTGTCCAGGTATCATCGAACCGGGCCCTGGCATCTGACCTGCAAGAGCGGTGAAGAGACGTGATGATGAGACTCCACGTGAAACATGGAAGCGATCAGAAGAAACAGAGTCTAGTTGTTCTCCGAGCAGTGAGAAGAGAGGCTCGTGCATGAGAGCCACCTCCGTACACGCTCCAAACACCAAAGGAAATGCCTTTGCATCCCCCCAGAGCCAACACGCTCCCTGCAGGAAGAACGGCGGGGCACTCGTCATCTCTCACAAACATCAGCACAAGAGCCGAGCGGAAGGTAACACTCGCAGTCAAAACCCAACGTTTTACGTGAACCCCTACTAAAAAGGCATTTGATAGTAATCTAAATGAAGGCGCAGGAAACAAATTACACTAGAATAACAAGGCATCAAAGTAAAAGCACTTGAAAAAGAGCAGCCACAAAGCCTAATGGATTAATTTCATAGGAGAACTGAAATCATACACTTAAATATTTAACTGTAAAGAAGTTTCCACTATAAAAACCCCTATTCTGATGTGAGGGAGGGTTCCAATAAGTTCTTCCTTACATATCAGCTCTGTAAGAGACCTTTACGTTTCAGCTGCATTAAAGGAACTGTTAGAATCGCCCAGCTTCGGACACCTACAACTTGCTGATTGATGCTTTAAAACCTCATTTGAAGAGATTACTTTGCATAATCCAATTACATTTACTTTTACACACTTACATAAAGGTACAGTATTTTAGTTAGAAAAGCTGCTATTAAGCATGGATTGTAAAGGCTTCTTTCAGAAGAGCTCATTCCACCCCAAACCCCAGGCAATTATGTGAAATAAAGTGTGATGACAGAACCCTCGAACAAAAAAAAAAAAAAAAAAAAGGCTCTGAACGTACATAAAAAGCATCACAGCCACACCGGCGGTTAAAGCCAAGAAAGCGGGAGCTCTGGATTTGGGACCGAGTCAACGCTTCGGCACAAACGCTATTAACTCTTACTTATGCTCAGCTTCGGAACAAGAGCTTTGAGTAATATTTTATTGATGCCTGTTACTTCCATTTGCTAGGATGTCAAGAAACTGCACCAGCTCACAAGCTATTGCCTGAAACAGGCGGGTTACAGCTCTTAGCAAGCATCCTCCGGTCAGAGGTAGGACCATGCAGGCCCACCAGCAAGTCAGCACAGCCACAGTGGAGAGGAGACAAAGCAGCCTCAGCCAGAGCTTAGTCAAAGAGGGCCTCGTCTATGCCTGAATGCTCGGGAATTTATGACCTAGAAGAATAACGATCTGCATTTTAAAATAACCCTGGTGATCAAAAGCAAACCCTGCTCTTTGGGAACTGTTGCTACTTAATGCCTGTACAGACACCTCTGCCCGAGGGCCGCATCCCATGCTCTCACAGAGGTGAAGTCCAGCAGCCATCCCAAATGCTTCTCCATCACTGCCCTTCTGCGGAAAGCTCGGGGGACCACTGAAGAGCACTCCAAGCATGAAGGAGCGACTACTGAACAATAGCTAAAAAAGAAAAAACGCAACACGAAGAGATGAACTTGCTCCACTTCCCTGATGTTCGGTGCCTTCGCTAACCACACAAGTCTGCCCGCTCAGCCACGTCCCTCCAGAAGATGCACATCTTGGAGACCTAAAGCACTTGGTAGCTTGTCTGGCCCTCGGTTGCTGGTCTCTGCCTGGAGTTCCATGGTACTTTAAACCAATAACCTGCTCTTTGAGAAAGACAGGCTATCCTTGCAAAAAAAAAAAAACAAGGCAGGATGACAGTATAAGGGAGTACTTGCTTCTGAAACCAGAGCTGCTAACAGTGCCAGGGCAAAAGAATCCAACACACCACAGCCCACTGGCTTCATACAGTCCTGGAGATCTGTGGCAGAGGTGCTGAACCACCTTAAATCCACAGGGACTCAAGCATCAAACCATGAAAGCATAATATTGGAGCTCCTGGACATGCAAGCAAGAGGTCCATGTGCCAACCTCACGCTGCGTGATCACAGGAGCAAGACTAGCACACCTGCAAGCAGCAGATATGAAGCTCTACAGAAACCATCAGATTTCTCCAACATTTACAAAGGAAAAGAAGTCTGAAAATTTATCCCTGGACACACTCCATCGCTGATCAGTGGCCTGCAGCACACATCATGGCATTTCCATCACCATATATTAAAGAGCAGCAGCAGCCGCCAGCCAGCAAAGCTGTGTACATTTGAGCCCTTAATCCCCTCCTTTGTCTCCAGTATTAACAAAATGTTTTCTGCTTTGGTGATGGTGAATAGGTGGTTTTGAAGAAGCCTCTTGGAATCCTTAACGCCTCCCAGTCAACAGCCTAAACAAAAAAGAAAAGGTGAGACATTTCCTAAAATTACATGGCATGCCTTTGTGGGTAACTCAAGGTGACCAAGTCCCACACGCAACAAGAGCTCCAGCGTCTGGTTTCCCTCCTGCAGGCAAGTTGAGCTGGATGTTCCTCAGTGTGGCCCATTTGCCTTCCCCTCCTCAGCAGCAAGCAGGCTGCAAGAGGACTGAAGCGTTATCTCCGTCGCAGAACAACTCAGGTTGGAAGAGACCTCAGGAGGTCTCTGGTCCGACCTCCTCTCAAAGCAGGGTCAGCTCTGAGCTCAGACCAGGTTGCTCAGGGCTTTGTCAAGACCTGACTGATCTTTGAAAGTGCCAGAAATGGAGACTGCACCACCTCTCTGTACAACCTGTTTCAATGCCCGACCTCCTTGTATCCCATCGAAACCTCTCGTGTTCCAGCTTCTGTCTCTCTTACTCCCACCACACATCACTGAAAAGCCTGTCTCTGTCTTCTTGATGACCTCCTCATAGGTATTGTAGGTAGGAAGGTAGGTGGGCTGGTAGGTCCCTCCAAAGCCTTCTCCTCTCCAGGCTGAACAAGCCCAGTTCCCTCAGCCTCTCCATGGGGAAAGTGCTCAGGCCCTTGGACCCTCTTTGGTGGCCCTCCGCTGAACTCACTCCACTTTACCCATACCTTTCTCGTACTGGGGGACCCAATCCTCCCGATGTGGTCTAGCAACTGCTGAGCAGAGCGGAGGATAATCACATCCCTCAATCTGCTGCCTGTGGTCCTGCTCGTACAGCCTGGGATGCTGCCGGTCTCTGCCGGCTCATGCTCGGACCCACAGGGCCTTTTCTGCAGAGCTGCTGCTCCGGACTCGTCCTCCCAGGTACAGAACCTTGCATTCGTCCTCGTTGACTTTCACAAGGCTTCTGTCAGCCCATTTCTCCAGCCCGCCTCAGCCCTCCTGAATGGCAGCCCTGCCCTCAAGCGTATCAACGGATAATGCGCAGATAACTGAAGATTTAAGCAGACGCGGCATGAATTTACTGCTGCTGGCATCTGTGCATCTGTTTTGGTCCAGCTCACTCGGAGATGAGGAGTGGCAGAAAGGGCACGGCAGGCAGCATGAGAACACTGTCACCAAAAGCAACAGCCAGGCACGGGCTGAGACGTAAAGACACGGTAATCTATTAGTATTAGAAGTGGGTCAAGAGCTACAGGATCAGTGCTGTCGAGACAAAACACTGCTGGGTTTGCAAACAGCCCCAAACCGCCCATTTGCAGACTCTCTGTAATGGGTTCTGCGCTGGTGCTGAGCTTCTAGGAAGCTTCAGCTTGGAGCTTCAAACACGAGCGCAGCGGGCAGACAAGAAGCAAGCAGCTCTTCCGCATCCTGCAAGGCTGCCTACGTGCAGAAACCAGTCTGGGGCTATGTACGAGCAGGTCAGCTCTGAAGCACAGCCTGCCCGAGTACGCAGCTGCACAAGGGCAGCTGGTCACGCTCCAGGAGCTGGGATTTTCCTCGATTTTTAGGAGGCGTACGTGGGAACTTCTGGCATGGCCAACATCACTTGATGACCTGTGACACTACAGTCATAGCAGCTTGAATTTCAGTTGCTGGAAGTTCTGGGTGAAATATTAAAAAGCCAAACATGGAAAAAAAAAATCCTGTATCACAAGTCCCCGTAGACTGAGATTACTGATCTGGCCACTTCAGTAACTGGTACCCTGTTCTCTTCACTTATGAAATATTCTGACAACTTCAACTCAAATTAGTTACTTTCCAGGAAAAATTTATATTCTTCTGCTCCGTTTACCTGTGCAAGAAGTCCTCCAAGAGTAGCTTGTGTCTTCAGCGGCTGCTTTTGCAAATATAGACTATTCCTTAGAGCCCAGAACAGAAGAACACTGCGGGTTGGTTTTGTTCATAGGCAAAGAGGGAATTTGAGCATCTGCCTCACTGTACTGATAGGCTGCGTATTCCTGGTCAGTCTGAAGTCTTCTAGTGGACTCAAAATAATATTTAATAGAGAAGTGGACTCGGTGTAGAGACTTAGGCGAACAACTAATGCCCAGCAGGGTACCTGGGAGAAACTCTGTAGGGGGGAAGGGATGACAGCGTATTACATGTCTAAGATCATAAGAAGTACAGAAAAATAGGTAGCCTTTATTTCCTTGAATAGAGAATTAAAAGTGGCCATTGAAATGCTTACGTCGCAGGTTTAAAAACCCGCTTTCACAGAACTTAGTTACACTGTGGAACTCTGTAATAAATTTGCAGGGGGTAGGTCTATCAGTGGCTATGAACACACCAGTTCAAAGCAGCCCCTAAGCACCGAGCATCAAAATGCTCGAGGAGTATGACCATGGAAGGCTTGATCTGCATTTACCCTGTTTCTCACCGTCTTCACGAAGCATTTGCTCTCAGATCAAAGACAGCGATGTGAACCTCTGGGCTGACCCAGTATACACACAACCTACTCGTGAAAAGTCAAGTTTGCTGGAGAACAGAGCAACGGAGCTGGCATAGCAAGCTTTAACACTGGAAACTGTGTCCGGATCTAGATTAGCTCACACAAGCGAGATGAGCACTGCTTCCTTGTACATCATCATCCCTGCACTCCTCCCACGCTTCGACTCCGATGATGTGCTCTGAAAGGGTTCCGCACAAGAAGAGCAGCCACTTGGTACATCAAGACAACATTACCATGCTCTTAAGAACTCTGGCTGTGAGCAGACCTTTTATTTTTAATGAACTCCTATATTTTCGACACAAGAAAAGAAACACCTGCAGCTACAAACATGCAGAAGCAAAGTTAGACCAGGAGAAGCAGATACAGGGCAACTCAAACTGCTGGGGGCACAAGGGTGGCAGGGGCTGAACCATGCCAAAACAAGAATCTGGAGATAAAACGTGGCCCAAAGACGTAGAGGGCTTTGTAGCAAAAGGACAAGACATTCACAGGTAGGAGGGATGTTATTCACTGGCAAAATGAAGGTTGACGGGGGAACAAAAAAGTAAAAACTGGAACAACACAGCTGTGTTTCAGAAGACCCGGAAAGCTGGGAACTGAGAAATCCCCAGCCTGGGAGCTGCTGCTTGACAGGAGCCTCAACTTCTCCAAGCGTAATTTGGCCATCTTCCTTCTCACACCACAGGCCTACAAGAGTCTCTCCGCACTAACGAAGTGATTAATATTAAAAAACCTCTTCTGGAACAGCTGAAGCTGGATCAGACTTACTACACACTGAAGGGCTTCACGTGAGGTCTTAGCTCTGACACTGGGCAAGTGTTCCTTCAGTGAGAGAAAGGCTGTCAAACCTGCAGTCATGCAAAGATTCTGGGACTACGTTTTATATTCAAATCAACCAGTCAAGCTAAAATCACCACTAAACAGAAATGCCATCAACTTTAAAAAAAAAATGCTGTTTCTTCATAAATTCAAAGTGTGTCATGACTCCAAATGTCGCAACGATGCTCGTTGGGAAGCACCCTCCTACCTGAATCAAGGAATCTGGGGAGCTTTTTTCTCTCTTAAATCTTGGAGATTTAAAAATAAGCAGCACTGCAGTCTTTCTGAAGACGCCCATAAGCCGAGAAGCTCCTCTGTGTTTGAGTACAGGGTTGGCTGCCCACTTTTTGCCTTCCTGACACAGTATGCAACAATTTTATCTTAAAATTAGGTTAGGGTATTTGCAGAGGAACAATCCTATCACACACCAGAACTCCAAAATGCCGAAGTTGAGCAGTAATCAAGCAATACCCAACCAAACTGGGATTAAGCAAGGCGAAATTACTACTACCAGTATGGCAAAAATCAAGTCCTATTTCTATAGGGATCGTACAGTTTTTTCATTTTACAAGAGATACTGCTTCAAGACAGCAGCTCAAGCATAAAATGTGGAAGTGTGACCTACATAAGGGGGAGAGCTTAAAAACAGCAGACGCAGGAAGAGATAAAGCCAAAAGGTTCAATAAAATGAGATTTAGCAGACTAAAAAAAAAAATCCTTTACACGTTAGAGATTGTAGACATTTTCTAATGCGTGCTCTGAAGCATTCCACTATTAGCAAACTGCCAACTGCAGATACACATTACAGTGAAACGGATGAGGAACAGTTTTTTTAAAGGATCTCCGAGGTCTTTATCTCTATTAAATAAGCCTCTACCTCTACTAAATCAGCTACTTGAGGGGCACTGGAGTGGTAAACAGTTTTAGTATTTTTGTTTCACTGTAGCAGCCCACAGGGCATGATGCACAACGCTTGGAGCCGATTCAAATCCTCCTGCACACCTCTCCCTATTTACCATTCAAAGAGAAAATCTGCAAACGCAGGCAGCGCTACGGGAAGGGAGTCCCTCCTTCGGCGACCAGGATTTCGGATGGGGGCAAAGCAGGCTGCACTCCGACATTCCTCTGATCTCCGCAGGGGCCGTGCCTTGCTGGAATCTCGCTCTCCTACTGCTGAATGAATTGTTTCACAGTCCTGATAGGGGAACAAGCAGAGAACCGCTCCCAGGAATGCCTGCTAGCTTCACTGCAGAGAAGCTCTGCAGCACTGCAAGATGTGCTCCTTCCCACCAGGAACGGTTTTCAGAAGACCCGGAAATCTGTACTTCTACCCAACCTCCCAGACACGTCCTTTCCTTCGGCACGTCCTCCCCCCCACGCACTGCAGCAGACAATCCCATAGCCAAGAACCGTGAATAATTAACTACAATAACTCATTTAGCATCGCGTCTCGGGAGAGAGACAGAATTTCCACTTCACTTGCATATTGCATTTCTGCCACTCCTCTCTGGCGTGATTCACCCGGCGCTGACGATGGAGGCATCGGCGCGCTGAAGTCAGACACCTCCAAACGCTGGGGTGCACCGTGCCGGGCTCGCAGGACCCCCGACATCCACAACGCCTCCCAGCTGAGGGCTCACCATTATTTTTCTACAACAAAGCACGTACGATGGAAGATACTTTGTCAAGAAGCTGCTTAGTGTGTCAGACCAGCAAGGACAACCATTCTGCAGGGCAGCACCGGTAACCGTCAAATATTAATGCATCTTCAATAATACATTCTCCTAAGGAGTTAGGAGCCTCTCAAACTTCTTGGAGAAGCTCTGCAGATGTTAAGACGACAGGATAGTGCAAGTCACTAAAATATCATCCAGCATCCTCAGAGGAATCACTGTCCCCTGGTTGACTCTTACTATTCTAGCCCCATAATGCCTCTTGCCCAGCCCGGTTTTCATATAATCAAAAATAAACCAGAAAGCACTCAACGTGGCTATAATGTTCCTGTATCACCAGCCACCAAAACACCTTGCAAACCCACAACTACGCATGCATTACGGCACTGTGGACGAGTACTGCAAACCCATTTACCACCCGTACGTCTTTGCTTTCCTTTTATCTGACTGCTCCCTGCATGCCTCCTGCCAGCAAGCGCAGGACGTGCAATGGATAGAAAGCAAGCACTGACAGTTCTTAGAAAATATTTACCAAAAGGAAATGAACTCAAAATCCTTATCTCTGTACCAAAAAATCCTGGCACTGCAATCAGTCCAATAGGAAAGTAAATAGCATCCAGTAGCTCAATTTAAAACCATGAGTTTTAAATAATGAAATGCACAACACTTACTTGAGAAACCACAAGCCCAAAATTACTTACAAAGCATTCTTTGGAATATTTCAACCACTGACAGAAAATTATGCAAAATACATTGGGGGGAAAAGGTTATTGAAGTTACGCATCCAGCTGTAGTGGAAAGTGTATCCTTACCTCTTTATTTCTGCTTTGGGTCAGAAATTACTTACTAGCTGAAAATCCCCCTTGAAGGGAAGAGTTAATTAATGACAGCTATTCATAGGTATCTATCTCTCCCCCTTCAAGAATGTGAAGAAGTTCCTCGTATTACACATCACACGTATCACTTGTACGGGGCACTTAGCATTGCACAGATAACCAGAACAGCGCACAAAGGAATCAATAACGTGCTTCAAATGCAGCAAGGCTGGTAGGACAAGAAGAAATTGGGAATTTTATTTTCTGTTCTAATTACAAGGTACAGCTTTTCACAGTGACATTGGAATCCAATTTTATTTTTCTATTTCAAAAGTCTTCATTCCAGGGGAAAGGAGAGAACAAAATAAGCTCAGTCAAAATGAAGTTAAAGGCAAAAAAATCTGGGAAAGGAGCTAGTAGTGGGACTTGCCTGAAATCAGTGCCCGTGGCCAAGAAGGACAACACCTGGTCATCGAGTTGACCAGAAACTCATCACGCCCAGGCACCAAAGGACAAACTGAAAGCAGCCGAACTCAAAACACAGGCCCGCACTAGAGAAGCGGGCATCACGTTAAACCACACGTCACCGCAAACCGGTACTAGAGTTCTATTTCAACTTTTTAATGTCAAAGCTTTTTAACCATCAAGCCATATTGCTTGCTGTGACTGGCAAAAACACATTAGACCCAGAAAGAAAAGCCACGGGAGAAGCAGCAAAAACTTTTAAGAAGCCTCTCTGGCTGTGTGTTGTATACTGTCCACTGGAAAATTCTTGCTTTAAGCGGAATTCAGCGACAGCTCTCCTCTCTGGAGGAACTCTGCTGGCTCGTCTTCGTTTCTCTCTCACCAAACCTGCCCGTGGGCACTGGCCTCTGGACCGATTTCAGCTCTTGAGCACGTCCCAACAAATTCTGCAGTCCAGCAGAACCAGGCTTGGCCATGCCGATGAAAAGCGTCTCCCTGCAAAGACGGATCCTCAACTGGAGACGTTCACCAGCTGTTTCCAGAGACTGACATCTAAGCTAAAGAACGTTTTCTGGAAAAAGCTTCACTGTTAACTTTAGTTAAGAGATCTGGCTTAACTGCTTCTGCCTCTGAATCCAGAAAAGCCATAAGCAGGAATTTTTTTTTTCTTCCATTTATAAATGCCTTTTCAGATCCTGTCATCACGTTGTTTCCTACCATCTCTTCAGCTTTTGTCAATCACTTTAAAGACATCCGACTTAGCATTTTGTTCACGGTCTACTGAACCAACAGTTACCCTTTTAGTCACTATTAAGGTCAGAAACCTGTTTGAAAACATCAGTGAAAACCAAGGTAAAGTCTGGAGTTAAAACCAGGCAGCTGAACAGGAAATTGTGAAGGGTATTTCCACCCCCAGCTTCCCCTCAGGGACGTGTTTTGGAAGGTTGCCCACTGGTGCTTCTCAGTTACTGCTAAGTTGTTTTGGGATTTTTCTCTAACGCAAACTGAATGGGTCAGTTCTTCCCACAGAGCTGTGAGAGCAGCCGGCAGCGACTTGCCTCCGATAAGTCTCCAATAACCTCTTTATACCTGAATGAAGAATTACGCCGTGGTATTCATCACTGAGGTTTCTTGAAATTGGCCACCTTGGGGAAAGCAGGTTGTTATTGGAGAGAAGCTGAAAACTATTGGAGAGAAGCTGAAGTAAGGAAAATGCTGCTCCTCCTTCCAAAAGCATTTCAAGCTCTGCACTGGGAAGCAGTACACCAACAGCTCTCTGAAGCCAGAGGTTCATCTACAGGACTAAGGGCAGCAAAAAATGAGTTTTCAGATTTCTTCTGCAAGTGTGCCTCAGCCCTCTCTAGCAGGGATTACCTCCGCTAGTGACATTCATCTGCCCACACCCGCCAAATTTCGGCATCTCCACCAAGACTGCAGGAGACTCCTGGGCAGGCACGCAGTCAGGGAACTTCCAGATGTGTGGCCACTAAGGTGAAGTCCACCAGCCCATTTTCAGAGGATCCCAAATTGGCAACCGAGCAGCAAAACTGGCTGCTGATCTATGTACGTACAGGTCTGTCATGAAAGTATTGGACTATTAACGCTCCAAGACTTACAAGTCCAATAAAGACACCACAGTTGCCCTCAGAATGTGAAAGTAAGGAAGATACGTAGGATACAACAGAAGTTCTATAGTACTTAACGCATTCAACATGACCAACATGATGTGATAAGGGATTATTTTTTCATGGATATAATACATATGCATCCCCAAATGCAACTACTGACTGCTTCAGCGTGCCAGTACGATGTCTGGAGTGTAACTTCGTGTCTGCTGCGTGCAACTGAGATCTTTCCAGCAGAGAGTCACCCTGCGACGACGTACTGATTCGTGAAGGGAAGTCAAACTCTGGGCGTCTTAAACTACATAAACAGAAAATCAGGTCAATTTGTGAGTCACTACCTCTGGAGACTGAGGGATCCCCAAGTTTCTATTTACACGCACACTCCCGGGACTGGCTCAGAGTTTAAATGTTGAACTCACTCGAGGAAACAGTGAACTCTTCCATTCTTCTCTCCTTGCCCTCAAGTTATACAAAACGCCACTGTGAAGCCAAAGAGCTCTGGTACTACGCTGTGGACTTCCCAAGCATTTCTAACAAACATAAGGACTGCCACTGCAGAGCCTGAGGAAAAGAGACTGTCTTGTTTTCTGGGCAAGGTCAGTTGGGATATGGTAGAAGCAGCAGAGGGGTTTGCCTTCAACCTCTCAAAGTCTTTTAATGGGCCTCTGAACTCTCACCTTCACAAAAATACCAACCCAGTGAACCATCAGACTAGGTAAAGGGCAAGATCCTAGTCCTGTAGCTGTATGGCATGGGACCGCACCAGATGCTTCAGTCGCAGGAGCCAGAAGTGCTGCGCGTCACCCATCAGTTTGCCACCCTCTACCAGGAGGGGCGGTGGTGGAAAAGTCCATCTATCGACTAACTTTAATCAAATTGAAAATCTTTCGACTTTAATCAAAAATGAAAGAGACACATCCTGACTAATTAAGACAGCGCCACACTCCTCACAATACCCACTGAAAGGGATCACTGGGGATATAGAGGGCCTGGATGATTACGATGGGGCTGAAGTAATAAGGTATTATGTGAACCAAGGATGCGAATATATTAGAAATCAAGTTTTATTAGTCCCCTAGTGAATACAACAATGCATTTAATCTTGTTAAATGTTCAGGCTCAATCGCAGCTTGTAAGTAAGAGCTAGTCTAATGATATGCAATGATTCCCCCCTTTAATCTGTTTTTCAATTTGCCATTTTTCCATTTCACAGAATGTCTCTCCATTCTACTGCTAAGTGAACAGACCTGAGCTGTCAACAGAGCATACAACAGACAAATTGAGCTACAGTATTATTTGAATCTAAAAACCAGACCATATATTATCACACTCCCAATTCAACTTCAGCAAAAACCAAAACAGCTCCCAAAACAATATCAGTATTAACTTTTTGTCCACAAGTGCATAAAGAACCCAGGAGCTCACTGCCTCTGATCCCTTAAAAAGACAGTCAGCTTAAGCATCTAGATCACAGGACTGACTCTTATGTTCCTCTCCAACGAGCATTACTCTGCATCGGTTGATCAAATCAAGTTTTATTACTGTGGAGATTCATGCAGTTGGCTTAGATGCCTCATGTTTTCATGGTCATCTGCAAATCCTGCTGGTTTACTGTGCACTTCTGCTCTTTTCCAAACCACGCACTTAACACAGGTCTCTTCCCAAGATGAACACTCAAGCTCCCGCAGGCTTTCTGTTGCCACATCCTATTTTTGATTATGACACCCCAAACTTTTCAGCTTCTTCAGAAGCAGCCTACACAAGATCTTCTGAAATATTTTTGGCTAATAACCGAACAGGTCGTCTTTTAGAATGGTTTTTGGTTAAGCAGTTGAAAATTGACCAAAGCTGTTCTCCTCCGCTGCGGTCTAGTCAGACAATCAGGTTACTCCATGCCAGGCGGTGCTACTCTATTTTAAACTATCATTTCAACAACATTTAGCAAGTACAGTAAAGCTTTCAATCCTAATTCCCGTAAACATCTTCACAGCAAAATTACAACATTTGGTAGTCCCAATCCCTTCTAACAATAAAATGGTTTAAAGGTGAGACTGCAAATACTGTTAGCAACTTAGTTACTTAACAGTAGGGCTGTTAGTTTTGCCATGAAGCACAAAGAGTTGTTCTGAATAAGTGGCAGTAATATTTTTTTACGCCCAGTGGACGTTCCTGTTCCTGAGGTGAGGCACAGTCACATCGCCACCTAATTTCTCCATCCTTCGATATTAGGAATATCTCCACCCTTGGAGACATCTAAACCTTAAGAGGACAAGTCCCTTGCAGTCTGATCCAGCTGGCCTTGCTCTGGGCAGGAGGCCGGACTGGAGACTTTCAAGTGACCCTTCCGACCAACGCGGTTCTGCAGCTCTCACCTGGCATCAAGCACAACCGCAGGGCAGAAGCCAGAAAGCAAAGCCCTGAGCAGGGCACGGGAGCGTATTAGAATCAGGTTTCCTGCCAAAGGAAACTGCTTAAGGAGCTTCCTGCGTCTGCTTCTCATTCCAGTCCTTTCCCCTACGTTTTTTTACACAGTTAGGTGTGTCATGAACTGGAGAATTTGCAGGAATGATTGTTTTTGAAGGAGCAGAGATCGCTGGGCATAAAAAAAAGTCTAAGGAAATACAAACAAGCTAAAAACATTTGAAAATCATACTTTGTGGCAGCTCCATTTTTTACTTTAGAGCTTGGCGTGACTATCTCCAAGGACAGAGACTCCATAACCTTGCTGGGCAACCTGCTCCAGGGTTTGATGACCCTCACAGGACAAAAAAACCACACCAAACCAAAACCATAACACCACCAAAACCCCCCCAAAACAACAAACCCCAGTATTTTTCTCTGTCTGGATGGAATTTTACGTGTTTTAATTTGTGCCCATTGCCCCTTGCCCTGTCACTGGGTGCTACTGAGAAAAGCCTGGCGCTCTCTCATTCCCTCCTTTTGGGTATCCATACACATTGGTAAGATACCTCTGCCCCAAGCTCCATCAGCACATCTGGTGCAGGGGCAAAAGCTGTAAAATGAAGCTGCAGTGCCAGCAAAACTCATCTTTGTAGCTAACTGTGTTTCCGTTTTATAAGCGGCACCATAATAAAACACTACGTAACACAGACCATCCATCACACCCTGTGCAATTTTACCTGGCAATGCCTCTTCCTCTGATTTTACTCTCTTATGAGCGGTGATTAACGTACGGGGATTTTCTGCTTCCAACTCTTACCTGGCTGCGGTGGGTGAGGTGGTGGCATTTGGTGGTGCATCATAGGGTACGGCGGGGGCTGCTGATGAGGCAGTAAGCCTGGATGTGCTGGTGCCCCAAGGGGGTTCATCCCAGGCCCACTGGAGTGCTGGTGAGACTGCTGCGGGTTTTGACTGTGCTGCTGCTCCATTTGCTGACGAGCCCTTAATTCAGCATATTTCAGCTGTTCCATGTGAAAATTCTGGCGTTCTGTCAGCAACTGTTGTCTCTGTTGCTCTAACTATGTCAAAAATAGGGGAAAAAAAGGCAAAGTGAAGTTAAGAACTATACATTTAAAACATGTTTCTGCAAATCAAATGCCTATCCAATTGATACACAACTGTCTGATTTGCAGCAGGTTTTGGTAAAGGGTCCAGGCCATTTTCCAGCTGGAACAGATGAACTCACCTTTTGTCCTAAAGAACCTCTCAGTAATAAAACACACATCACTCAGCGAGTACTGTGCAGAGCATTCAGCCTTAACACGGAATCACAGACTCGCGTAGGTTGGAAAAGACCCTTAAGATCATCGAGTCCAACCGTTAACCCAGCACTGCCAAGCCCACCACTACACCATGTCCCTGAGCACCACGTCCAAACGTCTTTTAAACACCCCCAGGGATGGGGACTCCACCACTGCCCTGGGCAGCCTGTGCCAGTGCTGGACAACCCCTTCAGTGAAGGAAAATTTCCTCATATCCAGTCTAAACCTCCCCTGGTGCAACTTGAGGCCATTTCCTCTCGTCCTGTCACTTGTTACCTGGGAGAAGAGACCGACCCCACCTCTCTACCCCCTCCTTTCAGGCAGTTGTAGAGAGCGATGAGGTCTCCCCTCAGCCTCCTTTTCTCCAGGCTGAACAACCCCAGGTCCCTCAGCCGCTCCCCATCAGCCTTGTGCTCCAGACCCTTCCCCAGCTCCGTTGCCCTTCTCTGGACACGCTCCAGCCCCTCAATGTCTCTCTTGTGGTGAGGGGCCCAACACTGAACACAGCATTCGAGGTGCGGCCTCACCAGTGCCGAGTACAGGGGCACGGTCACTGCCCTGCTCCTGCTGGCCACACTATTGCTGATACAAGCCAGGATGCCGTTGGCTTTCTTGGCCACCTGGGCACACTGCTGGCTCATGTTCAGGCGGCTGTCGACCAACACCCCCAGGTCCTTTTCCTCCGGGCAGCTCTCCAGCCACTCTTCCCCAAGCCTGTAGCGTTGCATGGGGTTGCTGTGGCCCAAGTGCAGGACCCGGCACTGAGCCTTGTTGAACCTCGTACAACTGGCCCCAGCCCATGGATCCAGCCTGTCCAGGTCCCTCTGCAGAGCCTTCCTCCCCTCCAGCAGATCAACACTCCCACCCAGCTTGGTGGCATCTGCAAACTTACTGAGGGCACACTCGATCCCTTCGTCCAGATCATTGATAAAGATATTAAACAGGAGTGGCCCCAATACTGATCCCTGGGGAACACCACTTGTGACCGGCCACCAACTGGAGTAAACTCCATTCACCACAGCTCTTTGGGCCCGGCCATCCAGCCAGTTCTTTACCCAGCGAAGAGCACACCCGTCCAGCCATGAGCAGCCAGTTTCTCCAGGAGAATGCTGTGGTGTCAAAGGCTTTACTGAAGTCTAGACCGACAACATCCACAGCCTTCCCCTCATCCACCAGGCGGAAACTAGTTTCTAGAAGAAACTGCATGTTTTTCTCTCAATCTTCTGCGTGTTGGAATGCAGGGGAACAGGAAAGTAAAGAGATTTTCTAGGGCAGGACCAAAGCAGAATCTGCGTGCAACAGCGTGAGCTCAGTGATTACAGACAGGATCCTACTCCATACCTTTATTTTAAGTGTAAGACTTGGACATCGTGATAGCCAGACAGCAATGAATTGCACTATTAAGAAGAGTATTATGTAAAAAAACCTAGTGTAATTTAGGCCAATTAACATAAAATAGGCTACTTTGTTTAATTACGAAGCCATGTAGAGAGTAAGCAAGCCCAAAATGAAAAGACAAAAGCGCTACAGAAAATATTTCTTACTGTTGGGCATTTATATGATTGATCACTGTCCTGGTTAAGGAAGTGTATGTCGTTTGAGTTTTTTAAGAAGTCATAACGCATTTCTACATCTATTACTCTTAAGCAATTGGACACATGGATCTGTGTGACTATTTTACAAATATTTAATGAGTATTTTAAGACATACTCCATAATTTATCTGAAAAGCAGGTTGCCAAGGAGACTTCCACCTAGCAGAAGTTCTCCAAAAATCCCAAAGCTCCATCAATACTTTGTGTTAGCAGTCTGACTGCTGACAAAGCATGGATGAAAACAGAATACTACAGAGCACGCATTCACCAACAGAACCAGATGGAGACCGAGCCTAATGAATAATACATACTCCTTGTTGGGGGCTGGTTTTCTGCATGTAGGGACTACAATGTGATTATTCATGCTGCCATGACTCCTTTTTCCTTGACCAATCTGATACGTTAGCAGGAAGAACTTGATAAAATGAAGAGGCACGTACACCAATGGTGTAATTGTGCGTGTGTAGAAACAGATTCCGTAGGTGGCAGGCAGTTCAGAGAAGAATTACTGCAAATGACCCGAAAAAAAGGCTTAGGCAAGAAGTACGGCTACACCATACTTTTTATAGTCTTTCTATACTCTTTTATATTCCTGCTTTGCTCTCTTCATGCTACCCTATCCTGCTACAGTTTTAAAAAAAAAAAAAAAAGTCTTTACAAGCATCGCTAAACAGCATCCAGTGTCTGAAAACACACCTTGTACTTAGGAAAACCAGTGAAAACTTCTCTTCTACACATTCCCTCCCCTCGGGATGAGAAAAGACAGTTGGACAGAGGAAAAAGGCAAATAAACACAAGTTATAACACAAGCTGGTCTGAAAACCGCTGCAGAGCCCAAAACACCTGGTTCTGTACTAGGTTCCTGCCTTTGTTGTAATCATTTTGGAAGCAGGTTTACAGCCACGACCTACTGCCGTAGCCCCAGATTAGCATTAAGACAACTGGTAGTAACAGATTTTCTGGCAGGCAGTCTATCCGTAATTCGCATTTACTCTTCAATTCCCAAAACTCAGTGAGACCCGCAGCGGATGTCAGGCAAGAGTGAGGCTAGGCACCGTAAAGAAGATCAGCACGCATCAGTCTGCCACACGATTTCCCTACACAACCCGATTCATGAAACCAGCCACATTTTTTAGGTACGTAGTCATGAATACTACACTCCTGACATTCTTCAAATTTGCAACAGCATGTTTTTGCGCTGTTGCAAAGTAAATCACAATTAGAAGGGACTATTACAAGCACTTAATGTATACTCATACAATAACCATCGTTGTACTACAATTCATCTTCCGCAAGTAACTCCTCCCTAAACAGAAACGGGTAAAGAAAGCATTCATGTGCTATTATAAATTCTGGGTCAACAAGGCTCCTACCAATAGGATACCTGGTGAGGCACCGAGTTGGCAGCACTGCAACTACTTTAGCTTAAACACTGAAGTAGATGTGTTTTGCCTAAAATCTAACACCCTGTACCCTGCAGCACAGATTTCTTTCAACACGTACCATCGCCTTACCTTTACTATATGAAAAAGCCAGTGCAGCAAATAAGGACATATGCATAATATGCAATGGCACTAAGGAATTTTTTTTTGCTTTAATTATTCAACTAAATATCCACAATGACAGGTGAAAAGACTGAATTTAACTACCAGAAAGCCACGGGGGAAAAAATCTGTATGCACATTTTTAAAAAGGAAAATGTCATATGCCTCAAAATGAAAAAAGCCCAAAAAACTAAGAACCCCTGTCACTAATAGAATATATCCCCCAAAGAAAGAAGTCTACAGAGAACCTTTTCACAATAGTTAGGTCCATTTCTTGAGCTGCCAATCAGTGTCAGAGGCAAACACCACACTGAAATGGTTGTGGATGCTGAGCGATCTAGAAATTCTTGCTGACATTCTGCTACAACAAAAGACCACAGTTTGTCAAACTCTATCAATGTGATTAATGCCAAAGTGAGGATGTAAATTCCATTAAATTTGCATGGTAGGGCAAATGTGAAAAACCCTAGAATTATGAGTCAATATCTTCAACCCATCTAGACTAATTGCCTATTGACAAAAAATGAGCAAGCTACACAACAGAAAAAATTAAAAAAACCTGATTGCTCTCTGATAAAAATGAAGTTTTGGGTGATCTTTACAGCAGCTGGGGAGAAACCGCTTCTCTGAAAGCCTGCTGCTCTATATATGAAAGAACACTTAGTAATTGATGTGTAATCCAGCCACTGACAGGCAGAGACAGCATCTCCTCCACACTATACCCTGATTTTAGGGATACACAAGTCTCCAGTAAGGTGTCACTAATAGTGCCACAATATAAATACAACCCTGCTTGGGATGTATCATATATATGCTCTCCGAGTGTCAGCACCTCCTTCGGCTGGCTAGACCTCAATCAAGACCTGCGCCCTGGCTTACTGCCTCACTAGATTGAGGCCAGAAGCTAACAACCTTCTTGCTTAGCTCCTCCAGCTCCTCTTCCTCCTCAGTCGCACTTCATCATTAGATTTGTCAATTCAGCTTTTTTCTATTTTGATACTTCTCTGGTGCCTACGAGCAACCATCTTTTCCCACCTCCAGACATTATTGCGTCTTTCCCTTCTCTTGAAGCTGCTGTTGCCCTCTCCAGCTCAGGCAAATCCCTCACCATCACAAAATGAGAAGCTGTTACTCCTGAGCATGCTACGGCATTTCACTTTGAGGACTCTCCCAAGAGCTACTGAGAATGCCCTCCAAACAAAACCTGAACTACATGCTGAACACCAAATCTCCAGTCCAAACTGGGTCAGGAAGGAAAGGCGGACAGAGCTGGTTTCCCTTCCCTTAGGGAAGTAAGGTTTCCATCCACTTCATTCTCTCTGCACGGAAAAGTATATCAGAGATCATTCATGTGATAAGGCCTGCATAAAGGCTCAGGACCAATTCCACATTCATGCTTAGATGACGCTCAGGAGTAAGGATTAGGAAGCAAATCTAGGATACTACCAGTTTACTGCTTATGGTAAAGGGAAGATCTGGATAGAGGAGAGGGCTCAAACACTACTGTAGGGGGTAATTATGAATTCTAGCTGAGGCAAAAAGACCTGCGTAAAGGTGAGGAACAGCTTAAGTTGCTGGTTTTCCAGCTGTTAGCATACATAGATCGTGGCAGTGACAGATTTAATGCAGAATTTCAGGTTAGTACCCTCCTACTTACTGCCTCTTTCTCTCTGTCCATAATGGTTTCCAGCTCCTCAAAATGGCGAAGTTTTATCTCCAGCTTCTTCATCTGCGTTTCCACCAGGAGGGCGACCAGGGACTTGATCTTTCTTTCTTCCACGGCTGCTAGGTGCTGAGGATGAAACACAGGTTTTTGCTTTACATGCATGTCACAAAATAAAGTGCTTTAAGGGAACAAATAAGCCAACCACACCTGCATCTAGCTTTAGCCATCCTATTCCACTTCTGGACAGAAAACAGGGCATTAGATTATCAATCTTGTGCTCGGAACCAGAAGCCCTTGGAAGATTATTAAGCTTTTAATCAAATAAATAGGTGCCAAGTTTTAATACAAGAGGTATTGTGGATGCTCAGTACTCATAAGCAATCCAGCTTTGCCTCGAAGCCTTCCGAGCGCTGTGCAACAGAGAGCACTTTCAGTGGAAATGCAAATGAGGGAGCAAGGGTACGTTGTACCGAGTCAGCTGTGGGTCATCCAAAAAGCTTTCACCAACACACACACAGGAGGCTTTTACCTGGAACGACCCACAAAAACAGTGAGATGACTCTTGCATGCCTTTGCCATTAGAATAGTTTTTGCTCAAGTAAATGAGAAGCTATGTATCCAGTTAAGGATATTCCCATTACACGCAGCACCATACCACTAAACCATAAGCTTTCTCAGCACAGCAGTTCCACCTCGGGCTAGGGAGAGCTTGCAGAGAAATCTCTACACAGATGACAGAAGAAACTGTTAAAAAAAATCTCCAGTTTCGTTTTATAATCAAGTTGCATAGTATACCTATTGCAGAAGAAAGCTGAAGGCAAAGCTGTATTTAAACTGCAAAAGTGAACTGCAGAAAAAGGCAAACAGATTTTTTACAAGGCTTTAGCTTTACCCCATTTACATATACACACTGATACATAAATGATACAGGATACATATATATATATATATATATGTGTGTGTATATATGTGATATACGAGACAGCCTATAAAAGTGTTTCACATTTTCCAAGCGTGAAAGGCATGTTAATGATGCCTTCTATCAGCTTTTGTTAAAAGCCTGCTGTTCGAAATGAAAATACACTCAAAACACCCATCACGTGTGCTGCTTGGAAGTCTCTGTATTAACAGTTAAAGGACGTTTCCCGACCATCGTGGCCAAGCAAAGCCTTGCTGACACATCCAAGGGTTGAGGGGGAAGGAGGGTTGGCTTTTGAGAAGGGAAAGGTGAAGGCTGAGGAGAAGGAGGAAAAAAGAAAAAGCTGGATCTCATCCAGCTCAAGCTGCAAACAGAGACTCATATTTAGCAAGCTGTGCCCCAAACCTTGGCTCAGAACTGGGAGAAATACTAGAGCTGGAGAAAAGAAGCATTATAAAACTCCCTGGTAATCCTAATTATAAACAGAATTTCTCAAAAACGTATGATATTGTTTCCATCACTAACATGTTGTGTCATTTGACAACATTCACCTCTGGTAACCCACCAGCAATAAAGCAAGTCTTCAGTAAATCTAGGTAACATACATTCGAGACTCTCACTAAGTTTAATTTTAAATGCGGTACAGTTTGAGAGAGCCAGAGTGATCACTCAAGTTCATCTAACAGCACGCCACTGTGAAATTCAAGTAGGCTATTCAGTTAAATACTGACCCAACAGTGGTGCACACATGTGAAATAAAGTAACTGAACGGCTGACAGAACTAGAAAATCTAACATCAACTAACACTGTTTAGTAAAACAAACTCATTTGTATGAAAAGTCAGAGCGACGGAAGTACCTTTGTTGATAGACACAGCCGTCTGACAGTCATTTCGCCTTGCTTGATGTGTGTGATTTTAATAGTGAAACCAGATTAACATAAAATCAGCAAGGCACAGGATTAGGTAAAAGGCAGGTCTCAAAATACACATTAGAAAGGAAATAGTCATTGAAGTTTTTCCTGAAGAGACCCGAAGAGACCTGGCATTACCCAGTGCTTTCACGTGGACAGAGAACAAGTCATTACTGACTCTGCGGTTGACAAAAAAACACTAAGACAAAACTAATAGTGATTTAAATTGCCTGATAAACACCTTGCTGCATCCACCTTAAGTCATAAATAAGCAAAAAAGAAGATGGTATGTGACATCTTGCTGGGACACAGCAATTCTGAACAACCTGAGCATCACTAAGCAAGGTGGGCCTGGGCTCTGGCCGAGAGCGGATACAGAACACGGCTTTGGTTTACTATTTAAACGTGGGAGGCCGAAACCCAAGCATGGCCGTGAGTGCCTCTGCGCCTGGGCTTGGGCCCGTTGCCCCAGTACTGCCTCTGGTGCCTCTGCTCCAAATCCCTTCTGGATGAATGCCGATAAACCTGGGAGGAATCACAAGGCCAGTTACTGACCCAGCACACACACATCTCCCAGAACCTAGCCCATCCCCTAACCTTCCTAAACCCAGCTCAAGTTCTGAAATTAGCTAATCACAGCAAGAGCATGAGTATGGCAACTGGTATATACGACCAGACCACGAGAGACCTCTGGAAAACGGATAGCATCCTAGCACCACCTCACTGGAATACTGAGCTGAAGGCTTCTCATCCACATGCAAGAGGTTAACTGAAATTGCAACAGGCAAAGAAAATTACTCTTTCTTCCTTCTCTCTTCCTATTTTGCGAAAGGAGACTAGATGCTTCACCTAGCTTCCATTTTGTGAGGCCAAAAGGGGATAAGACTGTCTTTCACAAATAAAACAGAAGAAATAAAGGTGCCAGATAACACACAACTATCTCAATTAAGGCACACAATGGGAAAAACTAAGTCCTGTCATGCATACATTCAAACATGAGATGAAAAAGGTCCTACAGTGAGTTTCTCAAGCAGCAGTAAAAAGGAACCAATTAAAGACATAATTTCATTTGCCTATAAACAGAAGATGGGATGTAGCTGCCTGCAAAAAGAAGAAACATGATTTTAGCAACAGGATTCCTTCTATTCCTGAATGTTATGTTTCCAAATACCTACGCATGAGAAAGAGCGGTTGATAACCAAAGGCTTTTTAATTCAGGAGGCAACGGAAAGTGCTGCTATGGTACAATGGTGAGTGCTTGAACCATTTCAGCCTAGGAATAAAGCTTAACAACAAAGTTTACCACCCATGGAAAAAAAACCAACTTACAGACAAGTACAGGAGGTTTTGCATCACTGGCAGTTTTGGTATCAGTGTCTTCTAGAAAAGGTGTATTCAATCACAACTACCTCAAAACAGAAATTCAGAGACATCGTGGGATCAGTGTTATGCATGAGGGCAAATTAGGACCAGAACAGCCCTTTTTGGCAGCGTAACCGATGGATCAAGAGCTACAGCAGAAGCTCTGCAGCTCAGTCACAACTGGACAAAAGCTAAGAGCGATCTGCAGGAGGACGACATTTTCTATCAGGTGCTACTTATGCACAGAAAAGAAAACACAGCTTACATGGATTTAGGAATCTGAGAAGAAAGTGAGGAAAAGGAACTTAAATAATTCTAATATTGTTTCTACGGAAGCCATAACCTGTAAAAATGCATTTTAAATTGTTGCTCCATTCTGTACATAGGAATACAGTTTCACCCCTAAACGAACACATTCACTGGATACCATTTCTCAAATAAGTGGCTTCACCAATAAGCTGTCCTATCTCAAAAGAACAAAAAACTTCATGTGCCTGCCTTTAACCCCTGTTTCTCCTTACAAGTCGACTGCAGTATTCCTCTGATGTAAAATCGGAAGGAAAACAACTTTGTAACAGCTCTTCACGTGACCAGGTTGTGAGTTTATTATCAAGAACTGAATTACTCTCTCAGACAAGATACAGCTCACTGAAAGCCTTAATATTGTCTGGGTTTTTAAGTGCAAGTGGAAAGAGAAATCCCTGTTGAACTTGAATTCTACTCTGAAGTGTGAACATCCTAATTATAATACATTATTTCCTGTAATATAAAGCTAAAATTCTTCTAGAATATTATTATTACCATAATGAAAGCTGCCATTAGCCAAGTCCCTTCTCCCTCTAGCACTCGTTATCACCAAAGGAAGGAAAGTGGGAGATCATCTTTATTTGGAGAAAGTAACCTTCCATAAAATAGAGATTAAATTTCATGCCTCCTTATACATATGCAGGGTTTTTTTCAACTTGGCTGAAAATATCTGTACGTCTGATGAACTGAAAGTAAGTTACTCTCAGTAAAAGAGCTTGGTGCTTGGAGCACCATCGGTTCAGAAGCAGACAGGCAAAGAGATGCACAAGGGAGCCAGTTCGGACTCTGCGCTTCACCAAAATTACGAACCTGAAGTTTGCCTGCCAAGCAGGATTCCACACAGCTAGGGTGCCTAGCTCTGACACCAAGCAACGCTGAATTCAGGCAACTTGTGATTTTAGAACCTGGCTTGAAAGGTAGTAACTAAAAATATCCTCAAATCCCATGGGTTCATAAGGGAGGGGCTGTATCATCATGACACCACCTATCATCACACTATCCTCAGTCTATATGATGCAGCTGGGAAAAAAGTGTGAAGTTTTAAGAGTCAAAGATCAAGACTGGAAGAGTCAGTATGACACAGGCAACACCTCATTATGTCCACCATTATGTCCTGGAAATCCATCAGGAAATAACCACCCATGCTTTGCTGTTGGTATCTATAAAGTAGGTGACATGGAACACGGCACTGAATCCAAGAGCAATTAAGAAACCCAAACTACAACTTGAATCCAAAAAAATATGTAAAGAGAAAACAGATTTTGAAAAAAGATTTTGAAAGAAGCAAAGGCGGTCTGGTTCCTGCAAAAAGAAAATGAAAGACAACATGCAATCAGTAATTACAGGGTGAAGAAAAGCTATTAGATAGGGCACTGATTCAAACCACGGCTCATTAACAGACTACAGACAAACAAAAGTTTAACGATAGAAAGACCAGAACGTGCTTTTAACAGACACACAGTACCCCTTAACACAAAAATCATTAAGTTGTCTATAAAAAATTGTAATGCTAGAATTGAACATCACGTTGCTTTTACAGACAAAGAGTCCAAGCACGGAAGGCCTGTGTGACATCCACAGAACAGCCGGTGGCACAGCAAAAAAGGCAACGTATGGGTTTTATCACCCAGCACTACGTCCTTAGCATTACAGCCAGACCTACTGAGCAGGGAAAAGTCTTCCCAAAAATGACAAGCACTTTTGGGGGCTGTTTCTTAGGGATGTTCATCGACTTCATCATCATAAGAGTAGCTGCCTAAGTTAAATTGTACACTATTTCACTTTGGAGTTCAAGCAGAAGAAACTGAAGATGGCACTTGTGCTCCTTCAAGGTATTAAAGATTAGAACATGAAACTGCACAGATCTGGAACAAAGGACCATTTTAAGAAGAGTTCTAATGTGAACTGGAAACCAAGCCAATGGATATTCGTATAAAACAAACCTTTGCTTTGGTGGCAGCTGAGGCAAGGGCAGCAGCTGCAGCTGTAGCTACGTTTCCTTCCGAGATTTCATGTTCCACTTTCTTCTTCCCAGCCTCGTTTTCTTTGTCTTTGCTTGCATCAACGTTCTCCTTGTTCTCTTCTGCCTCCTTTTCTTCTGAAAGAGATTTACCACCACGTCTGTTACGTGCATTCTCCCCTTGTTAACAGGTTCGCGTCAGGACAGGAATTGCACTACGCACGCTGCTATTAGTCAAACAAATTAATTCATCCACACACTATCACGTTCCTATGTTATAGTACCGCTACTCGTCCAAATGCTGACAGGGGAACAATTCTAGTCTAAGAGGATCTGATCCAACAAATAGGGCAACTTTAAATGCTTTTAGTTTCCATCCTGTCAATTCATCTTCTGCCATCAGCTTACTCTCATAAGAACAATTTCAGCTGCATTTCCAAATCAACTCCATTATTACATCAAACCCAAATGTTTCTTGTTCTACCTGGTGCTAAAATACTGAGAGTAAGTTCCAGGAAAAAAACGGTATGTGTGTGGTACAAGGGGAAAACGTTAAAAATAAATAAGAAGAATAATGTCTTATGTAGAAAAAAACCCTAGTACACCTCAGCTTGTCTAAATAAAGGCTCTGCATCACTTCACAGGGAAACTGAGCTAAGGTATTAAGTTCTAAGGGTAGAAGTGAGCAGTCCCATTTCTTTGCATCAAGAATGATCAAATGGTGTGCAATACAGGCAAAATAAAATAATTTAGATGACCTACACGCACTTTGCTACTGTAATTTCTTCACCCAGTCACTACACACAATGACAGAAAGCTCAGCTGAGGTCTAAAATGAGTTCAAGAAAGAATTTAGTGCCTAAGCTTTGCAGTGAAATTAAACTAGAATATTTACTACTGAACCATGAAGCAGCCTGATGTGCAAGAGGAAATATTTCTGCCACAGTTGAGTTTATAGTCTATTCCAGGCACTTTAGAGGAAGGCTATTAAAGCTAACACAGCTTGAGGAACAGCTGGGAACCATTACCTGGCTTGGTGTCTGCAGTCACTTCGCTGTCTTGCTCTTTTTCTGGATTTCTC
Source organism: Mycteria americana (assembly GCF_035582795.1). Classification (NCBI taxonomy): domain Eukaryota; kingdom Metazoa; phylum Chordata; class Aves; order Ciconiiformes; family Ciconiidae; genus Mycteria; species Mycteria americana. The sequence goes on along the minus strand of NC_134366.1, from coordinate 1,175,923 downwards.
TCATTTTCTCCTTCTTGTACTTTATCGCCTTCCTCAATTTCACTCTCTGCTTTGTTTTCAACCTAAATGGGGTGAAAGATTGTTTGAAGAATGAGAGCTATAGAAGACGTTCACTGTTAACTTCGTTTATAGCTTTCAAATTAATTCACTGTCATAAAGGAAGAGATGAAATTTTAAAGGTTGACTGCTACACTTAAGCCCATTTTGACAAGCGTATCCAAAATCTGAATAAACAAAGTAATTGCTGTACTGGACGGAAGTCTATCAGATTCAGTAACCCAGACCAAGTCTCATCCGAAGGTACAAGAAATCCTGAACTAAGATGACATAAGAACATGTTTTGCCCCTGCCTCGTGCTGCCCCCATTTATTCCAGTAGTTTGTGCATAAGTTTTCTATCCTTTCCAGTGTCTGTCGTGTTAACAATTTACACAGTATTCAAATTATTGTATTCCAGTATGTAATTATACAGTATTCAAATAACAATTACACAGTTCTCCAAATTCTGCAGAACTTACGGTCACAACAGCATCCTGTGGCAATAAATGCTACAACTGAATTACACGTCACAGGAGGGTGCTTCTGGCCAGGAATTGGTGGAAGAAAGCAACATTTGCAAGATGGAAGTAAAACAAAACTATTTCTTGTTGAAAACTCAGTGCCTTAACTTAGTATTAATGAAATCAGCACCAGCTTCATGCTTATGACTGGCGGCATCGTTTTCCCCTTGAAAACACTCCAACCCAAGCTGTATGTTTCTCATTTATTCTGCTCTACAGAACAATGCATCTTTTCAAGCTCTGACCAAGTCTTCTACACTTACACCTACCTAAGTGTACCTGACTATTGATCAGAAAGGCAGCAAAAGAACTACCTGAAGACAGAGTGAGAAGTAACATCAAGTCTATATGCAGCAGCCATTAGGTTAGTTATATCCCATTCATTTGATAAAGCAGGCGATACAGAAATATCACCCGTTGCTGTACTCAGTAAGTGCCTACTACCATTTATTTAGCAGAGCGATGTTCTAATTCCAGGGTATTAGTTTCATTCAAGTTTAGGTCTGAAACAATCACAGCCAGTGCCATTATTGTAGACTACCTGAAAAGAAGCACTGCGTTTGTAGACATGGGGTTATAAAAAACACCCCAAACAACTGCATTCTTGCAGGCACTATCAACAGGTTGAAGGAATTAATTTCTAAATATCTGATCTTTATGGGCAGGATGCATCATACCCGACATCACAAGTCCACAATACACACACCTATAACCAAGAGTTAGCCAGGACTTCTTGCAATGAGGAGTTTTATTGACCAGCTCAGCTATGGGCACCTTCATTTAGTCAGCCAGATCTCATCCTCCCACATCCACTAAGCTGCCCGTGATTGTGCAGACCGAACAGTTCCGTAACTCGCGTTGTCACTGGAGAGCTGTGATGCAGCCGGGGCAATAGTTTCATTCAGGTTCTCTGTTCAGCTCCACACAACTCACCCGTTTCCTGGAAAGCCCCGAGATCTCTGATCTTGTCAGAGCTGAAAGCTGCGTTCAACTCTGGGAAGGCAATTTGTCACAAGACAAACTTTTCTAGGGCAAGACTTCAAAGTGATGCTTGCTTTAGAGCACTACCAGTCATGAACCATAACATACCAATGTCCTTCTGCAGCTTAAGTCTCTATAATTAGTTTGATATTGCCCATTTTACGTTGCCTCCCAGTCCCAACCTTTGTTTCTGAGGACCAGAAAACAACACACCGACATCTCATTCCTGTTGTTTGCCCAGCAAAAGAAATGTCTCTGTATGACTTGAGACTAATCAACTCAAGAAAATGAAGCACTATGGAGACTAAAAACTGTTCCCTGTGGACACGCACACTGACCAGCACACTACCGTCTACCTTATAGAAGGCAAGGTGTAAGGCATAATATATAATAATTCAGGTTCATAAGCATCAGAACTATCTTTTCAGAACCAGTGTACTGAGCCAAGCTTACCTTCTCAGACTGTTGCCCATCTGTCTCTGTTTCCATCTTTTCTTCTTCAGCTCCATCTGAGAAAACAAATAAGTAAAGTATTTAGAACTGCCATAACACCCATTTACCATACTCAACATTTATTTCAGGGTTAACTAAAGTTTCCTGTTCTCTACTAACAGTGGTTTCAAGAAAGCCACAACACTAAACTCCTAGAAGATCAAGAGTCTATTACAGTCATTTTAGTTTAAAAATCAAGTTTACTTGCAAATTTAAATGTAACTGGTTTTTCTTTTCAGTCCAACAAGCAGGACAAAACATTAAATTATCCATGCTCTGCTGAAACCCCCAGTTTACCCGTGTAGAGAGAAACCACCAAAGCTATCAATTTTAGCTACATAAAGGACAGTTCAATGCACAGTTCTGCAGTATTCAAGTCATACAGCAATTCCCACTGGTAAGTCACAGTATTATAAAATGTTTTTCCCAATACATCCAATTTGTTTCTGTAGATGGTTGTCAGTTACGTGATTAACCTCAATTATGGTGCTGCCAGACTTGTAATTCCTCCTTAGCGCAAGACCCCCCGAGCTGCTTTTGATGAAAGGTCTACCCAGAGGCATTGCCATGCATTGCAGGTCAGCTGAAGATTTAAATTCCATTTTGCAGGTGGTGTAAATACCAGAATTCTCCAAAGCAGACTTCAGAATAATTATTCAGCACCAGAGTAACATTAAGCAGTAGCAAATTTGTTAAAGCACTGACACTGTTCTTAAACGCCAAGGATCTCTCGTTATTTCTGGCCCCGAAACCTAGCAGAGTTCAAGGCAGCGAGCAGTTATCCTCCGCACTGGTTTGATGTGAAACCCTGCACACTGAAGCCCCGTTTCACACCCTTGGTACCTGCTGCTCTACATAAACATGACGACCAACTGGTTCTCCAGTCCTTTATGGCTCTTTGTGCTGTTCCTCCAAACACATTTCTCCCAAAAGCACTCTGAAATTGTATCCAAGCCCTCAGAAACACATTCAAAACAAAAGTTTGAGTCTGAATTGAACGATGACGTTTATATCAAAGTAACTGGCCCAAAAGGTGTAGTCTTATGTTAGATGTTCCTGGACAGTGCTCTCACTCAGACCTTGATCCTTCATTCTCTTGCTTCTTCCTCAGCTGTAATGATACCAATACTTGTGGGTTTGTACTGAAGAGTGGATCAGTGAAACGATCCAAGTTAAACCCTAACGCTTTCTTCACCTTCTCACTGAAAGAAGCTCTATTGCAGCTCCTCAAGAGCCCAACTGCAGCTGCCTAGTTAGGTGCTAAACAAGATATGAATCACATTTGAGCACAAGAGCTGGTTGTCGGTTAGATATAAAGCAAGAAAAGCACATAAATTACCAGCTGCAAACTCTGAGTTTCCTCTGCATCCAAAATACAGCCATCCAAACACATGAGACAGAGCTGAGGCAGAATGAACACACCTACTGACAGTGTTGTCAGAGGACAACTCAGGACAACAGAGGGCAACAACTGCTCAACTCCCAGCTTTTCAAAAAGCACGCTTTCCAAGATGCTCTGAAAAACCAGAGCTGAGTTGCACCTTCAGTGCTAATGCTGAAAAAGATAACAGCAGTGGGTGAGCTCTTACTTCTCCCCGGTGGCTTCAGGTCTTGCTGACAGATGTTGTTAAGATGTGCAGGGCTCTCCATAAAACCACCAGTTGGGTTCTCTGGGCACGAACAATTTCCTGGACTGCTCCAGGAGGTAGAGCCTCAGCCTTACACCATGATCTCAATCTTCAGAGGAATCGTACAAGACCTGCTAAGACTGGCTCCAAGACAAGGCTCCCATACTGGAGTAATGAAGTACTTCCTTAAGGAAAAACAGAAGCAGCATGCCAGGCACGTGCTCAGAGGCAGCTCACCTACATCACTGCAGCCTCCGGTTCTGAATTGGTCATCAAAAATCTCCATCTAGTGTCTGACCAAAGAAGTCTTCCTCTCCCCAGAGGTCAAAACAGAAGAGTACAAATCATTTGGGAAATATTCATAAGAAGCTACAAGTATATAATATGAACTATTTCGATACTTGGAGGGTGTTCTCACTGCCGTGGGATGTGTGGGTCTGGACAGCACCCGCTGCCTCTTACTCCTTCATATTTGGAACCCAAAACAAGTTTGCCAGACACCCATAAAAACCTGACCTTGACCACAAGCACCTTCAGAGTGCCCTGCCACCAGGCGTGAAAAAAACCTGAGCTTCAACACACAACTACGTGCTTCCTGCTATTGCTCATTTTGGTTTTTTGGCTGACTAGATTGAGCTCTTCAAGCCTGTAACCTCTTATTTACTGTCTGTTTGGCATTCAAATAGCTATCACAGAGGTATCTGAAGAGTTCTGCCAAAACAGAGCCAGGCGCCCTTGTGTTACAGATTGCTTTTTGGGTGGCAGCTGACCAGTCATCACACCATCTAACTTCAGCATCCACAGCAGACGACTAGATAACAGCCTAACTGGTAGACAAGTGAGACCAAAATGAGGAAGGAAAAAAAAAATTCAAAAGTACAATTTATGGAGACTGGGGACATACTTCCTCAGAAATTTTATCTCAGAGTTAGGATTTAGTGACCTAATAACATCACAGGGAAAATCTAGATTAGATTTTGTCAGACAGCTATTTCAAGCCTAGAAGCAGAGCTCCAAACTAGGCTTAAAAGTGTCATTCCTCCTAGTAAATGAAAGAGAAAGCTTTACAAAGAAAGCTTTATTCTCTCCTTTAGAAAAAAAAGTGGAGACAAAGTGCAGAACGCTCCAAGTGTGCTTGGGTTGGTAGAGTGGAAGGAAGATCATGAGCTCAAACTCTGAAAATACTGCACAGGAATACACAAGGTTTCATTCTGGTGCAGCTTAACCCAAACACCAAGAACTTCAAGATTCCTAGTATTGGGATACAGTGTAATTGAAAGAAAAAAGCCTATAATTTTGTACAAACAACCCAAAACTTAACCACAGGGAGAAGTGAAGCAGTTCTGAAGTTCTGCTTCCTACAAAACTCCAAGTCAGAGTGAAAGAAAAGCTCTAGTCCATGGACAACTTTAAGTCAAAATGGGGAGGCTTCTGTCTCTTAAAAGATCGTGACTTGATAATTTTTTCAGTCTTCTGGAAGACAAGAACCTGGAGCTCGGGTTCTCCAGTCTAGAATCAGCCTGAGCAGAGACTCAAGTCTCAGCATCCCACACCAGCAGCAAGCATCTTGACCATTGGGCTATCATCTCATCTCTTGAAGGCTCCTAGTCCAAAGGAGTACCCACAGAAACCCGCAGCTTCACCTTTATACTCCAAGGGAGGGGGAAAAATTCCCTAGAAAGTTCTTGTCACGCAATTGCACATCATTTGCTCAGGAACGCAAACTTCACAGGTGACAATACTCCTTGCTAGATCCTGAATCACGTTCGATTATTGCCTTACAGCTTTCGCTCATGTAAGCTGCCCCTAAGAATGCCATAAGAGAAAGCCCTCTAAGACACAAACTCTCCTCCTCTACCCAAAAAGTCAGTTTGTTCTTGTGTCTTTTCGGTAAGACCGAACTCCCTTTCCAGGCTAAACTCAATTTTCAATTGGGTTTTGTTTTCCGGTTACAATGCATTTCAAGGTCTCCCATCTTAAGGTAAAGTTTTTCAGAAAGGCAGCAGCCAGCAACGCGTGAGTCGCTGCGGCAGCTGAAGACACGAGCGCAGGATGAGTTTGTGTAGGTTTACAATGTGCTACACATCAAGCATTATCACAGATTCTAAGTGTTTGCTATTAATGCTCTGCAAGTATCGGGGCAAGTTTTATTAAATATTCCTTTTTTATTTCATAGAAAGGTTTAGGTTGGAAGGAACCTTTAAAGATCATCCAAGTCCAACCCCCCTGCCACAGGCAGGGCCACCTTCTGCTAGATCAGGTGGCTAAAAGCCCCGTCCAACCTGACCTTGAACACTTCCAATGATGGGGCATCCATAACTTTCTCCGGGCAAATCTGTAGACCACGGTAAGAGTTGTGAAGGGACTACTGCTGCGGAGGAGGTTCCAAGGCAAACAGGACACCCCAGAAAGACAAATTCCTTCCCACCCACCCTTTAGAGAAAATTTTCTCAAAGAAAAAAAAGCACATAGAGCATCTCACAGTAAGGAAAACTGCCCTTGGACTCTCCCTTGCGTCATAATACGCGACAGACACTTTCCAAAACAAAGTGTTCTTTTATACTACTTAGGGACACATTCAGCTACAAAGAGAGTCAGAAGGTATGCATTTGTGACAGTAAGATTATTGTGAACATCCTGATTTAACTTCGGTTTTCTAGTCCTGGCTGTAATAATAAGTGTCATTTTAAAATTAGGATGACAACTGTAGGCAGGTTGTAGTCAATGGTTTTTGAAAACTGTTTTCTTGTATTAGTTACTAAGCCCTTATTTGCAGTGACAGTGCCATGCCTCTGCAGTTCCCACTGGCATGAGCCATTCCGCACTGTGTACATCGAGGGGACCACGCTGAAATACTACCTGTGTAAGGAAAAAGAAAATGGAAGCTATCAATTATTAGTTTGGGGGTTAAATAAGTTTACCTGGGTTGAAGCAGGTTTTTGCTTCTAAATTACAGGCTACTGAGAGTACCTCAAAACAATTAAGAGTCCCATAAAAATTAATCTTTAATTCAAATATGAAAGGATCAGAAAAAACCCAAAACATTCCTGACTCTCCGCATGTGAGTGACAGAAGTGTCCTGCCTTTCAGCTGGACACAAACACGACCGTACTGATTTTCCTGTATGATCTAATGAGGTTAATGAAAATACATAACTGACAATGCAAACAGGAATTGATTAATTGGAGACACATGTCCCTGTTACAAAAGGGGAGGACTTAGCTTTAATGAGAAACAGCCCGCAATCCCTTTTACATGGCACCAATGATGCTCTTTAACCCTCTTCAGCAGGTTTGGTATTATACCTTGCAGGCTGTGGGGAATCAAATTAATGCTATTTCTTAAATCGGCAAGAGGCAGATGGTCGTGAGACACCGCAAGACATCTTTCAAGAGGGAGAAACCACTTGCAGACCAGGAAACATCGCCTCTCCATGCCCCTCTTCAAACCTGAAGCAGCAAATATTTCCTGTCTCTATGGAAGCTTGGTCTGCTTTGCTTGTTATCTTCAGGAACACGGAGCCTCGTTTTCTAATACATGAAGAACTTCTAACTGACTTCTGACAAAGCCCAGTGACTTTACAGGGAAGTTAAATTGACTTTAGGTCAACAAGTAAAACTAGAAAGTATTTCCACAGTAAGAATTTACTGCATTACCAGCAGACAGACACTTGCAGTGTAAGCAGATACGTAACCTCCATTGTCATCGGAAGAACAATAAGCAAAACCCCACATATAAATGCACAGAATCACTAGGGTGAGCTTCAGCTCAGCAAATAGCTTAAAGATGCCCTCAAGACATCCTAGTCTCCTTTGTTTTCACTAAGGCAACACACACAGCCTGTCAAAAGTCAGGCTTGAATATTAATATTTAATTGAGAGGAAATATACTATAGTTATGGGAAAAATCCTGCATCTGAATATGATAATCCCGCTATTATCTAAACCATAATTTACATTTTCCACGGTAAGTCAGGACCCCACAGCCCCCAGAGCTTCCCCTGCTTCTGCTTCACGCAGCCCGTAGGCTACAGCACAACAACCGGGGGGCTTCCACGAAGGCGGGCGGAGAGTTCGGAGAGCTGCCGCGGCTTTCGTGCGAGCCGCCCGAGTCCATCACGAGAGGACTGATGGGCTCAATCCTCCAGCGGCGCAGAGCTAGCTCACAGGCACCCGGATACACGCAAAGCGAATGAAGTACTCGGAGTCTGTTCATTTTAGCAACGCTTGCATAATTTCAGAGTTAAAGCACACCCTGGAGACCACAAGAGAAATCACCCTGCTAAAAATGAAGTAAAATAACTTCTCCCGTGTACGTATACTTGTGTGTAGCTTCCTAGTATTTGAGAATGATAGAAAATCATCCACAAAATGTTAAATTTAATCAGCCATTTAAATCGCTTACAGTTGTAGCGGAGACAGTAAATCAGACCACCATTCCCTCAGTGCCTACTGTCACAGATGAGCTACAGCTTGAAACATCCATACACTTGTGTCAGCGGAAATACTTTCAGTGAAATACTTGTTCGAATAAGACCTAAAATGCACAAGTAACTGCCTCCAACACGGGCACTTCAGAGACTGCCTCGTGCCTCGTTCAGTGCACATATATGCAGTCAGCACAGTTAATCACCTTTGGAAAGGCATTAAGAAAGCGCACATACTCAGCGAAGACTTAACTGGAACTACTAAGTACCACAGGCATATTGAATATTTCCCTTCTCTGGAGCTTAATCACTAGCCTAAAGAGCTAGGATCCCTCACCTGCTCTCCTCTATTCGTTTTTACTAAAACACATGCAGAGCATCTTCATCTATTGTATGCCCGGTATGTAGACCCGACCCACTTCTTAGGGAAGTCTGGTGCCTCCCTGCGTCCCGGGTAAAAGACGTGAAGAGAAAACTTCCTGCCCTGGTACGGCCCTCAGATTATTACCCATTATTCATTGTTCAGGTAGGCAGCGATGAAGTTGCAACTAGAAGTCCGAGGGCGATCAAGACAGACTTCAGGGCCTCGGGACAACTGGTTAAGGGATCAGGAGCACGAGTAGTCCTCTCCTCTACCCTTCCAGTTGCAGGGAATGATGAGGGAAGAAACATGAAGAGCCAGCAGATCAATACCTGGCTCCAAGCCTACTGTCACCAGCAGAATTTTGGGGTTTTTTTGATCATGGGTTGGTCTACACGACACCAGCCACGCTGGCGACAGATGGGGTACGCCTGTCTCAAAGGGGAAAGAGGATCTTTGCACAGGAGTTAGCAGGGCTCATTGAAAGAGCTTTAAACTAGATTAGAAGGGGGAAAGGGATAAAACCAGGCTTGCTAGAGATAAGCCTGAGGGTGGCATGCCAGTTTTTGAGGGACGGTGTGCTAGCAAGGTCCTTTGGTCTGCCGCCTCTGTGGAGGTAGGGGATGGAGATCCACGTAGCAGGAAAGACACAGGGGTTATGGACGTGTTAGAAACCATGGCAGCGCCTGAGAATGGTCCCGTAGGAATCAGGGCTTCTTCCCCCAAAAAAGGTGGCGGGATCAGTAGCCCAACTGAAGCGCATCTACACCAACGCACGCAGCATGGGCAACAAACAGGAGGAGCTGGAAGCCACTGTGCAGCAGGAAAACTATGATATAGTTGCCATCACGGAAACATGGTGGGATGACTCGCCCAACTGGAGTGCTGCAATGGATGGCCAGAAACTCTTCAGAAGGGATGGGCAAGGAAGGAGAGGCAGTGGGGTAGCCCTGTATGTTAGGGAGTGTTTTGATTGTCTAGAGCTTAATGACAGTGACGACAGGGTGCAGTGTTTATGGGTAAGAATCAGGGGGAAGGCCAGCAAGGCAGACATCATGGTGGGAGTCTGTTAAAGACCACCCAACAAGGACGAAGAGGCAGACGAAATACTCTATGAGCAGTTGGGAGAAGTCCCCCTTGTTCTTGTGGGGGACTTCAACTTACCAGATGTCTGCTGGAAATACAATACAGCAGAGAGGAAAGAGTCTAGGAGGTTCCTGGAGTGTGCGGAAGATAACTTCCTGACACAGCTGGTGGGTGAGCCAACCAGGGAAGGCACCTGCTGGGTCTGTTGTTTGTGAACAGAGAAGGACTTGTGGGTGATGTGACAGCTGGAGGCCATCTTGGGCATAGCTATCGCAAAATGCTAGTTTTTGATTCCTGGAGAAGTAAGGAGGTGGATCAGCAGAACTGCTACCTTGGCCTTCCAGGAAGTAGACTTTGGCCTGTTTAGGAGATGGGTTGACAGAGTCCCTTGGGAGGCAGTCCTGAAGGGCAATGGAGTCCAGGAAGGCTGGACGTTCTTCAAGAAGGAAATCTTAAAGGCGCAGGAGCAGGCCGTCCCCATGTGCCGAAAGACAAGCCGGCAGGGAAGAAGACCGGCCTGGCTAAACAGAGAGCTTCGGCTGGAACTCAGGAAAAAAAGGAGAGTTTATGACCTTTGGAAGAAGGGGCAGGCAACTCAGGAGGACTATAAGGATGTTGTGAGGTTATGCAGGGAGAAAATTAGAAGGGCCAAAGCCCAACTGGAACTTAATCTGGCTACTGCTGTAAAAGACAATAAAAAGAGTTTCTATAAATACCTTAGGAACAAAAGGAGGGCTACGGAGAATCTCCGTCCTTTACTGGACATGGGGGGCAACATGGTGACAAAGGCTGAGGCAAAGGCTGAGGTACTCAATGCCTTCTTTGCCTCAGTCTTTAGTGTAAGACCAGTTGTTCTCGGGGTACCCAGCCCCCTGAGCTGGAAGACAGGGACGGGGAGCAGAATGAAGCCCCATAATCCAAGGGGAGATGGTTAGAGACCTGCTGCACCACTTAGACACACACAAGTCTATGGGGCCGGATGGGATCCACCCAAGGGTACTGAGGGAGCTGGTGGAAGTGCTCACCAAGCCACTCTCAATCCTTTACCCACAGTCCTGGCTCACCGGGGAGGTCCCAGTTGACTGGAGATTAGCCAATGTGACGCCCATCTACAAGAAGGGCTGGAAGGAGGATCCGGGGAACTACAGGGCTGTCAGCCTGACCTCGGTGCTGGGGAAGCTTACGGAGCAGATCATCTTGAGTGCCATCACGCAGCACGTTCAGGACAACCAGGTGATCAGGCCTAGCCAGCATGGGTTTAGGAAAGGCATGTCCCGCTTGACTAACCTGATCTCCTTCTGTGACAAGGTGACCCGCTCAACTGGATGAGGGGAAGGCTGTGGATGTTGTCTACCTAGACCTTAGTAAAGCCTTTGACACTGTTTCCCACAACGTTCTTCTGGAGAAACGGGCCGCTCATGGCTTGGACGGGCATACGCTTCGCTGGGTAAAGAACTGGCTGGATGGCCGGGCCCAAAGAGCTGTGGTGAATGGAGTTTACTCCAGTTGGCGGCCAGTCACAAGTGGTGTCCCCAGGGCTCTGTGTTGGGGCCAGTCCTGTTTAATATCTTTATCAATGATCTGGACGAAGGGATCACGTGCGCCCTCAGTAAGTTTGCAGATGACACCAAGTTGGGTGTTGATCTGCTGGAGAGGAGGAAGGCTCTGCAGAGGGATCTGGGCAGGCTGGATCCATGGGCTGGGGCCAATTGTACGAGGTTCAACAAGGCTCAGTGCTGGGTCCTGCACTTGGGCCACAGCAACCCCATGCAACGCTACAGGCTTGGGGAAGAGTGGCTGGAGAGCTGCCCGGAGGAAAAGGACCTGGGGGTGTTGGTCGACAGCCGCCTGAACATGAGCCGGCAGTGTGCCCAGGTGGCCAAGAAAGCCAACGGCATCCTGGCTTGTATCAGCAATAGTGTGGCCAGCAGGAGCAGGGCAGTGACCGTGCCCCTGTGCTCGGCACTGGTGAGGCCGCACCTCGAATGCTGTGTTCAGTGTTGGGCCCCTCACCACAAGAGAGACATTGAGGGGCTGGAGCGTGTCCAGAGAAGGGCAACGGAGCTGGGGAAGGGTCTGGAGCACAAGGCTGATGGGGAGCGGCTGAGGGACCTGGGGTTGTTCAGCCTGGAGAAAAGGAGGCTGAGGGGAGACCTCATCGCTCTCTACAACTGCCTGAAAGGAGGGGGTAGAGAGGTGGGGTCGGTCTCTTCTCCCAGGTAACAAGTGACAGGACGAGAGGAAATGGCCTCCAGTTGCACCAGGGGAGGGTTAGACTGGATATTAGGAAAAATATCTTCACCGAAAGGGTGGTCAAGCATTGGACCAGGCTGCCCAGGGCAGTGGTGGAGTCCCCATCCCTGGAGGTATTTAAAAGCCGTGTGGACGTGGTGCTGAGGGACATGGTGTAGTGGTGGGCTTGGCAGCGCTGGGTTAACGGTTGGACTTGATGATCTTAAAGGTCTTTTCCAACCTCAACAATTCCATGATTCTGTGATTGTACTCTGTAACCTACAGCGAGGCACTATCTGGGAAAGCAAAGGACAGTGTCTACCATGCTTATCACAGCATCTGAACCACCTGAGTCTCCTCTTAACTCTACTGAAGCTTTATTATATTAATTTAAAAACAACCATCATAATCTTTTAGAAAAACTAACAATGTAGACTTAAAAGAGGAGACTCTTGGATATTATTGTAAGCTCCTGTTATCTGTTCCAGTCATATTTTCCCCTTTTGCATTCCACATTGCCTATAATTCACCAATTTTAAGAGTTTTTAAATTATTATGGAGCTATGATATAATTTTATCTCTAAAATATAACAACTGATGAACTTTAATTATAGTATGGAACCCTAAGTAGATATTTTTAGTTCTCCATAGTGACATTTAGATATAAAACTTCAGGTCTAGCCATGCAAAAACACAGCTCCATTTCAGCAGTCGCACACCACAACTCTATACTTCAACGTATTAAACACACCTCTGCAAGTGCAAGCTATGGATTCCCCCATGCCCTCCAGTGCACAGCTCTTTTGGAGGTGGAAGGCACCGCAGATTGTTGAGTGACCCAGTTCAGTCTTGCCGAGCAGCTCCCCCAGGGAGAACCATCTGCTGTTGTCCTAATTTATTCCATTAGTCACAGCCCAATACAAATCGCATTAAGTATAACAGGACAGTATTACTTATAGAACTCACCACACAGCCCATTCAGAAATAATCGCGTTATGGTCATCTGCTCTCCAACTCCCCATATTAAATGACAAGCACTTCAGAATCTCTATTTGCAACTTGTGTGCAAATTCTCCTAGAGAAAGGGCTAACCTACAGACTAGCAACATCACCAATGATGTAGCAATGGTAAACTTCCACGGTCGTGCTGCAGGATTAAGAATTAAGACTCAAAGCAGCATATGTGTTACAAAGGTCCTTAAGATACTACAGTGAAGCCTGTACTTGGAGAATGACTAGGGTGAAAAATGAAACAAAGCCTCAGTAAGAAAAACTTAACTTAAACTGAGCTTATTTTAAAGTAACTATCAAATTAAACTTAGTCCCAAATGGAGTAACACCTAGATTTGTTTTATAGTAGACTTGAAAATAAAGCCCAAAGCCTTGCCCTTTCAACAGGGCTTCAATGCTTGCTGTCGGTTTTGCGCAACAGACCACTGCAGAACGGGGAGAAGCAGACATTCCAGATGCCAGCGTTCCCCTTTCAGCACATACTCCACATCTTCCCAAAGCACCGAGCTGCCTCACACCAAGTCTATCCCACTGAGTGTAGAACTGAAAAATGCAACCCAGAAAATGCAACCACTGAGTGGTCTGTTAACTTCTTTTCTATTTAAAAAAATAGCTTCCTGAGTTAAGAGGTACCTTTAAATCTAGTTTAGAAGTGTAGTTTTACAATGGACACGGAAGTACGATAAATAATAGATGTGCACCTTCACCTGTATGACCAGCAGTTGGTAACTGAACAGCACTGGAACGCAGAGGTCCCTTACGATCTCATCACACAATCTGGCCCCTTGCTCACGTCTCTAGACGGCGTGACAGCAGGTCAACTATGAGATGTGCAAGCACAGCCTTAATCAAACCTTCCAGTCAACCTAGATTACACTCTGTTCAGTTTTACCCAAAGCTATACGTGCTTTTACATATCCGGTCACTAAATTCACCAAAATTATTTGCGATAAGCTGAACGAAACAGCAGCCAACAAGGCTGGCGAGAAAAATAAAGATCTACAGACGAGCTGGCAGACCTGTAGAAACTAAAGAGGTGAAAGTCTGAGAAAGTCAGCAGGTACGTAGCAAAATGTGCGTGTCTACTCATTTTACTGTTGAAGGAGAGCGAAAATAGAGTTAAACAGAAAGGGTTACACAAAGTGGTTTCACTTTATAGGGAGTTGCCACAAGATATGCTTTTACTCTCCATAGTAGTGAATAAACAATTTGCACCTCTCAGAGTTTCAGGTAAGAGACTTAACACCAGAGTATCTGCTGAATACTACAGAAAACAGCTCAATTGAAACCCAGCTTGGAAACAAGAGCCTGTTAGTACGGTAGCGTAATGTACGACAACCAGAGCCAAGAACTGTGGCATTACCACGTACCAGTCCACCATTTAATAACAAGTTCCTCTTCTGCTACCACCACAGTTCGCAATGCACTCCGAGTACAAGACTTACATTAAAACTCGTGACCAAAAGGTGTGATACAGCATTACAGATTCAGCTGCAGCACAAAGAGCCGATAAAACTCCATTTGCTTTATCGTAACTATAATGCTAGAAAGGCAGCATCCTCTAACTACTCTAATACCCACAGAATTGGCATGAAATGTTCTGCTCTGGTATTTTTGCCCACTCAACTCTATGCATCCTAAGCAATGGCATTACCATGTAGTCCGAGCAGGAAACCAAATTTCTAAAACTAAAGCTGGTCCTAAGTTCATTAATTCAGTGTCAAGAGTTAATAATCCTGCAGCAAGAGGTGGAAGGACCTGTCACACTCTCCTTACCCGCGATTCCCATCTCGCATTGGAGATGAACTCACAGTTTATTATGCGTCAGAAGAACATGCCTAAGGAACCTCATCTGCAGAAGTGTCTGCATTTTGATGGACAGCCTACCGATTTTCTCCGGCTCATCTGGACCTGTTCCGGCAATGCAGCTGCTCTCCAGTCCGTACGTTGGATCCACCTTCCCAGAGGCTCTTGCTGCTTCCTGTACTTTCTTTACATGAGCTTCAACAAGCTCCAGTGGTACCTCCTCTCTGACTCGAGAAAACTCCTCTGTTAAAAATTACACAGAAAATGTTATATGGTGAGGCTTTTAAGGCAAATTAAAAGGTATGATTTTCTCAGATCAACGTGCAGGTAAATCTTGTCACAAAATGAGTTTGCAAATATGTAAGTTCCTTCTTTTCACATTAGGTAGTTAATTTTCTCTCTCAAATGTGGTAGGAAAGAGTCTCTTCCCAATTATATAAAACTGTCTTTTACATGGAAAAATAAAGAAAGAAGTGAAAGGAACTATTTCATCAAGTTTCTTAGAGGACACATCTAACTGTAGCAGATAATTTCATCCAAGTAAAACAGGAAAACTCAAAGTTTAGCATTGTGCATTTACCCATAGCTAAGTTCATGACAGCAGTCAGAGTAACTTGCAAACACTATCAATAGTCGATGGGCACAGAAGGGGAACGCAAGCCATCTTTAGACATTCGGTGGCCTTTAAGAGCTTTTCTAACTTGCCTGTAAATCAGCAGTTTCAGTAAAAACAGAAAACTGGATATCAGTAGACCTGTTTTCTACATACATGTAAATTTGTTTTTACAACTTATTACCTACCCTGAAGAAATTCTAGAAACAGTCCATTTTAAGAGCAGACGAACAGAGAGCAAAGCTGTAGAGACAAGGCGAAAACAATTGCTGGGGCAAACTCATACCTAACGCAGCCTTTGCTGCGGCTGATGCCACCCGGGGATCCACCACCGACGCCAGAAAAGCGACGGTACTCATCACTGGATTGCCAGACTGGCTGAAAGGTACGGGCTGGTAAGCCAGCGGGCCCAGAGACGCATCAGAGTTCTCCAAATAGGGGTCTTCGATCGGAAGTCTCAGAAAATGGAGAATGCACTCATCCTGGGTACGGCTCCCGACATGCTCGGAGACTTTGTTCCAGTCATCTTTGTACATCTCCAGAGCCTGGAAAAGATGAAACTTGTTGTATATACATTGACTACTCCGGGGGGGGGAAAAAACCCCTACTTTATGCAAAAAGATCTTCAACACTAGTTATTTTGGTGATGGAACAATAAATCAGGATCAGACAACTATTTAAAATTGTATTTTTTCTGGTAGCAAAATTATTCTGCGAAATTATTCTGTGAAATATGAACACCGCACTGGGACATCAGCTAAATTTAAGCTGCAGGGATCATCACACGAGTTTTATGCTGTTACTGCATCAGAAAGAATTGTCAGAAGATTTGGGATTTACTAGTAATATTTACATAGTTAGTGTTTCCCCATTTTGCTTTCACATGAAAAGCTTCACACAGAAATAAGTTTGCTTCTCCTACCAAGTCTCGCCAATTCCTTTAATTCCCATAACTACTCCCCCTGAGGGCACTCCTGTGTTCTCTCATTTATGTCTTAGCACACTAAGCTCCTCGGGGCAGGAACAGGATTTATTTCACACATATATACTAGTTATGATGATGAAGTCCAGTTTTTAGATCCAATAGATGTTATGAAAATGAAAGAGCATCAAACCAATATACCAGGGGAAAAGAGGAAAATATATTCTATAACATGAAGCCAGAAGAGATCAGTTCTCCAGCAACCGTCAGTCTGATTTTTGTTATGCATTCAGGTTAACAAATCAGTATTATGTAGACAAGCCACCTGATAAAGTAAGAACTTCCAGATTAAATCAAAGATTTTGTAATTCAGAATTTCAGTCACTTTTAAAGTTACTTCAGAAAAGTCTTAACAAAACAATTTAGTAACAATGAGCTACTGAAGTCCCTGCGCTAGTTTTTGAAAAACTAACAAATTAGTACTCTAAAAACCCAAAGCGGTAGCCTAACAGAATATTATCCCTTAACAAGCGTTTTTTTCCCTGAAAAAACTGTTTTAGTTATTTAAGCATTTGGATAGCATGTAAGTGTTGAAGTATCCTGAACCCTTAACTTTTACATTACCAAGATGATTCATGGTCCACTCACCTAGAAAAAGTAAAAAGCCATTTGAGATCTAGGCAAAATATGTTAAACTTCAAAATGAAAATGGGATCTGCAACTCACAGGCATAACAGAAGCCTTCCGAAAATATTTAACAGAGCCCTGAGCCAGGGTGGTAAACACTTCCCTGTTTATTGGAGCTGCAGACCCCATTTTCATCTGTAATTTTATCGTATTTGGCCGAGAAGTCAAGCTGCTTTTTACTTACACTGTACCTACCCTACAACAAAACAGAGGGTAACTAGCTTCTGCATCGCTTCACAGCAAGCGAGCGGGTGTTTTAGCAATAACTGGGGGAAGGGGAAGAACAGAATTTGAAGTGGGTGTTATTAGCCTGTTAAGGACCCCTAGGACATGTCCTCACTGACTTGCTGGCCATCAGACAGGGCACCTGTTTGTAGGTAGAACATACTGGAGAAGACACAGAAGTCATCCTTCTCCCTAACTAACTACTCATGACAACTGAGTTTCCCCAAATAAGCAGTATGTCCATTTAAGCGTGAATGTTAAGAACAAATGAAGGTAATGGCTTTTCAATACTTGAAATCTTTCCCACAAGGCTGAGAACTACCAGAGATCTCAACCTTCAGGGTAAGACGCAAGACTGACTGAACTTTCCACGTGCAGAACCTTGCACAGCATAAAGGCAGAAGTCAGAGCTGGCCTGTGTCCGTCAGACATCGTGATGAGGATGCATCCAAGATGTCCGAGTAGTGCACCCAAGTACACAAAGTTAACATGCTGGATGCTTCAGCAGAGTTGCTAGTGACAAGTAGAAGACAGAAACTGAGCCAGCCACCTCATGCGTTAAGAGTTCCTTGACCTGGGAAGGGATGTTTCCACAAAACAAGTTACTACATATATGATGGTTGCGCGTTCTGAAGACATTTGCCCACAGGACTAAGCACAAACCAGTCTTTTTCATCAACAATAAATATTTTTAAAAAAAAAAATCCAGGAGTTTCCAAACATTCTGTTTTCTTCACAGCAGTTCTGACTTCACCAGTCTGGAGGAAAAGTGTTTTTGCAGCTACAACATAAGCTATGAGAACCCTTCAAAGACAAAGCAATCTACCTGAACAGGACCCTTGGGCATTTCATGGATGTTGAAGGTCAGCTGGGGAAAAAATGCAAGCTCAGTAATATTTTCAAAGATGTGGAAGTAGACTAGACTAACTGAAAGGGCAGATGAGTTAAAGCCAAGAGCCTTAAAGATCCAACAGGCACTGAAAAAACAGAGGAAAAAAAAAGATGAGGTTGCCTGCAGCGGGTGGAGCTTTTTAGGCTCCTGATCTGAAAGTGATTTAAGCTTTACCTGGCTGAAGTTTTAAGCTTCTCTCTCTCTCATAGCTAGGACTCACTGCTTAAATTGGGTGAGGAGGGAAAAAACCCCCGTATACCTTCAGAAGGCCACTGGTTCCCTGCTCCTTCCCTTCCCTTAAAACACTGGGTGTAAGATTAGCTGGGCAAGTACCCGACTACAGGAACGCTGTGCTCCAGCAGAGCTTAGCTGGATGGAAAGAACACCACAGGAACTGTTGAAGACCATGAGCTAGACAACGTGAAGGGTTTTGAAAGCTCAATGGAAAGAATGATTTGTTTAGGAGTGGACAAAGGACAGGCTACACTGGACAGCCTGGTCACAGAATCACAGAATCATATAGGTTGGAAAAGACCTTTAAGATCATCGAGACCAACCATAAATCTAACACTGCCAAGCCCACCACTACACCATGTCCCTGAGCACCTCATCCACACGGCTTTTAAATACCTCCAGGGATGGGGACTCCACCACTGCCCTGGGCAGCCTGTGCCAGTGCTTGATAACCCTTTCAGTGAAGTAAAATTTCCTCATATCCAGTCTAAACCTCCCCTGGCACAACTTGAGGCCGTTTCCTCTCGTCCTCTGGTCCATACCGCAGGAATCGGTGGTCCCTAACTGCTTATGAACTGTTCTCCTGACCTCTCTCTGATCTTGCCCAAGTGCTTAAAGAAATGAGAAACTGCTTCGTTCACTAGGTCATACTCATGGGGAAATATTTATTCAACGTTCAACCTTCATTTCACTTTCCCTAGTTTCATCTCAGCGCTGTAAGTTATGTGTCACTGCCTATCCATTTTTAATCACACTAGCATATTAGATCAGCCTTGCTTTCCATGGCCATGCAGGGTTTTTTTTCCTCATTCTCTGTTATTGCTTGTTGTTTTTCTGCTAGACAAACTAGCTCTCACAATAGTTGTCCTTACTATAAATAGCTGAAAATGCACTTAACTATGCAAGAATAGTGCTCCATGGAGATACGGAGAAGCAGCGTGGCAGGGAAGACGATTCTGGGAGGGAAACAGTATTTCCTCCCCCCAATTCATTCAGTCAACAGGCGGAAGGACAATAATTATGTTAGATAAGATTTATTCTTTGGAACTTCACTGCATATATATTTGCCCAAAGCTACCCTGAGGATTTAATTGGGCTGAGCTGGCTTGTTATAGCTGAATTACTTATGCTTGAACTGATATACTCTTTACTGATTTATTCATAGGTTAAATCCACGAAGAATGAAGAACAAAAACATTATTAATTTAAACTCACATTAAATAAAATTGTAATCTCAAGACTGAGGGGGGTTTTGGTTTCTTCTTTAAAACAAAGAAGAATGTGTCATCTGGATTATTTAATTAGTCTACTACTTGCTATGTGTGACCATAAGCTACAAACATACAAAAGAATGAATTTTAAATGTTAATACTAGCAAGCAAAGAAGCCAGCGTATGAAGATATGAGTCTTGTTTCTCCATAGAAGAATGGCATGAAAGACATCTTAGCTGTTTTCACCTTATAAGCAAAATTTTTCTACATGCCAAGAGAAAAGTATCAGCTAAACAGTTGCATATCAACCTAACATAAAAAAAAAAATAATCTATTTTGACTATTTGATGAACACACTTCCGTATCTGTGAGGGCTGAATCAAAGCACGCTGCTGATCAGGCACTTTGGCTAGCTCGGAAAAGAAGCCACACACAGGAGTCGAGTACTGTGCAGCACCGTCAAGATCCATCGTCCACGCCTTTCCTTATGAAATTAACTTTTTGATGGGTTTACTGATGGGTTACATGTAAAGACAAAAAAGCCAGAACAATCACATAATTGCAGTCTGGTTGAAGCGCTCTCTGCAAGTAAAAACAAACACAACCCCCTCCAAAACTGAAATTCTTATACCAGAACCCTGAATTACATGAAAGGAAAAAAATCAACCACCCAACCTCCACATCAAGAAAACGTTCCTGTAAAAGAAAGCCAGGTAGATGATAATTTCTTTATAGGAAGTGGCAGCACATCAATTATTTCAGGCGAGCGAGATTATTCTTCTGACGAAGCGCTACGACAAAAAATGCTGCCCTAGTGTCAGTGTGAAAGACCAGAACATACTTCTGCAGTGCACCTCACGTGATGGTTTTCATCCTAGACTGGAACTCCAAGAGACCTGACAATTACCACGTGGTTCAAGAGCATCAGATTAAGCAATCTGGGGCCAAAGACTGGATTCCAGCATGCTAACAGTTTGTTGACCTCAGTTTTACAGTGCCAATGTGATTTGAGTCATCTCGGGTATATTTCTTGTAGACTTCCAGAAAAAGCTTAAAGAATACATCAAGCATAGCTATATGGCAAACGGAATGAGTAGATGTATGGGATTAAAGGGCTAACAAATAAAACAAAAAATTTGTCTGTAAACAAATAACAAAGGGCTGACAACAGACTCATCTGTTTCTTAACTATTTAAACTTCAAAAATTAGCGGTTTCCTGTATACACTATGGCATAGCCAGGAACCTGTGAAGTTTATCAGAATTGCAAAGTATTTATCTTAGTGGCAGCTAAACCATTACTTAAAGGGCATTTATTTCATACTGTTAGTAACTTCTGTTTAATGAAAAGACCTCTCTGCACTGCAAGATCTGTTGTTGAGTTTATGCAAGAGTTCTTAAATACTGAATTCCTGGCTTGCAGGTACAAGTTAGATGGAACCGAACCTTAAAGCATATGAAGCCCCTGTTACACAGATGGTGCTGCCATCTTTTCTTAGTAGTAATTTTCTTGTAGCCATGATGGTCAAATAAAGAGATAACATTTCGAGGGAGAGCTGTAACCTTTTACCAATTTAAAAGCCATAACCACAACAGACGGACAGACAGCTGTGTATACACAGACACCCAACCACTCCCCTCCTCCAGCTACATCAGTTGAGTCCCAAGAGATTGCTTCCCACTATAAACTCTGCTTCGCTATTCCAGTTTCTGTAAAAGCATGCAGTTGTCATCTAACTCCACTTCAAAAAATTTATTAACCTACATGTAGATTTTTAAAGCATGTAATATCCTGCATCTTTTGGTTTCCTTTGGTTCTGCCCTCATGAACTTACTTCTAATAGCAGCAATGTCTCTTGTTCTGTCCATTCTCTTCCAGCACTTGCACCTTTGCTCTACAAAAGACGGGGGGGGGGGAGGGAAAAAGGTGAAATGCAGGTCTTTTTGCACAGAACTTTTTAGAAGAAAACATTAAGAAGGAAAGGAGAAGAATCTGTTATTTAATCACTCAAACATGTACCTTTCACAACCTTCCTAGTACAGCTAACCGGTCCCTGGTTATCTCGTGCAGTGGGCCAGTTCACCTGATTTACTTACGTGGCTAAGGCACGCAGGCGAGTACATTCCCGCAGTCTCTGCGTAGGCTGGGGGTTACAGATCTCACCTTCCCAACACGTCTAGGAGAACCTGCCACTCCTCTTTTACGCCAGGCCAAAGCAAAGCAATTCAGTACCCTTTTCTCCTGGCTCCCGGCTATCTTTGCTTGCACATACAGCCAACAGAAAAGTGGATTTTCCCAAATAATAAAAACCCTTAGGAGTGCTGATGGCATTCTGGCCAGCTTGACTTTGGCCAGTAAAATTAAGCTAAGAACAGAGCAGTTCACACAAAGCATTCTACAGTTCACACCAAAGGACAGCAGCAGCCAACAGGCACAACGGAATATCCAACCCCCTCACCAGCTGCTTAAAGGGTGCTTTTCTCAACAGAATAGGGTTTATGTCAACATAACTTTAGCCCCCATTAAACCTCTGCTTCCAAGGCAGACCAACTGGACTGTGTAAGGTACATGCTGGTCCAAAAAAAAGTTCATCTATCTAAAAGTTCATCAGTAACTTGGGGGGAAAAAAAAAAATCTGTACAAGTGAGATGAGCTATCTGAAAAGACAGAGTAATTACAGCAAGATGATCTGCAAATTTAGCAATCGCTTGCTCCAAGGGTTGCCTCTGCCAAATCTATACCTCGTGGTTAACTCCCGAGATTTTCTAACAGTTATAAAACCCTTGGTGAAAACCTCCCCTTCCGTGATTACAGACACCCTAATCCATTACATGTCAAATAGAGACAAAAGCACCTCGTCACCTGCTTATGAAAGAACATCATCTAGATTGGATGTGTCTGTGCAAGACCACAGCAAAAGGAAAAGGGTATTTAGGATAAGTAAATCCATCCTATCTCAAGATGCATTTCAAACAGACCATCAACCCACAGAGAACATTAATCAAAGTGAGTCATCCAGCAGCTGATCAGTTCTCAAAGAGGCTGGTATGAACAGCCAAAAAAGCAATTGCCACACTCGTAAAACAAAAAGGGAAATCAACTTCTGCAAATAAATCTGCTCAAGTTCATTGTTACAGATGCTCATAAATAGAAGCAGAGTCTAGAACCAGTAAAAGATTTATGAATTTGGTGATTATTTATACCTCCCTAAACCAAGTGAAAAAGTCACTCCATGAAATGCAGTTTGGAATCAAGCTTCCTAAACAAATGCCAATCTCTAGAACTGTTGTGTTTTGTTGTGGGGTTTTTTTTTCCAGTTATCTCACAATCTCCTGGGACAACAAACACTGTACTTACAGAAACCAATTATACAGAATTAGCCTGATGTCAGCTCAAGAGAGGCACTAATCAGCAGAACACTGTGGACTTCCAGACTGAAGGCTATGCCGAAGCAGTAACTGGCATTCCTGCAATACCTCCAAGCACAGACACAGGTATCAGGCAGCAGGAGGAGTTAAAGGCAACAGGTTATGGAATTACCGACATCACTGCAACGGTGCCTCAAAACTTCAACTATGCAAAACATTGCAATGACACTGCTAGAACATCCCCTGCAATGGTTTTGTGACACCTTTTGTAATCAAGCAACTTTCTAGTGCTGTCAGTCTGGAAAATCCTGCTCAGGCTTGGAAAACAGGATGGTTAAAGACTCTGCTGAAAAGATCTCAGATTCTGTATTAAATTATTGCATAGTTTGATGATTCTGCGCCATTCGGGTAAAATATGCAATAACAAGAGTTCAGTGTCCAGAGACAGTATTGCCTAGCTTAGGATAGGTACATGTCTCTATTTCTACAAAATCAGATCTCCAACACAACCGTAAGTGAGGTATCTTAGCATACTATATTGAGATTTCTTCCATCTCAAACGGGAATGTAAGAGTCACATAAGCTACTCAATGTCATCTAGTGGAGGACACTTGAGGAAGAAACCTTAATGGAAGGCACAGGGGAAAAAAATCCCAACATACTTGCCTTTGCTAAAGTCTTTTTTGAGTAAATGTCTGTGCGAAGTCCAAAGTTCTGCAGATCAGTAGGCTTCTCTTTGTTTTTCTCAGGAAAACTCAACATCTGCTGAGCAGCTGGAACCTGTGAGCAAACATTACAAGAGAAAGGTGAGAGGGGCAGGAATTGAAAGTTATTCAAGGTTTTCAGACCAATGTCAAACAGACCACAGACTGAACAAATAAGTTGAACATGAGTCTACAGAGATGACTTTACATATTATCACTTGCACACAACGCTAGCAGATTTGTTTTGGAGATTCCGCCTACCTGAAACCCTCAACTTAGACAAAAAAAGGAACATTTCAGCAAATCGTGCACAAATTATTCTACCGAGATGTTACATGGCACTGGCTAGAGCTAAGGCAAACACAGGTTAGTGCGAGCTGCGGGGCTCACCTGCGGAGTGCGGATATGGAGAGGCATGAGTCCAGAGGGTGTATCAGCCAGCACGTTGAAGTGAGGAGTAGGGGGAGGTCCCATCGCCATGGGACGGCTTTCTGGATCCACTTGGTAGTTAATGAGACCCCACTGCTCCAGAAAAGCGTGTACTCTATGAAACAACATGACAAATTAAAACCTTAAGAACTAAAGCCTTGCTTATGCTTAGGAAGGAGAAAGCAATGGACGAAGAAGTTTATGTTTCTGGATCAAACACAGATCCACAATCTTCTATAATCCTTCACTAATAACAAATAGCAATACCAATCACATAGCACGAGCTTTGTACAGACTTGACTGCACTCCAGCACGTTGCATAAAACAAAACATGACATTTTTGGTTATAGATAACAGAAAATTACTTAATTAAGGACAAAGGCAAAGCAAAGCTAGGGCTGCATGCATGGAACCATTTGCCAACAATGTACGGATTCTGGGTGCTGCACAGCCATTGATTTGCCTCCCTCATCTATCAGTAGCTGTTCTTCACCAAACCAACATTTAGCACGTTCCAAATTTCTAGGGCTCTGCTGCGCCTCACAGCTTAAGACTGGCGAGACATAAACCCACCAAACTGAGTCACAAAACCGGAATTTCTGAAAAAATTCCACATACTTATTAAACAGCAGAACCTAAATAATCACAAGTTAAGATCCAAACTCTGTAGGCATAGCTCAGCAAGCAGACAGAGCATTACAAATAAAGAATAGTATAAAATAGGCTGGTTACCAAAAAAGTGGGGAAGAAGCTGCCTGCTAATTAACAGTGTGATGGCTATTGCCCACACCTATGCTGTCATTCCATTTCTAATGCAGCTCCTATTTCCTTCTGTTAAAGTGAAAGCAGTGGCTGCAAGATCCATGGCTTTTACCTCATGACAGCGCACACATCTCCGGTCAGATTCCTTCTGCAGGCAGTGCTGGTCAAGTACTCTTGAGGGTTTAAGCGATAGGTGTCAATCATGAAGTTGCGGTAAGCCAGGTATCTGAAAGACAATTGAGACGTAGTTTGTGTACACTGATGTCTAACAAAGTTTAGAATATGTATTTTAGGATTCACCTTCTCCAAACACCCATATTGCTGACAAGTAAACACCAACAGATAGTTTTTACTGACGAAATTTAAAAATCAGTATCAAAAGCAATAGGTAAGTAGAATTTATTTTTGTATACTGAATATGACCCGTCTCTTCCAGATTGTTTCATTCTGGATTTTATCTGTGTTTGGATTAGCAGTACATCGAAGCATGCTTCAATTGCAAATCACATAAATAGTTGCTGTAGCTTGGTCATTAACCAAACACTTGTGCAACAGACTACTAGCTGCAGAAAAAAATTAATGGGGTCTGGTCTTCACATGGAAACAGGCTAAATAATCCTCATCAATCCCCTCTGTGAGCCTGGAAGAAAAAAGCTGCGCAGAAAAACAGAAGCAGTACACTGGATGGAACGCTACTGTTTCTACATGTGGACTTTGTACTGCATAAAAAGATCAGTGAGGAAAGGTTAGAGAACAGCAAAATGGAGAAGACGGTATCTTTGAAAAGCAGAGGACGAGAACGCAGAAGCCAGCGTAGCACTCCCCACGCACTGAGCCGGGAACAGCTAAAGCAGAAAGGACCGCCATGGGATTCCCATGTTTCAGTGCACAACAGTCCCGGTAGGCAGGTTTTGGGGTTCAGCCCATTTCCTGCACTGTCGACATTGCTTCACCGTCTTTTTCAGTAAGTGTCTGGAATGTATTAATGCTTCCTAATACAAGCTGTTCAGAACAAAATAAACTACCATAAAATTATTGCTAGCCCTGTCCTTTAGATGGAACAAAACCAATCTGCCAAACACAAGCGAGTATCCTGTGCAAAGACGTGTTCAAAACAGCGTATTATAAGCAGTTTCTGCCTTTGGAAAATTCAAGACGGGGATGCCTCATATGCAGTGTGCAAAAGCAGCTGGTAACCAAAAATAGAAATCATACAGAGATGGAACACCAATGCCTTTCGCAGGCAAGACATAAGCAGACAGATGCTGCAAGCACACATTCCTGCCAAAATCCCACACCTTCGTTCTGACCAAATTATACATGAAACTTGCTGGAAAAAAGTTATGGGACCAGGTGTTGGGCTCCTCCATGCTGAATGTGTGGTAGGCAAGAAACAAAAAGGGAGCTTCTTCCATAGAGGACATGTCTGAATGCTCCTAGAGAAAACTGGGTTGCCACCTGCTCAAGAATAGGTACTTGAAAGCGGTCTTGGCTGCACAAAGTAGTTTAGTACTTAGTTAAGGTCACATTACTAGGTGAAGAGAGAAGCCTAAGACAGAAACATCCCTAAAGGTTATCCTGAAGGGAGTCTGTTTTCGACAATAACATGACCCATCAGCTAAAACTTGTCAGCAGCAAGAAAGAGAAGTCAACTAGTATTTCGTTAAAATCCCTTTTAGGACAGAAACCACCCCCCAGGTACTACTGTCACAAGAATGAACCTGTGTAAGCTTTCAAACACGGTATTTCATTTGGCCTGAAAACTAAGCTGGAGGCGAGACATTTCCATTCAGAAGGATATTTCTATTTTATTTAAAAAGAAAACACAAAGCCAAGAGCACACGCTACTCCTACAATCCCTAAAAGGCAACAAAAATACATCTCTAGGACAACATCAGGACTGAGAGGAGTCCCTAATTTGCTTCACTCACAGGCAATAACCAGTAGCAGCTCATGGATGAGTATCAGGAGACCTGATGTTTTGATGTCAACTGAAAAAGGAAGCATGGGATTACACGTGACGACCACATCAATGGCAGATATGAAAGATAAGCATTTTTTCACAATTCAATCTGTTTGCAGTCTTAGACACCAAGTCCTAGAAACCCCAAAATAAAAATATGCCAAATAGTAGAACTCATGGAGCAGAGTTAGCGTCAAATATATTTTGGAATCACTATGATGCAGCTATAGTTACCTCTGCAACTCAGACATATACAGAATTTGTGAGTAAAGACTATAGACTGAAAATCATTCAGGGTGCCAGGGACCTCAGTAGGGCTCTAAGCCAACCTCCTACTCAAACCATGGTCAGCACTGAATTTTGACCAGGTTGCTTAGGGCTTTGTCCAGCAAGGCCTGAAAGACTCCAAGGAAGAACACTCCCAACTTCCCAGGGCCCCATCCCAGCGCTTCATCTCCTCCAGAGCTAAAAATTTCCCTTATATCAAGATAGAACTTGCTGTGTTTCAGTTTGACTTATTTTTCTCCTGACACACAACTCAATAATGAGCCTGGCTCCATCTTCTCAGTAACTTCCTTGAGCATTGGGCAACTACTAGAAGGTCTCCCAATCCTTCTCTTCTCCAGGCTGAAAAAGTTTAGTTTCTAATTTCTATCTCAATGTTAGATTGGAAGCCTTACAAAACAAGAGTCATGCCTGAGAAGAGGAGATTCAAGCACAAGAACACTCTCTTTGAAGTCTGCCTTGTTCACCTGCTGGAAGAGCAATGCAGGATGATACTACCACTATCATTTGCACTAAGAAGAAATGGAGGAAAAAAGTTAATTTGAAGAAATGCTGCATATGAAAAATGCACGGCTTTGCCGACATTAAGACAATGTACTGAGAAGACACCTCCAACACTTCATTTAGTAGTTAATTCAAAAGAACTGGGTTAAAATCCCCAAAAGCTGCTTTGCAACTAGACCAAGATTTGATCCCAAGGTAAGTGAACACAACTAGCCTACTTCCACTGTCCAAGTTGACCAGCATACAATGGTGTTCAAATTCATCTTTTTTTTTGGTGAACTCTCAGGTTTTAGGATTATCATTTTAATAGAAACAAGGATATTGTTCAAAAGCCTGATGTTGACCATCTTCCTTTAATCCTTTAAACCTTTCAAGAGTGCTCTGAATAACTAACTTTACTGTTATAACAGTAAATTCTCGGAGAAGGGGAGGTGTACTTTTACTAATGCACATAACAAGCCTTGCAGTAGATTCTCAAGAAAAGCATTTGGTGCAAAATCAGCAGCTTATCTTGTTACACTGCTAAGTCAGATCAGAAGTTAATCATTTCATGTATGAAAAAACCTGCAATAGCTCAAGACAATAACCAGCCTTTTTTTAATTTTATTTTTATTTTAAACAGCTTCAGGGAAGCTATTTAAACAGCTGTGTGTGTATAATTTTGAATTAGGACCACTTAAGTTCTGCAGTAGATACCAGGTCCCACAAGGAGATGAGATAGGTACAAAGTGGACTTAAATTCAACGGAGAACACTCCACCTAGATTTAATAGGCATGTCCAGAATTAAAACATCACTAGGGGGTTTGGAACAGCTATATATGACAAAATATTTTTCTTCTTGCAATGCACAACTCTGATTTAAATCAGACTACCTAATATTTGAAAACACAGTTACATCTCAGGCATGTGAAGATTCATTTTCTGACCCTCTCCTGCACTTTCAGAATTACCCATCAGCTGCTCAGGGAACCATGAAATCAACACAGATAACTGTGCAAAATCCATTCCACAGCCTGACACAGCATCCTACAACAAACTCGGTGATCAGTGCTTACACACAAAACTCCCGAGCCTCAAAAATATAGCATGGCATGAGGAGAGAGAGAAAAATAAGGAGGCTTATTAAGTTTCTACAGTATCATGAATTTTTTCAGATGTCTTTGGAAGATGATCATGTCTTATACCACATAAAAAAGTTCAAGAATTTGTTCCAATATTACTTGGGAGAAACTAGTTTTATTTTTCCTGGATAACCACTATCAACTATTAGTTTGATATTTAAAGTTTTGGCCCTACTACAATAATCCACAGACGTTATCAAACTACACGAAGTGGTTGTACAGGCGCTCTTTCCTTCTTTCATGCCCCTACAGACAGTAACTGCTTAACACATGCACAGCTGAAGCGACCACAGGATTCACAAAACTGAAAGCTCCTTGATCTTCCCGACCCCTTACATGCTTATATTCACATTTTACTTACATTTCTGGAGTCTTCGACTTGTTTTTTCCATTGAAGAATTCAGGAAGAGCACGACGTTCAATCACATGAATACTGTAACAAAACAAAAAACAAAAAAAAAAAAAACAAAACACAATTCAGAGGCCAAATACTAAATAATCTCAGAGCACTCTGCAAACCTTCAAATGAGTATTTTGAGGGAGTACATTTATAGCAAGGGTTTGGGTTTTTGTTGGTTTTGTTTGGTTGGTTTGTGGGGGGTGTTTGTTTGGGGTTTTGTTGTGTGGTTTTTTGTTGTTGTTTTGGTTTTGTTGTTTTGTTTGTTTGTTTGTTTTTTTAAACCCTACTGTTCTAGCATGACCCTTTGAAATTTGCTTATTTCATGGAATCAGCAAAGCTGCATTAAAATAGCATCACAAAATTCAGTCACTGATTGAAGCAAAACTGTGCACCCAATGCTGCCCTAATCAAACTCTGAAGGAAGAGTTCTGAGCAGCAGCCCGTTTGCCACTGTACCTTCACGAGTTCTGTATTCTGACAGAGCATCTTTATTCTCCAACCTAGTTAGCGCGAATATTCAGTAAAGTACCGATACCTCAAAGAAACCAAGCTTTTACAGTATATACTTGGAAGATGGGAGTGCAACTAAGTGCTTTGAGTCCAACTCTAAAGCTGGGTCTACAGTAATTACAAGAGCTCACAAGTCAGGTAGGAGACCGACTGGCTTCAAGAACGTAGCTGGTACCTCCCTGGTCAACTGGGACAATAAAATCCAAAGTACGGATATTTGGAGCAGTGAAACACTGTCTTAAAAATAATTCTTCCCCTTTGCACTCCAAGGAAGAAATATGGAGGAAAAACTGACCACGTATGGTAGAGAAGAACTAATGACACGTGCGGTGCTATGCAGCGTATAAAATAAACTACGGTAAAGATCACAGCAAATTCAGCTTTAGTTATTTGGCAGATACATTAACGCTTTTTCCTTCCATAGCTGTTCCAGGTAAGGTATCATTGAAGTTCAAATGTTCTTCCAGTAGAATCTTCCATTCTGCATGTACTACCAGCCTGACAATGGAAACAACACTGCAGAAACTTATGAAATCACATTCCCGTATTCTCATATTCCCTACATAAAGGATTGGAGGAAGTGATATGATTTATTTTAACATAAATAAGGAAATTTGGTCCTGAAGTGTTTTAATTGCAGGGTGATTACACCTGTGGAGTTTTACCAGCAACAAACAAGACCATTTTGTGTTACCCGTAGCAGGTAATATGATATATAAGAAGGTTTTCACTGCAAAGCAAAATTACAATGCAAGTAAACAGCCAGAGTATATGGAACTTTATTAGTCAGCTCATTTCTTCTTGAAGATCTTAATACACAAATTCTTTGAGGGACCTAAGATTTAACCCACCTATTACTAAGTGAGGAAATAGCTTCGAGATTTAAAAAATTTCCATTTTATAAAAAAGTGCCAGAAATGCAGGGCTTGTTAGAGTAACTTAAGACAGAAACTCGTAGAATGGCATATATTTTATGCAAGTTAAAATCTGGAGAACTAAAACGGTCCTTTAAGAATTGTTACTTTTAAAGGAAACATGGAGAAATACATCCTTCACAAACCTTCCTTCCCCCTATACTTACGTCTTTTAACCTACCATGTAATTGTCCTTTTACGCTGATACTGCTTACTCTTAGCTTGTCATTCATAGGAAAATACTCTAACTTGAAGATGAACATTAACCAATAAACTGTTCAGATTGTAGTAAAAACCAAAGTATCTAGTTCTTGCATTGAAGTTGCCCAAAGCATAAGAGATTACACTGAAACTGAACTGGGCATTAAATCAAATTTATCTTTTTACCAGAAAATTAATTTTAGCAATGACTATTCTAAAACAGCAATTTATAAAACATTTTGAGAGAAGTAGATTAGCATTATTCTTCAGTTTGCTTTAAATTAATTGCAACTGGACGCATTAAAGAAGTATTTGCAATTTGGGAGGGCTGCAGACAGCGATTCACATAACCCAAGCAGCATCTTGCTGGCACAGCAAGAGCAGTACCACCTGCAGCCCAAGGTGGGACAGCGCTGCGTACATGCTCTCTAGTTCTCCAGAACTACAAAAACCTACCTCTGAATGGGAAAGAAGTGCTCAGAGACAGAAAAATGTCAGTCTCACAGCTGTGCTTGTTATTTCAGCCTTAAATCCAAATCAGCTTAACGTGCTGTTTCTGGAGCACTAGAATCCAAAAATCAAAGCTTCTTTTCACATCATCCTGCTACCTTGTGGACGTCCACTGTTCCCGTCAGAGATGCTTTAAGTTTGCCTTTTACAAGGTCAGAGCGAGTACACCTGATGCAATGACAATTTTCTTCTGTTTCTTCACAAATACGGCATTAGTCTTTCAGCTGTGTTTCACAGACAGATTTAGCTCTCTGGAACGCCATCAGAACTAATTGCTGCTCCTACAAACGCACCGATCAAGAATTTTTCACCAACCATTATTACCAGTTGTGCCCAAAAGGCACTTGTACAATAGTGTCACCGTGATCTCACGACAAAATGTCATTGTCATCATTTTCTCAGTAGGGAAGTATCATTGTACCTTCACTTTACAAACAAGGAGTTAAAGCACAGAGACTACAGATACGCCTACCCTGGTTTACAGTAAACCTCAATTAGCTCGAGCTACGCAAAGCTGCCTTTCCTGATCTACAGCAGATCCACAGTTCTTTATCCCTTTATGAAGCGCTTCAGTGGAGCGTTTCATTCTGCGTGCGTAACAGAACTACACCTTGAGCCGTTCCGTTCTCAAAGCAAGTGGAGCGCCTATAAATTCCAACTATGTGATCCTTGGCGTTTCTGCTTCCAGGATCATCTCAAAGTGGGAGAGCAAGAGGACTGAGAAAATGGATGGTTCTATTTATGGAGATGGAGGTCAACTCAAGCCACTAGCACAGACACAGGCTAAGCAACTGGCTCGAGGTAACAAAGTTTGCCAGAACTGGAAATTGAACCAACCCTTATAGTAACAGTTCAGATCCCATCTTAATTCACTACTATAAAAAGTTTTCCACTTTTGAAAGTTGCACATGAATCCTAATACTCAAGTGTCATAGCACATCTTTTTAGATTCCAGCCTAAACAATGTCTCAACTCCTAGAGCTAAGACAAAACGCATGCTCAAATGACAGCCCTTCCAGACAACTGACTGCTCCTTATTCTGTTTCCAAAGTTTTCATTTTTAAAAAGTACTACATAAGAGTTTAACTTGTAGAGGGACTTTTATTCCCAATCACTTGCATCTCTTCCCACACCACAAAAGTTTGAGTATACAGAACACATTAGGGTTACTATAGTGAGTTATATGGTCATTGCACACCACAAACCTCTGACTCCAAGAAGGATTCCAAATGAAACAAGTATCCTCCCTGTATAATCAGTGACTTATCCTCAAAGTCAAGATCTGAAGCAAAATAAAAAGCCACCAGCTTTCAGAAGTAGATACAAACACAGAAAGATCACACAAGGACTAGAGAAGTAGGGAAGAGAAAGGAATTATCTTCCCATGGGTGGGGGGGAAATAAAAATCAACGTAAAGCAAAAGATGCTGAGAAGGCAGACTGAAGATCTATGCTGTTTGAAATTCTCTTCCTCATTCTCAATCCCTGAAAACTGCCAGAAGTCAGCCCAAAAAGATTTTTAAATGGAAAAGATGTACCCATACATGGGAACTAGACTTGAACAAAAGTAATTTCTTTCAGTTCTCAGCTTGATTTATGAGAAACAACCACCAAAACTCTAAGTCTTCCCCCAGTTCCAAATTACTTTCTTACCAGTTGTAGTCAAACCAAGATGCATAGCTTGGAATAATGATGTGGTTGGTTTGTTCTGTGACGTTATCTTCACCTGGATCAATTGACCGACTTTGATCCCCTTTGTTAGGATCTTCATCTTCCTGTATCATGGAGTATGGAATACAACGGTTAGTAGGTTGCAAGAGACATACCTAACAACTCTCAGCCAGCACCAAGTTAGTCCAAAATAAGTGCTTTCCAATCCTGCGCAGAATAAACTTTTCCTGACGCAACCTCTGGTCACTGGGGAAAATCTCAGGGACCAGAGAAAGTGTAATCTGTGTTCATAAAAATATTAAAGAAAGCATAAGGCCAGTAAGAAGTTTTTACAGAGCCAGCTCTCAAATCTCAAGGACATACTTGGCAGTACAGTTAGATCACGCTTCGCGTCCCGTTTATAAAATTAAGTATGCTCTAACTATGGGAGAAAACACCGCATTTCAGTTCTGCAGTATACTGCAACCACGTGTAAGGAATACAGCATGAATCTAGGGTACTGCGTAAGCCGTCAGCCTTGCTCTTGCTGCCATCTCCAGTTACTGACACTGCACCGATTTTTAATATTGTCTAAGACGGGTTGTATTTTTTGCCACTCTTCCTGCATTAACCTTCTCCCTCCTCAGAAGAGTATTAAAGGAAATCAGATTCTAGTTTCTCTGGAAGACACTTGCCAGCAGCAATAGTTTCATGTCTGCCAAACTGTGTCTCATGACCCTAAATTCTTCCTTGGATAAACTCACTTTGACCAACCGTAAAGCTGGTCTTGGATTTTCTCTCTTGTGAAGAAGAGACGCTAAGTTAAACTTGTAACTCCGCATGCCCCGCTATCTCGGAGGGTGAACACACCCATGAGTTTGCTCATACAGGGCTGTGAAGACATCAGTGAGCGAGATTTTAAGATTTCCAAGAGGAGGGAAAAGTCTTTGGTCACATTCTGTTCTGTGAACACTAGGTGTTCTGCAACTTGAGTTCCAGCACATGCTCACCTCCTGATCCAAAAAGATAAAGAGAAGGGCACGGAGGCAGTGTAAGAGGGCGAGGACATGATATGAACTGTCTGAGAAACCCTCAGGTGCTGTGTGACGAATCTGTAGGCAACTCAACATTAAATGGTTTTCTTTACCTGAATTACTAGTCCAGACAGCTTTCAGGGAAACGATAGACTGTTAAAAATAATTGAGTCCCTAAAGCAAGATCTTAAAGAGCGGTACCAGTGACATATCTTTTAGGGGACTAAATTCCCCCAAAGACAAGGTACCATTCTAAATCTATTTAGTGATCTGACAACAGCTATTCAGAAAATAAGTCCTTCTTTTCATCATCCCCTCAACTTTTAACACCCTTCTCCTTCTCAAAATGCATTCACTGAACAGAGAAACAGGCCATGTCCCAAAAAACCACTGTTTAGCATAGGTCTTGAAAAGCAAACCTCTTCCAGTCTAAACATGGAACAAATATTAAGGCTGCTGCACGAGTCCCACAGTTCCAGGTCGTTCTACACCCAGGGATGGAGAAGTTACACTGAAAAAAGAGCATTTCCCATACCGGAAAGGCCTGCTGCCACATTCCTTCTGAGCTGGTTTCCCTAACTTGGAAAATAGCGGTTACCTAAGAATCATATTTTGGCGATTTCTGTTCATGTGTCTGTATCTAGAGATACTTAAACCCACCGCTCCTTAGTGTGATACCTGCGCCTAAAACCTAAAAGAAAGGTTGCTCACTAGCGAGTCAGTGGTTTGCATACCTAGAGTTGTCTTCTTCCCCCCTTTTAAAACATGAGAAAGGATTTTTGAGCACTTCTGAAAACACATATAGAGACTGGACGTATGAACTGAAATACGGTAAAACTGGAAATACGTCAGTATGGAGAGAAAGTCGGATTTTCTTAATTATGTGTATAACCTATCCAAGCGTCTGTGTCTGTGCAGGAGTGCAACTGTATGAACCTAACACAGATGTGATCTTTTCTTACCTGCATGATCAGGCAAGCCATCTTATACTAGGCAAGCTGTTCAAAATAGTGCCTGGCACCCCAACAATGCCATTAAATACAGAAACTACCCTGATGACTCTATTAAAACGATCAGGAAGCCTATCTGTGGTTTAGATTTAGTCGTGAAACCTGAAGAAAAAGCATAATCTTTGAAAAATCTTGCATCTGAAAAATGCTTCTTTGAAAATTGAAAAATTGCTTCTTTGAAAATTGCTTCTTTGAAAAATGCTTCTTTGAAAATTACCTCATTCTCATTTTTAATATACTAGATTTAAAAATACAAAATAATCTCACAGCATTTGTAGACTTTTTATAATAGCAAAACAACATTCCTATCAGTGACTAATTTAATCTTATGCATGACTTGAAAAACATTACAGGCTAAGTTACTGAAGATGAGATTAAGATCTTGATAGGACAAGGGGGAATGGTTTTAAACTGAAAGAGGGGAGATTCAGACTAGATCTAAGGAAGAAATTTTTTACGCTGAGGGTGGTGAAACACTGGCCCAGGTTGCCCAGAGAGGTGGGAGATGCCCCAACCCTGGACACATTCAAGGTCAGGTTGGACGGGGCTCTGAGCAACCTGATCCAGTTGAAGATGTCCCTGCTCATGGCAGGGGGTTGGACTGGGTGACCTGGAAAGGTCCCTTCCAACCCAAATCTTTCTATGATTCTGTGATCTCAGTTTGTACCAAGCTTCGTAATAAATGGCCGCTGTTACCTTTCCTCCAGTTGCC
Organism: Mycteria americana; assembly: GCF_035582795.1. Classification (NCBI taxonomy): domain Eukaryota; kingdom Metazoa; phylum Chordata; class Aves; order Ciconiiformes; family Ciconiidae; genus Mycteria; species Mycteria americana. The sequence continues at coordinate 1,140,479 of NC_134366.1, read as the reverse complement.
ACTGTCTCCTCATCCTGTTCATCTGAAAAGTAAAAGGATTGAGAATTACACTAATAAAAAGCGTCTGCTCATAAGCCTTTCAAGCAATGCAATTGCTTAACTGGAAAGAATATTTCATTTGTTTTAGAAGGGAAGTGAGGAGGAAAGCAAAGTGGACCACACATCACTAAGGCAATCTCATCCTTAAGCAGGCACTCAACTATCCCAGACAAGGGAATAGATAAGAATACAGAGGAAGGATAATTAGAATTTTTCCACACTTAGGAATCCATACCTAATTACCGCCTAGTGCCCTAGATGTAGCCTTGTATAATAGGATATGGGATGCTAGTTTATAACTCTTATGCCAAAGGCTTAGCAAAGCTCAGGGAACCTGTGATACACCTTGATTCCCAGTAAGAAAAGAAAAATTCTGCCAGGAAAGAGCTTATGTGTCACATAAAAAAACGAAGAAGATGCCTACAAGGGAACAGCCTTGTGAGTGAAAAAGAGCCAATACATTTCAACTCAAATACATATGAAAACTGAATTAATTCAATAAAAGAGTAGAATTAGAGATGCCTTTTAAAATAGAGAGATTTAAAAATATTTACTCTGTTGGCCTGCAAGCAAGACTTTACTATAAAACTTAGGGGAGGGGGTGCTGGAGGGTGTTGTGTGTTTTACCAAGGTCTGCTACTGTTCCTCCTTTCACAGGCGTGTTTTCACTGTCTTTCTTTGGGTTCACTACAAAAGTAAGCAAGATTGAAACTCTGATGAGTAACCATCAGCCGAGATACAATTACCAAAGTCTAGCATGCTTTTGCTATCTTATCAATCAACAGTTTTGTTGGTCATGCCTTTGCAGTTCAAAAGAGTTCATCTCTTTTGAGAGAGGCACATCAAAAGAGTGCCATTTGAGTACCACAGACCATTCGTTTGATTTTTCTGTAATTTCACATCTGAACACAAAGCAACTTCTATTCATGCAGTCAGTGGACCAAGTACTGTACTTTTTCCACCTGTACAACACGTAACAATTCTTACGTGCAAGTTCAAATCAGGTAAAAACCAAATGGTGTGACACCCAAAATAGTTTGGTGTCAAGGACTTGATAGAAGGAATTATTTTTCTGACTTATCTTTACTGAACAGGTATTGCATAGATCAACACTTTTCTGAAAAGGTTTAAGAACTGAATGCATTTGGCATGTTGCTAGAGTTCCCACTCATTTAACGTGCTTATCTCGAGTATTTGGCATACAATTATTTTCCTTCAGAAAACTCCATCCCCCAGAACATGAACTCTGTATAATGGGTGAGCAATCCTAAAATAGGTGAAACTAAACATTTAAGTAGATCTTTGTAAACGTATTCCAAAAAGCCAAAAGAAGGTGAATATGCTGCCCTTCTCCGCTGTCACGTTCAAACCCCTGACTAGACAAATTTAGATGGGCACAGATCAGCTGGTCCCATGGACACAAAGTATTTCAAAGAATCCAGTGTAAGCATATTTTACCATTTTTGGGAAGTACCACTTCTTCTATATTAGGTACTGGTGTGGGATCCTCCATGTCCTTTGTAAGATCTTCTTGCTCATCTTCTTCTTTCTGCCCTCTCCTTTTCCCATATAAGGCTGCTTGTCTAAAACAGATCATACACAAATTCTCTGCCAGCTGCAGCTGTCATGTTCTCATCTTGACATTATTCTTCAGATATCAGGATTAAAGGACTGGCTTAAAACACTTAGGAAAACATGAATGCTGTAGGAAGTGGTGCTGGTGGAGTTAGTGAAAAATATTCTCTGTGTATTATTAAAACGAAGTAAGTTTCAAAAAAAAAAAAAGTCTTTTCCACTGTTTCAAGACTGGAGACCGCCACTGTATGTAAATCTTGATTCCAACCCCAAACTGTCTCCAGCATGTTGGCAGCGTTTGCGTGCTGGTGAGATTCAAGGGAGCAGTGACTCACTTACGCTTGTCCTTTTTCAAGTTGCAGTATGGGCATCTGCTGCACAGAGCAGAAGAGGCAACAGACCATTTCAAGGCACGCCGCCTTATTTAAGGCAACAGGCTGGCTTGTGCCATGGATTCTGTGTACCGAGGAAGCCATTTTGGGAACAAAGGCAGAATCACCCACACCTCTTTTACAGAATCTAACTCAGGCTTTACACTTGGAACAAAAAAGTAATTCAGATTGTCAACTAAATCCTTCTCACCTCAGATGACAAATTACCATTTTTGTCTTATTAGAGCCCAACAGGTCTATTAAGACCTGAATTTTTAGTTCAAAAGTGCTCCCCTCCATATCCACACATAAACCCCCATAATTAAGCTTTTATTTGGATATAACATTGGCTTTTTTTTTTTTTTAAGAGCTCAAACTAGCACTGGAAAAAAACCTAATCTGTAGGCCACAAATGCTACTCTATTAAAGCTGCATTTGAGAAGTGGACTTTAAAATACCCAGCTATGTAGATGAAAAAACTCCTCAATTAAACGCAGTAATTTATGGGGCTAGACTTCAAAAAGTGTATATGTACTACATGATTGCACTAGCAGAACTAGTTTGAGTTATTTTAGAAGCAGCCGAGTAACTTTTCATTTGGTAAGTTCTACTCTCAATGCAGCCGTGAACCCCGTCACTGACACAGATAACGTGACAACTTGCACTAGATTCTGCTCCACCTGCAGGCAATGCATTTCTATAGAGGAGTAAAGAAATTACATATACTGCACAAGCAAAAGCACTCAAGTCTATTGTAGAAATAATTATTCTACTTTAATCTAAGGTGAGACAAGTGAAAGGTGACAGAGATCTCCCCATAAGCATTTCTTCAAGAAAATTCACCTCAAATTCCAGGACTCAGACACTCACCCTTTCTTCCCTGTCTTTTTTCTTGACTCCACAGGAGTGGGGGGTGGAGAAGGAGAATGCTTTCTCTTCCTTGTACTTGCTGCCGCCTTCCTGTCTCTCCTCTCCGGACTACGTACAGGCTGTTAGAGAAGTGAAGTAGTTAGTTCATCCCAAATACTAGTTATTGCTGCTTTTAGTGTTTCAATATCACATCATGCACCACATTCAGCTCCAGAATACTTCCATCTGTCAAAGTGAAAACCCCTAAATTTTCTACAGCCATCCCCCAGATGCTGCAATGGCTCTGTACTAAACTGTGCTCTTAAAACAGAGCAAGATTCCAATGCTAATGTGTGACTTGTTAATACACTCTATCCATCAGGTGAGATTTCCGAGTGAGTAGCCTGGCCTCAAGGTTAAACGAAGTCCTGCAGAGTCCTCACTAACTTCCTGCGTGGGGAGGGATACAAAAATTACTTTCAACAACTACACAGAATTCGGAAATCAAATATTAACTGATGCTGTTTAACACACCCCGACTTCATTTATGAGAAAGCACAGAGTGGGTCCTATCTCTTACCATCCTCAGGAAGGGGGAAAAAGTAAAATTCAAAGTGCACACTTACACTTCTGGATAAAGGACATACAGAGAAGAAAGTTAAACCAGACTGTGTTATCATAGGCACCTCAAACTGTTCAACTAGCTTAATTTTAGCAACTTTGAGTCCCAAAAATTTGACTCATGCAGAAATAAAGAATATTAACATATCAACAGGTCACCCATTCAGCAGAGAACCACCTACCTCTTCATTTTTCATGGAGATTCTCTGTCGAAAACTCACTGATTTCCTATTCTCATCTACCTCATAATCCTCTTCATTCATCCATTCATTGAATATATCTGTGTCCAAAATCCACTTGGCATGAACCTGAAGAACAGAACGAGATATCGGCAAGCTGATGTTTTTTTGAAAAAATAACTCCATGACAGACCTCATAGGATGAAGGAAGTAGTTGCAGCTTTGTTATCAGGGTCTGAATGTCCAAATACCTCGTAATGGTTTTACACATAATAGATAACGGTTTCCTGAGGCAATACAATAAAGGATGAACATGCCCGTAAGTCTACTGAACACCGTGTCTGCTCTTCAGTCATTTTTAAGCCTTCTGAAGTGTGAGGTCAGTTCTCACAGCTGGGACAACAGCTCTGTATTAAGAGTGTACTTTGGATGCTGAAAATTACCATCAAAATCTTCTAAATTCTTCTAAAATCAGATCACCCTAGCAGATGTGCCACAAAAGACCAAAAAAATTAAGAAGAGTTGGCCATATCTTGGAAAGATTGACTATCTTGACTTAAAATATCCAACTTCAAATAAAGTTCTAGTTTACATAGCTGAAAATAAATTCTTGAGCTTTAGTATGATTTATACACAAAAAGCACGTGTTTCAGTTATTTACAGGTAACTACTTGGAATAAGTAGTGTTTGAACAGACATCAACTTATTTTCTGACCTCAGCTGCTCTAACTCTGCCGTTCAGATCAACAGCATACACACAGAACAGCACTGCATGTTACGTATAAAAGAGTAAGTCCAATAAAAGGACAATAAAGTACTATTTACTATTGTTTGATTATAACTGTTCTGTATTGTTCACTTGCAATGAGCTAAATCAGAAAGGCAAATCATTTCTGTAGAAAGAAAACTAATTACGTAGAGAACTGAAATAATGCCGATGGTGGTTTGAGTGCTTGCATGTTCAACAGATTGAGAAGCGCTGACTTTTTGCGTCATTAGGACATCAGTTAAGAGCAGAGTTCCCGTTAAATTGAACCCTTCCATAAAGAAAGGTGAGATATGACCCTTAGGGGTTCTTTAAACAGCTACTGGTTTTCTCATTCACTTCCATGTTGGCTCTAACTCTAGGGACAGTTGCATTCATACTCTACAATTCATTAGCAATGCCAAGGATTTTAGTAAAATCAAGAAACTTAAACTGTGCCCTGTACTAAGAGCATACAGAAGCTGGTATCTACAGTGGTAGGGAGCCAAGACAAACTCAGGAGCTTCTGTAGCAGTGTGAAACCAGGGGACGGGGGAGCCCACGGCCACACACAATCTGTCAACCGGACCACAGCTCTGTTTTGATCCCAACAGCTGAATCTGCTGGAAATAATGTTGCCATTACAATAACTCAAAGAGAACGGACAAGATTTCAATTGTACCACAGACTTCAAAAATTCAGATTTGTTCTCCTAAAGAAGCTTCTTAATTTCCGTATTGTCCAACTCCTGATATTTTTTGGCCATTTCTATGTTATAAAGAGGAACTTTCTGCACACAAAGTATGTTTTAAGCCCTGTAATACAGGTGTGGTAATCTCAGGTTTCTAACCTGACAGTTCTTTTCTCTAACAATATTCTTCCAAAAACATCATGAAGATACGGTACGTCCCCCACTTCCTCTCCTTAAACATTGTATAATGCCATTATGCCTTCTAATGAGTTGTCAGGTTTCATCCCAGAGATGGCTGCACTTCAGCAGAAAGGGAAGGACTTACCCTTAACAGAAAACACCTCAAGTCAGGCCAAAATAAACATGGTAATTTTGGCACTAATCAGGGATGCATAAGTCTGCCCTTTTCACCCACAAAATAAAGTATTTTTTCAACAGCATTCCTCCCCAAACCAAAGAAATGTTTTAGACATTTTCACTACAGCTCTAGAAATATCACTCTGCTTTTCCATATATATGGAAATACAGCCATTGTTACTCAGCAGCACGTTACAACCTCTACCTGCAGATGACACCAAGTTGGGTGTTGATCTGCTGGAGGGGAGGAAGGCTCTGCAGAGGGATCTGGACAGGCTGGATCCATGGGCTGGGGCCAATTGTACGAGGTTCAACAAGGCTCAGTGCCAGGTCCTGCACTTGGGCCACAGCAACCCCATGCAACGCTACAGGCGTGGGGAAGAGTGGCTGGAGAGCTGCCCGGAGGAAAAGGACCTGGGGGTGTTGGTCGACAGCCGCCTGAACATGAGCCAGCAGTGTGCCCAGGTGGCCAAGAAAGCCAACGGCATCCTGGCTTGTATCAGCAATAGCGTGGCCAGCAGGAGCAGGGCAGTGACCGTGCCCCTGTGCTCGGCACTGGTGAGGCCGCACCTCCAATGCTGTGTTCAGTGTTGGGCCCCTCACCACAAGAGAGACATTGAGGGGCTGGAGCGTGTCCAGAGAAGGGCAACGGAGCTGGGGAAGGGTCTGGAGCACAAGGCTGATGGGGAGCGGCTGAGGGACCTGGGGTTGTTCAGCCTGGAGAAAAGGAGGCTGAGGGGAGACCTCATCGCTCCCTACAACTGCCTGAAAGGAGGGGGTAGAGAGGTGGGGTCGGTCTCTTCTCCCAGGTAACAAGTGACAGGATGAGAGGAAATGGCCTCAAGTTGCGTCAGGAGAGGTTCAGATTGGAGATTAGGAAAAATATCTTCACTGAAAGGGTGGTCAAGCATTGGACCAGGCTGCCCAGAGAGGTGGTGGAGTCACCATCCCTGGAGGTATTTAAAAGCTGTGTGGACGTGGTGCTCAGGGACATGGTGTAGTGGTGGGCTTGGCAGCGCTGGGTTAATGGTTGGACTCAACAATCTTAAAGGTCTTTTCCAACCTAAACAATTCTATGATTCTATGATCTAGTAGCACCTGAGCATGAGCTACACCAATGCAGTAACTTTGGGAAACTGTTTAAGAGAGACTTACCTTCCATGGCTTTTCAGGAATTGGAGGATCCTCAATTTCAGCATCTATTTCATTGGCATGAACCCAAGTGTCATAGCTAATGAGAGGAGTCAAGAGAAAACAAAATTGGTCCCTTGAGCTGCTCATCCAGAAAGATCACCAGCAGGAATATTTATTCAGCAATTTTGACATGTGCAAATGATATTGCTGGGACGGAATACTAAAGTATTCTCAACACAATGAACAGTTAAAGGAATAATCACTGGTTTCTGCTACAGCAATGGGACACACTGAAAAGGGAGGGCTCCAAGGCATCTAATGCACATTTTTAACTTTCTGAATTTAAAAGCCATCTCAGTGAAGCCAGCTCCAGCTTAAAATTGCACATCTACTCTCTAGATTCCGGGGTATAAATGCCATTTCCGAGCCACCTGTTCAAACCCTGGCATTAAGTTAATTAACTTGTTTCTGTTCTTATGAGTTTAAAGCAAGAGATACTGGATTCCTAGGAGTATGCATCCTCTTCTTCAATCCCTACTGCTGTAGAATCCATTTATTATTTACATTCACTTTTCCACATGCTATTCCCTCAAAAGCCTATTTATAAACACTAAGAAACTGCACTCAGTAACAGCAAAAGCCAAAATACTTTGTCATCAACACCAGGCATGTACCGAGCAACTGGGATAAGTCATATGGAAGAAAAGATGTGTATATAGCAGTCCTTATGTTTATACTGATATTTCTAAATACATATACGCACACACAGAGTCAACACAAACTTGACTACTGATATGATATAATGTAAAAATATTTAAAGGTTCTTCATCTGTATGATGAAAGAAACTTAAGTGTGATTGTTGTTTGCTCTCTTCCACTGAAATACGCATATGGTTCCTGAGAATTCTGTGCAGGCACAGCAGAGCAGATTTTAGTACCCCGAAGAAGTTATTTAAGTAGAAGTCAATGCTGGGTTATCAATCTTTTCAGTTTTCCATAACCTGGACTCAGAAACCAGTTATTACAAATACATTTAAGTTACTAACAGCACATACACTATCTTTTAAAATCTTCTAACAACCCAAGACAGCTTTCTCAAATACATGCTTTCAAGGATCACTTGCACTTGACTAAAGGCAACCCAACCCATGGAGTGAAATCTCTCTTTGTCAAAGAAAGTTCAACTAGGTGGTCAGAAGTTCTCCCTTTCGGCTTTAAGTCTTACTAACTTGATGGAAAGGCTCACTCCGCCCTTTGAAAGTCTGGTTCAATTTGCAACCTTACTAGTGGCTCGGCAGAAAAATTGACTCTCCTTTTCTAACCTCACCCACCTGCCAGTATCACAAATGGGTATGCATATTTTGGTTTTCAACCACTGATTAAGCCTTTTCAAGCCTTGGACATGGAGATAAATGGTAGCAATGCTAAATTACTGTGTGGTTATACTCCGTAAGACAACCACTGCTTGTCTCATAATACGAACAGCAACATACAACCATTTAGAATCAAAACAACAGGAATGCAGTACTGTATATTAAGGTTAAGTTTTTAGAAGAGCCAGCATGAGATAGGTCTGAGCCTGTCATGTTCTGCAGAACAAGAAAAGAGGATAGTTGTAGCCCACGCTGGGACATTCCCCATGCAGGTTCACTACTGATAACCACAGAGCACTGCTATCAGGAGAGGTAAGACTCAGTAAGCTAAAGGAGAGGCTTGTTTGAGGACATGGATTTTCCTACTTGCAAGTTTTAATCGACACTTTTCCTTCAACAAACATAAGTAAGATTTGGGGTGTGCTTTCTTCCCCCACCTTTCTTTACCTGTCTGGAAAAAATCCCCAGTGTACCAGCACCTGCTTGTCTTTTTTCATCACAGGTCTCAACCATTCATCTGCAAAGGGGAAAGATCTAGCATCAGATTCAGATGGTAAAGCACGTTAAACACTATCTTGCTTTTCCATAGTCAGTCATAGTAAAGTTATTGCAATCATCTCTGATAAAAGTCTACTGTAGTGAAATTACAACGGCCTGGCCTGCCAGTGACACACGTGCCTGCATTGTCTGGAGCAGAAGTCTTATGAGGAGCGGCTGAGGGAGCTGGGACTGTTTAGCCTGGAGAAAAGGAGGCTGAGGGGAGACCTTATCGCTCTCTTCAACTACCTGAAAGGAGGTTGTAGAGAGGTAGGGGTCGGTCTCTTCTCCCAAGTAACAAGTGATAGGACAAGAGGAAATGGCCTCAAGTTGCGCCAAGGGAGGTTTAGACTGGATATTAGGAAATTTTTCTTCACCGAGAGGGTTATCAAGCATTGGAACAGGCTGCCCAGGGAAGTGGTTGAGTCGCCATCCCTGGAGGTATTTAAAGGACGTTTGGATGAGGTGCTCAGGGACATGGTGTAGTGGTGGTTTTGGCAGTGTTAGGTTTATGGTTGGACTCGATGATCTTAAAGGTCTTTTCCAACCTATACGATTCTGTGATTACCTTTGCCATGTCTAAACATGCATGTGCTCTGCCTGCATACAACACAGTTGTTATGTTAGTAAAATCATATTAAGAATTATTACATTTCCTTCCCTGGTCACGTATGTTCCTACCCTAACACACTCCAAATTAAGATCCAGCGAGGCCTGAAACACTCCATCTGTTTGTCAACAGAAGCAAGAGGCATTTCTGGCTGACAGGCGGAAGCACTATGCTCTGCCAGCTCCTCTTGTCCTGTCTCATCTCCCAAGCTCCTGGGCCAGGTGGGCCTGGAACTGAGAATGGGACAGAGCAAATCCTCCAAAAGGACATTCAGTAAAGACAGCAGAAATAACACAGAGAGAGACACGCTCCAGTCTGTCATGGTTTTTTTTTTTTAAATCTCTGTATAACCAAGGAGACTAAACTTCTCCCAAAATGCTTTCTTGTCAAGTGGTAAATAGTTCCCCTCTGTCTTTCTGTGTCCTTGTTAGACGTTTGAATCCCCTCATTAACTCCTTCTATTGATTTACATTTATTTCAAAAGACCCTCTTCCCAGTACTATATTCTACTCTCAACAGGTATTTAAAAAAAACAACAGTGTTTTGAAGGAATAAAACTTTGAAGGAAGAATGTCAGGGCAGGGGGTGGTGGTGAAACACATTTTAACAAAACACTTCTAAGAGTCTAACCAAACTTGGATTTCAACCTTCTTCTTTCACAGCGGTGCTAATGATGACTTCAAGTTAATACAGACTTACTAAGCAAGACTAATACTTTGCTGGTTTTGCAGTAAGGCATATGCTCAGGCTGACTGGTGTTTTAAAGGTTTTTCTTTTAAACTGCACAGCTGACACAATGTAATGACCTACTCCCTGCAACCCAAATATCGAGAATATGGCCCAGAGCAGGATTAAAACCCTGAGGATCTGAACCCGTATGAAGTTACACTGCTTGAATTCATGGCTGTTTTCTCATCTTAGTATAATCAGTGGTTGAGAGCGCTCTGTCTAGCACATCTGCATGTTCACTGACTACAAGACAGATGGGACCTGCTATGCTCAACCCTCTTCTGAGAACCTGAAGCGGTTAAAAATAAATATAAACCTGTGGCTAGGCATGATATTACCAGAAGTACAGAACAGAGATGAGCACCAGAGGACAAACAAGCCATGACAGTTCCTATACAGAAGTGAACGCTTCCATCTAGTGGCCATCAGATGCCAGGGCGTATCAGAAAAAGCTAATTTATGTCAGTCAAGCTCAGACTTGACAACAACGATCCACTAGACAATTAAACGTATTTAAGATGAAAAAAAATGAAGAGCAATTTTTTTGTTATTTGCTGAAGGATACAGCTGTTAAATTGCTTTTGTGGAACCTATGTACTTCATATAGAGGCAGTATATCATAGTAAATGATATACTTTACACATCATAGTAAAGCCAACGGTCTCAGCTTATCAGGTCTACTTGTTACTGTATCCACCTTGCCAAACCACATGCAATGATACCTATCAGCACTCCCAACCTGTCACCTGGAAAGACGAGAACATGGCAGGAAGTTTTTAGGTTCTCGTTTACTTCAGCGTCTACGCTACCTTTCCTACATCTATTTGATTCCTAATAATGTTTTACTCAACATTTTAACCTACATTTACACACTGGGGGACACCAGAGAAGCAAAACAAGAAAAAAATTAATGGAAGCTTTAGTTTTAAGCCCCCTACTTTCACTACCCTTCCTTTTAATTTTTAAACTAACTTAATTTCTTTTTTAAGTTCTTCCCACCCTTAGCTTTGTTCCACTTCAGCCTGCAAGTTATTTGGTCCAAACAAAACATCTATCTGCATTCAGCAATAAATAATACCTCAATTTCCAATGCAATCACGGAAGAGTATTCAGTGTTACGCACCTTAATCTGAAAATGTTGCATCAACTAAAAATGTGAATGTTACAACTTATTTGGAGTTGTTAATCCTAAAAATAGTTTTCAAGTGGCTCTCAGGAGCAGGCTAGGAACATACCGCATCTCTGCGAAAGCTCCTGTAACTGCTAATAGAATTTAGTTACAAGACCATTTCCACTTAAAAACTGGAAAGCAACTTTACCGTCATCCGTTGAGGTAGGACTTGGATAAACATGGTGGGTAGCCTTTGACTTCTCTTCAGTTACCGTTCCCTGTGGGAAAGGTGGAAGAAAAGGAGAAACCGCATGAGAAGCCTTCAACACATTACCCCAAACTTCTTGGTTGCTTCTTTTCACCCACATCCCATGCAACCTAGAAGTATTCAAGGCTAACTTCAGTGCAACTATGAAGAATGCCACCTCTAAGAAGTGCCAGAAAAAGGCAATTATTTTAAGACTGCTGCCAAACTACTTTGTCACCTCTTGCTCTTTTCATCTGAAATCCTTCCTCCTCCCAGTTCCTTCTGCCCCAATTCCCACTGTAAATTGGTCAACTATCAGTTCATACAAACCTATTGGTGAATATTTTGTAAGAAAGCATCTGTAACTTTTTTCCACTAAGTATACATTTTGGTCCAAAACAATTTCTAAATATGACAATTTGCATAAGATGAAGTCTGAGAAACTTCACTAGAAATGGCTGCCTCGAATAGAACATCCTTAGTATTCCGGAAAGGCTGTATGTCAAGAGACAGCATAAACACTCATCCTTTCAAAAAAGTCTAAATTGTAGAACAAAGGGAATAAATCAGAAACACACTAACATGATACCATTGTTTGTCAAATATTCAAACACAAAAATATATTTTCTTCTTGCTGATTTAGGACATCATTTTCTTAACATGCAAAGCCACAGATGTACTTCTCGTGCTTATGTAGATGCCATGAACAGTGGTACATAAAGCTATTTGTCTACACGTGGGTACAGGCCACAATTATATTCCTATTGCACCTACATCATCATGCAAGAAAATTCGACCACGTAATTAGATATCTGTTAAATAAATACATAACACTGCTTAGTGTGGCCAGTCAAGAAAATAAGGATTCTCCCACATGCTGCAGAGACACTTCCAGTCTCCATAAATGAAGAGTCATTTCCAAGGACAGCAGAAACTCACAGTCTGCAGACTCTTCTGCAGAGGAGTTAGCTTTTGGAACAGTTTGTATGAAAATGTTATTCAAAATTTTCATTCCATAAATATTTTACAGATTTATTTAAAGGACATAAGAGCACATGGGATAGGTTACCGCCAACAATATGCGAACAACTTATTTAGAAGACAGCCGTCAGCATCAAAAGGAGGAAAATTTTAAAAAAAGCATGAAGATGCATTGCATTATGTTAGCAATATTTGGAGGCTACTCTGATATCAGGAGCTGAAGGGCAAGAGCTCCTACACCAACAAGAGTTCATAGAACTGGGTAAAGGGAGAGGAGGTGCTCTGAGCAACAGCAAAAAAGAAAGCTGGAAAGTAAGAAGAATTTAAGAGCGTTCAAAGGGAAAGGAAAGAGCCCTGGCATGAATGAAGAACCTGCAAAGTGTTTCAGGAACAATAACGGAAATCTCCCGTCATTCCCCATAAGCTAAAGACACTTCTCTAGATATCTAATCTGAGCTTTGTGAATCAGATCAGTAAGTTTCATCTATTTCCTATGGAGCTTTAAAAACCCAATACACTATAGATGAACAGGAAGTCTCTCTTAGATGCTATCTTGACTGAAAACAAAGGGATGGATAACTTAACATTAAAACAGCTTTCTGAAAGATGTAAGCAGATTGTAAGGCTTATTCCCTGCTTCTGAAACTGAATGTGACTGGAAGCCAAAGATGTAACAAGATGGAAGAGTTACCTCCCAACAAAACACTTTTCTTGAAGCAGATAGAAATGCTAAATCTCACTCATTACCTGCTTTCAAGTTCCTAAATTATTACTCTGGCTCATCTCAGAAGAATCCTCAATATTCATAAAGACAATCAGAAAAAGTGTGACTACCAGAAACAGCAATGGCATCTTCATCAGCAGAGAGAACAAACATCTCACTGACACCTCTTTCTATAAGCGCAGAGATGACACTAGCACTGTGCTGGGCCAAGAGATACGCAACTCTTGCGCACAGGCTGCAGTCAGAGCAGCGAGGACTCTGCAAGGCCAGAGAGGAGGGAGCTACAGGCACTAGGGATGGGGTAGAGGGAAGATGACAACAACAGGTATTAAAAAAAAAAATCAAGACAGTGAGCAAGCACAGGCAGCAACACAAATACAAGATGAGAACTCAAGAGGTAGGGCAAAGGAAGAAAGCCCAAAAAGCAGAATTAGGGACAATTTCCGTTTTCAGTTCTTCACATCCCTTTAGAGACAAAGCTGCCTGCTTTAGAAGTCTCTTAAATCATTCACGGATATAGCATGCTTTGAGTTCACCATAGAATTCCTTCATGAAAGGAAAATTGAATCATTAACTCTAATTTAAGCAATAGCAAGCATCGTGAATCAGCTGAGTAATTAAGAGTAACTCGTGAAAAATTATACAACTGAAGTTGAGACGATGCTTCATAATCACAACACAGGAAACATTTAATCTGGAAAAGCAGCAGTTTACTTTGGCCACAGCCATGGATTACCATAACACAAAAGGCTATCAGACCATGTAGAGTTCACATTCCAGGATATTTCTCTCAAGACAAGCAAAAGGACTGTTTACATTTTTAAGAAATGAAGCTATTAATCTTGTTCAGTTCATCATTTAGTGTATTAAATTACAATGGCAAGATGTTGACTGTCTCAGAAATATGCTGACTACCTAATAAGCAAGAGACTGTTGCTGCTTGTGCCCTGTTCAGCACAAGCAAGAAAAAAGCAAGTAAAATGCAGCAAAAAAGGTAGCGATCATTTTAAGGTTAAAGGTTCCTTCTGCTGTCCCCACATACCTAGAACAGCTGTACTACACACTACCTTCTTTGGTCTCAGATCCGGACAAATGGAGCTTCTGCTCTATATAAGCAGGTATTCAGCATTCAATCAGCTAGGGCCTGCAGCCAACTCACCGAGACGCCAGAACTACTTTTCACTGCAATGGCAATTTCAGATTTACTTTCAGAACAGAGTTATGATTCAATCTCCGTGTCAGCGTAACTACTAATGGCATTTTACAAACGGTGGACTTCTGGCCTGAAGTGACTTGCTGCTGCTGCCTTGTGTTACAATCCAGACACGATCCAGATGTAACTGATATGTTGAAGTCAGGCAAATACATTTTATCTTACAACTGGCAAAACATTTGTTTTAAGAGATGCTATTTAACAGTTACCTGGTGACGTTTGACAATATCCTTCAATTTATTAGCCAGCTTCAATTCTATATCTGGAATGAGGTAGATGGTCGGTCTGCTCAGACAATTGTTCTAGTGGAGAGAAGAAGTTGTTAAATAAGAAATTAGTAGGCCACCCGTGACATAAATCAAAAAAATTCCTATTAAGATCACCAATGCTTGAAAATGCTCAAAAGGAACACGTATCAGCTCGTGATACGGCACGCTAACTCCAGCTCCCAAACCCCCACGACAGCAATATTTCCTTCGCACACCTCCCCGCCAAAGTCTTATCCTGGGTTTCTTTCTGGTCTCTGCAGATCTGCTGTGAACTCTGTCAGAGACATTATCACAGACAAAGGGAACGTGACCCAACATAGCTGTTCTCACGTTCCTGCTTTCACAACACCACGTTTAATGGAAACCATGTATCTGATGTCAGAGAATTTTTGACAGGCTCTGGAAGACTTCACTTGAAAGGGACTTTAAGTTCCCCGTGTGTCAACTTCCAAATCTGAATTTCTCCTGTTGCACTAACATGCAGATTCATGCATTTCTATGATATCTGCAGGTACACGTTCATTTTATTTTGGATTTTAAACATGTATTCTATTATGGACTGAAACCACTGTACAATGACAATAGGTTTTTTTATAATAAGAGTATTTTTACTTTTTGCTGTCCCTCCTATTTCCATTTTTGACAAGCACCTGAAAGTTACGTCTTGACTATATCATACACTGAGCTCGGTTTTAGAGTTTGGGAAAAAAAGATTCTGTTATTCACACACAGCAGTTTAAAAAAAATTAACTTCAAATTAGATTCCATACAGCTGTTATCTGCTCTCTTCTGGAAGTAACCTGTTTGATAAAGCAAGCGAGAAAGTCTAAAACGTTCCTAACCCTCAAAAAAGTCAAACTTGTATCAAGCTGAAAGTCTCAAGAAAGTCAGCAATCGAATGGATGTCTACAGAACTAGTTGCTCAGTCCTAAGGGTGCTTCTTTCACCGGAAGATGGAGACACCCAGGATGCTTTCTCCTACCTTACAAACAGGTTTTTCCTCACCCTACGCATATCCGCAGAATATCAATGAAAAAATTCTGAAGTTTTCAAGTGATAACATGGAATTGTGACTAAAATGGGTAAGAGAGGGAGGGAAGAGTATAATATTCCTACAGAAGTCCAGGACGAAACTCTTCACTGGGTCATAACTGAGGCACATAAGAAGTTTGTGAATCCCTTCCCCTGAGCATGTGAACACATACAGTTTTGTATATGAATTTCTTGCCTGCACTAGTGTTTTCTCAATGTTCATGAACATCTCCACATTTCGATCCATTCGGGATGGATTCTGCAGGTCAAACCTCCGCCTGTTAAGGAAAATTATTCAAAAATATCAAATTCAACTCTCCTCCGTTCAGTAGTCAAGAATCTTTCACGTTCCACATAAAAAACAGTGTATCATGGTAGCTACATAAGAACACTTAAAGCACAATCACAAATATTTTTGCTTCACTTGGCAGCCCTCACAAGCAAGAAAAATCACAATGAACCAAATCAACAAAATGCAACTGACTTGAAGCGTTTAGGAAAAATGAAGGTTGACACTGTCCAACAAAACCCTGTAGCAGGGTTGTGCATTCCACTACAGTCACAAAGGATAATTAAACAGAAACATAATCAAATGCTCACAATGGATTTCAACAACTAGATGAGAAAATTCATGAACAAGCTCTCACGTTTCTCTTACTTCTAGTTGCACCATCCACCAGTCCCAGATTCTAATCCAGGAAAAACACAGCAATTCATTTGCCTGAGATTTTCTAAACTGCTTCTCTATTTGAGAACAAGCCACCCCACACACAGCATATAGGTAGCTCATGATCCACGTAAGCATTTCATGATCATCTCTATTGGACTCTGGTACTTCAGAGTTTGCTACGTCATTGACAAAGCAATCAAAATTCTTGAAATAACAATGCAGATGTAAGTGCATATCAGAAATGGGGCGGATAACACAAAATCTGAGACTTTCTACTGGGAAGAACCACAAGAGCCCCCAAAGGTGTTCTGCTGTATCCACCGGAACTGTACACATATTCAGAAGCCATGGGTGAATCAACTCAAATGAAGGATTTGAATGGCGACCGCCAAGAACCTGAGAGGTGGGACAACAGCGGCACTGACACCAGTCCCTCGCCAAGTTCAGCACCCGCAGGCGCCTGCGCTAGCACCATCGCACGGGCTCATCACCACCAGCCAGGGTGAGCAGTGCCGTAGGAGCCTCCGAAACACGTTTGGGCCTGACCCTTAACGATTCAGCCTTTTCCAAAGCACGATGGGACGTTTGGATAATCAGGTGGTTGACGGTCAGATGTAAAACACTGCCTGGTGCACTCCCAAGTTTTGGAAAAAGCTGTTGTCAGAGGCTGAAAACGCTCTTAGCTGGAGTGCTGAGTTGGTGTTCAGGAGTGGCAATACCAGCAGAAGGGATTTCAGCATATAAAATAAGAAGTTCCCTGTACACTTAACACGCTGAAAAAGCCATGCACATAATTACCATGCAGTGACTGATATGCTTTAAGTTAACACCCCAATTTAAAATACAAGAATTTATCCCTGTGCCCATATCTACTGACAGCTTCTTTTAAACACATGCTTGTTTCCAGTAACACATCAAATCAATTTTTAAAGTTTATAAATATACAATGAAGGTAAATGAAAGCAAGATTGATTTTTAGTCACAAAACCCATTACCACACAAGATGGCATCACATCAATATTGCACTACTAAATTAAACAAAGACACTTCAGCTGAGACCACCACGTTCTTCTTCACTTGAGGCTCTCCAGCATTTTCAAAAAGAAGTTGCTTACGGTGCTGCGGAAATACGCTGTAGCGTTGGGCAGCGCTACAGACATTCACTACCAGTGAATGATGGCTTCTCTCCCAAAGCAGTATTAGGGACTCTTCTCCTCACACTAAGGACCTGGCCAACAACTTAAAGCTAATATCCTGGCATATTTATTAAAATAGTCTTTCGATTTTAAAAGAAATTTATGACCTCTTTAAATAGCGTTGTGCGTGTTGAGAAGTTTACACTGCCTTCTAGAAGTAGGGCCAGTCATCAAGCAGTCTGTCAGTTCACTGCACAGCACAACTTAATAAGGTATTTTACACCTATGACACATAGGATTTTAAGAGCCAAGATCTCCGGTGTTCACCCATTGACAGCTTCGTAGTCCGTATGCAAAACATACACTCCTCAAATGTAATCGTTTCAAGGAAGTGAAGGAAGATAAACGCCAAATAAACACAAACTAACCTATTTTCCTAGACATCTAATAAAGTCTTCAGTACCTATGAAACAAAGATACTTAAGGCATTCAAGTTTGACCAAAATTTTTTACATTTGGTTGCCCAAAATCTGCATTACATATTCATTTAATGCTATACATGCCCCCAATTTTTTGCCTGCTTTTGAAACCCAGACTTGAAGAGAAGCATGTCAATATATTAAGAAATAGCACTTTCAGTTGCACAGTTAGATAAAATAGCAGTACTAATTCTTCCTGTCCTTAGTTTAACTGATACCCTCTGACAGGCTTTACAAACAGCTACTTGAATTGCAGTGATAGACAAGGTATGTCCAGCTGCACTGGATAAGTGCATTTTTCAGACATACCTATTATGACGAGGAAAGGTACTTCTCCTATAAGACAGATCATTCACAAACAGGTTAAGCAAGAGCGACAATGCATACCATTAAAAAAAAAAAATCATATTTCAGGCAAAACACCACATATTATTTGGTTGAGTCAGTGAAGGATACATTCCAAGCTCTAAATCTGACCCTCAGAGTTAAATTCAAGTATTACTTCCCTCTACATCCCACATGCACAAACACAAGACACTACCCACGCTAGTTTTGAGGAATCGGCAAGAGAGCGAGAGGAGAGGAGGCAATCACGTATCGGAGTTTTGCTGACAAATTGCAATGACTGAAAACTAAATTTGTTTGGAAAAACAATGCCATGTTTCAATATTAATGAAGTAGGAGCCATTTAGCTCCTTTATCTTACGGCAAAGAGGTAGCAAGACACTCCTGAAAGATACGCCACACAGAACAGTCCGAGCACGTGTCATGCCCTGGGTGCTGGCAATATTGGAGTAGGAAACACCTGGCAGCAGTTTACTCATACCAGCTTCCTGATATATCCACCTCAGATATCCATTTAGCTGATAGGAGTATAAACTACTCCTAGAAATAACAAACCACACCAAACCAACTTTATTTTTGCCTTTTAATTTGCTCTTGTGTGTAAGACAAGCAGTCAACTCCAGGAATACTGTTACACATCTGTACAACATCGTATCAGATGCTACTTAAATTCACGTACAAGAACAATCTCTGCTTACTTTTATCTACCAACTTTTCATCCTCAGGTTTTTTCCAATGTTCTCAAATATAGTTAATTCATGCTACTGCTGTCTTGGAAAGGGGATTATAACTTCAAAAAACACACAGGCCACAACACTATTGGGATGTCACATGAACAGTTTTCATACTAGTGTCGATAGCTACATGAGCAGCGTTTCTAGCTACTGACTCCCCATTTATGGAGGTCGAGAAGCAATGGAAAACTTGACCTTTATTAGTATCTATGCAATGCTTCATATTTCCCCTGTTATAACTAAACCCTATACTCAATACAGTAACAAAGATTTACATCTTATAGATGGGAAACAGCGATTCTAAGATACTGGTTAATTTGCTCAGTCATACGGCAAATAAACGGCAAAAAAAAGCCTCAAGCTTGTAATTAGCTCCCAACTTACAGGCTCAAGACCTTAAACTCGGACAGCTTCTCTTTAAATTTGGAAGTGTGGGCGTGTGTCTTAAAAAAGCTACCATCAACAAAACAGGAAAAAACTTTCCTCTTCCCATCTCCAACTCCCTTGCCTACCAAATTCTCCAGAAAGTATTAAACTTGAAGTAGTTTGCATAGGCATTTCATGTGCTTAATTTCATGCAAAAGGTGTATAAACCAAAAATAAAAACTTACCAGCCCTGTTCATTCTTATATTTGTAAGCAGCACCAAGAATGTGACATAATGTACCTCCAGCTTTGAAATCCATGAAGCACTTTGCCTAGAACCAGAAAGAAAAGTGAAAACACAGTGACATTGACTTTTATGTAATTATTTTAAATTAATACATACTTGTTATCTTGAGTTTTAGACATTGAATTTATCAAGTGCATAGTTTAATTTTCAGATTAATCACTTTTGGTGTTTTACATTCTCCTTTAAGAATGGTTTGAGAAGATTAGGTGCATTCCGTTTAAGTAGAATTCTTCATGTTCGCAAGCAGAATGCGATCTATCTGTAAGCTCTGAGCCCTTCCTTACGCAAGTAGCTTGCAAAAAACTCCTTGCATAGCTGTAAAACAGAAATCCAAACTGCTCTTTGAACATCCATTTTGCAGTAAATTAAACCCAAAATCTTAGCTGTCAGTTAAGAAGCTCTTCGTCTGTAGACTAAAACAAGTAATTAGAAATGAACATCTAGAACCCGGGCTCCATATTCACTACGGCTCCTAAAGCTCTCCATTCACGTCCCTCCTCCGCCACAATAAAAAGTTGTTTGTCAGGATCTGAAAAGGTCACTGTGCAGATCTGCCCCCCAAAAACTAAATCCAACTCATTTCTTCTATATCAGTTTTAGCAGAGTACAGCCGAGTCACATATTTGTAAGCACATACTCCGAATTCAAGAGCTGAAATTCAAACAGCAGCATGAGGAGACTGAAAAGCTCTGAGTCCCACCACGTCCGTTCTCTAAAAGGTTACTAAAGCAGCAGGAGCGTTTTCTATGCAGAAAGGTACATTTTTCTGACAAATTTTAGTTCGGAATTATCTTTGCTCTTTTACTAATATCTCTGGTCAGGATGTTTGTACGTGCTCGGAAAAAGTGAGCTACTGTCCAAGTCAGCTTAGAAATGGAAGACAACTGGATAGCTCAGGTAAAGCCAGGACTAGAAAAGTCCAGCACTAGAATCTACCTTAAGCATGATTCGCAGAGTATTGACACACAGTGCATCTGACGTTCTCTCTCTCTTTACATATACATATATTATTATACATATTAAAAAATATATGTATTTAGAGAAAGCTCTTCTAACACTACACTGAAATGACAAAGTGAGGCAGATCGATCACCTAGCTAAGCTTTCACAACAAAAAATGCATATTCTGCCTCGAAGTTGGTATCCCCTGGCACTAAGGAGGAAGGACCGACCTACAGATACGCAGACCCACACCTCCCGGCCCCGTCAGAAGTGCACAACGGCCGTGCCAAGGGCCGCTCTGGAGCTGACCCCTCCTGACGTTGCTCCACTCAGTGTAAGATGCCCAACTATTTGTTGGAATAGGAAATGAAACCTATCTGTCCATGGGCGTGCAAAACCTATAGACCAAGATCCATCTATTTTGTCTTTCTCAGTAAAAATAAAACACTTGTACAATTCACAAAACAGAATTTGGGGAGTAGTTTAATGGCTGGACTCTGGTTACCAGTGGCTTTCTGCAAGCTGCTTTCTGCTGGAACTAGAGAAAGCACAAAGCTGGAGACACTGCACAGACAACAGCCTTCATAGTAGTTTTTCTACATTAGGAATGTTCCTGATCTAGATTCTATCTTACTTTTCAGATCAGAACAGGTAATTTTCTTTAAAGTCCATTATATTACCCCTCAGGAGTATTTGCTAACAGAGAATGAACACCAATTACAGACAGTCTTAGCATTACCGACAAGCATTTTAAATTCATTCTGCAGCCAGGCAACTCAAATGGTAGCATGGGATCTAAACGAAACATTGCCTTCCTTGGCTCTAGAGCTGCTAATGGAAAGCAAAGCAGTTCTGCGAGATATCAAATACACCAGTGTCCAAGAACAACATAAAAAAGATCCTTCATAAGCATTCGACAAGAACAGAGCTGCTCCTGGTCTACCATCTGTTTAGAGCCTGACTGTGCACAGAAAGGAATAGAGCGAGCCCAAAGCTGCCGTACGGGTACTTGCCAGTTTACGAGCTGCATGCATTTCAGTACTATTCTTAGCAAACTAAAGTCCTCTATGGATGGAGCAGTCTCTGATCAGAAGCTTGAACGAAAACAAAATGTTTTAACACCCTGAATGATTTTATTGCCACAAGACTTGGCTCCGAGAATACAAGCGTTGGTTTACAAACACGTGTGCAAATGCTAGCTGCTCTAAAAAAAAAAAAAAAAAAAACTCAACATGAAGCTAGAGGACCCGTTGTGAAGAATATTTTTTGCAGCACTAGTAAGTTGCAGCAAGTTGTTGTTACTTATCTTCAGCTGTCCTACATACATCTGGTCATCCAGAATCGATCTTTCCCTTCCTGCTGACAAGCCAGACATACCACGCAACTGCACAAAATCGCTGCAGCAAAGCCCGCCTCATCCGCGTTTTGGGAAACTGTTGATGGCACTGTTGTACCCAATGTCCCCTACTTCAGGTTCAGGGGCTGTTGCTGCAGCTTCACCCTCAAGCTGCCCGTCAGCAGCCCACATTAAATCTGGCAATGAGAAGGCCACACCTTTCGGCATCACCGGGGCAATTGTGGCAGCACTCCTGCAGCCTGGCTCGCGATCCACGAGCCCCCGGCAGCGCAAGCAATCGCAGCAACTCTGGCAAGTTAGGGTTTTACTACTACAAACAGAAAGTTCAGCCAATACTTAACCATGAAAAACAGTATACAAATCTCTTTCATAGACATAAGTCACTTTTTTAAAGTGTCAGCAGACTCTAGCAAGACCCTGCTATTAAACTGTGGTCGTTGCCACTAGCATAAAAGGAAATTGCTTTTAACAGTTAGACAAAACCTGTTCCACAGAAGAGATGCAGCTGTCAAACCCAATTCCCTTCAACATTTGTACCCAACAAAATCCATCCTAACAAGGCAATTAAGATCAACTGGCCTTACAATTTGCCATCTTAACAGTTAATATCTTAATATAGCCTTTATTTCAAATATGTGAAACTAAGCGAATTAATCATTTTCTTTTTTGAGCATCAATAAGGTTAGACAATATGCATTTAAAAGCAGTAATCAGAAGACATGCACAGAAGTCAAGCTGTAACAGCCCTTCCTCTACTCTAGATCTATTCACAGACCCCGTACCGTACAGCATCCTTGCCAAGAACAGGAGCTTAAACACAGAATTAACAACCCTCTCTCAAATGCAAGGTCTATTTCATCTGTTCAAAGCACTAAGTAAAATGTTTGAACTTTATTTCAATAGACATAGTCTGTAGCGATTTAGATGCAGCCCAGGTCAGAGAGGTTCACCTTGAATACTGACGGAAGAGACCAGCTTCCCTTTGTCACTGACTGCTCCAGCACTGGAGAGCAGACGCTTCAGAGAACGAGTGTGAGGTACGCTGGATAGCACTTGCAAAATAAATATAGAGGCTCTAACACGAACTGGAAGGACAACTGTGGTTTGACATGTTCTCAGCAACAAGCGTTCCTGGTGAGCCACGTCCCTGTGCAACAACTGCAGTTCAAGACCAACACTTAATCTCAAATAAACTGCACTGATAAGGGAAACACTGCAGCGTGTATTAACGGAGAACAGCATCACGCGAGGAACGGACTATTAAGGCAGCCTTTAGCGATGGTAGTTGTGAGCAGCAGTCACAAACTGAGGACTTCTGCAGTCATCTGCAGGTACATAGCACTCAAAGTTTTGATGGCTTGGGGGTTGTTTCTTTTACACAAGCATGACCTCCAACTTCAACTTCAGATCCTCCCTTGCCAGGAACGCGGTAATACTGAACAGTCACTAAGGTAACTACAAACTTTTAACCTCCTTTAGCTTCATTCAGTTTCTTTTCAGTGGAAGTCTGCAATAGCTTTTCAATATATTTTTTGAGATTAGTGATGTCCCTTAAGACCTCCCTTCGCCCCACCTCTCTTCCCAAGTCAGACATAGTCCCGCAGAAGTGAAGCATTCTGCACGTCTTCCAAGAGCTATGGTAGAATAACAAAGCCTCCTTTGCAGCCTGAACCAGTATCTTAAATTACATGTCTAAAAAAAGTGACAGCTAACCTCATCTTAAGAGTACATACTGCATTTTCTCATAAAAACAATATAAAGGAAGATGTACTGATGAGTTGCTTCTGTCGGAAGTAATTGAGAGCAGAGAGATCCAACCGCTGTAAACTTAAGCTGAGTAAATTGGTTAGATTGGACCTTGAAACAGTGAGAATAGTTAAACACAGGAACAACGTATTTACAATGCCACTGAAATCTTTATTACCCTTTTTTAAGATAAGACAAATTGATTTAACACTTGAGAGCACTCAGATGGCTTATCAACTTGTTGAATATGGGTACAGTTTTACGGTCTACACTGCCATATCAAAATAAAGCACCACAACGTTCACCTCTGTCCCTAAAGCCTGTCATTACCACTGAGGTATCAGGGGATCAGAATGGAAGAGACGGTGAGCGACATCTTATGGCATCTTGTGGTGTGCCTGTGTGCATTCCTAAGCACCAAGAGATTCACCCAATAAGTCAGTCTGAAAACTACCCCTCTTCTGGAGAAAACATGCACGAATTCATGCTCTTCACAAAAGAAGTTACATAAGCAAAATGTCGGGGGGGGGGGGGGGGGGGGGATCAGCATAAAATAATAAAAGACAGTATTCTGTAAGCGATGGAGTACTTTCAATAGTTTTCAGAGCAACTTCAGTTTATATCGTAATCCGTTACAAGTATTTCCAACGTAGTATGTGTATCTAAACAGAACTCTAGATTCCGTGACCTTAGCTTCCCAGTAAGTGCTCTGTGGCAAAGATAAGCTGGTGTCCTGCTGATGTCCACAATGCTTACGTACACATTTATGACACTTGTCTTGGCCTGCAAAACCTACCCTAAATCGGCCAACTGGGTGCTTGATACCGTGCTGCAGTCCTTGCCCTTCATGACTGACATCCGTTTGTTACTTTGTCCTTACCGTTTGCCACATCCCTCTTCCCTCCATCAGTTGTTTAGACTTCACGCTCACTCGGACAAGAGTCTTTCGGTGGTAGGCAGGGTTCCAAGCGCAATGGCACGCATCTCTGAACACAATCACTAGGATACTACTGCTAAAGATGTGCCAAGTTGGAACTTTAAATAAGGAACCCTTAAAAATGTTGATATTTTTTCTGTATACCAATATTCTGAGTGACTGGGAAACTATGCCAGACTAATCAGGTAACTACGTGCTACTAAAGAACATGGTAAAGCCATTTTTCAGCGTTGACAGCATTACAAGTCTGAAGTTTAATGAACAGAAATGACCAATGGAAACTTGTTTGCTTCAGGAAGTGCATGTTATTCAGTCAGTTTAGGATGCATCAGCCCAAAGAGATTTGCCTTCAAATTTACAAGTTCACATAGAATTTTACTAGAAATTTAAACCTTTCCACAGTGTTCAGGAAATCACTTCCGAACGTACAGAAAATAAAATTTATTACATTGAAAATCCACTTTTAAGAAGGAGCGTGCTATTCACCCCTTCCAGAGGATGCATCAACAAAAGCTTCCGCCTAAGCACAGATCTCCCAGTCACCTGGAAGCACGCCAGCAGCACAGACACTGGAGGAAGAACAGAATACCCTGTTGTAATAGCAGCGGGTTAACCCCAATACTCACAGGAAGCTTTGTGAAGGCAGGATTGGTGACGTGTTTTCCAAAGGCATCTTCCTGGAATTGCAGCAGCTGCACCACCAGCCCTGCCAGTGTTTTATTGGTAGGAGCATCTGCTTGAACATACTGAAAGACAAAAACCACACGCTTACTTGGGATAGAGGATAATAAAACATGAAGACTGGTTTACTCATCCCCCAGTCCACTTTATCAGTTGTAGAGCACAGTTTAAGATTTAAGGATCGCTGTGTGGCTGGGGCGGGGGGACAGGGACGTGCACAGGAGGAGCACCAAGCACAAACATTTTTCAAGCTTTACTCTTAAAATATAGCATAAATCTGTGAATCATCATCAGTTCATCACGGCCGCTGGTGTTTTACAGATAGAGATTAACTACTTTAATCTGATTTGTAGTTCCTAATAAAGAAACAGACTAATTCTGGCCCACGCATACACAAAGCTTTCTACAGCAACTTTACAAGCTCCTTCTGTAATCAACTACTACGCATTAATCCTAAGAGCATCCATTTGGTACTATATACTGTGTCACGTACAAACAGAAAAACCAATCCGGACAACTACATTTGCAACGCTTTGTGATAACCTAAGCGTTTCCCAAGGTTATACTTCTAATAAAATGCATATATGTAAAAGGGGAAACCACAGCATGGAAAATAAAAAAAAAAAGTCCCACAGCTGCTGAGTTTTCATTACTCCTAATATTACAATATTCACTTACTGGATGTAATCTCCTCGCCATGCCAGAAGACTTCTAAGAGCAGAACAAACATTACTTGTTCATGTAGAATACGGAGTAACATTAGCTACCCTAAAGTCATTTCCCTGGGTAGCACTATGAACCACAAGGCCTTTGCTCTTCCCTCAAAGCAGATTCTTCTAAAGCCCCTTAAAAAAAAAATTGAGAGCCAGAACGCTCAAAAGTTTAAAGCAGTGTCAAATAGCAGTCAAATCTAACTAAGCTGTCCAAAACACCATCTGCATGGCAAAAGACACTACAGAGACACTGACTTCCATGAGAATTTTACAGTATCTGACTACCTCGAGATGCAAGTTCCTTCAGCACTTGTTAAGAGGCAGAGACACAAACGTGAGAAATTAAATCTTAGCAACTCAAAGGACACCAATACCTCTAAGACTCCCCAGGTGTCCTGCCCTGTGTATAAAACCTAATCTAGAAACATGAACCCATAAAGAACAGAAGGCTAAATTCCCAAAGCTGCATTTTTCTTAGCCCTCTTCCCTCGCCCCATGAAAGGCAGGCGATTGGGACAATTTTATCCTATTAATAACTCCTATCAATTCACATCAGCTACCACAGAGATATGAAGCAGCAATAACAGTCAGTCTTTATTGCTGTTAGAACCCAGCTGAAGATAAAGACTTTTGCTCTTAGGCTTTTTAAAATCTCTAGACCTTCACGCTCCTCTCAGCTAGCAACTACTTTCTTTCTAATTTTCGACTAGCAGCTCTGCGTGCTGCAGCTGAATTCACCAGAGCAGTTTAAGCAATCTTTTGTTGGAATTACTGATCCTAGACAGGATGGCAAAATGGAGCATGTGACTCACTCAGATGCTCCAGTTAATCCAGCATCTTTACTTAAAAGCCCATCACAGCCTCTGCATTAACTTACCAGGTGCCGCAGCTCAGCGGGATGCGTGCCATTCTCTCGCCTTCTTACAAGCAGCAAAATTCTGCGGCAGGGAGGCACAGAATAACACTTAAACCCTTATTGCTAAATTTGCCAGACTCCTTTTTATCAGCGTCCTATGGGTTGCTAAACCAAGAAGGAAGACTATCAAAATGCATCCAGTGCTGCGTATTTTTATATCTGCTAATAGAAGATTTATCTTATTTTTTGTGTAGTTTAGAAATAAGCGCCTATCGCACCCAGGATGCGCACAGATGTAGTGTATCACAGCTAAGAGCCCTAAAGCTCCCACCATCTTGCACGCTCAACCTTTGCACCACCACCTTATGGAAGCCTGAATAAAACTCCGAGCTTTTAGTTCAGCTATGCCAATTATAATGAAACCAAACAAACGCCGATTGAGAGGTGCAGGCAAAAGAGGTATCTGCTAAACTACAGGTTTAGGATTTGCACATATGTGAACACAAAAGCACAGCAGATCAAACACCAGACTTCCTATTAAATAATCCTATTTCTATTACCAAGACAGCTTTGGTCTTGAACACGTTCACACGCCACACATGTTAAATATGTTCAAAAAGCAAAGCCGCTGGTTCCAACGTAAGCCCAGCTATTTGAGACTGTCTACCCACCTAGCTGTAGCACCTTCTCTAAATACGAATCTAGGGCGACAGATATAACATTTTTCCCAGTAAAAGAGAATACATCGTAGTAGTACACCTTTAGTTATGCATGGGAGGCATACTCCAGGAAGATAAAAAAATGCAAAAGTAGCTTTTGCATATCTTCTCTGAAGCTATGCAGCCTTCATCAGTCCGGCAACATTGCATAGAGAAATACCCTCATAACCATTACAACTCATTTAAGGGGGAAAAAACTGTACTGCTACATTTGCCTTTTTTTTTTGGTACATGTTAAAAGTCTTAAAGCTTTGTGCACCAAGTTTAACACAGTGTTTTAAATTAATAAAGCACCAAAAATGCATAAAATGCAACAAGACAGAAGGTATCAATGGCTCCTAACAGTGAAACAGAAGTAGAAAGCAATTCTGTACTTATGGCCGTCATTTAAAACAAAACAAAAAACACCCAATGACCAATCCAAAAACTTGGAATTTCACTAATCCATCTCTCAAGCCATATAGTCGACTTAAACTCACAGCTGCTTTAGGGGACCCAGAACAAAACCACATCCTGCCTTCAGCACAACCCTCTCGCTAAGGTTCTCTCAACTTCCAGTTTGAGGATCCAAAAAACCACGGGAAGATACTTCATGAAAAAGATAACAGAGAAGGAGCTTATTCTTCACACACAAGCCAAAAAAACCCCAGAAAATGAAAATCAATAAGGAAATAGTCAAAGTTTAGGGTTTTCTAGTAGGGTTTCATCGTCACTCGTAAATGAGAGTCACCAAGCCAAGACTGCCTGCTGGAAATACATGACGACTTGGGGCACCCAGCACTGCAACCTCAGTCAAAAATCTGTATCCAGAAGAGCTGGTATCTTGTATTGACTCACTGTAATTTTTCAAACGTTTTCCTTCAGAAAAAAAAAAAAAACCCAAACATTTACATGGGAGTATGCCTTGGAAAGTATATTCTTAGACATGTGAAATTTTTCAGGCACTTATTCCTTTACTTGCAGATTTCATTTTTACCTCTTGCAGGAGGCAATGACCGCTGGAAGCTATCAGAAAGGAAGATAACATTAGGAATCACTGATTCTATTTTGCACTGCCACTCTCTCGCAATTTTTTTTTTTTTTTACAGGAAACTCATTATTTTGCCTGAGGTTCCCCCTAAACAATAAGGGGAAAAAA
Organism: Mycteria americana; assembly: GCF_035582795.1. Taxonomy (NCBI): domain Eukaryota; kingdom Metazoa; phylum Chordata; class Aves; order Ciconiiformes; family Ciconiidae; genus Mycteria; species Mycteria americana. The sequence continues at coordinate 1,111,967 of NC_134366.1, read as the reverse complement.
ACCTTCAAAAGGAAACACAAAAGACTCCTCTCAATCACCTACGCACACTAACCAGTGCAATGGATCTTTGGGCAGCAAAATGGATCTTTAAGGGAGCAAAATCAGTAAGATGATTTCCTGATGGATACGCAGCGGGTTTGAGGGGACCACAGAGGACCGAAGTCACAGTGTCTCTGCGAGTTTTCCACGAGTCTCCACAGCAGACAGAAACAGAAAACGATTCTGCGGAAAATAACGGTTTTTAAACAGCAAATTCCAGAAGACAGAAATGATGCCCTGTTCCTAGACACACATCTTAGGCATATAAGGATTTTGTTCCAGTGCTGAAGTACCAAAAGCCCATTGATACAGCAAAGATTGTTCTAACATTTCCACGTCAATTAGAAATACAAAGACACCCACATATCCTTAAGCAGAAAACACATATGGTCAGAAGTCTTTCAGTACAACTCAAATAATTCAAGAATATGAGAGTAACCACTAGCAGAGGAAATCACTTTCCTTCACCAGCAAGATTTGCCATTGCAGCTGCACTGGAAAGCCTTTGTCACAGGCATAAGGGACAGAGCCGTGTACCTGGTTTTGATGTGGTTACTGACCTCAAATAACCACGTTATGGCTCTGCGTTCTAGCCCTGATGCACAAAATCCTTTCCTTCCCCCAAAACAAAGAACATTTCAGCTCAGATCACTAAATAAGAGGGAAAGGAAAACGAACATCAAAATACTTTGATATAGGTTCCTTTTTTAAAGGCAAGAATACAAAAGAGCTGCAAACACAGAGAAAATCCTCCCTCAGATTAAATCAAAGTCAGTCACTGAAGAAATACTTGATGAGGTTAGCACTGACACAAGAAGCCAGAGCCAGCCGAAAGATAACTACAAATCCTCTGAATTCAGCTCCTGGCTGGCGGTGAACAAGCAGGTGGTCTCCAAACAGACATCTTCAGCCGTAACAACTGCCATTTCCTAACAGCTGCCAAGAAGCGGCTCGTCCCTCCTCGCTGTCGGGCTGAGGCATATGAAGAGAAGGGCATAAAGGGATCCCACGCTGCTGCCCGTCCTTACCGTCCGGCGGTAAAACAGCCGTGCTCCACCAGCATCAGTCCAACACCTTGAAGTTGCACCGCACTATTTAATGCGGAAAGAAGACTTGTTATTCTATGCTTGATACTAGTGCAAGCGGGTCCCAGATACTCAGCAAATGACCCAGATCTCCAAGTGACACTCTGCACGGTTCAGTGGCTATACGGGCAGCCCACGCCGTCTTCTCCTCTAACTCACCCTTTAAGGCAACACTCCACTTGTTCTTTAAAAAACAAAACGAAACACCCTCCTCCCTGCCCCCCAAAAAATCAGTTTTCCAACTTTCTGTCTCGGAGGGGCAGGGCACGGTTGGACTCGATGATCTTACGATTGGACTCGATCTTAAAGGTCTTTTGGTTACGATTGGACTCGATGATCTTAAAGGACACGGTTGGACTTGATGATCTTAAAGGTCTTTTCCAACCTATACGACTCTGTGATTCTGTGGCACAGCTTTCAGAGCCACTGAGTAGCTCAAGCTCCTAAAGGCCCATATATTGAACTGGACACAATTAACACACTGGGAACAGTCCCTAGGGACTACAACTGCAAGGCCAAGGTTAGTTTCTGCATCCTTCATAATACATATGCAAAAAAAACCCCAAACTATCTTAAGAAGATATTTTAAATACAAGACATAGCTCTGCTTTATGACAAGTCATTTTAATATGAGCCATTTGTTGCCTAATGTCAAGGAACTACCTAAATAACACATAATATTAGAGATCACTGAGCATTAATACAATAAAAAGTGAATTGCCTAGTTTACTTCTGAACTATAAATTTCTGCTTATAGTGGACACCTTGATGTCACCAGAGTTAGTCTACCCAAATGCTGTGAAAGCTTGTCAGATCCCCCAGGCCTTGAAAACCACAGCACAAACCCGTTTCCAGCTCACAGGGAAGAAAGGCTCAAACATCCGTACTGCGGTCCAAGGCCTGGGAAGAAGCGGAGGACCTCCTGCAACTCGCAATGCAGAGAAATAGCGCAAAATGGCTTCCATACATCCTCCTCCCCCCCGCGCCAGAAACAGGGAGCGGGAGGAAGTTTGGAATAAACAATTTTGTTTTCTGTCATTACATTTGTTGTCACTAATAGCCCCCGCAGCGTTCCTTCCATCTTTACAGGCATCCTTTACTCAACCACCTGAGCCTTCCCTCCCCAACACAAGCTCCCAACGCACACCGTCTTTCTGCACGACCGGGGAAGGGCCTTCCTCACCGCCAGCACTTTAGCCAAGAAGAAACGGGCCCAGAAGGTTTGTGTCAGGAAAACAGTACATCTCTTCACAGCAAGGTGGGGTTATAAAACCCACATCGCTGCCCAAGAGATTTTATCATTAAAAGATCTCGGACAGAGATTGACCCCGCTGCCTAGGCAGCCCACTCCTCCCCATTAATGAGGGTCTTCCAATATCCAGTGCGAGTCTCCCATACCACTAATTAAACCTCTTCCTTTTTTAGTTATGCTCTAGAGACACAGAGAACTCTCAGGTATTTGAAGACTCGTCTCATCTAGAGATAAGACTGAGAAGATTTGTAATTGCAATTCTCTAACTCTCTCCTTGCCCATCGTGACTTCTGGATCCTTGACCAAGCTCACTGCTGCCTCTCGGGATTTCTCCGACTGGTCCCCAACATCCCCGGAGCTCCCAGAGCTGGACACGACACCTACTACAGCTGACGGTTTCACCACTGCCGAGGTGTACACGTATCCATTCTTAAGAGAATGAACTGGACAGAAGTCAGCTATAATCACCACGTATTTTTTGGAAAGAAGTCATGCACGTACAGCAAGATGAAAACAGATGCCAGATGAACTAGAGTCCATTTACTGCACATCAAAAAGGAATTAACACTTCCATTTAGAGTACTAAGGATACATCTTTAAACGCTAGTAGTAAATATCAGTTTCCTTGTTTTCCAAAACAAAAATAATTTTCAATTTTTTTAAAGGATTTTACACAGCAGTATTTTGAAATTTGCCTGCCCAGTAAAGATCTCCTCTTAGCTCAATTCTAGCTACCTTCCAGAGTTTAATAAATAAATATAACCATCTAATCTTTATAACCAGTAATACCACGTAAACCAATTATAATAAAGGAGTTTTTCTTTGGCATACAAAATGAAAGCTCCCATTCCCAAACTACAGATACGAGGCCCTGCCAGGCGAGTAAGGCGAGAACCAGCTTGTCTGGATAGTTTTGACTCACAACAGCGAGGGCCAATAACCCTCAATGCTTTCAATAAGGCGACTTGCTCTTCTGCAAAACGGCAGGTACCAGCACAAAGTTATTTAAAAAGTTTTTTTGTATTCGTGCGGGTATTTGGTTATGAAAATGAAGTGAAAGACCGCTCCTCCCCAGAAGTCTAGAAACAGCAGAGAAGCACAATCAAAACAGAGAAAAAGTGAAGATATACTTTTATGTTACAATTTCCTTATCACCATAAATAGCTTAAGCCGCTTGTTCAACCTACCACCTCCCCCCCACCGCGCCGACTCGACTGTGCGTGGCTGCACGGGCACAAGCTATGCGGACGGACCGGTAAAACACACCCCTCCAAAGGCGTTCTGGTTTTTAAGCCGGATGGGTCCAGACACCCGTTTCACAGCACTGCCACACAAACAATCCAGTCAACGGCACCCGCACAGCGACGGGCAAACTTGTCCGTGGGTGACTGACACCAGACCTACTGAAGAACGGAGGGGTGGACTGCAAGTCTCCGGGAAATACAGAGACTAAGGCACCTTTAGGCTGGCCAGCACCTCCCCGTGATACCGCTGCTCTTCCTAGGATTGCTACAAAGCTGCCTAGGTAGATTTTGTCTTCTGGAAAGTTCACCTCAGGTAATTTTTCGAAGCTTAGATATTAAAACAAAGTTACAAAACCATCATACAGGAAAAACACTTGAAAAGAAAGCAAAGAAAGAGAGAGCACAGCAAACTATACGAAAGAGGAACAGGACTACAAGGGTAACGTACAGCCAGCAACGACGCTACCCAGAAGTGAACCGCCGTACGCGCAAGCCACACGGACAGAGCTTCCACCGCGCACCGGATCCGCTGGAACGCGGTCCCGAACAACACGAACGGCTTTCCCCTTCCCCCCCCCCCCCTCCTTTTTTAAAGACACCGGCACTTCGGGGGCGCGGTTTAAGTGAAACCCGTGGAAAATCCTGGCAAGCTGAGCCGGGACTTGCCCGCACAAGAAAGTTACGGCTGCGGCTCGCCTCGGTGTAAACGCGGACGCGGGGGACGCGTCCCTGAGGGAGAGCGCGGGCCCGCCGCGGGCTCCGCCGCCTGGAGATCCCCCACCGACACGGCCCCCCCCCGGCCGCGCTGCGGGGCCGGGCGCGGCGGCGAGGCCGCGGCTGACAAAGGCGGGCGGCGGTGCCGGGCCTCCCCCCGCCCCGGGACGCCGCCGGGGCACTGCCCCGCCCCCGCGGGAAGGGACCGTGAGGGACCGTTAAACCGCCGCCCCCTCGGCCGGGCGCTCCCCCCCCCCCCCGCCGCCGCGGGGCCTTTGTTCGGGCCCGCCCGGTCCCCCCCGCCCCCGTCCCGCCCCGCGCCCCCGCCGGGCCGCACCTTCTTGTAGTGCTTCCCCAGCCAGACGCGGACCGAGTCGAGCTGGGACACCGTCTCCGGGCTCTCCCAGAACTTCCCCGTGGGGCCGCCGTCCTTCCGCCGCGCCACCGACAGCGCCGCCAACCCGGGGCCGCCGCTCACCGCCACGGCCGCCGCCGCCGCGGCTCCGGGCCCCGTCCCGCCGCCCGCCGCCACCGCCGCTGCCATTGTTACCCTCGCCGAGCGCCGCCACCGCGGCCCTGCGCCTCCCACCCGCCTCACGCCGCGCATGCGTCGAGCGGCGGACGCCCCGCCCCCTCGGGCATGCTCGGGAACCCGCTCCCGCTCCCCCTCCCGCCCCGCCGCCGCCGCCGCGCGCGCCCCGGCCCGGTGCGCCCCGCTCCGCCCGGTGCCGCCCTCCCCCCCGCCCCCGGCGGCGCTGGCGTCCGCGCGCCGCCGCCCTCAGCGCCTGCGCCCCGCCGCCCCTCCCCCACGCAGCCCCGCCGCCATCTTGGCGCATGCGCGGGCGGCCCTTTTTCTCCGCCGGGGCGCCCGCCTCCTGCGCATGCGCCGAGGCGTCCCGAGGCCCTCCCTCCGGCCCGGACCCCGCCCCCTCCGCCCAGCCTCGGCGCATGCGCGCTGCGTCCCCCCGCCTCGCGCCGGCGGCGGGAGCGGCCTCGCTTCAGCTGCTGCTGCTGCTGAGAGACCCGGGCCGGGGAGTGCTCCCGGGGTGCTCCGGGCCCGGAAACACACCGCCAGTGCCCTCCATACCGGCCGGGGAGTGCTCCCGGGGTGCTCCGGGCCCGGAAACACACCGCCAGTGCCCTCCATACCGGCCGGGGAGTGCTCCCGGGGTGCTCCGGGCCCGGAAACACACCGCCAGTGCCCTCCATACCGGCTGGACACCTTGGCACCGGCGGGATGCTCCCGCGTCCTGGGAGGTCTCACCCTCTCTCCTCACACCCTGGCCGGTCACTGCAGCCCGGCCAGCTTACCTTGTGGTGATTTTTCAGATCCCTCTGCTTGCACGAGTGGTGCATTGATGAGTTTGGGTGTTTAACTTTGTTTAAATATGCTTTCTCTAGTGCTAGTGCAGCTCTTGTCACCTCTGCTTGTTCCTCCGTGGTTCAGCCTCCACTGCCTTCACACAAGAGCAGGTTGAGGTAGGTAGGTTACTCCTGGTAGCTCTGGGCTGTGGAGGCTGCAGCTCTGATCTGATCCATTACTCCTTTTTAATCTGACACACGTTATGCTGGTGGAGAGGAGTTGGGTAGGTAGGGTGGAAAACCGATTTTTTCTGTTCAGTGCATCCCGGCACTCTGCTTGCACTAGGTGGTGGCAAACTGAAATTCGTGAGACCACCTTTTTGTCAACAGATTTCCTCCGATATAGGAAATAGCTTTTTTTTTCCTGCTGTGGAAAGAGGCACAGTAGAGACCTGTGTACCCTTTTATATTCCTCCTCCATCTTAAGGACAGCAGGCAGTGAAGCATCAGACCTTCATAAAGGACAATAGGACAGCTCATCCTCAGGTGTGGCTGCAAGGATGCGTGACCACACTTTTTTTCCCTTCTGTATTTCTGAAGACATTTGAGCCCTTGCTATCGGAGAGACAATCCTTGCATTCGTAAGCAGAAATGAAATGAGCAAACACCTCACAGGCTTCAGACACCAGCCCAGGCTGTTTGTTCTCTCATCGGACACCACAGGATGTGCCAGTGAAACCATCCTCCAGCAGCCTGGCTGCATGCATTGTTCCTACACTGACTAAAGTTTTACACAGAAGAGAAGGAATGGCACCTAGTAAGTAATGTTTTGGGAAAAAAAGTGGCAGACAGGGAAACGGAGCCTGAAAGTTATTCAAGGTCTGAAGAATATCATCTCTCGACTGCACAGTAAGTACTGAAAATGGCAAGATAGCTCATGTGTAAAGAAGGTGGAGAGTGCTAAGCGTACAGCTAGCTTAGTTGTAATTCCCTATTGCACCTCAGCTAGAAAGGGCGGCTCTTTCAAAAGTCTCTCGACCATGTACTTATCTGAAACAAAAGTGAAAATATCATAATCGGGAGCAATTCTTTAGATGAGTTAAGGGGAAATCTATCAATCTGAGCCCCTTGAACTACAGCTTGCTGTGGGACAGGTGCAGAAACGTGTTGGTGCAGCTCCAGGTGTCCGAGTTGCAGCACAGGAACAGAAAACCTTTGGGAGCAGAAATTCTTGAAGTCACAACTGCAACCGTGCCCCTCACGTCTTGGAATCTCAGTGAGGAAGTGTAAAAAAGAAGGGAGAGGGGGAAGAATTGGAGAGAAGGCAGACAGGGGGAGGAGGGGAGTGAAGGAGGAAGCCGTACCTCAGTCAACACTACACACACACCAATGTTTTGTAAAAGGTCCCAGAAGAAAATAAAATTAATGCAGATGATTTTGCTGACTGTGGAGACTAAGGAAAACGTCTGTATTTCAGTTACATCAAAGATGATGATCTCCGTCTCCCTCCCTTGTAACCACAGTTTTCTGCTGTTAGGGCTAACTCTCTTAGGTAGAATGGAATCTGATGGATCTGGACCTTGAAAGGGGAAAAATACAAAATCAAAGGTTTCATCTGGTGGGAACTGAGAGATACTTGATTTGTCACGTGAGAACTGTGAGATTTCAAGGACATGGGGAATGCTGCTCTGGCCCTACACCTAGACACCTCACATCACCTGCCCTTTCTCTTTCCTCCAAATTCAGAGAGTCCCCTCTTATCCTAACCCAAGGTGTCTTTTGAGACTGTAGGGTAACTTGCACCTCTGATTTAGATGATTTAGTGCTCTCAGAGGGAGGAAGATCTGGCTTTAGCTTAGTTTCCTAAAGAAACAAGACTTACTCAGTCATACTCCCTGCGTTCCCAAACCTTGCTAATTTTGGACCTGCTGGCCACTGTCAGTCAGGTTTGACACACAACACGAATGCTGCGTTGATTCCCTGGAGAGCTGAGCAAGCAGTTTGTGCTCCAGGAATGCATCCTTCCTAGACAGACACCAGAGGCATTCCAGGTGACGGAGCATACCGACTGTTACACCAACAACGGCATAACTTTTGGCCACACAAAGAAAGAGGAAGACCACCTGTACTTCAAGACTAGCTGAAGGCTGACAAGGATTTGATAAGCTTGTTTGAGGATATAGTTGAGCATTGCAGACACCAGAGGAGGCAAAGGGAGAGCTTCGAATACGATCAGGTGATTTGTGAGCTGAAGCTCAGGGTTTGTGTGAAGACCTTGAGTTCAGTGGAGAGATGCAATTGGGGAGTAAAGTGGGTGCTGAGATATGTAATTACCCTACAGTCAGTTTTAGCCCTTGTGTAGCTCCACAGCAGTGGAATAGTTGGATTATCTTCAGTGGCGTTAGAACAGCGCACACCTCGATGAAGCATCTGATCAGGAAAGGCTGAGGGTTTTATACGCAACCTCAAGGCAGAGAAAGAAAACCTTAGAGAAAGACGAAGCAATGGGTAGCGCCTGAGCTTGACTGAACAGAGCTGGTAGTACTCAGGTATCACCGAGGATATTCAGAAACAGACAACGCTGTGGCAATCCCCCAGGATGCAGAGGGCAGCCTGGGAGGAGAAGAGGTACAGGGGCACAGTAGAGCCAGCTCAAGAAAAGACACAGACTCAGGCAGCGCTCATTATGGCTTCAAAAAATCAAGTGGTTTAAAATATAACAAACAAATCTGCAGCAAGTCTCCACTACTGGGTACATTCAGTTTTATTTATCTTTTCATAATCACATCTAGTCCAATGTAATGAGGCATTATGAAGCAATTCTCCCCAAATTTCCTCTTTTAAAAAGATTTAGCTTTGACCAGGTACTAATGTTTTGTGAATCCAACCATTCAAAATACAAAACTCCAAAAAGTGACAGGCAAAAAAAATCCGTATATAATTACAAAATACAACAAACTTTAGTAAATAAAATTGAGTACATTTCCATGATTTGCTCCTTTATTCAACTCCAGAAAAGTTGATTATGAAGTTGGGGCCTTCTCCAATTTTCGTATTTTTCAAACAGACCTGAAGAAGCAGGAACATCCACACAAGCAGTAACAGAAACCTGCACCCAGGTGTGGTCGTGCTCCATTTAACTCTGCAGCTTTGCATTTTCTTTTTGAACTCTCCATAACTTCACTCCATCTGTGCACATTTTGGTACAAACTACATCAATTACTTCCAGCTGCCAGGTTGCAGTTACCTGTTGCACTGCCCACAGCCTGCAAACAGAGCACCACTACAATGGTGAACCAGATCTGTCCGGTGAACGGCAGCCTCTGCGCTACACGACTCTTCAGCACAGGAGGGTATCACCGAATCATGCGGTTGCTTTACAGAATGTAACTAGGCAATGCTTGGGCATTTTACTGCCACTTCATCAAACGTTATCAAATATAGAGACAAAAAGCTCTTCATCAAAATCGCAATCCCCATATAAAAGCATCCCTGGCCTTACTGTCGGTTGCAAGTGTTCCCCCTGCCCCTCAACACTCACCCAGAGATAAACACTTGCGAGAAAGGACACTTCCGGAAATACAGAGAATGATAAAAACTCCCAAACATCCAGAAATCTAAACTTCACAGACCACTTTGAAAGGCAGCAAAGCGAGTATATTCCATAACAAACTTTAATAAGAAATTTATTTTGCTCTAGAACATTAAAAAAAACAAACCAAAAACAAACCAAAAACATTCTTTGCTCAAGCTAATCATTTAAGTGAGAAGTTTCAGTCTAGCTGGAACATACTGTTCCTGGTCACCTTAATACAGATTCAAGTTCTTCTTAGCAGTGTTAGTTTCGATACTTGCTGGTGGGACATTTATCAGATGGATCGGGTTTGAAGCTCACTCCCTGAAAACAGCTCACTGCCCTGCTCACCTTCAAACAGCCAGCAGCTGGAGGGCCCCTTTCCAGAACACACATTTTTCTCAGCTGCATGGCTTCAGTGGCTTGTTGCCAAAATCCCTGAGACAACGTCTTCACTCCAAGGAGAGATGGCAATTCAGAAGATACAAAAAGTCCAAGAACTGTAACACATCGGTTTTGTTACAGCAAGGATACTACAAGACAACTGTGTGTTACAAAATGGACCCGCAGTTTCTATGAAGGAAGCTGATACAAAACTTCAATTATGCAGGGCATGGGGAATCTGATTTTCATGTTCTTATGAGATTCATTTTTCAAAGCTGCATTTTAGAGTACAGACACCATGCAGCTTTCTCCTTCCCTCTTCCTCACCAGGTCTTTGGTTCACATCAAACTCACAACAAGACTTCCTCAGACCTCTGTGGCATTTGAAAATTGATCCAGGAGTGAGAGCGCACTACCCTGCAACCTGCTTCTAGCCACTAAGGACCTGACAGCCACCTGGTAGGCACTTTTGTAAAGGTCAAGATTGAACAATGTTGTTTTCTTTCTACTGTTGGAATTAACTTTACTCAAACCTCCTTTCTTCTGTCTGTAGCAGCACCTTGCCTTCCTGTGACAAGGCAGTTCAGTCTTGTTTTTCAGAGCTGACCAGAAACTGGTCTTTTTGAAACACACTACCCCTTGGAGCTCCGGCACCATAGCTCCGTCAGGTGCCTAAACCCCTCCTCATCTGGAAATCTCATCCACTGTTGAAACAAGGTCTGACACACAGCAGTGCCATACACCGCTTGTGCTCCACTGCACCAGTCCAGCAGACTGCACCAAGACAGCCTTCTGACACCGCAGCACACATAGCTAACACTTCACACACACCACAGGTCAGGTTTATCGCTGTTGACAAGCTTTCCCGGGTTGCAGTGCTGGACCATGAGCTCATCTATGCTTTTATTGCCATCTGTTTGCAGGTGTGTATCTGAAAATTGCATCCCCGTGAAGCTAGGTATGACAATGTCTACACAGGTGGGCCTGATGCCCTGCTTATTGCTAGAGACCCAGGGTTGAAAGTCAGCCTGCTCATAGCCGTCTTCACTTGAGTGCTGGAGAAGACCTTGGCATGCAGAATCTGAAAGTGGAAACGTGCGAGGCTCCCAAGGCTGTACATTCTGTGGAGTGAAAAGGAGAGAAGGGAGAAGTTGCTGAAATTAAAAGCCTAGGCTCAAGTACTCAAAGAACTCTACGGTACCCATCTCTTCCCTGTCCACACCAATCTGCTGAAAGACCAGCAGATTCGATTTAGAAAGCTAGCTCCAAGTTTGCCAGGGTGGCAAAGCAAAGCCAAGTTTTAAGAGCAATGAATGCGCCGTGCTATTCACATTTCCAGGATCACCAGTTCAGCTTTCTGTTGGTATTGAGACAACTGCCTTGCCATCTCCACTGACATTCCTTATTTTTCATAGTTTCTTTATCTGAAAAGGCTTCCAGAACAAACACTGTGCACTTGAGCCCAAACCAAGGGCAGATCTGGTATGAAGTGTAAGACTGTGCTTGTAAGACTTCCAAGACCATCCCTAAGGATGAGGGAAAGTTCAGTTCCTCTGGTAATTTCAGAATTTAATCCTTAACAAAGTTAACTCTTTCTGCCAAAAAGGATCCCATGATGTGTGCAACTGCCTGAAACTATCCACTGTCACATAGGTACAAGCTGAACTATCTTTTGAGCAGTGTGAAGCTCATGTAGCTTTTAGAAAATTCACGTTATAAACCAATAAAATTATTTTAGAAAAGAACATGCAAGCTGAAGCCAGCTGACATTTGTTACAGTGTAACCTCACCTGTATTGCATCGTCGAGCATTTCCAAGGAAGATCTGGTGTCTTCACTGCAAGACAGTACCGTTCTGGTCCTACTGCAGACAGAGAGGGATTGCAAATCCTTGCAAGTCTCTGAGCTGTGCAAGCCAGCAGAAGGGTGCACATACAGATCGTTAAGGCAATTAAATCCAGTGAGTGGAGATGCTGGCAGAGGCTGCCCGGCCCATCGGCCGTCTGCTTTGTTGGAGGACCTAAAGCAAAGTAGTATTTGGAGCACAGTCAGTTATGTATAACAAGAAACCCAAATAAAAATAAGATCACTGTACAGTGAAAAATGTAAGCTTTATCCCCTCTGTAAATAAGATGATATTATATTGCCCAATTAGTGCTTTAATTAGCCCTTTCTCTCCTATCCTCTCTTCAAAGAGCACCTCGTGGCTTCTGGGGCAATCACTGTCCATTTCACTCATCCTGCACATGAAGAGAACAATTAAGCATCAAGAGAGAGTAAAACCTTGTGCAAAGAACTAAGACACAACAGAAAAACACACCAACTACTAGAGACAAAACTGCCATAGCTGAAGCTACCTGGAGGTACTCCAACGTTCTTCCCCAGTGTGACTACGCTATTTTGGCCTTTCTCCAGCCGTACAGATTACTAATGATATGACCAGTCAGTCCCTCTCCCCACTCTACTGCTCGACAACTTGTGAAAACATCAGACAATTTCAGCTTTGGTAGAGAGGCAGGGATCTCAAAAATATGAAACTCTCAAAATATGAGAGCAGAGACGGACCTACTGCTGCCCGCCTGAGGGAAAGGCAGAGAAGAATTCAACTTTCACCCATGCAAACAGAATGCATGTACCTCTGGACACAGAACTGATTGTTCTTTGTCCAGGCAACAGGTACAAAGGTAAGGGAGATAGAGCAAACGAACTGAAAACGATCTCCTTGGCAGTAAGTTCTGTCAAATTTATTAAGTAAGCCAGAGGAAAAATGCTCGGAAGAAGTATGAAGTACAACAGTTAACACAAAGCTCCCAACACAAGAGCCTGAGCTTAGTATGAAGCTAATTTTTAACAGGACTGTGACATGCTGCGTTACTATTCTGCTGATTAGGCCCTATTTTAATCAGTTTTGCTTCTATTATGTAATAGACTTACATTATATGAGCAAAATGACAGGCACCCAAGGATTTCTTCATTTAAAAGGAACTTCTTGAATCAGGATCTCTGTACGATTTAAAATTAAGAACAAATAAAGCCACCTTGTTCTGTGTCTGCTAGCAAGAACAGTACCTGCTTCCTCGCTTATGGGAAGGAGCTGCTGCCCAGGAATCCCAGCGGGCTCGTTCAAGATCTTCATATTTGGAGTGATGACTCAAGTACATCTCATCAGAAGTATCCTCCAACTAGGAAGAGAAGTTTTGTCTGAATACTTAGAGCATGAAGTCTTGCCTGCAGGCCAAGCCTTCTATTCTGAAAATCCAGGTAAGCAATATCTAACCCATTCAAACTGTCTGGGAACCAGCACACACACTTGGTATCGCTACCTCATTTTCATACTTTTCATTACGTACTGAACTGGGAACTTGTTCGTCAGCCTGAATTGTCACGAGACAGATGCAGGCTGTTGGATGCACCACAGAAATAGCTACCGGGGCATTAAATCATGCACAATGAAAGGGTTTGTTCTGCCTGCAGCTAGCGGCGGTGACCCACAGCTGACTTTCCTAACAGCTGACATGCCACCGCAAGCCTCATCTCTGCTGGCCTTTCACTGGCTTCAGATCCAACTGCAACCCAGCAGAACTGAACAGCATTTCATACAGCGACTTTGCTTACTGGGCTGGCAGAATTTAATAACCGGTAAAGACTGACTCTAGAGCTACTAACGTGCCATTTGCACATTTCTCAGGATGGCTACAGACATTTGAGACAAATTGACAAAACTTTTCTTACCTCAGAGTCTGCCTGACTGCAAGGCTCCAGTTCCGCGAGCTCCACTATCCTCCAGCTGCAAGGGGCAACACAAGCTAGAGGTCACTTCAGGAAGAAACATGTTTGGTACTAACATTTAACTCCAAACAATACTAATCACTTTTTTTTTGTAATGACATACATTCTTTTTTTATCCATTAGGAATAATTTCCTTATGTCATTTCATAAAGAGGAACAGCTCTCATTCTGCCCAACTAAAGCCATTTCCTCCCGTCACCCACAGGAGAGAGGATCAATAAAGCCTGGTCTGTAGATACCTTGGTACTACAATCTCTTTGTACTGAGGCTTCTCCACTCGAGTGGCGGCTGCCATCGACACTGGGATCACAATGTTGTCGATGTTGTAGGAACATTCCGCTTTTCTTCTTTTTGAGGACTGCTGAAACACGGAATGAAGAGAAAACCCCACACAGAAAATTAAAGTTGGCACTTAAAGTTGGCACAAAAGCATATTTGAATATACCATAGAAGGCAACTTCTCCGTAACAGCAAGTGTGGTGGGTTCTTTCCCCTGTCACTGGGATTCAGTGATATTTTGGACAGGTCATACAACCTCTATGGTTTGTTTTATTCCTATATGAAGCAGGATAATACTCGCCTACCTTGGTGGGCAGGATTCCATTTATAATTTTGTATATATTTAGGTCATCTGTGTAGCAAGAAACCAAACAGGCACAGAAAAAGGCTATGATGATGATTCAAGAAGTAAAAACCTGTCATTTCAGTAGACTAAAGGAGCTGTACTTGTTTCACCTTGCAAAATAAGGGCTGAAAAGGAGAAAGTAAAAACAAATAAAGCCATGGAAGAACACCACCTTCCTGAGGCGGAGGATCCTGCTGTTGAGACAACAAATGGGAGTATCACAGCATTTGGGCTGGGAGTCAGAGTACTTTCAAACTGGGGAGCGAGGCGCTGGAACCACGTCCTAGGAACAGTGGGATGAAAAGACCCCTAAATAGTTCTGAGATGCATTTTGATCGGTTTATAAAGAGGTCCATGTACTGTGGTTCTCTGCAGAGCTGGAGGTTAGACCTGCAACCCAGAATGGAAGTGTCCCCTTTACTTATAAGGCAAAAAGTCTCCCAAGATGCTACAGTTCTTTTATTCCTTCCTCAGACAAATATCCTTTTGTTTCTAGGTAGAGAGGCCAACCACAAATTGAAGTTCTCGGTGGCCACAAGGTTAGCTATGTAATATTATTTAAAAACCTTAATAGGCATAGGACTGCTTGGAAGCATCCTTGAAAATCTGATTAGGGAGCAGAGACTGTACCTGGAAGAAACACTTACAAAAGAAGCGGCCAACTCAGAGCTGGACTGTTAAATCTTCTGTGCATCAGAGAGGGAGAAGAGCACTTGCAAAGAAAGCACTAACAACACGGGAGCCATAAAACCAGAAAATGAGTAGCTGATGCAAGTGAAATGGGTGTAACAGGGACTGCAGGCTCCACAGAGGAGCTCGCTGCCCCTTCTACAAGAGTCAGAGAATCATTTAGTCAGCGAAGATCCACAAGTACTGTGTCGATCTCCACGAGACGGGCCTGAAGGACAAAAGGCTAAAACCAGCTACTCGAGCGCCTCAGCTCTGGGAAAGGTCTGCTTCTGTCAGACCTAACAATTACCTATAAGCAAAAAGAGGACGGGAACAGCTGTAAGGATAGCAAGTCTGAGCCCCCGTCCTTCAAGGTCTCCTTTGCTCAACATACTTGGAGAACCAGGAGTTACTCAATGCCTTCCCAGAGAAGTGGTTGTTGCGGGATGTATTTTTTAATCCTCCCCTACTTCTAGAAAAAACAGAAAATGTTAAAGATCATCTCTTGGCTGATGTTCCTGCTTCACAAGGGGAAGTCCATAGCAATCAAGTCTCTACTATTAACTTGTAGCCAAATAAAACTGTAACATTATGTGTATATAACTATTTGCTTACAAACAGAAAAGGAATCAGTAGAGTACTGTCAGTACTAAATTTGAAGCCAACCCATCTGGCTGGGGAAGCGGTGCAGCCGGCACCTCGCCAGCCGAGCACTGCCCAAGGAAAAATGAAGCAAGTGGCTGTTAGTGTTTAACAGCAACATCCAAACTGCATTTCCCAGCAGTTCCTAGCAGTAACGACCCATCTGAATTCCCAGTGAGTTTACAGCCCTGAGGCAATGCTCAGTAAGAGAGGTATCCTCCAGCTCCTCTCTAAGGCTACTCCCCCTTTTCAGATGCATTTCCCACAGGTTTTGTTTCAACTCACCATTGCTGAGCTGCCAATGAAAGGGATTTGGCTGGAAGAAGGGGCTGGAGAAGTCTCTGGGGACCAGGACGGTGGGTGGTGCAAAGAACTATATTTATGTGCCTGAGGCCTGGAAACAGGAAAGCTGTGACTGGATGGTCCTTCAAGCTGCCTTCTTCCTTCAAACAACGAACCTGTTAATAAAACGTGAACAGAAAAACCGAGGTGAAGTCAGGCTGACTCAGGACTGGTCGGTGATGTTGCCTAAGGTTAGCAAAGCTGCCCCTGGGAAAACGGAGCGGAACAAACATGGGCATTAGAGAACAACTGTAAAACAGAAGCCTCAAGTGAAGTGTCAGTGTCCTGCAGCACTGAAGGTGCTAGCCCCAAAAGGTTACTTTTGGTGAGCATTCCCAAAATAAAGTGGAAGGTGAAGTAGGTGTTACAGCCATCAAGAACTGCACTTCTCAGTCCAAAATACAGCCACTTAAAAAAGCTTCCTTCACCATAGGACTGGTCAGGCTGGTCCTATTTCAAACAATCCAATGACAAACCACACTGATTTTAAGACAGGTGTACTCTTCTCCTGGAAGTCCTACATAACCTCAGCTTGATATGCTTCTTCTACATCAGTTAGCTTTTGATTCTTTCTCCCATTTGTGACTGGCTTATTCACAGAATCACAGAATTGTATAGGTTGGAAAAGACCTTTAAGATCATCGAGTCCAACCGTTAACCTAATACTACGAAGCCCAGCACTACACCATGTCCCTAAGCACCTCATCCAAACGTCTTTTAAATACTTCCAGGGATGGGGACTCCACCACTGCCCTGGGCAGCCTGTGCCAGTGCTGGACAACCCTTTCAGTGAAGTAAAATTTCCTCATATCCAGTCTAAACCTCCCCTGGCACAACTTGAGGCCATCTCTTCTCATCCTATGGCGTGTTACCTGGGAGAAGAGACCGACCCCCACCTCTCTACCCCCTCCTTTCAGGCAGTTGTAGAGAGCGATGAGGTCTCCCCTCAGCCTCCTTTTCTCCAGGCTGAACAACCCCAGGTCCCTCAGCCGCTCCCCATCAGCCTTGTGCTCCAGACCCTTCCCCAGCTCCGTTGCCCTTCTCTGGACACGCTCCAGCCCCTCAATGTCTCTCTTGTGGTGAGGGGCCCAACACTGAACACAGCATTCGAGGTGCGGCCTCACCAGTGCCGAGCACAGGGGCACGGTCACTGCCCTGCTCCTGCTGGCCACACTATTGCTGATACAAGCCAGGATGCCGTTGGCTTTCTTGGCCACCTGGGCACACTGCCGGCTCATGTTCAGGCGGCTGTCGACCAACACCCCCAGGTCCTTTTCCTCCGGGCAGCTCTCCAGCCACTCTTCCCCAAGCCTGTAGCATTGCATGGGGTTGTTGTGACCCAAGTGCAGGACCCGGCACTGAGCCTTGAACCTTGTACGATTGACCTCAGCCCATGGATCCAGCCTGTCCAGGTCCCTCTGCAGAGCCCTCCTACCCTCAGCAGATCAACACTCCCGCACAACTTGGTGTGGTCTGCAAACTTACTGAGGGTGCACTCAATCCCTTCGTCCAGATCACTGATAAAGATATTAAACAGAACTGGCCCCAACACAGAGCCCTGGGGAACACCGCTTGTGACCGGCCACCAACTGGAAT
Organism: Mycteria americana; assembly: GCF_035582795.1. NCBI lineage: Eukaryota > Metazoa > Chordata > Aves > Ciconiiformes > Ciconiidae > Mycteria > Mycteria americana. Next base: position 1,094,711 of record NC_134366.1, on the reverse strand, counting down.
AAACTCCATTCACCACAGCTCTTTGGGCCCGGCCATCCAGCCAGTTCTTTACCCAGCGAAGAGCACACCCGTCCAGCCATGAGCAGCCAGTTTCTCCAGGAGAATGCTGTGGGAAACCATGTCAAAGGCTTTACTGAAGTCTAGATAGACAACATCCACAGCCTTCCCCTCATCCACTAGGTGGGTCACCTTGTCGTAGAAGGAGATCAGGTTGGTCAAGCAGGACCTGCCTTTCCTGAACCCATGCTGGCTGGGCTTGATCCCTTGGTTGTCCTCTACATGCCGTGTGATGGCACTCAGGATGATCTGCTCCGTAAGCTTCGCCAGCACCGAGGTTAGGCTGACAGGCCTGTAGTTCCCCGGGTCCTCCTTCCGGCCCTTCTTGTAGATGGGTGTCACATTTGCTAACCCCCAGCCAACTGGGACCTCCCCAGTTAGCCAGGACTGCTGGTAAATGATGGAAAGGGGCTTGGTGAGCACTTCTGCCAGTTCCTTCAGTACTCTCAGGTGGATTCCATGCTGAATACCACAAGTGGAGCAATCTTCCAAACCTATTGTGCCAAATTACTCCACTATTCAAATCCTTCCTAAAGATCTAGCTCTGTGAGGCTCTTAGAGAGTTAAAAATATATGAAAATCATCCAATAAAACATACTCTTCACAGTAGGTGTCTACACCCCTCTCCATACATGCTGCCCATAAATAATAATATGTTTTGTGTAGTCTCGTGGCTAAATATTTGAAAAAAAGAAGGAGGTATAGAAAGATAAATCCGTTAAAAGTCAAACTGCTGCTGACCAGTTGATAGAATCTATACCGGTGCGTTATTCAAGCATCGTCTAGCAGGTTCCTCACATTTATTCAACACTAACCACCTGCTTGTGCTACCCTCATTACATCCTGAGCTGATTATTGGAAGGATGATGCCTCTCCAGAACACCTCGCCTAGAAAACAACATCCATCCCCATTCAGAGCTATGTAACCTCAGCTCAGGTGGATTAAACATCATTAAATCAAGTTGTAGCTCAGATCGTTAGGGCCAAAACCACACAACTGGAGGCTGCCAATGTGCTTTCAGCATGGAAGTTGTTTTGTTTGGGTCTTTTTTCCATTTCCTTGTTTGTTGTTGTTTTGGTTGGGTTTTTTTGGTGTGTGTGTTGGTTTTTTTATTGGTTTTTTTTTGTTTTGTTTGGTTGTTTTTTTAAAATACTATCTGGTTTGTTCACGATAGTTTCCATCGGCAACCACAGAACATAAAAAGTAGCCAGATGCAGCAACTGTGTCCCATAAGAATGTCAGGGATACGGCCAGCTTGTAGCCTGCTCATTATGTTACTTGCTCATTATGTTACTTTCAAAAAGTGATTTGGCATAACAACATGCCTTTTAAAAGAAAGCCAAACAGAACACCTAGTTCACTGAAAAACTAGGATGGGTTAGCTGGGTTTCCCTCTTCCCATCTTGAAACTGGTTTGAGTCTTCTGTCACTCACTTTAACCTGCTGCAGACCATTTTACAATCATCAACTTTGATAGGCTGATGAAAAAAATTAGGCCTTCCAAAACAGTAAGAGCAGCGTGGAACTGGAACAGCAATTGCTGTCACAGCACAAAAAACCCACTAGCATTTTGCCAGGCAGACACCAATCTACTCTGATTTCAAATAAAGGTGCATAAAAGCTTCTTTTTGATTGCTTGTTCCCTTGAAAGAAATACAGAGAATGGCAATATTTATTTATTTTTAATAACTTGGCTGAGACAAGTACTTCTGCGTCCCTCTACAGGGGTCAGAATTTCTGTAGTTTGCAAGACGCTGGACTCGGTCACTTCGACATTACTATAGAACAGAGTTCAAATTATCTTCCACTGGAAGAAAGCGAGCTACTTCCTCCACTCTACCTTGACTGGTTGCCCTCAGGTACGGGTTAAAAGCCCACATTTAATTTTTTACCTTCATCTCAAACTCCGTTTTGCTTAACTTACGGGAGGCAAGCAGGAGCGAAGAGTGGAGCTTTGGGAACGCGCTGTTAGTTGGATCTTGTTTCTTTCCAAAATGGGACATCTTCAGAGTCTTGAGTTCATGGCTCAGTAGTCTATGCAATCCGTCCTCTCTTAATAAGGTTTCAAAGTGCAAGTGGAGAGGGTTGCCTGAAAGCAGAAAACACAACCTATTTTGGTAAGCGCAGTTTTTCCTCTTTTCATATACACAGTGCTGCATACACATCCTCAGCAATTCACGTCTCTCAGCACGAGAATGAAGTGACACAGCTAACTCAAGCAAGCGTGGCTGATTGCAGGCTCTCTGGCCCCACGCGTGCTGTGACACAGTGAACAGGATGAGAATGTCCCCAGAACAGCAGCCTCTGCACCGGGCCTCTGCTAGCTGAGCCAGAACCTGAGACCTTGCCATTGAGCTTCCTCAGCCTAACGCTACGCTAACCTGAATCGCAGCCAGCTACATATTACTGGGCAGTTGTTTGTATCATTATTTAACGAGCAGAGGTGAGCTTATACGTGGTTTTTTTTTTTTTAATGATAAAAATAGTTTTGGAGAGATGCTCTCATAGTTGCACAGTAGAAAAAGTATTTTCCTCACTGTCCCTTAACCTACTCAATAACTCCTTAGTGCACATTCTTGCTCTGCCGTGGTTAAAGGCGCTAGCAGTGCTGCAGCCACTATCATCCTTCAGTTATTTAAACAGAAACTAAGTGTTAAGGTTCGACAGAGCATAGTTCATAGAGCAACCACAAAGCGCATCTAGAAGGCCGCAGGTGGTTAAATTACGAGTGCTTAGACTCAAACAGTGATTTCACACTCAAAATCGGTGCTAGAGGTCTACAAAACAACTGCCACACAGCCTGTCAAAATCAGCGTTGGATTTTGAGTCTTCCCAGCAGCCCTCCAGGGCAGGGCTGTAACAGGAACTTACAACAGTAGTTCTGCAAGCCTCCAGAATTAGAACGTTCCTTGCAGATGACAGAGAGCTGATCCTAAAGAACTGATCTAAGCTTACATTAAACGAGAGATGGCAACTGCCTCAGACGCAGGCCAAGGCACAATGCGGTTTCCTAGGCTCAGAAATCTCCACGGACTGCATCCTCGGACTGAAGACTTGTGTCTGGTCAGCACGCAGAACATCACCGGACATTTTTCGTTATCCTCTAGAAACAAGCTTACAACTGTGTTAGCATATTTGTAACCTCCTTTGATGCAAGGAGGAAGAGCAGAGAGGGTAGTGGCACAGTAAGGGATCCTCCTTCACTTCATAACCCGTGAGCTACTCACCATGAGATAAAGAGAGTATGGGGTGGAAGCCAGAGTCCAGGAGGGCTATGCGCTCTTCTAGGGACATGGTAGCGGGGTCTATCGTCTGGACAGAAGCTTTGCAGCTACACAAGATGCAAGAGTGGGGCCATTCACAGCTGCACTTCATGGTGAGAGGTTTCAGCGGCTAGCAGAAGAAAGGAGATCCGACATTTAAAGAGGGAAACGTGTTTCAGATTTAAGTAAAATTGAAGTTCACATCCAGTATCTCCAGTCTGCTTTCTACTGGTACACTAGTTTCCATTCACCAAAAAGCAAAGCCAGGCAAGTTTTGAAAAACTGGGGGGGACACACAAACCTCAAAACCATAAGCAAGCAGCAGATTTGCAGGATGAAAAAAATAAAGTCAAGAGCCAGGACCAATGTTAAAAGAGTGGGCAAGAGTACTACCACAGGCTGTTTCTCCTTCTGACCACGGACGAACTACCTTCTCAAAATAATTCAGTGTATTAAGGGACGTGTTTTGTGTGATTCTTTAGTACTATTTCCAAGCCAACAGAGCTGCTCCTCTGTGACTCCACTGAAGCCATAATACTTAATCAGTTTCCTTTTAAAACTTCAAACACCTCTGTGCCTTTTCCCATCCTGGTCTTCCTCATCTTCCTTAAGGGCTTTTCGCAGCTCTGATGCTCCCAAAAATCTTGATCAAAAACTGCTAGGCAAGCAGTCCACCACCAGCAGCATCCATCGTTCTGAGCAATATTGTCTCATTTTCCACTTTTCCTCACTTGCCTGTTGGAAGCATAAGCTGCAACCCCGACAGCCCTGATGTCTTTGTTCAAGTGTTTTCCCCCTCACTGTCGCTGAGACACACCCGATGCCCCTTCCCCATCAACGTATCCGGTTCCATAGTATCAGTCAAACCAGAAGAGGGAGCATTAATAATGCTTTTACCTATAGCCTAAGCAGGCTGACTTAAATCATACTGGCTTTGCGCTCCGGCGAAACAAAAGATCAGACTGGGAAAAGTAATGCAACTTTTAATCTTTCTGTCTTAAATCTGCAGGTTGTTAAATATCTGTTACTTGTAAATCAATATTTGAGGAAAAGGCTACAAACAAGCAAAGAAGATATGAGCAGTGTAACAAACCACCACTTGTCAACTGACGGATATTACCACACGTGTTCTTTGTTCGTCAGAATTAATACATTAAACATCCTTTAATCATCAGGTAACTCACAGCTACGTGTCCAAGGAATGCTTATTTCATCAGACTTGGTAGCTCAGCCTTCAAATAACCACAACCCCGTTACACTCAATCGCACAGCAGCTTGCCAAGATTAACTAAGGTTACGTATTTCTGGGGTTAAGGTTACATATTTCTGGGGGTTTATTTTTGGGTAGGTGTGGGGTTTTGTGTTGTGGTTTGGGGCTGTTTTTTTGGGGGGGCGGTGGTGGTTTATTTTTCCCTGGACAATTCCAAGGTAATCAACTCCAAAAGGCAGCTGGCAGAAGGTTGCTGCCCACGCTAGAGTCTGAGGTACGCTCTGGTCAGTGTTACTCAGAAAAATCAGCTGCCTGATTTTTAAGAACAGAAATTTAGAATCAGTTTCTAAACCGCAGTTAAATAGAGAACTCGTGACTTTTCTGACATATCTGGGAATTTCTGCTAAAATTCTACATCAATTTTAGAAAAGCGCTCAGAAAAAGCTGTACTAAAACCAGAGTCCAACATTATGATAGTTTTTGCTAAAAATAAATAAAACCACACACTCTAAATAAAAACGCAGCATAGTTTAGTAACCACGTGACAAAACTTTCACTTACCTTCCTGCTGAAGTGAGACACAGAGGTAGCTCGGACAAGCTTGCGCTTCTTGTATGTGCAAACCGGGCGGATTCTAGCAGCGATGCAGGTATTGTCTGACGCAGCAACAAGTGGGTTCTCCTTGCCAAATCTCTCTTCAGCATTCACACTGATCAGAGAGCTGCTGCTGGAGGAGCCAGGATGCAAGCTGCAACCAAATGCAAAGCAACTCATGCAGAGCAAGAGCAGCAAGTTGTAATTCTGTATTTATGATTGTGGCTGTGACGCCCAAAGACTCCTTAGTATTTATGTCAGCAGCTAGTGCTTACCAGGTTTGTTCTCATCACATTTTTATAGTCTTTGCTACATTCTCTCTCAAGGGATATGTAGATTTCTGAATATTTTGTTCTCAACACAGAAATGGACACTGAAGGGTCTTAACAGCTGTACTTTCATCAGTTAAAGACAGAAAGTCTTAAAGCCAAACGCAGCCACAAATAACATGCGTTCTTTCTCCAGCAAAGAACTTCAGTCAGCAGCTCAATTTATCATCTGATGATAATAAAGTAATTTACTTCCCATAAAAAAGATAGCCATTAAACCTAAAAACATTGGCAAACATTCTTTCCATTTCTCTCTCTTCACCATGGAGTTATGGTTAAATCTAAGGTCATATTTCAATAAGCAGATATGGTTTATTGCCTTACAGTATATTCTTCTTCTGGAACCATCTGTAAAACAGTGCCTTCGTAAAAGATCTTTTTTGTAATTGGTCACACGTTCATTTTATCCTTTAAAAACTTAATTTATCTGTTACTTTTGCTGGTCCCAATCAAGTGTGGTAATTTTTTCCTTGGTTTGTATAGCGAACATTCTAGTAAAATTAGAAGTTTAAAATCTGTATTTTTGTCACGTGAACCAGAAAGGTTCTAGCTGGATATTCCAACTCCATGCTGCACTGTGGGACTGCCTGGCAGAAATCGATGTCACCAGACATTGAGCCGAGGTACCGGTTGGTGACAAGTCTTTAGAACAAGAAAAAACCCAAGCCTCCCTATCCCTGCCGTTCTTCGTGAAGTGAAGAGGTGCTGATTTACATCCACGTTAGATCATTCTACGCTGTTGTCCATTTGTTTTCAGTTCATAATTATAAGCCAAATCCTATTCAGCTACAAACATATATACATGAGGAAACACATCTGCAGGAAAAGATGTGCTTAGACACACCCACATTTCCTCAGTCACCTCTTAACTGCACAAACCAGGAAGATAACAAAATTTTATGGACAACAGTAAGAGGCAAAATGCAAGCGAGAAAGTAATCCACTGACGTTCCATAAGTAAAACCAAATGAGTTCTATATAGCAGGGTGTGATGAACCTCTGAAGCCTACAGCAGATCTCCATGAGTATTCTTTCCCAATGGCCTCATGCCTCCTGTTGCCCGATACAGAAAACACAGGTTTGCAGCAAAACTGGTGTATGTATTTTGGACCCAGACAATTCCAAGCCACAGTCACTTCCACAATGAGATAGCTTGGGTAGTGGGACAAGGAGTTGCAGTAATGAGGCGTCACTGCCCGAACCTGAAAGAACTTACTGCCTGCGTGATGCAAACAGGCCATCTCACCTAAAAAGCGACCTTTTAAGAAGATGTTCTAACAGCCAGGAGGATTTCTCTCAGCCTCTGAAACCAGGCCGCCGCTCTACAGCTCATTGCCACCGTCACGCCAGGTTAAGTGGAACGACAAGGAAGGGAGAAGATTCATGGCCAGAACCACAGTTACCGGGTTCACCTCCATCCAAAACCCCTGCTCACTCATGTGTTTGCATCTGCCCTGTTGTTATTTGTCACACAAAGAAAACTAACTTCCAATGCTAAGCTTTTGATTGTAGAGCATTCCACACCAGAATAGCATGGAAAACGTTACAGACATGGGTAACTTAATTTGCAATTTCTCAATACGTCTACTTATTCTCACAGAATAGCCTTAGATCCCCACTGTGAAGTTTTAGTTCAGAGTATACCCAGTGATCCTATAAAAGCTAGGAATAACCAGACTAGGAAAATCTAAGATATATTTTCAGTTTATCACACAGATGACTCGGGGGTGTAAGTATCTCAGGGGGGTGCAAGTGTCTCAGCAGCATTTTGAAAGCTTAACTCTAGAGAGCACTTTTAAACTTGCATTTAAGGTGTCCCAGAACTTTCGTCAAAGCCTCCAAGAGCTCTGTGAATAAGAAAGTTTGAGAAATTTCTATTACCTTGTGTGTTAACCAGGAGGTTCAACATATCAAAGTTAAATACAGAGGAATTCTAGGGCTCTTCTCTGACTGCCGAATAAAGCTCTATATTAAGAAGCTTTAAAAATATATGGCCCAGCTTGTGAAAATCCATGTTTTCAAATCTACACAAGATACAGTTTTCCTTCCAAAAGAGGCAGAAGCTTCAAAAGCCATTACGAGACCAACAGAAACAAAACAAGCAAGTTACTTCAGGCAGCGTTTCCAACATAAGCAGAGGATAATTTAACTAAAAAAAAATCTGGAGACACAAAATATTTAAATTTTGGGATCATGTTGCATATATCTACTCATTTAGGAGTGATCAAAGACAGATCATACTACACTGCACAGGGACTCTCCACAGGAACTTATTTTTACGAGTTCCAAAATGGAAATCCTGATTCTGAGTATACGCTCAAAAACCTTTGGTCTCTTCCCCGACAAGGTCCAAATGAACTCCTAGTATCCCACACAAATTCCAGTTTGGGTACTTATAGTTTCATGCTTATCTTCGGATGTGAGCTGGATACGGCCAAAGTTCTCAATGATTTTTCCAGAGTCTGCCTATTAGGGAACTGCCTCCCAACGCAAGCACCCAGCCCGTTCTACAGGAGAGTAAACCACACTGAGAAGAGTCTCAAAAGCATTTAGGCACCAGAAGAAAACAGAACATTTTGTTAATACCTTAAGTCTCTTCAAGTTAAAGAGTTACCAGTTCTGTAACTTGAAGAGAGTGTGCTTAAGATGTTAATGAGAACACCGCGTAACACTGTATTTGCAAGAACAGGCTACAGCGATGCACAGTAACAAGTTTGAATTAACACACCAAACCCGAACAAAAGAGCGAGGCCCACATGTTACGTAGCAGAAGATGATGGGTCCAAGTACTACGGTAAAACAGAAGGGAAACATGTATGTGGATCAGTGCCACCTCTTCCCCTCCCCATCAGCCTAAGCCAGACTCAAAAAGTGATCACCACAACTCAGCGGTGCATTCACAACGCTAACATTCGCCATTGATCCTCCCCCTGGTCCTGGCAATCATCCTGCTCGTCTCTGGCCCCTGGTTTCACACCACGGTGGCGATTCTTTCAAGCAGAGCAAGCGAAGCCACAGGTTGTTCAACCTGTTTGCAGCACAGCAATCAACCATCACTCTCTACAAAATCAGAACTTCACCAGCTCCAGCAGGTCAATTTAGAGATTCACGTTCTTTCTAATAAAAGTAATAATAGCAGCCTGCCCTACGAGCAGATGTGCATTCCTGATATGGGAATATGGAGGTGCTCCTCCCGGGGGGCAAGGTCAAGCTTCCTCTCCTTTTTCCTCTTCAGAGCTCTCACAGAATTAGCCGTTTGTTAATCGGAGCCAGGCACTGGAGGCCTGGCCAGAGCTGCATTACATAAAGAATAGCGACTGCCTGGTATCCCTGGCATCCCAACTCTTCAGCCTTTTGGTTTTTCACATGCAGAAACATGCACTACCAATTCAGTTTGTTTTATCAAAATTGGTAACTCGTATAATAAAATAGACAATGCCTTACTTGCCATTAAGAAGATTAATTGCAAGGGGAACAAGCATAAAATTTCATGGAATACAGAAGCAGAAAGTAGTATTTCAGCTGGGTTTAAGATCACTATATACTTCTAACTCTTCAAGTATGAAACAGAGACCCAATACACCACACTGCAAGTAACTGTGGATTAAAATAGCCATTTAAACAGATTTAGACTTTTACAATTTGGTCTAATACTTCCAGAATCCTCTGGATTTCTACAATATAAGTCAAGAGAAGATTAGGTATATTATCTGCAGATTTAGCACAGAATAAAAGCACGACTACTAAAGTATCTGCCTTGGGAAGATTAGCAACGTTACTGCTTGAAGCTCAGGACTAATCTGCTAAGAATTTGTTAACCTATCACTCACTGTAGCAGGAATACAGAACTAAGTGTCTGCTTTCAATAATCTATACTTTCTGTTCCCTCATTCTACTGCAGTCCAATCAATCCTAGGCTGAAACTACCACTCTTAAAATGCAAGACAGTTTTATGGAATGAATACAGCAAGAACAACCTTTACTGAGACATCTACGAAAGAAAACAAACTCTTCTCTAACAAGAACACAAGCTGTTTTATTTCATTAGGCAACACATCAGCCTGAAGCCTCTGCATGTTGTGATCAGTCCAACTTCAACTTCCCAACACTAAATAAAACTCAACCAACTGATTATAAGAGCATCAGGCACCTCAGAAGAAGGTGCTGACGATCTGCAAGAATGATCACGCTGGATCAGACCAAAGGTCCATCTTGCTTCGTATCCTGTGGAGCAGCTGGGCTAAAAACAGGCAAGGAGAAAGGGGTGCAGAGAAGGTCTCATGGTCATCAGGAGCTCTTGGAAGTGGTTCCACCCAGCATCAGCAGCCTGCCGCTGAGGAAGAAGGGCACAGCAACCGGGAAGCAGATGCTTCACATTGCCAGGCACGTCCTGTCACAAGCAGGTAGGGCCAGGCCATCAAGTGCCAAGGTGCTTCTAAACACCAGGAGGGTGAAACCAGCTCCGCGCTGTGCTAGTAAGACACAGGAAAACTGAGGTTTTGCTTTGCCCAGGACTGACTTCATCTGTGCTTGAACTGTTTGTTCTTCACCCACCACGACGACAATGGCAGGATGTGGCCGAGGAGGACCTGCCCACCTTAACAGAGGAACAGCAAGTAGGTGGCTCTGCACGAAACAAAATGCAGTGGCCCTGACCAGGACGTCTAGGAAGGAAGTGTAAGAATTGGGCAAGTACGTACGATACATACCCTAGTGCTCTAAAGAGTCTCTCCCAGCGCCTTTAGCTCAAACCACACTTGGCTTAGGTAGTCCCAGTGTATTTAGCAGCTTTCAATGAATCTTTCTACCACGCAGCAAAATGCAGACTGTATCCTGCTTTTTCAGTAGCTTCACAGAAAAAGGAATGATGATGACGACCTTACAGAAAACATAAGGAAAACCCCACAAGAAATAAAAGTGCACCAAATTTTACTCAATTTAATTTGAAGTGCCAACCTCTCAACTTGGGCATTTATGCCTCCTTAAACTAAACTTGCTCACTTGTCTTTTGCAGATCCCCTGAAGTCGACAGGCATCCAGGACTGGAGACTGAAAACCTTTTCTCTAGATGTAAACAAAGGTAACATGGGAAGGGGAAACTTCATTTGAGCCCCTTTGTAAGGGATGAAGGCCTGAAAGGCAACTGAGTCGCAGCCATCAGCTTACGAGCAAGAACTGAGAAAGCAGCATGCAATCTGATGGGGGAAAGGAACGTTTTCTCCGTAAGACTTCAGTGCAAGTTTCACCATGTTGTCGTCTGTATTGGGTTTACATCCCTCCTACCTATCACTGCTTTATCTGATTTACACAGGATCGGATACCGTGTGAAGAAGTGAGGTTTTGGGCTTTTTTTGAAGCAGCACTAAATTCTTCCTTCTCCCCTCTCCCAAGAATAAGGTGGCAATAGATGGAGAAATCTTTAGAGAAGTGAAATAGAAGGGAAGGAAGTAAGATGAAAGACTTCTCAGAGAACAGTCTAAAACCCAAGGAGATACCACAAAGCTATACATGCAAATGGATCAGTTGGAAGAACAGCATGGTAAATCATTGGGACAGTCAGTGCATTTCATGGGTGTATTTTCTAGGGAGCTTCTCTTAACTGATATATCCAGTACTCCACGGCATGAAAAGCTTATTCAGCAATTCTACAGACTAAAGTTTGCCTCTTGCTACCGAGCCTCTTGAAGCCCACCGACTGCTTGCACAGGGCATACATCCTCAAATGCTAGTTAAACACTGAACAATAGAAGGAAAGTTCCCAATCTATTTAAAAATTACTGTTCCCCCCCCCCAAACAATTGATCAGTAATATCTTTTTTCTTACAGACTCAAGGCTCCATAAAAATAGGAAGAGCTAAAAGGCTAAACTCTAGGTGCCTCTTCATCACCAACAAGGCAGGTAAGATTTACTTCTCCATATATTGAAAATTAATAAGCAGAAAAAAAATGTTCTACATTCTGTGCAAGGAAAGAGACTTAAAAAACTCAGAAATCCACTCGTTAGAAAAATAAAAATCAGGTCACCAGGATGCTGTACAGCATCCAACTTTAACCTAGACAGGCAAGGTACTTTGGTCATCCATTTATAAAAAGGAGGTAATATCTTCCAACAGGCTGCCTACAAGACAGGCAACATCATCTATATACTTGGCAGTTTCGGTTGTTGTTCTTTTACACAATAGATCACAGCTGGTAATTTTATATTACTTCATAGAAGAAATTCCCCTCTAGAATCCTCCCAACAGACACGCATACCTATTTCAAATTTTTACAACTGAACCGTACATACAGAAGTCTTGTAGCTAAAGATCTCTTTCTTAGCCACTATCACCAATGCCTTAAATGTGAAATTACTTTGATCAACCTATAAGAGGAGGAGAACTAACCAGTTAAACAGTCTGTTGACTTGGCAGGGTGACGTGGCGCAGGCTCTGAGGGGTGCTGGAGACCCACTGAGGGGGGTGCAGGAAGGGCTTTGACATATAGGGTTTCCCAAAGACTGTGTAAGATGAGTGCTCTGCAAGAGAAAAAGGAAATCTCCAACTCAGTAAAGCTTAATGTCATAATGAATCTGAAGAAGGATGAGGGCAGAGAGGCGAAAAGCCCAGAAAACCAAAAAAGCAGAGTAATCTAAGAAGCATTCTGCAGTTATAAATATAAATGTTGAGCTTAAATAGGCCCAAGGTAAACAATCACATGCAATTTAATCAATTGCATTTCAAGCAACAATCTCCAAATCAATCAAAGCTCATATTTTAAATGCATTCTTAACCATCACAGAGTAAGTATAACAGTAGAGCTTTTAGTTCTCTGTTTTATAAGCTGGAGACTATTTTCAGAGCAAGACAGCCTCATTTTTGAGCTATTCTGCCTTTTCCACTAGAGAAAAAGCTTATATTCTACTAAAATCTGTACTAAATGCTATATGAATTCCATAGAAGCTTTCTGCAGTTTCAATGAAATACTAGTATTACTTAAGAACATTTGATGGTTCACACACACTCATTGGACATGATTCTGAAGTGTCAAAACCAAAATACTTCTGATTTCCACACCATTAAACCCCAATACCTGCAGTTCACTGCATGCGTGCATACGTTAGCGTTAGTTAAACAAACCCCCACAAAGATAAAAGAGCAACAGAAGTACAGTTTTCCTCATACTGCGCTTCAATGTCACAGCTTCGTCCCTTGAAGGAAGCATCTTCTTGTCAAATAATTAATAAATACAAGGATTTATTGAGTCACAGACTGTATCTGGACCACAGAGTTCAATTGGTAGAGCTTCCGTTAACTTGTTTATTCCCTTTTTGAACAATTTAATTTTGCCATAGAACGTTTCAAATCTGAATGTAATTATTGACTATACTTCCTTTTAGTAGGTATTTCTATTGTACAATGAAAAAAACAATGAATCATCCCACGTTCATCTTGAATTTATCAAGCACAACCTCTCACCTCTGTTCCCACAAGAGTTCAGTTACTTATTCTCAACGTTCAGATTCCACAGCTTACCCTTCCCTTCTACATATTGGAGTATCTTCCCTCAGAATTTGCAGCTGAAAAAGTTAAAGCTGGCTTCCAAGAAAAGGAGTCTTAATTTTTTTTTTTTCTGTGTCCTCTGAAACCTGAGTATTTTCCCTGCTCTACAGCTGCAGCTTGTGACAGTTGACCCTTCATAGTGTCACAGAAGTTAAGGCTACAAGCTCCTGGTAAGTCACTTGGTCTGGTGACCTGTATACCAGAAGCTGCCCACCACCACCCAGAAATACCAGGTTCCAAACAGTACTTAGATACATCAGTCCTTTACAAGGGTCTTTAAAACCATCGTACGCAAACGACGTGGGTCAGAAGTGCCATCAACACCAAGACTCTAGCAACACCTTAAGATCAGAAATTAAAGGTTTCCTAAACACTGGTTTTCAGTTTTTTCATGACTGCAAACTCAATCACTTTCCACAGACCTTGCACAGGAAATTAAGATTCACAGTAAATTAAGATTCACAGTAAATTTCTGTGGTGGGTTTTTTTTTTGTTTCACAGTTTTGGTTTGGTTTTGTTTAATTTTGTAGAACTCTCAGAATACACAAAAGTACAAGAGTTTTTTTAAAAGCATAAGGTGAAGCAAGTTCAGTCGTCACGCGTCAAATACAAAGTACTAGTAAACTGATATCAGCTGATGCATTAATATATTAGAAAAAAATAGCAAAAATGAGTTAAAGAAACATTAAAATAGTATAGTAAGACCAAATTCTTTGATGTGATTTATAAACTGCTGTTGATTTAAGACTTGGTTTAATGAAAGTTTCTTTCTTCACTTCTATCACTGCAAAATCACATGCTTCTTGATTACTGACCTGCTTCTGCATATTATACAGGAAACGGGAATGAACAGCATCTCCTACAGGGCACCTTGGGATAGAAGATGAAGGCGAGAGCCACTTATTCTTTTGGGAGGTCACCAGTGATGCAGAACCCAATCGGCCCTGCTTCTTCATTAGGTCTCCAGGCTGCCAGTCACCTCCAAGGACTACTGGGCCCTGGGGATAAAAAGTGACACTGAATTCCACTCACAGAAGCCACAGCACAACAAATATTTCTTAAGTATACTCTAAAAGGGAAAGAAACAACCTAGGAGTTACAGTTCTATAACTCTTCTATACAGTTACAGTTCTACACAACTTCATCAATTCAAAATGTAAGTGTTCTCTCTAACCTAGGGGAAGCAGTTTAAGGGGGAAACGTTACTAGGCCAACATCAATGCTGTTTGTTTTTCCTAGAAGAGCTGTCCGCAACCATGGCTTATAATTAATGTGCTGGTTTCAAGGTTCTCCAGTTCTGCTCACAGCTACAGGGAGGTATAACTGAGACCAGCAAAAAGGAAATCAAGGCACGACAGTGCCCGCAGGACATTACTTGCTCGGTATCATTGGTCACGGACCAGCAGACATCGGTGACTGCTATTTTAGACTACACCATTCACAAGATGTAGACTATGAAGAATAACATGGCAGTAATTAATAAGTACTGCTCAAAAGCTGATGATTGCCATGATTAAGACTACCATCCTCCCTTCACACTATTCCATTTTTATAACGGGTGAGGAGAGCTGGCCCACTCTGCAGCTCAGTTTCTACTGCCCCAGTCACACATATCCTTTTCATCCTTACCAGCGTATACTTACCTCGCGGCAAGTATACTTACACCCTTACCTCGCGGCAAGTATACTTACACCCTTACCTCGCGGCATACACACAATGCTCTACACACCAACCTATTTCTCTTGACAATCTTCTCTGTGCTCAACAGCAGCTTAATAGTTTCTCACACCAGCAAAAAGTCTCTTTAGTAAAAGAGATTGGTAGAAAGTAGCTGGAAATTTAGCATTCCTTATGGGAAAATTTAATGTTATTCACAGTGTAGTCTACACTTTATAGCACCTGTGGTATAATTATACACATGCTTGTGAATGGAAAAAAATATTATGCAGAACAATTAACTTATTTCATGCATTTGCATTCACGTCTGTATAAACATCATAATTGCTTGAGAACAGTAACTGCTTTACAGTTAATCATAAGCTAATTTGGTTAAAGAAATACTGAAATACAGCTAAGACAAATTCCAGTGACTTAGAAAAGATTCAAAGCATCTGAAAAGTTAGTATTGTCCTTCACCTGGTTGTGCTGCATGAGAGATTAGTGTTATGAAAGTCTAGGGCCCTTCGGAATCACTATCTTCCATAGCATTGGAGTAGAATCAAAGAGCAATTCAGATTGGAAAGTAAACCTGGAGGTCATCTAGTCTAAGCCTCCACTCAGAGCAGGTCTGACTGACTCTCTCATTGGCAACCCTAGCCAAGAATGCCAATAGATCAAGGCTTTTCTCACCTGAGATCTCACAGGAGCACCTACAAAAGTGTACAAGGAGCAAAGCTATATAGGCACTGCTCTTTATCTTTGTCAGAGACACATTATACCCCAGTGGAATAATAAATTTTCAATTTATCAGACAAGTCATCCACCATATTTGATTTGCAAAAGGCATTTATCCAGAGAAAATAGACACATATGCAATAAGGACAATAATTAAAACAGTTTTCCTTCCAGATAAAGGGCAGGAGGAAGGAAAACACTCAAGCCAAGTATAAATCCTCCCATTCTGCTTTTTTCCCAAAGTCTAGGGAAATGAGCTTTGCAGTTTACACCGAAAGCCAAACAGATTCAAATCATTTCAAATCAGAACATGAGAGTGATTTCAAAAGTTCAGAAGCACCTTGAAAGGATTAACTCAAGTGTTTCCAGATACTTTTGCAGTGGACTGAGAGGCTCTTAAACGGGGAAACCCCAAAACGCATTTCAAGTTCTGAAGACGGAAAGTTTTGTTTAATTTCTTCCAGGAAATCTAGTCACATAGAAGTAAATATCATCTAGTCAAGAAATGAGTATTCATCCTATCCATTTTCTACCATAACACTTCTCAGATATTGAAGTGAAACATTAAAAGGTCACGGCCTAGAAGAAAACCATAAAACTTGTGTACACAGTGTTCTGAGATTTAAAGATCTACCTGCTTTAAATGGTAACACTTTCTAGCAGGCATCAAGGCTTGAAACATAAACGGTAGCTGCGAGCACCTCTGCTGGTACCCTGGCACTATGCCAGTGTAGAAACCAACACTTGTGAGGACCAGCCTGGTAGCTTACGCTTCTGTGGAGCCCCGTTCCGCTAATGAGCTGCTCTGCCTGGACAAGATAATGAAATTAAGCCCCTCCTCTCTCAGCAAGCTCTTACTATAATCTTTGTGAAGTAGACAGAAATCACAGCCTTCAAAAGATAAAGGTAACACCTCTTACTGGTTGGTATGGGACTAACTCAAAAGCTCAAAAGCTTTTTCCATCACCCTTATTTCTACAGAGAAAATACCATTCTGCTGAAGAAATAGCCCATTAAGAGCTTCCAGAGAACCTCCCAAGCCATAAAACAGAAGGCTAAAATTACCTTGGCAGCACGAAGTCGCTTGTAGATATCCGTCTGCTGTCTTATTCGATATTCCAAATCAGAGATTTGAGCCTGCAACCACGTCCAACGGCAAATAATGGCTGCTCTCTCCATCGCCCACTGGCACTCTGCATGGTGACGTCTGAAAAGCAAAAGTTTGCTTGTGCTTATTTAAGGAATAGTTTCAACACTAGAAGAAAAAAAAATTGTCAGAAATTCAAGAACAATTTCACTATTAAAAAGTGATTAAGAGTTCACAGCGGATATAGGACAAATGAGTTTTCCCCCCACAAATTCTACCCCAAGACAGAGCGCTCAATATAATTCAACTGTGCAACAAAATAGACTACAAAGGAGCAGGTATCATCAATTTGACTATCACAAACCAATGCAGGAGTTTCTAGCTCTTTCTAGACAAGCACAGAAATGACTTCTCTCCTCTGCAGATTTGGGGGAAGGGACTGCCTGAAGGGACAAAGTCTGAGCATGTGCTGCTGACCACAGAGCAGGACTAACCTGTCCTTGTGACACTCCTCATAGCCGTTTGTGTAACACCCTCTTAAAACCCTCTACCAACAGAAATCCCACATGCCCGTCAGGAAGGTACCCCAGTGCTTCACCATCTCAGCCGCAACGTTTTTAGTCTATTGCTTAACTCTCCGTTGCTGTAACAGAAGACCATCACACCAGTGCCATGTAGAACACCGGATATTAAAGCACCTGCACAGATAAGACTTCCTTTATACTCAAGGTAAGAGGAAGTATTGTCTTCACTGAAAGTTATTGTTTGAATGAAGGTTTACCTTAACGGACTGCACCACACGTTCTAGTGGGTTCAGCAGCCAATGCACCGTGTTTAAGCATTAGGCACTGTGCAGTAACCTTACCAGCCTCCCAAAAAGCATCCCTGCTTGTCAGTCAGAACCTTTAGGCTACAGACAGACAAGCAATGACAACCCACGCTACGGCACTTTAAGAAGCTGTCATGCCCAGCACAAATGACAGCCTGTGGCATGTGCTGTAACGTTTGGCATATGCATTATACCTAAAAAAGGCAGATAAGGTCCTGCGTCTAATACGCAGATTGAATTTCTTTTGCTGAAACAGAAAAATCACCTTGCGTAACAAGTTTTTTCATAATTTTAGTGTTACAATTTCAGTTACACTGCTTACTAAACAGACCCACAAACTACTATATCACTACAAACTGAAGCACACGGGTGGCGTTTATTGACAAGAACTTTTCCACAGAGGAAAATATCTGATGCAAGTACATTCTCAACCCACAATGGCGAGTTTTAATACACGGCTCTGAATTCAATGACCTAGGGCTCTAGGCAATTCTTGGTGGCAGCACCGTGGAGGGGAGAACTGGCATCTCAGCCATGGAATACAGGACAAGGCACGCCTTTGTAGGCGCAGGGGATCCTACAGCAAGGTCGTTCTTAGGAAATGAAAGTGTTCTTCTCTTGCAAGACCTGCACCCATAAATAAATTTACAATCCTAAGACGACCTTGTGGCTTAAAGACTTTCTCAGAGTTTTGTTATGTCTAAGCAAGTAGTCTAAGAAAGATTTTGTAGCTCACAGATCCTAAATACATTTAGCATTTGATCTGAATTTATGGAGATTAATGAAGCACACATTCAAATAATCCTCATAATATAAGCAAACACAGCTACAGAACAGTACATCAATCACTTCAGACTTGGAAACAACGGCTAATGCAAATACCACTTCGTAAGTGGAAGTTTGTGGAGGCTCCGGTGTATGCTTTTTGCTTTTGCACCAATAGTTTGCAATAACTTCAAAAATCTTTTAGTGCAGGCAGGAATTTGCCTGCGAAAGAATAGGGATTAAAAAAATAATTGAAGTTTAATCTTCCATTCTTAACTCAAGACCACTCACTTCACAAGCTGATGTAATTCAATTCAACTCAAACCTCTACTGCAAACCCCACGGTGGGATTTTTTCCCCTCTCTTCAGAAAGTGCGTGACCTACTTTACACCAGCAGTATGATGGGTAAAGAGCAAAGACCAGGTAACAATTAGGGCTAAAACCACTTTGGGGAAATGTTGATAGGCTCCTTTTCATCTGTGTGGGGAGTCTGCTGTGTCTGCATAGGATCAGATGTGGCTACAGTTTAAGAACTCTAGTTTTAATAAAGAAACACATCAAAGAATTATTTAGGGCAATATATCAAATGTAAGAACAGAGCACTGACTAGCTGAAAAAAATCAGAGCTCTCAGAGAAAGAAAAAACTTTGGATTTTCTTTAAATTAAAGCTCATAGAAACAATTGGGAATCAATATGTGAGCAGAGAGAAAAAACTCAGAAGGGGCCCCAAGCTAACGATGCAGCTTCGAAGCAACTTCAAAGAGTCCAGTTAGCACATCAGTGAATGAGATTCTTCTGACTGACAAGGTCATGCCAAAGGGAAACCAAGCCACAATTTGGCTGACCAAACACTTTGTAACGAGGTTTTTCCACAGGACGTTTAGCTGATACGCACTCCTGAAAACAGACCAACTTTTACTGATGCAAAGACCTTATCGACCCAAATGCTGTACCTTCAAAGTACAGTTTACCTTCCAGCCTGAAATCCATTTTATTGCAGACGTTTCCTTTTATTTAATACATTTTTTGAGTACCACCACCTTCTTCCAAAGATCAGGATTTTTTTTTTCCTCCTCCAAACATACTACAGCAAGAGCATGTTGTTTCAAATGCCTGAACACACTGGGGCATCCAATCTGTTCTCTCTCGGTCTTCAAATGTGGCAATGCAACATTTAGAAATTAAGGTGAACAGGCCTGCTTTACTAGATAAAAACAAGCACTGTTCAAAAGCAGCCAGTAAAAAAAAGTTTAAAAGTAATTCTGAGCTAAAGATGTCTAAAGAGAAATTAAATAATAGGAAAGAGTGCTTAGGCTACGATTCCATTTGGAATTGGAGCACCACCAGAACTCCTTCCAATACCACTCTGATTAAACAAAATTATAGATGATAACAGGGAGGGCCAATGGAAGGTGTTAGTGTCCTGGAAGTTATTCAGCCCAAGAGAAAACCACTGCGTCGGCTGGTAACACAGAGCCACAGAACGATGAAAGGCAAACTGAAGGCTTCCTCAGAATTGCTACTTTAGCCTAAGAATTCATAAATGTACCAGTATATAATGCAATATAAAGACTATTGTAATTGATTATTACAAGTTTATGTCTATGTAAGTCTTGATTATTTAGGGCTAGGCAAATGTCTCACCTTGTACATGTCACAACTTTAACACAGAGGCAGAACAAGGGAGGCAAATGTGCAACTCATACCAGGTTGCCTGCTTGGCTTGCTGTCTTAATTTTTCTTCCTAGAGAGAACGGTATACTAGCCTTACTTGCACCTCCTGTTCATATCTTTAAGATATGGGTTAATCTTTCCCAATTGTTCTAGAAGAGTTAACTGCAACAAATTCAGTCCACAAAGGAATTCTTTAGATGCACCTTACCGAATCTCTCAAATCCAGGCAAGCCCCCAGAACCACCAAACAAAAATGGCATGGTGCAATTAGAGTTTTAAAACCCAAGTTTCTGCACTACCAGTGCTTTTCAGATTCCAGTGGTGCAGAAAATTAAGAAAATGCCTGCAATATGAAAAGGAGTCTATCTGTAACAACAGCAAATTATTAGTACCAAATTGATCTTGGGGAAAGTCATAAAACAAATTAGAACAGACACCAAGCATTCTGAAAAAAATGCAAGACAATCTGTGGGAGCATTCGTAAAGGCATAATTAAGTAAATTTATAGTACATTTACTACTACCATTATGCAATTGTCACAAACGAGCGCATTAGTATCTTTAGCATATCACAGCCTCCCACAGCCTTGATAATCATTGCTATACTTTAGTATCAAATCAATTAAAGCTTGGATAACTGTCAAACAGATTTTTTTCTTTCTTTCTTTCCCTAGAGAAAGAGTAGCAAACAGAGAGGTATTGAAATAAGTCACACGGAAATTGAGTTTAATCAAACTGACATATAAGGTAAGTGACATGGTACAGAACTGCTATTTAATAGCACGCAGGAGAATCCATTTGTCAGAGGACTAACAGGCAGTACATTTCTAGGGTATGACACGAGAAGAGAACAGAACCCCCAAACAAATGCATGAATAAAGGGGCTGGGTTATCTCATACTTTTAAATCAAGGTAGCAGGTTTCCTCATTTTATGCATATGTAGTTCAATGGAGTTTATGACTTGAACATGGGACACTGCAGCTGCTAACAGTGTAACGTCTGTCAGAGACGCCACTGGTAGATCTAACCAGCAACACCTTACGCACGCCTGCCTCACCTAGACCAAGGCTCTGACAGAAAGTCAGCACCGTTTTTGGCTGTGGACAGTGTTCCCTGAAGGCACCCATGCAGACTTACAGCAAAAAAACAACGTCACCAACACATATGCACAGAAAACTCATAGAAGTCACCTTCTATTTTAAGCAATCTTACAAAAATCTTGTTTATAGACAAATACCTCTAAAGCCTTCCACAGGACAGACCACACAGTACTGACATTCACCTGAGCAGGCAGAGCAGGTCTCCATGCTCTGAACTGGCTACAGCAGTTTCTCTGGCAATGCACAAAGCAAGAACGCTCCTTCCCTTCTCCCTTCTGAAACCTCTTACCTCCAGGGACCCTTCATTTCAGTTCTCCCCAGCTATTTTGTACTAACTCTGAAAACAGAAAGACTACGTGCCTACCAACAGCATGACAATGGCAATCAGTATCAGATAGTTTCTTTCTCAAATGATGTATCTGCTGCCACTACCAAGGTATGAAAATATCTGCAGAGAGTAACCTTTTGAATAAAGAAAAGGCAACAAGCTAAAACAATGTCTGAAAGAAATTACTACCTCATCTGTAGACATTTTGATGAACAAGGCTGTTCACAATGATGCAGTAATCACAACTGACTTCTTGAACCTGGATATCAGACTTGTGTTTTCAGGAGATGTTTATCTTGCTTGTAGTTTTCCAGGAAGCTTTCTCTCTTCCTCCTGACAATGACTCAAGCTCACCACATCTAATGAATTAAAAATACTGGTTTTAAGATGACATGGAAGGAACTGCATAAGCCTCAGGTGACATAAGAACTAATTGTTCACCTCCCTCTGCAACCCTACGTGTGAGGTTGTTGGGGTTTTTTTTAAGGCAGGTTTTGTGTATCTATATAAAAACCCAAGCACGCCATACTCAGATTACTAAACCAGTATTAAAAGAAGTGAGGTGAGACTATGGGTCAAACTTCTTGTGATTACAGGCTGTGGATATAGAGCTTTCTACACCCATGCTTAAGAGTGATCAACCTGGTAGACCACCAATCAAAAAGGAAACAAATACTTTTTTTTCTTCTTCTTTGGTGACATTTTTCACCAGAAGGTTTCTGAACGTCCTTATGACTGAGGGTAGCACAATCCTCACATCCTGATGACACCAAATGGGATCACTTGCCTCAGGGAACATAAGCAGAAGATACCTCTTCTGAGCATGCCAGACAAGTCTCTGAAGACAAACTTCAGTCATGACATGATGGGAACACAGAAGCAGAAAGATAATGCCCCAGCAACTTCACAGGAAAAAAAGAAATAAAATCTTTTTTTTAGAAGAAAAGGCATGCCCAGATTTTAAAGCACTAAGCCTGGGACCGCAGTTATATTAGGCATAAGCATACGTGCTCTTCAAGGAAAAAGATTTTTTTAAGGCTAATCCTGATAAATTCTTTCCATTCTGATAAATGCTTTAATTTCGGAAACACCTGAATTTCCCCACCCTCACCTTAAATCACTGTCTACAAGTTCTTAACAGGTTTGAAGCTGCTCCTTACAAATTCACAGCCTGAAGATATATTTGAATATTGCCTTGTGGTAGGGAGGTCAAGATCAGAAGATTACAATGGTTCTTTCCAGCCAGAAGAGAAACTTCACATACTTTTGCCATTAGTTTAGGTACATTACCACAAGGTAAGGAATTTCCAGATGTAGTAATCCACATCTAGCTTTCCACAATATTGGGAGAGTTACTACAGTATTTACAGACAGTAGTCACCAAAATGAGAATATAAGCATTTAACACAGATTAGTTGGGGGGGGGGGGGGGGGGGGGAGGCAATTTAAAAACATATTGATTTTGCCAGATTATCTGACGTGAGAAAGAGATCAATGTACAGGAGCATATTCAACACTTAAGCAAGAACAATCTACTATCAATCACCTTTTTTTGGCTTCAAATCTCACCAAGTTGTTTTTTAGAATTTAGCTAATAATGCAGCAAGCAAAGAAAACCAACATTTATGTTTATTAAAGGAAATATAATTACACTAAGTATCTAGAAGCAGAGAGAGAATGAAACATAAAGCAAGACTGTGCAATTGATTTTTAAGCTTCCGTCGGGTCTGTCCCACCCTACAGGCTCCACTCCCCGTTCCACAATCCCAGCTCCCCTCTGCTTGCCCATGCACAATAAGCACCAACTAGTCCAAAACCAACCACCACCAACATCCATCCATTTGGCTGGTCATTGCTAGCAGCCTTCAGTTAGGAGCGGAAGTTTGAACTGCTGCCGCACACAGCCCGTTTTCTGTGGATACCTTCCAAAGGCCCAGAATCTAAACTCAAGAGTTGTATCCAGGTAAATTTGTTTCTGTGAGACAACACATGCAACAGCTAAAGTAAGATTTCACTCAGCCAAACTTAACTGAAGTATCCAAGACAGCAGATTTGTGAATGCCCACATGAGCGTGCATGCAGAGGAACACAGAAAGGCAAGCTTTGTGCAAATCCCAGTTGGGATTTACACTGCTCCAATGATGAAAAAAAAAAAACAACCCTGCAAGCTCAACGTGAAAGCATTCGCAACTGAGAGATGTAAAGCAGCTGAGAGCACATTTTAAGTTGAAGCCAAAGTCAAAACAGGAAAATCACGTGCTACTTATTCTATAATTTTTCAAGCCATTACCCACATCAAACATCAGTATTTCATTGTTTCTGCACTAAATTATAAATTGGAAATAGCAACATTCCTTTAGATACACTGTTTTATGACCAATACGTAGATTAAGCAACTAACCTGTGATTAAAGAGTTCACGTAAAAGTAAAGAACACATACAGGACTGTAAAGCCTCCACAACAGTTGGAGCTGTTTACAGCTCTCTCAAACTAACCACTCGGGCTGAAGCTGCTTGTTATAAAGCCCAGCTACCCCAGAAATACTCATAGCAGTTACAGCTTTCGCTGTAGGGTAGTTAAGAAACAGTTGTTTCTTCACAGCCGTGTTTCAACAGCATGCAGTCTATACGGCAAGGCCATTGACTGAAATACAGAGAAAACACTGAACAGCTGCCTGTTCAGGCATCAGCAGCCCATTCACCCCACAAAGTGGGTTTTGGGCTTTTTTTTTTTTTGGGGGGGGGGGAAAGACACATTGTAACAGAACTTAAAACAATCCTAACATAACACAAAAAGCACAGTAGCAAAAGCCCAGAATTTCCTGGGGGAATAATCCGACAAAATCAGTATCTTTTAGAATGTTCTTCTGCAATTTTTTTTTCTGTTTTGCAAGACTAGAATTAGGCCAAAAACCAGGAAAAATATTGGAAAACAAAACCTTCATCTTAACAGGCCTTTGCTACAAAAAAATATAAATGTACAACACCCCTCTGAAACATTTCAGTTCCCATGAAAATCCAAGTGAGATACATTCAAGGGAAACTACATGGCAAATCAATAGGAAGAAAACTGAATAAATAGAGAATGTGTCTAAATACCACACATTTCTACGTGTGCAATAAAAGATCTGGACAAACAAGGCAGAGGAAGATAAAGAGGATCAGTGCCATGCTGGGAAAGGCATAATGTTATGAAGTTGCTATCTTGGATTTATGCACAAGAATTTTTTGATCCATTTTTGACTGCCAAGTAATCAATTCTGAGAGGTGTTTTTTTTTTTTTTAAATAAACAGAGGGAAGCAGGAAGACAACTATACAAAGACTTAACTCACTGGCTGATGCCCTCTACTCTGCTGCCTTCTTGGCCTCCTGGCAGATAAAAGCTTCCAACAAACTCCCTTGCAGTTTTTTTGGGGTCCTCTATCCTTCTATGAATTACTCTCCAAAGGGCTGCCACTTTGTTACATTTTTCATTGTTGCTCTCCAAATGCCGAGGGAGGCGGAATCAGGTCACTTCCACTTTGCTGATGCTCAGGAAAGCTCCAAGGGCCAGGAGAGACAGGAATGCAAGGGTTTACTGGGAAGAGAGAGCGCACAGCATCACAGAGAGTTCCATCTCACCAACCTCCGGGTTCTGAAGCGGAACGAGGACAATTAACATACAAAACCTTTATTCATCATGGACAACCAAATAAAGAATACATTACAGTAGGAAATGGCAGAATATGCAAGTCCAAGAGACAGCTTTCTTTGCTCTCCTTCCCTCCCCCAAGACTATTCCACTAAACAGGTCATCTCAGAGTAGAGAGAACAGTTACTTCAATAAAACATTTAGAAAAAGACTAACCCAGGATCTCCAGAACACAACCAAATCTTAATAGGTGTCTAAGGCCAATTGCCATCTCCCCTCTTTAGAAAACAGCAAACCTCAGAACACAGATGAAACCCCACAAGGTACAAACGTTATTTAGAGGATGCGATACGTACACTGAACTGCTCAGCAGATATATCCGGCAGGAATAAGCCATCACCTGGCTTTACAATTTGTGTTAATCAACTTAAAATTACCATACAGAACCACTGCTGGTTTGGGTCTTTCCTAAAAGGTGATTAAATCTTCCCAAGAGCTAGCAGCAGCCAAGTGAAGTAGCCCTGCTTCCCTCTCCTTCGCCCCAAGAGCTCCTCTTGGCAAACACCTAAAACCACGACCACCACAGCTTCAGGAGACAAAGTAACAGAACAAAACTCATTTTTCTACAGAGCTGATGGTTTCACACCATGAACCACTCCACCTGGGAGCCAGAGATGGCTGTGCTCGAACAGGGCGCAGAGCCGGGGCAGAGCACGGGCCATCCCTTTTGCCAGCAGCTAGCCATTATCTGGCTTCTCTCTTATCAAATCACCTTCTTCAACAGACCGCAAGAGTACTACTTTTGGATATAAAGTTTAAAAAAAAGCAGTAAAGACCTCTGTTCTCATTATAGCTAGTTTTGAGATGACTGACCACACACAGAAAACAAAACTGATCATTTCAAATGTCCCGCGTGTTTATTGTGAAATGCAGACACGTCGCCCGCCACCAAGATCAGCAACTCTGCCACATCAAAGCTGACGTGTGCTGCTTCCTAGTGCGCTTCCAAACCATGCCTACTGCAAAAGCACTTTAAGTTGGTTTGGAATAATACAGAAGGCCATTGTCAGCGCAGACACTGGGCTTTTGGAAAGCCTTTACCTTCGTAAAAGTAAAAGTTTTCTCTTCATATTGTTTGTCCTGCCACCAACACCGATTTGGTTAGCTCCTTCCTATTAACATTATCACAAAACAGCCCTATCCTACTTCTATTTATCAAACTGGGGCCAAACTTTATCCTTTCCCTGCCCCCAGTTACGTCAGGCGGTTTAACAAAAGGTCACTTCTTCCTACAAATCCGACCTTGCTCATATCCTTAAACCAAGACGGATACAAAAGCGTTACACTACAAAGTGGCACGCACTGCAAAGGTTGTCCGAGCAACTCACTTCACAGATAAACTGTGAACACCTCATAAATATTTCCGACCTAATATATGCAAAACCAACACAGAAGAGAAAGCACCATAAAAGCACATAGGGTAAAGAATACTTGGTGTTCGAGTTTAAGAAAAAAAAACCAACAACAACATAAATGCTCACAAGGAAGAGGAAGAAGCGAATACAAGATAAAATCTCCCATCCTTGCTGCCTTCGGACCGACACTCTCGCTCTCCCCGGCGCTCCAGCCGCCGCCAACCGCTCCCCCCTCCACGGGAGGAAACCGGAGACCCGAGACCCCACGCACCGGGATTCACACCTGACCCCACTCCCCGCTCCTGCCCCCGCCACAGCCCGGGCCGGGGGGCCCCGGAGCCGTCCCTTCCCGGCGACACGGGGGTCGTTTTCGGGTCTAAGGAACGAAGCTCAGGGAAAGCCGCCAGATGATAAACGGGGAAGGCAGAAAGAGGTTTTCTCACTCTTTTAGCACAAAAAAAAAAGCGCCGCTATTCAGAAGCAGGGCTATTAAAACGATGCTTTAGACTTAAATAACCCGAAAACGCACGTTTGAGCGGCCAGACTCCTTAAGCAACTCTACAAACGCCGCAGGAAGTATCTTAAGAGGCGCCTTCCCGGGGAAGGGCCGCGGCAGCCCCCTACTCACTCTGGGGAGGCCGCGGCGGGGCGTCGCGGCCCCGGCCCGTCCGCCCCGCTCTCCTCGCCGGAGCCGCTGCTGCTGCCGGTGGCATCGGAGTCGCAGGCGCCCTGCGTGGCGCGGAGGCGGGCGGTAGCGCTGGCCGCCAGCAGCCGCAGGTCGGGCCCCAGAGCGGGCGGCAGGCTGCCGGGGCCCGCCCGCCCCAGGTGCCGCGCTAAGCCGGCCAGCTGGTGCCGGACGTGCCGTTCCACCTGCCGGGCCTGAAGCGCCCGCAGCCGGCGGCGGAGGCGCCGCGCCCGGCTCCACAGCGCGGCCTGGCGGCCCCGCGCGGCGGCCGCCCGCCCGGTGGGCAGCGCGCACAGCCCAGGGGCCGGGGCCGGGGCCGGGGCCGGGGCCGGGGCCGGGGCCGGGGCCATGGCTACGGCTGCAGCTGCCGCCATACGGGCCCGAGGGCAGGGAGACGGCGCCGCGCCTCAGCGGGAACGCGGACGTCTCCCGGCGCCGGCCGGACAGTGCCCACGCACGCCTCTAGCGCCACCGCAATGCGCAGGCGCAACACCAGCGCCGGCAGCCCCTCCTTCCCCCGCCGGCCGCGGCGCCGATCGCCTATTGGCTGCTGGAGCACGCGCTCGCTTCAGAACCAACCAGAACGGGTAAATAGTGCCAGCACGTGCTGGGGGGGAGGAGCGGTGAGGAGGGCAGGCTGGCGAGCCAATCATAACTGTCAGCTGTCAGCCTGCCCCCCCCCCCCCCCCCCCGGTCTATATAAGGCCGCGGAGGGCAAACGTGCTCCTTCTCAGGAGCGGGTCCTTGGCGGAGCTGGCGGCCATCTTGTCCCGGCGCGGCGCGGGAGCTGCCGCACCGGTCGCGTCCTTCGAGCGCTGGCCGGGCCCGGAGCTCTGCCGCCAGCAGCGATCCCCGCCGCCCTCGGCCCGGCTGCACGCCGGCAGGGCGCAGCCCTGGGCAGAGCGAAAGAAAGAACACATCCAGCACAAGGCCTGTGTCCACTGCGGAGCCCATCCTCCACCTGTTTTATACACTAATCCAATTATAAAAACATCTCAGCCAGTGATTAATCCAGCCTAAATAACGAAAAGTCAACATTCAGCCAGCTACCTGAGGGCTTTCCATCTTGTCTGGGCATGAGGGACGGAGGTGTGCCACACTCTGCTTGCCCGTGGCTCTGAGGGGGGAACCAGGTCTCCACAGCAGGTAGCTGGCAAACCGCCATCTCCAGAGCAGAATTCTCAGTATTGGTAATTCAGAATAGTGGGCAAAACTGGAAAAACTCGACTAGCGCACTTAAGCAAAAAAAGCTAAGACTGTAATCCTTTACATCAGTGGATCTCAGAAATACTCCCATCGAGTCAGGGAAAGCCTCTGCGGGCAGAGGCTGCCTGGGAAGTTTCTTAACAGCAGCCATGACCAAAGTCAGCATCTCAGGAAAACATCGTGGTCTACTGTCTCCAGTCTCTTCTAGCCAACATCTTCCTGAATTACCCTTTCATAGTTTCCTGCAGAGTAACACCGCGAGGCAGAATACCAGTTAAGCAGGGTTAGCGTGACAGTACTATGAGGCATCTGTTCTATAGAGTAACACCTGAAAACCACACAAATAAGTTGCAGAGAGCTCTCAAAGCACACAGACCACCAGAAGAAACATTAAGACTGAAGAAGCAATGCTTCCGCACGTGCTCAAGGTGGGATGGTTTATGTTATTTAAAGAAGGGACAGTAATACTTTTATTTGAAGTTTTACTGAAAAAGGTCACAGAATTAGCTACTGTACCCTCCAGCATTTTATTAGCGGTTTGTGGCAGCTTGATTTCTTGATGTAGCAGATTGAGAACATTGTTTCTAAATGTTTTACTTAATATCTGATTAAATATTTTTGCCAAAGCAAAAAGCCAAAAGCAGCATTTAAGAATTTAATGTTCACAATTGTACCATTTGCCCATGCAAAACCTTTTCCCAAAGGTTTACTTCATGGTACAGCTGCAGCTGAAGAGATAGTGTCATTGCTGGTTGTATTTTCAGGCCAATGTAATTCAGAAGAAAATTGTATGCTTTACAACAAATATTAGACCACAAAAAGGTGCCTGAGACAAGGCAAAAAAATGGAAAAAGAAGAAAAAGGGTATTTAAGAAGGTAAAAAGGAGGTGTTTTTTCCAAGATCTTTAATGAGCCAGTCCACTTCCAAGGAATTAAGATTTTTCTATTTCTAATACTACTGTTTAATTGGAAACAGATTATAAAGTTACTTCATACAGTGAGATATCACTGGCTGTTCTATAAGTATTTCATATTGGGGGCTGGGGGAAATCCATACATTTTTTTTTCTTGACCAGCGCAGAACTTAGCCCATGGAACTTTTTACTATCCCAGAATTACCCACATCCTGTCATGTCTCATCATGAGAGCCATAAAGAGATAGTAGAAATGAAAGCATGGAGTTTTGCATAAAAAAATTAAGACGTGATGTATTATCTGCTGACAATCCAGTTTGCTCCGGTATCTACTTTTCTGACATTTAATAAATTCCCCAGATTACCAGCAGCTTTAAAAGGTACAGCAGGGAATTTTAACATCCCCCTTCACAACAGAGGGGATCAGGAAATGATCTTTCTTAGTTGTTCTATTGATTACAACTAGTGTACGAGACCAGACAGATTTTCCTTTTTTGGGTTTGTGATTATTTTCTTTTTTTAAACCGGCTTCCTGCTTCTAGTGTCTTTAAAGTACTTTTGTGGTTGTTTTTAACAACTTTAGTGATTTGTTCATCAAATTCCATCTCAGAAGTTGAATTTTTCTTATATGTTGCTTCTTAGCCTGCGTTCATTGGCTTCAGTAGAATCTAGCCTCTCCACTTAGGAAATAATTCAGTCCAAGTCAGAAGAGCTCTTGAGGCACGCTATTTACCTAGATAGGTTTACTTCCTTCTCTGCCTCTTCTTTGGGTAGTTATGCTCGCTTTCTCACAATTCAGTTTCTGTAAGTCATCCCTAAGCTAAATTCGATGATTTCGTGTTTGACTTTTACTAAGCTACAGCCGTTTGCCTTTAAGATTTCACATCACTGCAGCAGCCGTTGGTAGCATCCCACGGAGAAAAAAAAAGAGAGATTCCTGACTTTCTAGTGACAATGATGAGCTCAACGACTACATTAATGACAACTGAGCATTAATGACAACTGACCTAAGCAAACACCCACAGTAACTTTTCAAGGTAACCCTCACAGCTTTTCCAAAAATTGTATTAACCGTTTAATACAGAAAAAGCCTAAGAAAGCTTGAACTAAAAGGGAAACACTCTGTGCTACCATATTTTTCAATATCCTCCAGGTATTGTGACAGAACAGGCAGCAATCAGTCTGAGTTCTTCTGACAATAAGCTTCTATAAACGTACATTAACATAGTATTAGGCCCTTTGTCTTCAGAGCTGCAACAAGAACAAAAAATAGCTGAGTACGACTGCACGCAGAACGGTATAAGCAAGCCTGCAGGATAGTCTAACATAACCGGATTGTAAAGGTGTTCGATCTTAAAAGGTATAAAAAGAGTATCAGCTACTCGTTAAATTCATTGAATGAGAGCTACAACGTCTGCGTTGTAATAAAAGACAGTAAATGAAAATCAAATCAAAAAGGATGTTCTACCAGAATTACACCCAGACTTCATTGCTTGCACTCACTGGAAACTGAACAGTCTCAAAAACCAGAATCTTTTTTGTTTGTTTGTTTGGGGTTTTTTTAATACAATAATTTTCATGATTTGTTAGGAACTTAATTTGGGAAAGAGACATATCAACCGGCTACGTCCCCATTCTCATTTAAGGATGGGCAACGGGGATGTCTTTTTTCCTAAAGCAACACTGTCCCTCAGATGGTGCTGACCCCTTGGCACCTTTTCCGATAACTCTTAAACCTGCTAACTAGTTTCAAATAAACTCAACGGAGGCATTGAAAAAATGCAGAGATACCGAGTTCTCCTCTGGAAATGAGGAGTAAAATCAGCCCCCTTCCCAAACGTGGTGGTGTAAGCTCAAGCAGTTTGGGCACAAGGGCCACGTAGTGATTTTCGTGGGTTTTGCACTGCAACTGTCTGTTGTACGGCTGACGGCGAAGGGACGTGGGCAGAAGAGAGGCTAATGCAGGAGGGGCAGTTTAGGGGATATGGCTGGGGAAAATACATGGATTTTTAGGTGTCCAGATGAAGATCTAAGGCATGGCAGGTGGTGGATGGGGCAGGAATACAGAGAGGAGCTGCACTGGGTGTACAGAAATTCGGTTAACTAGAGGGCAATAGCAGACTTTCCTGTTAGTTCTGCTGGACGTGGTCTTTTTAAGTTTTTCTTCAGAACAGAAATAGATTAGTAGATAAACAAAGCTTGGGAACAAAAAACAGAAAACTCAAAATACTGTCTGTGGGTTTATCTTCATTTTAGAGTTACAAGGAGTGATAAACTGTATTTAGATCTTGTCTAAAAACAGCCTTTGCAGCATCTCTTAGGTTACTTGGAAAAGAGACAACAAAGTAACACTAGTAAAAATATTGTAATCAGTAGGAAGCAAGTAGAGAACTATCATCAAATCTTGGTGCTTTAGATGGCTTGACACGTTCTCCACAGAGTCATTGTATTACAGCAGTTTTCCATTCTAAGCCCTCAGAAACAAATTGCTTTACTCCTTACTTATCAGATGACTTCTGAATGATGATGCAGGCTCGTTAAGCTAGGCCGGTAATAATGGCGTAAGTTACTCCCCTTATCGTAATGCTTTCTTTCATTGTCTTCCTTGTCTGTAAGCAGTAAGGGGGGTGAAGATCACCTATTAACCTTTCGGCCTTCAGAGTCTACAGAAATAACGGGACTTGACGCTTGTCCTCTGAATACAGGTGCAGTAGCTGGAGACCCCTAAGCATCTGCTACAGATGCAAATTTTCTATATTCTTTGCCACTTCCTCCCATCCCACGTGCGTTCTTCAGCCTGCCTTACCTAGACCTCTGGTTCTGTGAGCAGGCAGACTAATTTTAGGGCAATTCCAGTTTGACACACTCTTACCTTTGGATGACTGCCTTCCCATCCTGTTGTGGCTCACGTCCTTTGCGCAGCTGACACGGAGATAGCTGTGGCCTGCAGACCACAGTGAGAAACCGAGGAATTCAGTAAGCTTCAGTCATCCCGGGCATCTCATCACTTCTCGGTGAAGAAAGCTTTTAAGTAGTCAGAATGTTTTCAAATGTCATTTCAATCTCACCGAAACAAAGCTTTTCTTGGGATTCGTACTCTGAAAGGTTTATTTTATAAGTATGTGGACGATATGAAAAAAAATCACAGAAAAAGCCAGAAAAACAAGTGAAGAACTCCGCATGCAAATAAGCTGTTAGGTAGTAATTACTAAAACCTGTATCAAAACCACCTTGAGTTTAGTGTTAAATTACCACACAGAACTTAGGACTTTCAAACGTTCCATAATTTTAAGTGTACCTTTTCCCACGTTCGCCTTGCTGTACAAGTTCACCTTGCCAGAGAATCGGTAACACGATGAGCAAATGGGCACACCCAGACCACAACTGTTTTTCCCTCATAAATTAAGCTACCCTCATCGCACGTTTGCTGCTACCAACGCACCTCACCACTGCATCCACGCAAACTTCAGCGTGTTGTGGAAAGCAAAGACGCATTTTGGCTCTTTGCTGTTGAGAATCCAAGTGTAACAAGTCCTGCTGCACCGGCTTCTAACGGCAGCGCAAAGCGAGGAAACGCTGTCAGACTTCCACGCTATTTCACGGGTTGCCGCTCCGTATCTTTGGGCAGCGCCTGGAACTGCACACAAGCGTTTCATTAGGCGATTACTACAAACCAGGGCCTTGGTAACGCAGGGGAGAAGCGCTGCTTCTCTTTACTCGCATTAGGGTTACTCCAGTGAGAAGCGGCGATGAGCCTTGTGCTCCAACAAAGGAGGAACTAGCCCAGCCTGGTTTCAGCACGCAGTGAGCCTGCTCCAGCAGGAGTGGGCACCTGCACTGTGTCTCTTCAGCGATCCAACTCTAACCAGTAAGTGAATCTTTTGAGATCCGGAGTAAGCTTCTACCTATAGATACATACAGCAAGTTGGTTAAATATTAACACGGTTGTCAGCGCTGGTGGTTGCTTAATATGTCGATATATTAACGATGCACGTGGCTTCCCCCGAATCAGGCAACATTAGACCCAGCGCAGCGTTCCTGAGGCTGGCTATCAGATTGCCCCTGGGAGAGCTCCACGTTTTCCAGCCACCAGCACAGGCCATGGCCTCACCCAAAGACCGAGACTGAGCTTTGGTCCAGACCAGGTTTATCGCTTCTGAGCCCATCAGCGCTGGCAGCCCCCGCCCAGGCAGCTCACAGCCCCGCAGGAAAGGCACCCCGTCCCCGGGCCGTACACCCGGCCGCGGCCCGGGGCAGCCCGCCCTCCCTTCGGACCCGGCAAGGCCAAGCCCCGGGCACCGCGGCCGGTCTCTCACTAGGGAGGGCGAAGCTCACACGACGCGGCCCGGCCCGGCCCGGCCCTGCTGCCCCGCGGACACCCGTGTCTCCCCGCGAGCCCCGAGCTCCGGGAAGCCGAGCGGGAGCCGGGCCCGGCCTCCGGCCCCTCCGCGCCCCAGCCCGGCGGCGGGGAGCCAGGCCCCAGTCGCTCCCCTCAGGGCCGCGCACCGCCGGCACCGCGCTGAGGCGGAACAGACGGCACCAACGGCCGCGGCCCGTGGCGCTGAGGTCGGCGGGGGGGGGGGGGCGCAGAGGCGACGGCAGGGGCCGGGACCCTCCGAGGGGCCGGGGCCGCACCGCGGGCCCCCGCAGGCCGCGCCGCCCATTGGCGCCAGCCGTTGCCATGGGGACAGGCCAGGCCCCGCCCCGCGCCCACGCGCGGCCTCGCACTCTAGTGCCTCTCGCCGGTGGTGGCGGGGGGGGGGGGGGAAGCGAGCGGGAGGTTTCACATCCGGGGGAGCGGGCGGAAGAGACGGCGCCGGCAGCGGGCGGCGCCCCGGAAGCGGATCGCGGGGGCTCTTGGGAGTTGTAGTCCGAGCGGCGGCGGACCGGCGCCAGAGAGTTGGTTGTGAGGAGGTAGGTGTCGGGGAGCGGGACCGGCGCCGCTCCGCCCGGGGGGGCTCGGGCCGCGCGGTGCGTGGCGGGACCGCGGCCCCGAACCCGCGGTCGAGGCCCGGGGGGGGCCGCGGCCTGAGGAAGGGCGGCGGGAGGAAGGGGAAGGAGGGGGAAGGATGGCTCCGAGACGGAGCCGGGTGGGTGGCGGCGGCGGCGGGGGGACCGGCGGGGCCGCGCCGCGCGGGGCTGAGGCGATGGGCCGGGGGGCGGCGGCGGGGCCGGGCGGCGCGGAGCCCCGGGGCCGAGCGGGGGGCGGCGGGCGAGCCCAGGCGCGGTGCCCGCCCAGGGGGGCGGGAGCCTCGGCCCGAGGGGAGCCCCGGCCCGCGGGAAGGGGCCGTGCGGGGGCCTGGGCCTGTGCGGCCGGGCGGCGCGGGGCGGGCGGGCGGGGATGCCCCGCGGATGGGGCACCGGGCGGGGGCGGGGCGGGGGCGCGGGCCGCGGGCCGCTGCTGCCCCGGTGCCGCCGCGGGGAGCCGGGGAGCGCAGCCGGCGGGGGCGCGGAGCCGGCCGGCCGAGCTGCCGGGCGCCTCTCCCTTGGGGTCTTGGGCGAGTGGCCGGCGGGGAGAGCCCCGGGTGGAGGGGGAGCGGCGCCCCGCTTCGGGAAGCGGCCACCCGGAGGCGGCCTGGGGAGCTGGGCTCTCCCCTGGTTTTCTGCTCCGTGCCGTGGGGAAGCCTTCGCTCCTGTTACAGAGCCATTCTCTGGCATGGCTCGCAGCCCTTTCCTTAGTTTTGTCTCTCCCTTGCCTTCCTGTAACTTACTCTGTTGTCACTAGCGGCACCGTTTTTTCCCCCGTGGTCATTGGAACCGTGATGCCGTGTTGCCCGTTTGGTCCACAACGCTTGGTCTTGTGAGTGGCGGGTGCCCAAGAGCATCCAGCGCCCGGTCCTGCCTCTAGCACTTTATTGTCCCCCCTTCCATCCTGTCAGAGTTCAGCAGCGGGAATCCTGCAGAATTAGGATCGATAAAGAAAGGTGTCTTGCACAGATCCACCCCTTCTTTGGCCCAAATAGCTGAAAGTCAAACTGTTTGGCTTTGTGTGGACCCCAGCGTAGGCGATCCTTGAGGATGAATAATACGTAAGACAACACCATTTCTCCCTTGTTCTCACAACAAAGCAGTTGGGGCTATACCTCTTCATCCACTGCTGGAATATCGCAGTAGACAATAATCAGAAATTCTGTGGTATTCACTGCATCTTGATATACTTCTTGGGGATGTGGTTTCTCCTCATACGTGCGTGTAGCTATTTTCAAGTGGATCAAGGAAACACAACAAAGACCCAGTTCCCGGGCCTTTGAGATTTTATCTAACAGTTTCCAGTGCCACATTCACTGGTTTCACTCTTTGCCTTTGCAGTAGGGGCATTAAGTCCACTGCTAACGAACTTCTGGTGTCTCTTTTGCCATCTGGGATTCTAGTACTTTGCCAAGTCTGAGGCGTCAGGCGCTCCGCAGTCTGCTGGCGTCATCGTGCACGGTTGATTCTCGTTCCAAGTGTACCGTTGCCTTGTCCGCAAGAGTCCTGTGTCATCGTATTCCACTCCTTCGTAAATCCAGTGTCCCACGAGGCCCCGCATCTCTCTCCTGTTGTCAGAGCCTGACAGAATATCTTTTGAATCTTCCAGTGTGTCCCTCTTTCAGTGCCGTTCATGCGTCCCCTTAATTTCCGTGAACGGTGAAGCAGCTGCCGTAGTTGGACACCTTTTTTTCTTTGGTATCAGGATCTTCAGCAACAAAACCCTGGGATTTCCACCAGGCTGCCGGCTGTGCTAATACTAATTCCCAGTTCAGGATCCTCTGTGTTCAGATCCACCAGATCTGGTCTTGAGTAATCCAGTGATGATGCTGCAGGGGCTGATCTCTTAATGACCTGTACCTTAAACCTGAGCTTATCTATCCAGGCTCTTCTCTCTCTGCTTTGACTGTGTTCCTACTGGATGCTCAAGCTTGAAGTGCTCAAATTCCTCCACGTCATTTGAAAGGGATCCCTCATCACTGGGACAGCAAGAGCTGGATTCTGTTCATGGACCTCACCTGGATTGTTTCATCTCTCTGCGCCTTTATTCTCTTCCCTCTCCTGTCCCCACTCCCGCCCGGTCTGACTCTAGCTCTTCTAGACTCGGGGCTGCTGCTGGTCGCACGGCAAGGGTCCCCAGCTCAACTGGGGGTCTACAGGCGCGGTTATAAACAACAAATTTGTTAGTCTTGCATGTCAATGGGGCTCTCAGTTGTCAATCTCGGAAGCTCATCCATGTGGGGTTTTCAATTTTTTTTTTCCTCGGTCTTGAGCAGAAAAGACCATTTTCTTCAACTTTGTCTTGCATTTATTTTTGGAAGTGCCCTTCTGCCCATCCCAGCGTAGGCGAGATGTTCTTTGTTCTCTTTTCTGCTAATTTGTGCTCTGCAGGTAAGCCTTGCAGTTTACCTGCCTGAATGGTGCATTGCCCCGGAAAGCTGTCGTAGACTAACTTCCCTGTATTCTCTGGAATACGCTTAGTCTGCCTGCAAGCAAACAGCTTCCCCATTTTTGTCATGCTTAAAAATTTGGGAGGAAGATGCAGCCGATACCTCCATGACTTAGATTTAAGAATATCTTGCAACATTCCCAGTCATACTCCTGGTTGTCTCTCTCCAGTGACTTCAGAGTGTTCAAGGACTTACTCTTTTGTGTCGGAGTAATATTGGACTGGTATAATTTATCAGAAATACTACTGCCTTTAAGATGGTTTGTACGTCGACTGAGATGATCCCTACGTGAAGGGGGCACAAGACTGCTATGTGCTCCGCTCTTTGCACTTTCAATTTGCATTCCTCCCGTGACTTAGCTCCATGGTTGAATGCTTCAGCCATAAGAATCTTGCTCGACTACCACAAAAAAGTTTTCTAACTTTGTTCAGTGCAGTGAGTTAGTTATACCAGGGATGTTTTCCTCTGCCATCTTGATAATTACTATGCCATGTATGGTTTTTCATTTTTAAACAAGTCAAATAACTGTGTTTTTATTTATTTAGTCATTGAAAAAGACAAGGTGTAGACTCGCCAGCAACAGCAGGGTTGGTTTTTATGCCCCGTAGGGAGGTGACTTGCTGAACAAGGTGTCACGTCCACGGAGTTCTGTTCTGAAAGTGCTGTTATTTTAGGCCTTCTTTGCTGTTGCTGAAGTAAACAGTAATTTTGTCATTAGTTTCACTGACAGCAAAAGTGAATAATTTGAAAGCATAATAATTGTAGGATATTAATTGTGTGGGAATAGCCGTTAATCTGGATAGTTAATGTTCGCTTTGTGTAAATGAGGACCCGCACCCATCTGGTCCAAGTTTGTTAGGAAAGCCTTGTTACTCTGTTATCAAGAATGCCTAAAATGTATTTCATGTTTGGCATGACAGATAAAGCACCTCAAAACAAAGTTGATCGGTTTTTTTCTTCTTGTTTGAGTGAAAGCTACTTTAATAAGAAATTAAAATAGGAGGTTTAATGTAATTTCAGCAAAGAACATTATCAAAAGTACATGTCTCTTTCTTCTCTTGTTTTGCTTTATAAAGGGGGAATAATGGCAGTGGTCTACCTACGTCTGGCATTCTGACTTAAAAAGGTTTTCAAAAATATCCCCAGATCAATATCATCACAGAAACAAAGCACTTCCAAAACCTACAAACCGCTGGTTGAGAAGACACTTCCTCCCTTCGGGTGGAGAGCGGCCAGTTATAACGGGATAGCAAATAGTGCACGCACGATTCAGATGAAACAGGCAGAATAAAACCACCAAGGTGAAATTTGTTGAGGGCTATCAGCTTGGTCTTGTGCTAAGGAGAGCTAGTTTCAGAAGTGCTGAGCATTTGAAACATCTCAAAGGAAATATAATTCTAACTTCCTGTTTCTTTTTGCTACCTCTCGCTTTCCTAGGAATCAACCCTTTTCACTGTGATGGAGATGTTCTCGCTGAATTCCCTTAAAGGTAAGGACCTCAGACAATCTTCAGTTCCACTCTTATTTTTTTTCTTTGTTCAGAGATTCAATACTATAGCAGATTGAAGAAAATTAATTTGTTAGAAACAGTACTGTCCTCCTCTATGCTGGATAAATGAGAGGTTTGTCCTACAGATGTCTTTGTCAGAGTTCCTTCTCAATGCATTAGGGACAAAAAAGGAAGTTGAGATGACGATACCTGGACTGGCGATAGCTATGTACGATGCTGATTTTTACGTTTGAGACGCACTTTATTTCTTGAGGGGAGCCCAGCGTGCAGAACTTGCACTGTAAGGGTAAAGCCACGGTTGTTGTTGTAACCAGTGTAAGTCCGTTCTGTCTTGGTTAGCGTAGCACTAGTTAAGTGTTGCACCTGAGCTTGGTTACAGTAAGCACAAGAGAGTATTTCGGGGAAACAACAGAATTTGGAAGGGGAGACAACCTCTTGTGTTATCCAATAGATGACAATGTAGACTTGTTTGCCATTTAGCTTAAAGGCTTTTTTTTCCCTTTTAGTTTTAGCCTCCTAAACATACCTGCATCCTTTTGTACCAATTCAGTAAGTGCTTTCTCCTCGGTGTTTGCATACTTTAAATATCTGTCAACTGTTGTCATGTCTTTTTTTTTTCCTGTCATTGCTTTGCCAACCTCTTTCTTTAGATCGTATTTTTCCTTAAGAAATCCCTCCAGTCACTGGCTGGTTTTTGTTTTCTTTTGTTGTTCTTTTCTGAACTCCATTACTTGGACTTAAAATAAGGTGCGTAGAATGGAATAAAATATTCCAGATATGGCTGAACCAGTGACGGATCACTGCCTCCTGTCTCAGGGAAGTCGTGCTTCTGCTTCAGCACTTGGGGAACACAACAGCGTCCCAGCCATTCTTGTAACGCTGCCATGCTAGTGAGTCACCAATATTGTGGGTTCCGTA
This sequence comes from Mycteria americana, assembly GCF_035582795.1. NCBI lineage: Eukaryota > Metazoa > Chordata > Aves > Ciconiiformes > Ciconiidae > Mycteria > Mycteria americana. The sequence goes on along the minus strand of NC_134366.1, from coordinate 1,055,839 downwards.
TTTAAAACAAAAATTCCCAGAATGCTTTATCTGTCCAGGGCGTTAATTATGTACAAAGTAATTTTAGTTGGGAGTAAAAACCCTCTCATCTGTCAAATAGTGGGACCTGGGTTGGACTCTGAGAGCGAAAGAAGGAACTTTTCCTGCGAGGGCTAGTGGTTTGTCATGGCCAGACGGGGTTTGGGACTCTGGGTGCTGTAACACTTGCGCTCTGGGGGAAAAGGAAGTCTTTAACATAACGTGGCTTGTTAACGAGCTTCTGCATAGCGCTGCTGCCTCTGCAAAGGCTTGGCTAGAGAAGATGAATTAACCACAGCTCATCGAAGTGAGCCTGGACTGGCAAAGCCTGGGAAGACAGCTTTAAGCGATTATTTCTATGCTGTTTAACGCTCATCTCTGCAAAATAAAGCTCTTTGGATTGAATATGTGGAATCTGTGACTTTTGGAATTTTTTAATAAATTGAGTCTTAACTATTTTTTCTGTGCTCAGAAGATAATTTTTATATCATTTACGGTGACAAACCACTAGCCCTACTCATGTCTAACTTTCCGTGCACCAGCACACTGTCTTTCAGCATCTTCTCCGAGATTTCTCCTTCCCACTGACTGTGTGTTCCCAAGATTTTCCCCAGACATGTACTTTAGTTATCTGTTCTCTTTTGTTTGTTTTGCTTTTAATCGTTGTGGTGTCCAGCCATGGTTTTCATCTCCTTAGAGCTCTTGTTTCCTTTTGTGTTTCTTCACTGATGTTCACAACTTGAAGCGGCTGAGTAGCTGTGATTATTTTTTTTTTTTTTTTTTTCTTCACTGCTGGACAGCTTATTGCCTCATCTAGATCTTGGGAAAATGCTAAATAAACCAGCAACTGTATCAAGTTAAGTAGTTGCACAGTAGATTCATCTTCCCAGAAGGGTGTATTAATGTTTGCATACTATTTCCAGCCACCCTTTCTTTCTAGTCCTCCTTGAAGCTGTTGTTTCCAAACCAACTGAGGTTTATTGCTAAAAGGAAGAGTTTGTGCAATGGCTATCAAAAGATTTACATACAATTCATTTCCTTAAATTGACTTGTCTAGCAAGATTGTTTTCCTTTTTAGTGGACCAATGCTCTTAAAATTTGTAATCTAAGCCTTTATAATTAGAGTGCAGAATAACTTTCACGTCTTTCAAAAAAAAAAAAAAAAAGGCAAGCCTTTTTTTGTGTCCTCTGGTGCTGCTTCAAGAACTGGGGTTTTTTGTTTGCTTTTGGTTTTTTTAGTAAAAAATAACGACAAAGACGAATCACTAGCTGCTTCACAGAGGTTCTAAAAAGTGCGCAAATTGGAAAAGGCGCATTTGGTGTAGTAAGGGTTTTTTTGAGTGTTCGTGTATGCTCTTCCAAAGTTTCGGGTTTTTTTTATACAGGGTTTTGTCTGATAACTTTCCACTTCTTGAACCTCTTCTTGTGGAATACAGGCTTTGTAAAACTGAAGTGTGCATTTATGTTAGTTAATCCTTTTGTGGCTTATCAAAGATTTCTCTTTCTGATTTAAAAACAAACACCCCCCCACCCCCCAAACAACCAAAAACCCCCTTTTTTCATCATGATGCGTAAACAACCATTCATGTAAACTTTTGGTTTACGCACAAAATATTCACTGAGTCATAAGGTATTTGACATAAAAATGATTCCCTGGCTTGAAGAAACACACAACTTAATGGTAGTCCCAGGTGTATGTTGCAGCCAGAGATAATAAAATTTATATACATTAATTGCTTAGAAAAAGAATTCAGACTTTAAAAAAATAAAAGAAATAAATCCTGTAGTGTTTGAATTGCACCCAGCACTACAGCCTTGAGAACTTTACGCCTCGGATATGAAACCATTCGTATAGAACCAAGTAACAGGGGAGTCGGCTTCAGGTAGGGAGAAACGTGTAGGAAGGGAAAGTGCTGTCTTGCTGTCTAATTGACTTCAAGTTTTTTAGTGTTTCTCTCAAATGGTGATAAACAATGGGCTGCAAGCGGACTTTATTTTGTAGTAACATACACTTGACCATGAATGACCTGGCCCGTACGTGTGTGTGTTGGGGGGCAGGTGGGGTGTACGTGTAGCTGAAGAGAAGAAACCCGAAACGGCTTTCGGGTTCCAGGGCAGTTTCTGAATCGTTCTTGCAGTCACTTGTGTTAAAACAATCAGAAAGGTTGCTTTGCCTGTAAATGTGCAAGGATTGCAAGAATCGTGTGCGGGAGTGAAACCGAGGGCAGCCAAACGCTGTTGAAAGCATAGTAAAAATTGTATGTGTGTTTTTTTCCCTCTAATGAGAGAAGGTTAGTAACGATTCTAAAATAAAACCCCTATTTGGAGGACTGGCCCGTGGATTGTGTTTGCAGTATCATCACCAGGTCGCTCAGATCTTGGAGCAAGTGACTCATCTCTTTGTGGTGATGTTTCTTTGAACGTGTGTGAAGACATTCTATTTTGGGGGGGGGTTTGTGACACCTACAAAATATTCACAAAACCTTTGAGACGACCTAGACCCGTATCGCGCCATGTCTCGTCGGTGCACGAGCACACGCTTTGACTTGCCGCCTTGTTTCTGTTTGCTGCGCACGTGTCAGGAGGACAAACAGCTCCAGGCAGGGCTGGTAGAGTTCCATGATGCGAGTGCCGTTGATTTTTTAGAAGAGGAAGAAAATGTCTTTCTGCTGGTTTAATGCTTCAGCGGGCGGCGCGAGTCCTCTGCCTGCCCACGGCGGCCGGCACCTCGCAGGCAGGAGCTCTCTGCCTCCGCGGGTTCTGGCAGGGACACGAAAGCAGGTTCTTTTCCCTATCCCGTTCCCTTCCTTGGCAGCGTCACGGCAGCCCCCGGGTGGCGTGGGGGGGGACGCGCTGCCCGCGGATCTGCCACCCGTGGGCTCAGCATCCCCCCGCTGACAACTCGGGGGTGCAGCGGAGCTCGCCTGCGCCGGGTCCTCCCCCCCGCCGGGGGGCGCTGCGGCGCGGACGCTGCCTTCCCGCCGGAGCGCCCGGCCGCGTCGCTGGCCGCGCCCTGCCTGAAGCCGGCGCCGGGCAACCTCAAGATGGCGGCGCTGGGGCTGCTGCTGCAGGCGGCTGCGGCCTGCGGCTCGGCCGGGCCGCTGCGCCTCTGCCGCTGCTACCGGGCGGCGCCGGGGGCGCGCGGGCTCTGCACCCGGCTGCCGGCGCCCGAGAGCCCCGAGGAGGCGAGGCAGGAGGAGGAGCCGGGCGCCGAGGAGGAGAACGCCGCCGCCATGGTGAAGGGTGAGCCGGGGGCGAGGCGGGGCGGGGGGAGGGAGGGAGGGAGGAAGGAAGGAAGGAAGGAACCGGCGGCGCCCCCGGTGTGCGCGGCCCGGCGGCCGGGGAAGCCGCGCCGCGCCGCGCCGGCCCCGCACGCAGCGGAAGGGAGGAGCGAGCCCCGCTGCCCGGTGCTGGGAGGAGGGAGCGTGAGCGCGCCGCACGTCCCTCCCCCCGCGCCTGCAGCCGGGCCGCGCCGCCCGCCGGCCTCCTCTCGCTCCGGGCGGCTGGGCTAGGCCGCGCCGGGCCGCCCGCAGCCCCCACCCCCCCCGCCCGCCTCCCCCGCCGGCTGGGAGGGGCGACCGGCGCCGCCGGGGCCGCGTCGCGGGCGGGCGGGCGGCCATCGCGGGAGAGCGGCGCGGCCTTGAGCGACCCTGCCCCGGGGAAAGGGCTCCTCGCCGGGATGCGCGGCAAGGGAGAGGAGCCGGCGAGCTGCGGCGGCGTCTGCACGCACGGCTGCGCCGCTGCCGCCGCCGCAGGTAACGGGCCGGTCGCCGGCGGGGGGCGGGGGCCGGTGCGGGCAGCGCGGGGAGCTCGGGCAGCGAGGGCCGAGGCCTTTGTGGCAGCCCCTGCCGCGCTGCGCGGCGGTCTTTGTTGGCGGCGTGGGGACCGGGAGAGGTGGGTTTCTCCAGAAAACGGAAAAGGGGTGCGGAGCCCTTCGGCTCAAGGTCGCCGGTTTGAAGCCGGGCCGAGCCGGCCCTGGCCAGAAGTCCTCGCCGCTTCTGATTGCCCGCCGTGGGCTGACGCGAGAGGAAAAAATCATAAATGGATCTTTCGCTAGAAATCCTGATGGATTGAGCACGCCCATCGAGCATCCGCCAGGAAAACTGCTCTGCCGTCGCCGTGCAGCGAGTTCCGTTAGGTCAGAGCCGGAGCGGGCTGCGGGCGCTTCGGAGCGTCGCTTTATCCGCGTTTCGTGTACAAAGGGCTTCGGTCTGGCCTTCCACCAGGTAGTCTTGCTGCCTGAGCTGAATTAAACGCTAATCGAGATACGGACAGCTCTCAACGTAAAACCTGGTATTTGCGGTGTCCGTAAATCTGGTCAGGGACGATGTCTCTGTCTAAAGCTTGGAAGATGTCTTTTTCTCTTTTGGATGTCAGTGCTCCAGCCTACGACGACAGAGTGGTGTGTGAGAGGGCCTGGGGTTCAGGCGTTTGAAGGGTAAATGCCTTCCTGCTCTTCAGAAGGAATTGTTACTTTTTTAAAAGAATATTTGAAAGTGTGTTTTGATGTCATGTTTTGACAATTGCTTTTCGTTAGATTGTGAAGTGTGAGGAACACTTCTAGTTTAGAAAGATACGAGTAGTTTTGTGCCGGAGGTTACTGCTTCCGGGCTGTGACGTGAACTACTACATTTTCCCTTTTAAAATCACTGAAATCTGAGTTTTATTTCTTAGTCTGTAGTCTTCTGCTTTGGAAATTTGGTTTATTATTACATAAAAAACAACTCCTTTTTTTTTTTTTCTCATCCTTCTGTGTTCTGTGCTTCCTTCCCACCCTCCAGCACTTTTTTTTAATTATCATTTTCTCTCTGTAGTTTCTTAATTCTTTGGGTCTTAGTTCCGTTTTCCTTTCAGAAGCTCTGCTGAGCTTTATCTTGTAGTTCAGAGTCAGATAGTCTTTAGTTGTCGCATTCAAGCTGTTCAACAGAGCAAATTAACTTACTTCTAAAGTAAATGCTAAACCACCCCAAATTATTGTTTAATGAGCTGGTTCAGGTGTTGCCTGAGAAAAATAGTAAACCAGTTTTTGTTTGTTTTTTTTTTTTCTTCCCTCTTTCGTACTTCATTCCTCAGCGCTTTTTCTAACGTGCGTTTTCAGAGAAGTACTTGAGTACTTTATCTTTGAGCTTTGGCTCACTTTCCTGTAGCGCCTGTTGCCATCGGTGGCTCGCCAGCATGGTTCCATGTCGTGGCTGTCCCTGTGAGGTGCTTGGGGGTGCTGGTGGGGACGCGACTCTGGACAGGGGGGGGATGCCCGGCAGCCGTGCGAGGGCCACGTGGGGAGAGCTTGCTGGGATTGGCCTCATCCTTCCAATCTGTGTGGTGGATTGACCATGCAAGGCTCTTCTGGCGAGAGTTTGGTGATAGCGGAAGATTCATTTCAGACAAGCAAATAGAAAGTCCTTAGGATCTCATTGTAAGTCTGCCCTACCTGTGCAGCTGCTACTTGAACAGGTAGAAATCATAAAAGTTAGCTTAAAAAACTATTTATGAGGGCAAGTTCTAAGCCTTCAACTTGTAAACTCATGTTGTGTTAGCTATCCTCATTTGACTGCTTTTGTTATTAGCCTCGGATACAAACATGGAAAAATCAACTCAGATCTGAGGCCAGCTTACAAAATGGCAGTGTTATATTGGTATTAATATCTAAGGCTTCGCTTTGTTGGCCCAGAGGGTGGGATTTTGGAGCAGAATCTGTGAAGAAGAGAGCTTCTCTGCCTGCTCAGCCAGGTCTGTGGCACTTCTCGCTCTTTCCTTAGACTTACGTGATCTTGACCTCTGGTTTGCTCTAAGAAAGAATCTTTCCCTGAGACTAATTAAATTTGCTGTCTCATAGTATCACAGAAGAATTTAGGCTGGACTGAAGCTCTGGATGCCGTGTGGCCTGATCCTCTTCTCAGAGCAGGGCCAGACTGGAGCAGGTTGGTCAGGGCTGTGTCCAGCCGAGTTCTGGGTGTCTCCAAGGTTGGAGGTTGGCCATTGGTCATTCTTGTTCTCTGGTGATCTCACTTGCTTTTGAAGAAGCCTTGTCAGTTTTACCAATTTTTAAGTTTGTTCTTGCGTAGGCAAGAACTGCATGTGTGTTTTATTACTGTTTCTACTTGAAAGGAGCCTTGGTCAGGGTCGCTAGATGATAGTTAAAAAACCCCAAAAAGCACAAAAAAGTAGTCTTGTTTTGGGGTACTCCAAACTGAACTGCCAGGTGGAACCTTCTCCATCTCTCCCTAGTAAAACACGTCTAGGCTAATGCCTTATGAAACGGATATTATGGAGCCACAGGGCTTTCTTCTTCCCTGTGAACTTTTGATGTGTTAGGAGCATTCTTCACTGACTTGAATTTATTACTGCGGGGGCTTATAGCTTGATGAGCGTTGTATTTAATAGTTTGTCCTTGCTGCTCATTTGTTGCTTCTCTAGGGATGCTTGTTTGTTGCTTCTCCAGGGAAGAGAATTTGAGGGAAGACAGAAACTGTCAAAATCAATCTAAGACTCCTCTGTCTTCCTTGAACAAGACTATGGGCCATTTTATATGTGCTGTTGTTGTACCTGACAGTGTCTTTACTTGTCAGGTTTGATGGGGTTAATAAAAGGCTTAGCCACTACAGCTAGGAGCTTTTTTCCCTTTTCTTTCAGCGTTGCTTGGAATGATCATTGACTTTCACAATCAAGTTAAGCTAAAGCACTCACTGGCTTTGAGGAACTTAAATTAGTTAATTGGCTTCTTTGATAACCCCACCCTGAATTGTCTGCTACCCAAGACAGGCTTTTAATATTCCTTCGTGATCACGGAGCTGCGCTATGGACATTATATGTGGTTCTGGCTGGGTAGGAACTGGGTATGAAAATCAACTCTATTTTTGGGGGAGTATTAGGTTATACTCCTTGCCTCTGCAGGGCTGTGACTACTGCTAATATGATTGCTACCCAAATACCCATTCTCAGCAGTGAGAGAACTAAGATACTCTTTGGAGGAAGATGCCAAGAAATCCAATCTGGCAGGGAAGGAAACATTCTGCAAATCCCGTTCTGCAATTTTGGATTGTTTCTTTAAAATCTAGGAGTGAGGCATGGCTTCATGCAAGATAAGATCCTTTCAGCGCTCAAATTCGGGATAAGAATGGGCTGAGGGTAATCCATCAAGCCTTAGAGTCGCTGTTGATACGTCAGATGGTGCTGCTGAATATGGCATTGTCAGCTGTGAAGAATACATTGTGTCTCGGTTGGTAATTCAGAGTCTGATCTGCAAGCCAGAACTAGGCTTTGTTATTTAGAGATCCTATTCTTCTTTGCTCTAGAATGGATTAAATATTTAGTCCTGACTGAGGAGTCACCTCAGAATGTGAGAAATTGGCTCTGTCCGTAGGTAATTGCATTTTCTTCCGGGCATTTAAGAAGCATGTACTACTTACCTCTGCCTGTTACTTATCACAAAATTTCTCAGGGTATTGTTTTTGAAAGGGGAAGCAACTAGAGGCCAAAGAATACAGCCTGATGCTAGAGGTTTTTTTTTTTTTAATTTCTCATTTATTAAGTGAATTTTATAGTGCATTTGGGAATTGTGTTACTACTCCTCCCTCCATGCATCCCAGCGATATGGAATGGAACTGCAGAGTGCCAAAATCTTAGTCATTTTTCCAGTTTTCTTGAACAGGTCAAAGTCTGAATATAGTGGTGCTTGCCGTATGAGTAGGTAGAAATGTCACATTTGCTGTATAATTAAAGAAAAATCGTCTTGTAGTTCTTTGTTAGGCTGAGACCATTTTCATGCTCTCCTGGCCAACACATAGAGGGTAATTCATGGACAAATAGTGCTCATAAATCAGAGTACTTCCTGCATATTCCCCTGTAATTGTCCAAGAGTTTTGCCCAAGTATGTGTGAGAAACAGCAGCCTGTGGGCTTTTTAAATTATTCTTTATAATGGAAGATACCATGGCTGACCATCATGCATACGAGAGCGGCAGAAAGCCCATCGTGCGCTGCATCGTCTTTTCAACATCGGTATAGTCGAAGGAGATTGAGGAGGCAGCAGTTTTAATGTGTTCATTTTGACGCTGCCCTCTAAATACCAGCTTGTCCGCTACATACCAGGTTGAAAAAAGTAACACCCACCTGAGCCAGTTCCAGCTGCGAGTCAGAGTTAGACAATTGTGGAATTACAATATGACCTGTCTTCAGATGATACCCAGCTCTCGACATCCTTATCGCAGGCTGTGGAGGTTGTATTTCAGTATCTCCCTATATTTGTTAGGGAACCCAAATTCTTTCTTTTCTGTATCTGGTCCGTTTGGTTTCCAAATAAGGTTTCACTGAGATTCAGCTGGTTCTTCTATGGGTTGGAGGAAGAAGTCTCACAAATAAGTGTCAGTAATAATTCTTCCTTTTTTTTTTTTTTTTTTCCTGTGCTCTGGATGAGCATACTGTTTCTTTTGCTGGAGAGGGTGATATGATCAGCAACATGGTTTTTTGCTCTCCCTTACCCAAGTATCCACAGTCTGACAAATGTTAGGTCTGCTGTGGTACAACATAATTCTCTTGCCTTCCCTAAAATCTCTATGATTTCCCCGTTGGTCAGCTTTCAGGTGAGCCCTCATAATACATCCTCATAACTTCAGTTTTCCCTTGCTGAGCAGCTTCTTGGAGAATGTCTTTTTCACATGCCTGTATTACAGAGCCTTTCTCTTAAATGCTCGCTTGCTTCTCTGGAGCCAGTTATGGTGTATTTTCATTATAGCAACTCTGCAATCAAGAGTTTTCAGCAAAACATTGTGGCAGATCTTGGTGATGCTCTAATGAGCACGACTGTTGGGTCATTTCTCCTCGGATTTGGTAGCTCAATCTGAAATTCCAGATTCTGGCAGTATGGCTGATTGTGTGTTGCTGACTTCTGATTCATTGCTGAAACTTCCCCATAATACCTGTAGAGAATTAGAAGCCGCCTCAAAAGTAGTGTCCAAACCCATTGATGGTCTGCAAGAAGATTCATGAAGTTCTGACTGCCTGGGGAACGTGTGTGTTTGATGTTGAGCGGACATAGGATGAGAACGGCCTAGCTGTGCTTGCGGCTGCCAGAATAGGAGATCCCATTCCTCTCTCCTGTTCCCTTGCACTGGTTTTGGGTACCTGCAGGACTGTGCAGTTGGCTGATTTACTTCTGAGCCCAGCAAAAACCAGTGTACTCCATTTTTCTGGTTTAGTTTTCTGTCGGATTAGGGCTGCAAAGCATCTCCCTGTACATTTGGGTTTGTGCCGGAGCTGGAGCAGCGGTGGTGTTGGAGCCTGGCAGAAGTGGCACCTACCCCTCGCCGCAACAGTGAGCTGTTAGACCTGCCCGACTGTGTAGCGTAACTACGGCCAGAATTGTTATCACATTAACCTTAATCTGATCTTGCTTGGGCTGCTGCTCAAAATAAAGGCTTTCCCCTATAGTGCTGGATGCAACCGTGATGCATGTGAGAGGTGAGTTGGAGCAGCTTCCTCGCCAGCTAAAACTGCTGGTGTTGGCATCGGGAAGGAGTCTGGAACCATGAGGTGGGCGTGACGTTGCTCTGTCTGGGGGCAGTGTGATTTTTTTTTTTTTTTTTTTTTTTTTAAAGAGAGTGATTTGAACTGATCATTAATATCCGCTTCCTGCAAGTGCCGTAGCCTGAGCAGCATTTCTCGCCTGTTGGGGCAGGGGACCTGTGCTCAGCTAGCCAGTCCTACCTGCTCTCAGTACCTGCCGCCTCAGGCGCTGCTTCTTGGCTTCCTGCTTGGGCTGGTTTATCTCCAAAAACTGTGTTGGCAAACTTCTTTCCAGGGGGTTCTCTGAGCAATTTAGTACAAAACCATATTCCCAGCCTCTAACCAAGCCATCTCAATAAATTCAGGGAGAAGTCCCCAGGCATTATTTCGCGTTACTACCAATGGCTGGATCTAATGTGTGACTTGTCTGTTGTCAAGACCCTTGATTTAACCCTGAGGTGGTATGCATCATTCAGGAGGGGGATGCAAATACCAAAGCCTGTTCAAAATAGTTATTGCTCAGTTTGTTTCTGATATCGAAGAATGACAAACAAAGCTGCTTTTGCCTCCATAGTGAGGAAACAGCACCAACTCCATGCATTAATCTGGGCTTTCAATTCTGTGCTAGGATATTTGTATTCAGATTCAGCAGGTATATGTAGGCTGTTGTTTTTTCTGTCGATGCTGTATTCTTTTGGGAGAAAAAAGTCTTTCCAAACTGTTACGTGATTGTTGGCGTCACTGAATCATGCAGGTAGACTGTGAGTGCTGCAGTTCTAACTAGAGGATATTCATACTTTTAAGAGGTGGAAACAATCTGTGCATTTCAGAAGAATGGGACTGTGCTGGTCTTGGCTGGGATAGAATTAATTTTCACAGTAGCTGGTATGGGGCTGTGTTTTGGATTTGGGCTGGAAACAGTGTTGATAACACAGGGATGTTTTCGTTACTGCTGAGCAGTGCTGACACAGTCAAGACCTTTTCTGCTTCTCACCCCACCCGGCCAGCGAGTAGGCTGGGGGGGCACAAGGAGCTGGGACACAGCCGGGACAGCTGACCCCAGCTGCCCAAAGGGATATTGCATACCATATGACATCGTGCGCAGCAATAAACCCGGGGGGAGGTTGGCCGGGGGGCCGCTGCTCGGGGACTGGCTGGGCATCGGTCGGTCAGTGGTGAGCAATTGTTTTCATTTGCATCGCTTGTCTGTCTTGGGCTTTATTTCTCTCTCTTTGTTGTTTTCCTTCTCATTACAATTTATTATTATTATTTTATTTTATTTCAATTATTAAACTGTTCTTATCTCAACCCACGAGTTTTCTCGCTTTTACCCTTCCAGTTTTCTTCCCTCCATCCTGCTGGGGGGGAGCGAGCGAGTGGCCGTGTGGTGCTTAGTCGCCAGCTGGGGTTAAACCACGACAGGGACATCCAGTATTGTTTCCCATTTTGGATTTGCACTGTCATCTTGCGTTTGAAGCTCAGGAGACTTTGCACTCCTGTGTACCGTTTTGCTGATGCCTGGAGACATTGTAGGTGAACCACGTATTAAGTGGTTCTTTTCTATCTCTGCTTACTTTTCTATCTGTAACCTTAGAGACATTAATGCTCACAGAGCTGCAGTGAAGCAGGTGTTATAACATGTCTTTGAACAGGACTGCACAAGAATTAGAAGACATTTAGTTGCTCTGTTTGGTTTTTTTTTCCAGATTCCAGAGACTTATTAAAGGAATTTCCACAGCCTAAAAACTTGCTCAACAGCGTGATTGGACGAGCCCTGGGCATTTCTCATGCAAGGGACAAGCTGGTGTACATCCATACTAATGGGCCAAGAAAAAAGGTAATCCTGTTGTGCTGGGGATGGGTGGCGGGTAGGTATGTTGCACATCGAGTGGGAAGTGAGCCAAGAATACTGCTAATCCTGGAAGTAACTCTTTAATAGAGAAAAGTACAGAAGTGTTTTAATTCCACGTAAAAGTTGTGTGATAATCTTTCAAACAAGAAATATTCTCACTTCATCCTGTTTCTCTTTATTTTCACATACTTTAATAGGGATATACATGTAAGTCCTGTCCCTCTCCTTTTGTGTGTGGAAGGATGGATTTTTTTCCTTCTAAGTAGCTTGCTGTCACCTGCTTTTCTCAGCAGAAAGACACATAGTCTGTGCTCAAATGTGTTGGGCTATGTACTTTGCTGCTGTAGAAAATTAAAATATATTTTAATATGTATTTTAGATCTTAGTAGGCCTAGATTTTCTTGTAGATTCTAATAGAATAAATGCCTAAGCCTAAAATGTTCAATTGCAACCAGAAAAGAAGAATTTGTTTGCAATGGAGGGAGGCTTCTAATACTACTTAAGGGCAAAATGAAATACAGACTCTTTTTTTTTGTTAGATGAAGCAGAGGAATTTCAAGCAAAGTTTGCCAAGTAGTTGGAGCACTGACTGGGATGTGAGAGGCCTAGATCCAAATCTGTGCTCTAAACTGAGCAGAAGTTCCCAACTGGTGGGTGCTCTGTGTTCAAGGGTTTGACTCCTCTTATCATACCAGCTCTCCTTCCAGAGCAGAAAGCCCTTTCCAGCTGAAGTTTAACTGTAATGTACATTCCAGGAAAAGATTCAGTTCTGATGGATTAACATTTTCCAGTAACATTGTCTAAAATTTCCCAGACAGTTTTTATTACCACATCCTTTGTAAGCATCCCTGCATTTTAGGCAATACATTAATAATGGTTACTTTAGAGTTCCTTTATTATTTGTGTTTTTGTGTTTCTTGCTTTTTCTCGAGCAGTAGTGCAGTTTCCTAACTTAAATTTTGGAATGCCATGACCAGTGCCTCATCGTTTTAGTTTCCGTAATCAGTTCGCATTCTTGTTAGCACGTAAATAGATTAACGTTGAGTGTAACTTCAGGTTAAAAAACCACCAAAACAAAACAGCAAACACCAAAAACCCCAAAAGCCAATAGAGGAGCTGTTGGAGAAAATGAGGGCTGGATACCAAAAAACAAAACACCAACCTAGAAAACGTTTGGGGACAGAAGGGCAGGTGAGACAAACTGGAGAAGTCTCGCTTGGAAGTGGGCAAGGTTTTTTCGTGAGTGCCAAGTAACTTGGCCTTCATGAGACAACTTTTTTCTCCACAGGTCTGTGCCTTTTCATGCAGAGCCCCTAGGCAAAATGCGTAGCAATTTCCTACAGTTAGATGAGATTCAGATGGCAGGCAGCCAGCCAGATGTAGGCTGTGGAAAAGTCGGGAGCCTTTTCTCTAGCCTTATAGGTGGGGTTTTCCCAGCGGACCAAAATGCCACCTTTCATCTTTGCTGCAGTAACAGGAGAGAATTCCTTAGGCATTTCCCTCCTTTGAGCCTTGCAGAAACTCAGCTGCAGCATCTGCAGGGCCAGGAGTAGAACGAGTTCTTCATTGGGAGCAATGTTTTCAAAAGGGCAGGGTTCAGCTTTCAGTATTCTTTGCCTTTGCAGGTTTTTCAGCTGCTCTCATCCAGCCGTACTGGTGTAAGAGGAGCTCTGGTGGTACTGTTACTTCTCTTAATAGCTTGTGTTGGGCAGCACATCCTGAAGGCTGGGTTCTTATGTACCCAATGAGTATGGTAGCTGCCTGTGTAACTGTGATGAAATACGCTGCTAATTAAAATGACAGCAAGGAAGCAGTTAGGAAGATTTGCTTGCCATTGCAACTGGAAATGTGTCAGAGAGTGCATCTTGCTTCTCGGGCCTGATCTGGTATGCTGCAGTGTACATAGGAACAGTTACTCTGAAATGGAATTGTTCTTGTAATGAGCTCTTGGCGTTTGATTCCTCTGAGCTGACACACTGCAGCCTGTGAAGCTCCGGCCCAGAGTACGTGGCACTGTGCTGGAAGTCAGCCTGGCTTCTGGGCCTGCCTCAGCTGTGCAGCTTCTCTGCGACTGGGTACCTCGTATCCCTTTTTCAGGCTTTTCTTTCTAAGTTACTGGAATGGAACTTCCTGTAAAGGGACTGAACAAGGAGTTTGGGTTTTTCATTTGTAGCTTCCTTCTTTGCCGGGACTTCAGAGTTGTCTGAAGTAGCTATGCTCCTGGTGGAGAAGAGAGATTGTTCTGTGCTGTCTCACTTTACTGGTTATCTTTGCTTTTCAGAAAGTCACTCTGCATATAAAGTGGCCTAAGAATGTGGAAGTGGAAGGCTACGGGACCAAGAAGATTGATGCCGAGAGGCAAGCAGCAGCTGCAGCATGTCAGCTCTTCAAGGTGAGCTTAGGCTCCTCCTTAGCTTGGACAAACAAGCTTTTAAGTGTGCAGGCCTCATCCGTTTTGGTGATAGGATTTTTGACTTTTATCTCTCTCTTTGCCTGTTCACTTTCTTAGTTGGCCTATCTGTTAATCGAGGGTAGAGGGTGAAGTCTCGAGCTGTCTGAATCCATTTGAGCTTAAAAGCCCACTTACTTCAGCCAGGCGTGAACTCCCTAAATTCTTTGAGTTCTAGTCTTTGTGCTTTATGTCCTAGACCTTAATCAGCTTTTATCTTAGTCTCAGCATCTATGGTGAGAAGTAGAGCTTCCCTCCAGTATATTTGCTGTTACTGTTCACTAACTCACACTTCTGTCAGTCTACCTGTGTGTATTTGCAAGCGTAGGACCTCCAGAGGCTCTTGTTTTCTCTTTGTGTAAGCCATACCGTGTCAATTATGTGTTCTGTTTTATGATTACTCTTTTAAAGTTACACTAGTCTGCCACTTCTTTATGGCTGGAAATAGTTGATATGCATGCACGGCCAGTGTCAAACAAGTACAGTAAAGTTCTAAAGGTCACTGTTTAAGATATGGTGTTACATAGCAGCTATCTGAGAATAAAATATAGTTTTGTCTTCAGCTCTGCCACTGACTGTTGTCTGTCACCTTGAGCAAGTGAGTTTGCTTTTGGAGTTTCCCTTTTATCTATGGAGTAGGAACAGTGATATCTTCCTACTAAGGAGCCTAGAAAAGATACTGTAGGTGCTCTGACAATGGCAGCTTTTTGATTTGCTCATAGATCAAGAAAGCTACATTAAGAAATAACTACTTAGTTTTTAAATTAAGCCTTCAGAAGTTAAGAATTGCAGCATTAAAACTAGTAGTTTCTTCAGCTGGCCTCTGTGCTTAGACTAGTTTCTTGAATCCTGTGATTAGCAAAACTTGTTTCACTGACTGACTTCATTCCACTTGAAGCATGGTTGGTGCCCATTCAATTAACATTCACTGGAAATATATTCTTGTTTTACCCTCACTAGTCAGTGTGCAACAAAAGCATTGTTTCCTGGAAGTTTTTGAAGGAAAAAAAATCCTACCTACACTTATAATATCTTTTTCCCCAAATTTTGGAAATTGCTAAGCTGTACTTTAGTTTAGAACTTAAAACCCCCAAGCCCCAACACCCTGAAACGATAGATTCAGCATGCAAAGCTTTAACTCTGGTGCTAAACCGATAACCCGACAGAAGTCCCTCACGATGGGAGGCCTTGTGCAATCATAACTATAGAAATAGCTACAAATGCTGCTTTAAATAGTCAGCAGTTCAAGAAAAGTAGTAGTGTCTAATTGGTGCAGAGAGTGTCTGAATATAGTGACTTTGAGTAGAGCAGCTAGCAAAGTGAATTCTTGCTGTCTTAGACACTCCTAAAGCACAAAATAATACAGCCTTGTCTAATATGGGGCCACTGAGAGGCCTAAAGATGCAACTTCTAATTTATTGCAGCGGTCTGGTAAGACATGGCGTGTGTTGCACTCTAGATATGTCTGGAGCTTCAGGTAAGGTTCAGTCCTAAATGTAGGTGGTAGGCCAGCAGTAACTAGGAACTCTTCTGTTTCAAAAACTGCTGGGTTAGGGAGGTCTTACTACTGCTTATAGAAATAACTGTTCCTGTGAAAAGAAAGGAGATGAACTATTCCCTGAATTCTCATCTTGTGTTATCCCAGATTATACTTGTTTAGACTAACCTTTCCAGAAAGACGCATTTCATGCTCTGAGCTGGGTTTCAAACCTTCAGAATGCTAAATATAGTTAATAGTTTGTAAAATACCAATAAATCTTGGCCCACCCTTTCTAACAAGCTATGTGATGCTAAGCAGTTGTGCTCTGGGAAGTGAGGTTAGTGAACAGATTCCCTTTCTTAAGAAAAAATGGCAGGAGGAAAGCTTTATGTTTCTGAAAGTCTCTTTTCTTTCTCTCCTTTCTGTGGGATATGAAGAAATTACTCCTGCATTTCTCTCCTTTCCCGGATGGGTCTGGTTTCCTGCAGTTACCCATAGCTGTCTCTTTACTGCAGCTAACAATGCATTTTTCTCTTGTAGGGCTGGGGTTTGCTGGGGCCCAGAAATGAGCTCTTTGATGCTGCAAAGTACCGGCTTCTCGCTGACCAGCTTGGCTGTCCCGACGAGAGGTGGTGCTCAGAGGGCAAGTGGCGCTCCAAGTCCGGACCTTCTCTCGCCGACTTGTCAACCTGCTGGCGACGGATGGAGCCGGACGATTCCATCCAGCCCATGGAACAGGGCAGGATGCCTAAAGCAATGAGGAGGGAAGAGCTGGAGGAAGGGGAGCTAGAGGAAGGGGAACTGGAGGAAGGAGAGCTGGAAGAAGAAGCAATCGATGTTTCTGATTATCTACCTATGGCACATCAGGATGCTCGAACCCCAGGCAGAGATGCAAGGTATGTCTTCTCTGATAGCTGTTAATCCGGGGCAGTAAAGAAGAGAAACTTTTCTTTGTAGCTGATGCACCCCTGCAGTTCCACACAGTTGAGCTGCAGCTTCCTACGTTGCTGGTGTGGCCTGTCGATGGGCCCAGCACTGACTGCTGTACCATTCTCTACGCGAGCAGTAGTGGGGCGGCCTCGTCTCGTACCTGGCTATCATCACAAGGGAATGCACAGGCATCTCCTGGAGTCTTGCCCTTTGGATAGACTGCTGCCTGCTTGTTACCCACCTTTCTTATTCTTTGCCCAAAGAGATTTCCATTCCCAGAAATTGTGCATGTGCACTTAGACCTTTTTTGACCACCCTGGTTTTGAGGGCAATATTAAATCTGCTCCTTTTCATCACCATAGCTGCTTGCTTGATTTCATATTTTATGAGCACAAATCTTGGATTTTTAATACTCAACAGGAATAAGATCCGTAAGGACCTGATGGTGGTGGTTGTGTTTAGGGATGCTCTTTGGATTCAGAATTATGTATTTATTAAATCTGTTAAAATTTGTTGATGCTATCTGGTTTGTAGTGCTAGTGTAAAGGTTTGATTGCTTTTTAGTAGGTGGCTTTACTGAGCTGGGTGATTGTTCTGTGACTGACAGATTTTAGTAGCAAGATGCAACTTGACTTTTCAGATGACCAAAATTATCTGTGCCTTTAACTACTCAGTTTCAGACCTCAGTAGCAGACCTGAAGGGAGGTGGGTCTGAGCACAGAGTGGATATTTGTATATCAAACTGTTCTCATCTTCCATCTAGCCGAGGAGGGAGTTCGATTGAAATGACAGACGACAACACTGCCATCCGTGCCCTGACGCAGTTCCCACTTCCCAAAAATCTCCTGGCCCAAGTGATTCAGATTGCAACCTCTTCCTCCACAGTCAAGGTAAGGTGCTGTTTGACCTCTGCCAGGGACGAAGCTCAAAGTCTCCAGCTGGAATCACTTTGGATGCTTTTTTTTTGGGCAGCTGAGAACTAGGGAGAGAAGGGAAGTTAAAACTAGGCCTAGAAAAATCAGCCTGAAGAGCAAGGAAAAGACTTTGTGGTGAGAATTGAGGAAATGTCTTAATAGAAGCATGAGGAATGTTGTTACT
Source organism: Mycteria americana (assembly GCF_035582795.1). NCBI lineage: Eukaryota > Metazoa > Chordata > Aves > Ciconiiformes > Ciconiidae > Mycteria > Mycteria americana. The sequence continues at coordinate 1,038,509 of NC_134366.1, read as the reverse complement.
TGAGGCCAGGGCAATAGGGGAGCTGCTGTCTGTATGAAGGAGAATATTTTCTGAGGTGATAGGTTTGCATTTTCCCCATGTATCTGCAAGAAACAGAAGTTTGTGTTACTCGGAGCAATGTGTAATTTCTGTGCTGATGGAATCTTTCCATAACTTGATTCTTGCCAGTATCTGGTGATCTTCCTCCTCGGTATGTGTCACTCACCTCCTTTCTAGACCTCATGTACTTAGCAAACAGGAGCTGTGCTCCAACCCGTAGGCTCTTGATGATGTTCTTCACACAGGTGTCCGCACTCACTTCTGCTTAGCCAGTGCCTTGTGAGCTGGGGGGGGGTGGAATTCAGTGCAGTAAACCTGTTCTAGTGCATTGTTAAAAAAAAAGAAACAAAAAACCCCAAAATAAATTAAAAAAAAACCCCAACAGCTTAAGCTCTGCTTAGAAATACTGGGGTGTGTTTGAAAATGCTTGCCTATTTATGTAGGCTCTTAACATCTCCCCCAGTCTGTCTGATGCTGTTTATATGCCTTTTAGGAATACATGCAGTTCCGTACAGTAGGCACCAAGACCAAGATCTGCAAGCTCACACTCCGCTGGCCCTGTCCGATGACTTTTGCTGCCAAGGGCCGTCGCAAGGTGGAGGCAGAAAACAAAGCAGCGGCACTGGCCTGTCAGAAGCTTAAGGTAAGCACACACGGCTCCTACATCCCATGTCTAATGTGTCTGTGAGTAGAGGCTCCTGGCACCTGACTTACTGTATTTGAGCCTAATGGGGTGATGCCTGAAACTTTCTGATCTTTGACTTCATGCTTAATAAACACGTATTTCTGAACCTTAGGATTCGGTCAAAACTGCTGTTGTACCCCTCTAGTGTCTAATCTGTGATGACCCCATGAAGGCTGTTCTGCTTGTTTTGAGCCCTCGACAAAGTGATGTGTAGGGATGACCCTGGAAGTGTTAGCCTGTCCTCTTGGCCACCTTGCTGCTGTCTAACTAAGACAGACTATCTTCTCATTCTTGCAGGTGGACTAATCCAGACGTATTGCTGCAATAGTTTTGCTGCAGACTCTAGAGTCAGCAGAGGGGAAGTCCAAGCAATAGCGTAGGACTTACTGAATTGGCACGATATACCAGAACCATAGCAAGAGAGTTAACCCAGCCCTTGCAGGAGGGTTTTGTCAGATATAATTGTGGCTGCCGTTTCTTTGATGGGTCTGTTTAAGACCTTCTTGTGAGCGTTGTGTTGGGGGCAGGTAGCAGTTGGCTCCAGTGTGTCCATTTCCCCAGAGTTGAGATGGGATCATGTCTTGTTTCTTGCTGTGGCAAAAGCAGGAAGAGATGAATTTGGAATATGGGGTAAGGAGTTAGCCTATCCGAACGTGTAGGACCCATGTGTTCTATATACCAGCACTTCGTATGCAGCAATCTTGTCTCTGATCGTGTTGTTTGCCTCTTCTTTTGCAGAGCCTTGGCTTGGTGGACAAGAACAACAACCCTCTCAGCCATGCTATGTATAACATGACTTCACTCCGGGAGCTTGGCGAGAACCAGAGGAAACCCTGCCACATCAAAGTCCCTGAAGCTACCCTGCGCAAGATTGAGAACTATCTGAATCATGTAAGGCTTGCTCAGTTCTCTGAGAACCACCTTTGGCTGATCTCATTTAACTTCAGGAATTGCACGTGCCTTGAGAGCTTCATGTCAAAACGTTCAGGGAATTCGTAGCTTGATAGTTTGCCACAAAAACTGATCGGTCTCTGCTGACCTTTGGGGAAGGGAGACTGACCTCTGCCGACTTTTCTGGGCAGTGGGCTTTCTCTGTAAGCACCTCTGACATTTGCCTGTATTGTTTGGCTTTTGAGGTGTTACGGAGTGCAGTTTTGGTTTGTGTGTAGCCTCCTTTGCGGGCTTATGAATGCTGCCTTGTGCAGGTGTTGGTTCCATCAAACTCTGGTTGTGCCTTGTAGCTTTACAAGGGCCGGGTGCCGGTACTTGCACGTTTCCCTTGGGAGTGTCTCTCGCAGTATTGTACATTAGTGGTGGGTGCAGTTCCCCAGGCACCTGGTGGTGCTTTCACCCAGGAAATCCCTCTTCCTGGTGGACCAGTGGTGAACAGACACCCATGGGAGCTGAAGCAGTGCTGAGACAGGGTTCCTTAGGAGCGTTCCCTGTCAAAGCAGGAGTTGGTGCTAAGATAAGATGAGGTTGAGCATAGCTCAGGTACAAATGTGTGTAGCTTATTGAAGTCATTGAAAATAATGCCCGTGTTTGGAAGTTGGCAAGTCACTGATGCAGCACTGATGCAGTACTCTTGGGCCTGAACAGTGAAGATCTTGGGCGGTATTTACAGTGTCTTACACATACTGTAAAATAAATGAAGCAGTAGTGAATGTCCTAGAAAGCCACGACTGTGCCTAAGACAGCAGCCGCTTCTGAATGACCTGCTGTAAGTGACTGAACTAAGGGCTAGGAAAGTTAGAAAAACAGCGGCATCTTGAAGGAACTTGGTCTGCCGCCCATGCTTACACAGACATGAGCTGTCACACCGTGCATGGAAGGGATGGCTTTGTGAATAAGGCTGAATCCAAAAGTACTGATTCGTAGCTGAACTTTTAATCCTGCAAACATCTGGGCCAATGCTTTGATTTGTGTTCTAGATAATTCCTGACCTGTTGTTGCTCCTTTTAGTTCTTCCCATGGGATGTGGGACTTCTGTTTTGCCAAGATAGAATATTTCTGGCTTAGCTGAACGCTTATGTTTTGTGCAAGTTACATGTCTGGGCTTACTGAGGGAGAGAAGGGTGGTGGTGTAACTTGATAGTTTCCAAAAGTTGTCTTTGAGGGGCCGTTGCATCACTTGCATGCAGTGTAGCCACTGACTTGGGGAGCTTAAGTTACTGGTTTGTGCCTGTCAGTTCAGGCATCAGTGCTAATACCTCTCTTAAAATAGGGGACGCAATGAGGAAATGCAGGGAGCTGCCCAAGTTAATTCTCACTTTAAGTAACCTCAATTCAGAATATAAGTGGCTGAGTTACCTAAAATCTGAAGAGACTTCGGCAGAGCTTCGTGGTCACTGCGAAGCCAGTCTGGCTGAGTCTGTTCCACGCGCTTGTTTCTTTCTGTCCTTCTCAGGACTGGTACTAATCTTTTTGTCCCTGCCAACTTTCTCCATCTCTCCCAGTATCCAGTGGACATCAGGGAATCCAGGCCCCGGATTGCTGATGACATGATGAACCTGAGCAAGGAATCTGGTGCGATAAGTGATGCAATCACGGGGAAGACATATATACCCATGTTGGAAGCAGAGGAAGTGCGCCTTAGCCAGAATCTCCTGGCCCTCTGGAAAAGGAGAGGATCCTCGTGGCAGGAGAGCCACCCACTGCCAGTAGATCCTCACAAGGACACCATCCTATCAGCCATTGAGCAGAACCCTGTAGTGGTAATAGCAGGAGACACAGGCTGTGGGAAAACCACAAGGATCCCTCAGCTCCTGCTGGAACACTACATCCTGGAGGGACGTGGCGCCCGCTGCAATGTAGTGATCACCCAGCCAAGGAGGATCAGCGCCATCTCGGTCGCCCAGCGTGTGGCACAAGAGTTGGGTCCCAACATGAGGAAGAATGTGGGCTACCAGGTGCGACTGGAGAGCAAGCCACCCGCCAGGGGAGGAGCCCTGCTCTTCTGCACCGTGGGCATCCTGCTGCGGAAGCTGCAGGGGAACCCCAGCCTGGAGGGTGTCAGCCACGTCGTGGTCGATGAGGTCCACGAGCGAGACGTCAACACTGATTTCCTGCTCATCCTGCTGAAAGGCATCCAGAAGCTCAACCCTGACCTGCGCCTGGTCTTAATGAGCGCCACAGGAGACAATCAGCGTTTCTCGCATTACTTTGGGGATTGCCCTGTGGTCAAGGTGCCGGGTTTCATGTACCCCGTGAAGGAGTACTATCTGGAGGAGATCTTGGCCAAGCTGGGCCGGCACCGACACCGGCACTATGAGATCAAGGTGGGTATGCAGCGTGGTGGTGAAGCTGTTTCCCTTGGATGAGGTGCTGACTTCTGGCATATCAGCAGGGGAGAGCTTGGGCCTGGAATTGGTCCCTCTTTCCTGTGGTGGTTGGACAGCGTTTGCTTAGCTTTAATTCCACATCAACCTTCATGAGGTAAAGTCAGCTTAGTAGAATCCCAGAGTATTTTGATTAAATTATGGATAAAGATGACTTCAGATTTGGGTCTCAGTTACTTTTGTCCCTCTTTAATGTGAAGTTTGTTTATGTTTGAGTAAGCTAACAGCTCATTGTACTTGTGTATGCCTATACGTAGATGCAGACTTGAATGTGTGCAAGCCTGGTCCAAGACTAGGATGCTTATGGCTTACAGCAGTCTGTTACCTAAGCGCTCACCGTCCTGCATGACTGAATTCCCTGATTGCTGCTTTTTGCAACTAGTCTTACTGTTCCTCTGGAAAATGCCCTCCAGACATGTACTCTTGGCTGTGGTGGGTAATCTTACTTCAGTTGTGGGTCATGGAGTCACAGAATTGTTGACGTTGGCCAGGACCTCTAGACATTTTCTAGTCCAGCCTGCTGGACTAGAAGCTGTCAGCCCATTTCTCCATTCTGTAGAGGTGCCTCCCTACAACCATCTGGTGTATCAGCCACTTCTCCCAGTTTCATATCATCAGCAAACTTGCTGAGAGTGTCCCATTGCCTTCAGGGCAATCTTCCCGTCTCTGCTCTGGCTGGGATTTTCACCTGTGCTTTTTAAGCTGGCCTGATAGGTATGTTCCAAATTACGGAGAGATACAAAAGCTGCTGCTCTGTGCCTGGTGGATTTGAAGTCCCAGGTGCATATGGCACAGTTTTGTCCCCAAAAATTTCATGTTAATTTTTGTTGCATGCTGTTTGGTAGAGGTACACAAATCTGTTAGCTTCAAAGTCTGGAGAACGGGAAAGGGACTGTATTTTCTCACTGCACAGCAGAGGAAACTGGCAGCAGTTGTGACCACAGCAGGTTCCAGATGGAGCCAAAACCAGGCTCCTGAGGTTCCTGGCTCCTAGTCCTGGGCAGGCTGTCCAAGTATTTGCTCTCTCCAGAAGATGCTCTGGGAGGCTGCGTGCCTTTCTGCTGTCTGCTAGATTGCTGCTCATTTATCTGCGTGTGTCCTCCTGTTTTATCCAGCAATCAGATGACGAATGTGTCCTTGACCTTGATCTGATCACTGACCTCGTACTCCAGATTGATGCCCATGGAGAACCAGGTAGGTTCTGCCTTGCCCCCTTGCTCTCTTGCCTTTTGTTGGGGGGGAAAAGTGAACCCTGCAGAGCCCAGACCCTTTGCAGAGAAAATATGATGCTGAGCTGACTTCCGCAAGGCCACCTTGAGTTCCTGTTGGACTGAGTGGTCTCGAGCAGTGTGGCATGAGCTAATTCTGAGTCTTTGGCTAAGACAACATCTGAGTCTTCAGTGTCTCGGTCTTAGTGTCCTGAGATACAGCTGTTCCTGGGGTGAGGGGCAAGACTTGTCTGTGCTCCAGTGTTTGCAACATTGTGCTGCACAATTTAGTTATTTTTCTGTATTGGAGACCCATCCCTGTTAAATATCTTTGCCTGGGAGGTGATGTTTTTGTGAGGAAGGCAGGACTCTCAGATGACTTCTAAAAGTTTTAAGCATTTCAAAGCTAGTAGAAGGTATTCACTCTCAAACTACAGGTAGCCTGGTTTCTTTCTGCCTTTAAAACCTTGCCTTAACGACTTCACAGAAGCAGATAGAGCACAGCAGGTATGACGTCTAGATGAACGTTCCCCTGGGTCTGACTTCCCATAATGGCTGTATCTGTCATTTGTTCACGATAAGTATGATGCAGGTTTCCTTAGCGATCAGCTGGCAGGGGGCATCGCAGACCAAGGCCCTGCTTTTCTTTAGGTTTCTTGGGATAAAGGTTGCTGTGGGCTTGGGGAGATAATGGCTGTCCCTTCTGTACAGCAGAAACAGTTTCTGTGTCTCCAGCTGGGGAAAAGCACTTGGATTTCTAGGTCGCTTGTTCTTAACTCTTGCTCTGTTTCAGGTGGGATCCTCTGCTTCCTCCCTGGTTGGCAGGAAATCAAAGGAGTGCAGCAGCGCCTGCTAGAGATGCTCGGATCTCAGAACAGCCGGTACCTCGTCTTACCAGGTGAGATGGCAGTGCCAGACCTTTTCTCCCCGGGATTCAGGAGAATGGATAGGCCAATTGACTTGATGAGCCCCTTCAGCTGTTGCACTCTGATACAGAGCAAGCTTGTACGCTCTGATGTACGTACCTGTTGTGTAATTGTGCATGTTGAGCATGAATAACTCCTCCTAGCAGGGGCCATCCAAATCTGTATGGGATCAGAGAAACTGGCTTCCTGTTTGCCTCCAGCGATTCAGAATTAGGCAAGGAGGAAACTGCTAAATTCTGCATTGCTGTAGCTGCATGCTGAGCCTACATAGCAAAGATCTTCAAGACCTGTTTTGTGGGATGGAGGTGTGCTCTCTAGCTCAGCTTTGATTAGTGAATGTAATGTTCTCTATCCCAGGAGGGAAGTTTATAACGAAAGCCGGTATTACTCTGCAAGGCTGTAGGATTTTTGGGGCTGGTTTGTTTGGGGTGGGTTTTTTTTTTTTAACAGTCTTCCCTATTCAATGTCAAATAAGGCCAGCCAGGAGCACAACTTTGAGCAGCTCAGTTGCTAATAAATGCAGGTGTTTTGTGAAAACTGCATGTTCTTGTGCTCCCCCGCTGTTCTGCGCGGTTGCTGGGAATTTCTCTGCATCCCTGATCTGTAATAGGGCAAATATGGTTTTTGCGTATGTTATACCTAAAAAAGAAGAGTCACAGGCCCTTGCTGATAACCGTTTTTGACCAAGTGAAACCAAATGACAATGAGGATACCCCATTCCCCTGCCCCATAGGCCTTTTGAAAAGTGGGAGCTGCCAGAACTGGACTGTGGGAGGGAGTGGGACTCCTGCTTGGGGCCCAGGGATATTCTGGTGGTGCTGTTAGCCTCTCTGGGATGGGAGGTGATCAGAGCTCCTGCTGATGTTGAGCCATACGTTGAAGCAACTGAAATGAGGCCTTCCCTAATGATGTGTGGAAGATTTTGCCTGGGGTCTGGCTGGCAGGAAACTGCTGACAATGACCATCAGTATTACAAGTGCTGTCCCCATCCCTGTCCCCCATTTCTGGAAGTGGGAGGTGATGGTACAAGAGGGCTGAGAATCTCTGCCCACCCTGGCTTTGTACTGCAAAGCAGCTCAGCAGGGCAGGACTGACTGTTTTTGATCTCCTAGTGCACTCCAACATCCCCATGATGGACCAGCAAAACATCTTCCAGCGGCCTCCACCTGGCGTCAGGAAGATCGTCCTGGCCACCAACATCGCCGAGACCTCCATCACCATCAATGACATTGTCCACGTGGTGGACAGTGGCACGCACAAGGAGGAACGCTATGATCTAAAGACCAAGGTACTGATGTTTTCTCGCCTCTAAGTGTATTTGGGACGTACTGGAGCTAATGGATGTTTTCAGGGCAACATTTGAGATGCCATTAATTGGATGATAGAGCTGCTTCCCATTTGGCCCTTGGGGCACTGGCACTGTGTCCCTGCTTGGAGACAGAGTGTTTGACTTGTCATTCAGAGAGCGTTTGCCTTCACCAACCTCCCTGCCAGGCTCCCCATCGACTTCTGCTGAACAGGCAGAAGGCTGGTGTCTTCAAAGAAAGTTAAGGCAAATCCTGCTCCCTTCCTATCTCTCTGTTACACCGTCTAACATCTGTAGCTTTTCCATTTGCCTTCTGCCTTTTTCTACGATTTCATCGTAAACTGCTCTTGTTTGAAGCTATCTTGACCCCAGGGCCACGTTTCTGGCGGTGTTGCGCCCTGCGAAGGCTTTTGTGCGTACACTTTCATAACAACGTGAAGGCAGCTGTGCCGCTGTTGCTCTTGGAAGAAGGGATTCTGGCTATACACTGCTGCCCCCTTCCCTCCCTGTGCTAGAACATCTTACCGGGCCTGATGGCCATTCACACCTTGGAACAGTTCTAGTTTAAAAACAACCCTTTTATATTTGCCCAGTTTTAACCCAGTTCGTCTCACAATGCAGACCCTGCCTGTGCTAGCATGCGGCAGGACTGGCCTGGGGGAGGCAAGGACCACGCTTCGCTGGCAGCTCCCAGCAGGGCAGCATGATGAGGCCCTGGGGAGCGCAGTGATGTGGAGCCAAGGCAGGTGTCCAGCAGATGGCATCAGGGTCTCATCCATGCACTGAGCGGCTCAGGCCTTCACGCTGCTGCTTGCTGGAGATGGGCTTTGCAAGATGCAGGAGAGTGGGAAAGGCTTCCCTTGCCCTTTAGTGAGATGGTTGATCAGTCGTGAGGAGTTTCTGAGGTCTGTGGACGGGATGGTAGGCTGCATTTAAACACAACAGAGAGCCGTGAGAGCATTCATGCCTAATCCTCCTTCTCTTAGGTGTCCTGCCTGGAAACGGTGTGGGTGTCCAAGTCAAATGTGGTGCAGAGGCGAGGGCGTGCTGGCCGCTGTCAGTCGGGATTTGCCTATCACCTCTTCCCTCGCAGCCGCCTGGACAAGATGCCAACTTACCAGGTTCCAGAGATCCTACGCACCCCACTGGAGAACCTGGTGGTTCAGGCCAAGATCCACATGCCAGAGAAAACGGTAAGCACAGCACATGCCTGCAAGACCGCAGCTGACTGAACCAGCAGGATGCGGCCTGCCTGGTGCCGGTTCCAGAGATGCGATTTGACCGCAAACATGAGTAGGAAAACCCCAAGATGCTGATGACTTTAGTTCTTGCTTTCCTAAATGCAGTGCTGTCTAGGGAAGTTAAGACCGGGAAACGTATACATTACGTAGATTACAGAGTGTGTCTAAAAGACTCTGCAAGAATGGAGAGGGCTGAGCTCATATCCCTGTAGGCAAACAAAGAGGGAGCTGTGTTGCAGTCTGGGGCCCTGGGGCAGGGCAGTGGGCTCCCCGGGGCTCTCCCACACTCCTCTATGGGAAACATGCCTTTTTTTTTAATCTTTTCCCTTCCCCCCCACTGCGTTGCAGGCGGTTGAATTTCTCTCCAAGGCTCTGGACAGCCCTGACATCAAAGCTGTGGATGAAGCAGTGATCTTGCTGCAGGAGATAGGTGAGCTAATGCTGTGTCCTGGTGTGGGTGGGATGGAAACATGTTTGCTGTCTAAACATGGGAAGTGGGAGTTGGCACAGGATCCTGTGGGACAGACTGGGCAGGATTGTCCCTAGATAGGGATGGCAGCTGACGGGGACTTCCCAAAACTCACACGTTGCGGTGCTATTTTATTTCCCATGCTGCTTTGTGCAACAACTGGGAAGAACTTCCCAAAGTTTAGAAAAAGAAAGGGGGGGGAGGGCAGAGAAAGAAGAAAAGCTGGGATCTGGAGTTCATGGCTGGGGTCTTGTGGATTGTCATCTGGCTGTTACAGCCTTTTCTTTGGCCTCGGGTCAGTTAGACCTGGGAGGTTCCGGGTGCTTACTGCAGGCACCTGTGCTGTGTGCCTCTTCTGGAGGTTATACCAAATCTTGCAAGCCCAGCAGCAGGTTCTCCTGGCAGCTCCCCGAAGCCACTGGCCACCACTTTGGCCCCACTTGGTGCTAATGGGTGCGTCTGTTGCAGGCGTGCTGGACCAGCGAGAAGCCCTCACCACTTTGGGCAAACGCCTTGCCCAGATCTCCACGGATCCTCGGCTGGCAAAGGCCATCGTCTTGGCGTCCATCTACCGTTGCCTCCACCCTCTGCTCGTCATCGTTTCCTGCCTCACGCGGGACCCCTTCAGCAGCAGCCTGCAAAACCGTGCAGAGGTGGACAAGGTGAGGAGCCCCTCCTTAGAGGAAGGTAGAAAGCAGGTCGGGAAGGGGCTGCCGCTTGGCTGACACGTGTGTCTGTCTCCCAGGCCAAGGCTGTTCTGAGCCGGGAGAGCGGGAGCGATCACCTCGCGTTTGTCAGAGCTGTGGCAGGCTGGGAGGAGGTGCTGAGACGCAGAGACAGTCGTGCCAGGGATAACTACCTGCAGGACTATTACCTGTACGGCCCCAGCCTTCGCTTCATCAATGGTGAGTCCCAGAGGCCTGCTTCTCCCCTCTGTCCCCTGAACAGGCTGACGCACTGGTGAAGAACGTGGTGCAGAAATGGGGTAGAGTGGGCAGGTGACTGCTGGAGTGGGCGCAGGTTCTGGCTTTGGCACTCGGGAGTGCCAGGGAGACCGCAGGCAGGACCCGTCTCCTGCCCTAGCACCGAGGCTGAGCCTCTAAGGCCGGAGCTGGTGCTGCCCTGCTGAGGTTTTCATTCACAGTGGGGCAAAGAAGAGGGTGAATCTCACTCCCTGGGCTGTCTCCTCCCTGTAGGCCTTGTCAAGCAGTTCTCCGAGAACCTCTACGAAGCCTTCCTGGTGTCGTCCCCATCTGACTGTACCATGCCTTCGTCCGTATGTAACCAGTACAGTGAAGAGGAAGAACTGGTCAAGGGAGTCCTCATGGCTGGGCTCTACCCCAACCTCATCCAGGTACTGGCTCCCTGCTCTGCTATCACTATCCTGGGCTTGCTGGTCGCTGCAGGTAGCACAGGGAAGCACGGAGGTGCCAGAGACGCTTGTGCTCTCTTGGGAGCGTGTCCTAGGCGGGCTGCCTGCTTGTGCTTCTGCGTGCTGCTCCAGTGCTGTCCCTGGATCCCTCCTTGTGAGGAGCGGCCCCCCCAGCCTGCGCAGGTCCATGCTTGGGGTCTTGTAGCTTGGTCTGGGAGCCATCGAGGCGGCATCGTCCTCCTCCTGTTTGCTGCCCCTTGCATGGCGTTCGGTGACTGCCAGGTCTGGTCACCCCCACGCGTGTGCTCCGCTTAACACAGCGGAGCTTCTGGAAGCAGAGGAACATCCTTGTCCCTACACGCACGTAGGAGAGACAGTTGTGGGGAAAGGCAGGCTGGCTGCTTGTGGGCAGTGCCTGCTGGTTGTGCAGGTGTTTGAGATGCTCTTCTCGTTTCAGGTGAGACAAGGCAAAGTGACCCGTCAAGGGAAGTTCAAACCCAACAGCTACGCGTATCGGACAAAGGCTGGCACCGTTCTGCTCCACAAGTCAACAATCAACAGGTGGGTGATCTGCGTACGTCTGCGACCATGGGAGGACGGGGACCCCACACCGTGCGCTTCACGGCACCAGCCGGCTGTGCTGAGCACCCCGGCGCTGCCTCCGACGCGTGTGCCGGTACCGGAGTACAGCACGCCTGCCTGTGGTTGACGAAGCTGTTCCCCTGTGCAGGGAGGCGTCCAAGCTGTACAGCCGCTGGCTAACATACTTCATGGCAGTGAAGTCCAACGGTGGGGTGTTTGTGCGGGACTCCTCCCAGGTCCACCCACTGGCCGTGCTGCTCATGACCGACACAGATATCCACGTCCGAGGTGAGTGCTGCAGCAGCTGCCGGGCTGAGGCGTCCACCCACACCTCCTCTTGTGCCGCTGCAGGCTCCTCCTGCCTCGCCTGGCACCCCAGGCACCCCGCTCCTACAGCCGTACCACAGGCTGGGGGGCTGCAAGGTGGCTGCCCCTCATCTCTCTGAGCAGCTCTGCTGCTTCCCTTGGCCCGCTGTCTTCCCCTGCTTTCTAAGCCTCTTGCTTTGGACGGGGTGTTGCTGTAATGGGGCCCCAAAGGCGATGATTTGTGAGCTGTTCTCAGGTGTAGCTCTCCAGGGAGACAAGGGAACCGAGCCACAGGCGGGCTGAGCAAGCAGGCTTGTGCCTGGAGGCTCGTCCCTGGGGAATGAGGAGTTGAGCTGGTCTTCAGCCACGGCTGGCGTGTGGGGAGGAGCGAGCCCTTCTCCCCGTGGATGTGTTGCTTTAGCCCGTGGGTTTTTGGCAGTGCTGCAGTCGGTCTCTAGCCCTCCAGCTCAGACGGGCTGTGCAGTCAGTCACCCTCTGCGGGAAACGGTGGGAGGATCCCAGTGTGACGGGTCAGAGTGCTGCCTGGCTTTTGTGGGAACCGTTTGGCCCCGTTGAGTCCCCGGACTCTGGGATAAATGAGCGTGGGGAGGACCTGCGCTGCCCCGGCTAATGGGGGTGGCGAGGGCCGAGCGGCCAGCCCAGGCTGGAGCAGGTCAGCACCGTTCCTGCTTCTCACCTCCTCTCTTCTTCCCACTAAGATGATGGCTGGCGAGCAACAGTCTCCCTGACAGACAGTGATCTCCTGGTGCTGGAGGGAGACTCCTACACCATCCGCCTCCTGCGTGATTTCCGTGTGTCGCTCTCCAAGATGGTGGAGACGTGCCTGTGCTATGAGATGGCAGCCATCCCTGGGGACCTGCACCACCAGCACAGCCAGCTGCTCGACATCCTGGTGGATCTGCTCAAAGGCCCTCCTGGCAGCTTTGGCGCTTAGGCAGAGCTGGAGGATTGTGTGGGGACTTGTAATTTGTATAAAGATGTTCACAAATGTTTATTTAAATAAAGTTCTATTTATCCCTTGTGAAGTCATCTCTCTCCATCCTAGAAGATTAATGTTGTCTGAATCTCCTGCTGTCGGCTCCGTGCATGGTCACCGCGTAGGAAGAACCAGCGCAGTACCGCCTGGAATGGACTGGAAGTGCCGACGGACCCTGGCGTGAGCTTCGTGGACACCCACCTCCTCCGCTCTTAACAGCGTCAGTCCCTGAACTGGAAAGCCAAGGACACAGCTGCTGCGGGCCGTCCTCTGCCCCATCCCCACAGGGCCGGGCTGGAGCAGCTCTGGTGCGAGAGCTACTCCCGGCTCAAGAGAAGGACGGACGTCTTGGCTTGCGGCTGTGCCTGCTCCGGGGGCTGGGGCCGGGCAGAGCGTGGATCCAGCAGCTCTGGCGCAGGGTGGTGATCGTTGTCGTCTTCGCTCTCCCGGCGGCCCGAGGACGTCGGAAGGGAGGAAGCCCGGAAGGCGCCGGACGGACGTGACATTCCACGCGGGATCTCCGAGCCTCACAGCGGGGCCCTGCCACCCCACAGCGCGAGCGCAGTCGTGGCGTTATGAGTGTGAGATGTGACTTGTCGTTCCTAATCTGCCTGTACTTTTTGTCCTCTTGCGTTATTTTTTTTTATTATTATTATTTCTTGTTCTCCCTACGTCAAGGAGGCCGGATCCCTGTAACTTGTGCAACACAGGATGTGATTGTAGATGCCAGTCTGCCTGTGAGCGCTTTCTCCTGCGGGAAGCCAGGAGCATAGGCACAAAATTCTTTGTTTTCTATGAACAGGGACCATATTTCTGTGGAAGGAGGATTGTGACAGGCACAGCATTAAATGAGAAAGCTGGAGTTTAAATCCCAGCTTTGCCTTGGATTCCCTGTCAAATGAAGACAGTGACCTACCTCACAGGGCTGTTGTGAGGCTTCAGTAATGTTTGTAACGCATGTGAGCCCTCGGGCTGGACAGCGCGGGAGAGGAACAAGTACTTCACACTCGCTTTGCAGGCGCTGGGGGTAGCGAAAGGGTTGTGCCCTCACAGGGTGCAGGGGGAAGCATCGCAGGGCTGCGAGTGCTGCTGGAGGGAGGGGCGGCTGTGGCTTTCCCCCGCAGCTGAGCAAAAGGCAGTTGCGGGGCCTGGGATCATTTGTTTTTGTTCACCATTTCTTATGCTCTTTGTATCTGAAATCAATGCGAGGTTTGACCGCACCAGCCGGGCCGTGCTCCGCCGTGCTCTGCTGGGTCGTGGAAGGGGCAGACGGCCGTCGGCTGAGCGCGGGTGCGAGGCTGAGGCTGTTTCTGCACATGGGGACGATGCCAAAGGGGGTCCTGCCCTGGCAGCGTCCGCCCCGCACTCGGGCCGGGAGCTGCCTTCCTCGGGGGCCGCCGTTTGGTTCTCCCGGTTGTTCTCTACTAAGATTTAAGTTACTCGTCATGGGCTTTAAGGGAGCTGTGGTCTCTGCCATCTGAACTGATGTACTGCAGCGGGGTGCGTGCGGGAGCCCCACGGCTCCAGCGGCTGGGGGTGAAAAGCACAAGGGCGAGGGGCTGTGGGGGCTTGTGGCCGACTCCAGCAGCAGGAGCCGGGGCTGGAGGCGTTTCTGTTCTCCCCGAGCCTCCTGGCCCCGCTCGGCCAGGCCGTGGTGGATGAGCCAGCGCGGGGCCCTGGGCGTCCTGCAGCCTGTGTTCACTCGAAACTTTTCATCTTCATTTCACTTGCTTGAGGTTGTCACTATTATTTGACCAGTGTTTGTTTCTTTTGGCCTGTATAATGGGCAGTATGGTTTTCCCTTCCAGCAGGTTTAAAAAAAAAGAAAAAAAAGAAAAAAAAAAAAGACTAAGCTATTGTCTAAATGGTTCAGAACTAGTGTGATATTGGGATACTTCAGTGGCTGTTATGTGATACTGGATCTTTTTACAACATAGATTAAAGACAATAAAAAGGGATAGAGTAGTAACTGCCTCTGTCCTCTTCATTCTTTTTTTTATATCTATTTTTTTTTCAATAGCTGAGTAAAGTCTGAAGCATTTTGCTGCTTTTCCTGGGCTGGGGCTGCTCTTCCTCTCCCGGGCTGCCCCGCCATGTCCTGTGAGACCCAGGAGCTTCGTGGCTGTGCGTCCCTGCCCGTCTCCGAGCTCGGGCAGAGGGGAAGCAGCCGTGTTCAGTGGGGGTCCGGCGTTAGGGGGTGCAGGGGGCAATGGGTGGGGAAGGCACAGCGCCGGAGTGCTGCGGAAAGGGCCCAGCGGCGCGGGTGCCTGCTGTCAGTTAAAGCCTTCATGAGCCAGGGGCGAGCTGAAGGCTCCGAAGGGGACTCGCAGGCAGCCCCCAGGCCGCCGGGCTGACAGCAGCCGGCCGGGCACGGAGGCACCCAGGAGCACTTGAGCAGGTCCTGGTGCTGCTGGTGCCCGGGGGAAGCACCGCAGCCGTGGCTGCCAGGGGCGGGGGAATTGCCGTGGCAGGGTTCAGGAAGCAGGGCAGGAGCTGGCTGCTGCTGCTCCAGGCACAGGGACTTGGGCGAAGCCTCTCTGGGCGGCCAGTGGCCCCGAGTCAAAACCCTGTCAAGGGCACGGCCATTTGGGATCTCAGGCCACGTCTGTCCTGTGTGCTAAGCCTGAACCAAGGCAGAAAAACCTTGCCTTTTTTTTTTTTTTTAAGAGCGGGCAGGGGGCAGCTGCTGCAAGGGGTGTCCCCGTTTAGTCACAGCGTGTACAGGACCATGCTTCCCCCAGAGCCAGGCTTGGCTGCTGCTGGAAGAGGAGCCAGGTGGGATGGGCAGACAGAAGAAACCCCCAGGCTGGTGCCAACGCAAACCGTGGGTGTGCCTGCGGCTCTGCACATGGCCCCCAGCAGCTGCCAAGGGCTCGTCTGGGCCACGGGGAGGTGGCAGGCCAGTGCCTGGTGTGAGCCCCAGCAAGCTGGAGGAGCTTGAGCTGAGCTCAGGCTGGAGGAGCAAAGCCAGGGAAGGGAGAATTTTCCAGTGGTTGAAGCCATCGGAGACAACAGAATTGCTTCACCCCCTTCTTCGTGCCTTCTTCTGCCACCAGTGGGACATCAGGTGGCTCCTGACTGTCCCAACACCCCCGCCCCCCTGGCCTTCCCAACCCCCACAAACTCACGCCCAAGCTGAGGAGGAACATCTAGAAGCTTTATTTCAACCCTTTACAATAGTAAGAATCACAACACCAAATCGGGAAATGTTGCTAAGGAGACGACAGTCTTACAGCCCCTCGCAGGAGGGCAAAACAGAAAGGCAGAAGCAAACGGGTATGAATTCACTCCAAGGCAGGAGGGGCTCTGCCCCGGCCCCCCCGCCCGCAGAGCTGTTGTCTCAGGCCTTGCAGCCATGCACTAACCTCCCCCAGCCCTCTCCTCCCTCCCCTCGGCACCACCCCACTGCGGCACAGCTGCAGCCCTCTCACTCGCCCCAGCAGCCAGTGCTGGCTGCACCCCTCCTCGGGCAGCACGGTGCACCCAGCGTGACAGAGGAGACGGTGCCGCCACAGAATAAGCCTATGACACAAAATAATAATAATACGCCACATTTAGAGAACACGTTACACACTGCTCACTCCTCACAACAGCCCGGTGAGGTAAGTAGGATCATCCCCACCTTGCAGATAGGGAAACTGAGGCAGAGAGGTTAAATGACTTCCCAAGACCCCAGAGGGAGCCAAGAGCCAGGATCAGCCCTCCCGGGTCCTGTGCCCCGAGCCCTCGTCTCCAGCCACGCTGTCCTCTCCATCCAACCCCCCTCCCATGCCGTCATTTCCCCCACTGTGTCGTTACTCGCTGTACCTACGTTATGGGGTAATCGAAGCTGCAGGCAATGCTGAATGCTGGGGTGGGACGATCACAACAGGTGCAAGACAGGAGTCTCGTGTCTGATCTCTTATTCTAGACACCAGCTGGTGGCCAGCGAGACTCGTGTGAGGGAGATTTGAAAGGCAAACGCTTACTCTAGCTGGAATTCAGGTGGTGAGGAGGAAGGAGAAACAGAGCACGCTTTCCGCTGCTGCCTCCTGTAGCAGTTTTCCACCCCACCGGCAGGCTGCCCCAGGCCAGGAGGGCTTTCGGGTGACATTTCTCCTAAGCCTGGAGGCTGCTGGCCTCCCGACAGCTACGGCCACTCGGCCTTTTGCAGGGACAGCGCTGACCAGCCCTGACCAGCTCAGGAGGGGCTCAGCCGTTCCCTCCTTCCACGTGCAGGGAGGACACAGGAGCCCCTGTCACCCCAAAGATGTCACTGACATCAAGCTCCTGCCACGCTCTAAGAAAACTAGAAATTCTGCCTAAAAGACACAAACATATGAGGGTCCTAGAGCCCCACTCAGACACTGACACTACGCGGGGGGACAACAGCGAGGGTCAGTGTAGAAAACTACATTCAGTTTGCGGTCAGGACTCCGACCCAAGGGGAGGCGCGTGCTGGGGCCAGCAGCAAAGCTGCTGCGGCTCCCGGCCTCCTGCTCCTGTGGCCTCAAGCCCACAAACTTGGTTACTTGAATGTACTTTGTTTAACAGTATAAAAAGCCCCAAAGTAACTGTATATGCCACTGATATGCAGGAAGACACCAGGCTCCAGCAGACAGGACAGCAGCCGAGCAGCCCGGGCTGTGGGGAAGCCTCCTGCGTTGCTTCAGCAGCTCAGACACCACCGAGCCGACGCTCGCCCTGACCACGAGCTTAGGAACGGGCTTTGCTGAGCATCTTGCCTGAGGCAGGAGCAGGCACGCCTGGAGCTCGAGTGCTGCCCACGCACCCCTGCGCACGCTGCCTCTGTGCCCCATCCAGCGGGGACCGAGCCCGCCAGCGCCTGACTTCTCCCAGCTCACCGAAGCCACCAGGCTGCCGGGCCACCCCGGCCCTCCCCTCTCCCCCCACGCTGCCTTCCCCAGGAGCAGCGCCCCAGCAAGCGCAGCTGCAGAGAAAGCCAGGACCCACACGAGGCATCTCAGGACGGGAACGTGTACATTCCAGTTGCATCTAATTCAGACCACAACTTTTTTCTTCCTAAGAGCATTTACTATCTCTAGCCCTAGATCAAGCCAACGGCAAACACAGCTCCTTCCCCTGCTCTGCCAGCAGCTTCTCTGCAGTCTGCATTCAAGGTCTCAGCACTAACCAGCTCACTCCCGCCTCTCCAGACAGGAAACTAAAGTCATCTTCACCACACATGGATCTCTTCCCAGGCTAGCAATATGTACAGCCATTTCCTTAAAATAAAATAAAAAAAAAATCCATATTAAAACTGAAGCTGTCCTAGAAAAACCACGCCAAACTAGTGTATCCGGATTTAGTTTGTCAGCTAAACACAGGCACAACAAGTGTTAGAGAAAGTGGCACAGAAGCACAGGTCGGTCGGTCAGTGTTCAGCTGAACCGTGGGAGGGTCTGGGAGGGTTTGTGCATGTTCAGAGACAGGCCTGAATGCCGCCACAACCGTATGCAGACGCGAAAGCCTTATCCAAGACTGCCGAGCAGTCAATAAATCAGAGAAAAGCAATGCGGGGGAGAAGATGGCGTTACTGTCCCTTTGCAGGGTGGTAGGGGTTTGCTTGCCTTTTTTTTTTTTTTTTAAATTTTTTTTGCCATCTCTGAAGATAAAGTGCAATGTTGCCACTTGCCTTCCTCCTGCAGCACCTGAACTAAGACCAGGACCTGGCCGCCTCCCTCCGCCCAGGCATCTCCCCCCCGGGCGCCCAGGGCAGAGCAGCAAGAGGAACGCGACATTTCAGCTTCCACCTTCTCTTTGGTTAACCACGACCACCACCAGACCTCGCTGTCCCCACCTCGAGCCGGCGGCCGGTCCCCGGCCACAGCCCGCCAGCACCAACTTCCCAGCTCCTCCGCCTGGCCGGTGAGCCTGGAGGTCGGCTTCAGCCCGCTGCCAGCCGGCATTCGCCTCTCGCGGGCAGGGAAGCAGGGCTCCACGCACACCGCGCGGGCGCAGGAGCCCCTCGCCAGCGCCTGCCTGCCCTAGCCCGGAGCAGATCGACATTATTGCTTGGGGAAGCACAGCCCCTGCCTTCTCCTGCTGAGGGGATCAGCCTGCTCTCCTCTCAGTCCCTCTCCTCCAAACTTCCCCTCAATTCAAGTGTTGGGAAAAAATAAAAAAAAACACCAAACCCAAGATTGAGAAGATCAAGCTGGTGTTTAGAATTTAGCAGTAAGAGAAAGAAGGAAGCGTCAGCGAAGGGGCAGTGATATATACCAGAGGGCAGCATGCAGGTGAACGGGTGGTCGGAGGCAGCACCGTCACAGGCCACGGGACAGGCTGGAGGGTTTCAAAGCGTCACGACGCAGCTCTGCTCTCTTGAGAAATGAGGTTTCCAACCCCAGCCCGGAGCTGGAGACGGCATCTGTGCCGCCCAGGCAGCTGCCTGCCCCGCGCGGGGCGGGAGGGCGGCTTCAGCCCCTTCCCCAGCTCCAGCTTTTCCCTCCGCAGAGCCAGGCACGCGCCAGGGGAGCGAGGGCCCGGGGGTTAGCGCTGGCTCGGGCAGCGGTGACCGCTGAGGCCACGCAGCACGCACACCACGAGGGCAGGGAGCGACCGGCTCGGCTGCTTTCCCTGGTTTGGGATTAGAGGGATGTGGCATGGAGGGAAGGGGAGAGGTGGGGAGAAGGAGGAGGAGGAGGAGGAGGAGGAGGAGGAAGGGAAGCGCTGGGGGTTTTCTAGGGTATATATAACCGCCCCTTTCAGGTGCAAATCTGCATTGCTTATTTAAATTTGTATTCAGAGGAAAAAGCACTTATGAAACTAGCAGACGACTTTGATGCAAACTAGTACATTTTAATGCCATTTTATTAGAAATCATGCAAACTTTAATATAAAAAATACAAGTGCAATAAGAATCTTTGTGTGTAAATACAGATTCCGGGTTATCGTGTCATTGTCGGCTTCCCAAAGAAATATTCCCACAAGCATGAGAAGCTGCAGGCTTCCCTCTGTCCCCTCTTTGAACAGCCCCCCTTAGCACACGCCTGGTTCAGTTCACTTTGATCCCAGTGTTTTGTTATTCCGCCTTTTTTTTTTTTTTTTTGCTTTAAATTAGTTTGACGACCCAAGAACACTTTTTTTTTTTAAATTTATTTACATGTCATCTCTTTAGTGTCATTTGCAACATGAAACGAGGAGCTCACACCTCAAAGAGTAGGTAAATCTCCTTCCTAGTCAGAGCTGCAACTCCCTGGCATTAGAAACCTGCCTCCCCTGCCCCAGCCAAGGGCTCTGCCTCCCTCCAGCCTCCACAGACGTTCTGCTACCCCTGCCTCACGCCCCGATGAGAGGCGGCCTTTCCCTTCTTCCCCACCTCGGCCTCCCACCAGACTCGCTCAGCCCGACGATACGGTTCCCCATACATCAGCCTCTTAAAACAACGCACACGCACACCACAGACCTGCTTTTGCCTCGGAACTCACGGCCTGCGTTAACCTGCAACTCCACCGCGAAAGCAGCCTCCTGCCCTTCCTCCAGACCTCAGGCCCTGGCCGAAAAAAAGATAAAAGCCAGGGCTTTGGCCGAGCAAGTTAATAAATAAACCACCTTTGCCTTGCTAATGCGCAGAAGGTCCTAGGCACCCTCCAGGGCTGGCGGTTTGGCCCTCAGGAGGTTTTACGAGCATCGATTCAACATGTCTCGTTGCAGCCAACACAGGCTTCATCTGATCTGTTACAGCAAGTTTTCCTTTAACACAGTCTTGTGCCTTTCATTTCAGACATGGCTTAATCCCATGAATTTGCTCCATCGTTTTAAAATATTAAAAAAAAAAACAAAAAACAAACCAACAACAAAAAAGTTACAATTGCTGGATATGTCAATAAGAAGCCAGCACTGCAGCAGCGGTTAATGTCTCTACTCTCCTACGGTTAGGAAAAGAAGGAAAGAGAAAAGGAAACTTAGCATGGGTTTGTAGCACGATAAATCATCAACACATCGTCACAAAGAATAAAAGGTTAAAGTCAACAGTTAAAACAGCCTAACGTGTGTGTATAATATATATCATCATCAAACAGGATCAGCAGAAACTGAAGCGGCAAGGAGGAAAAGGTTGGTTTTTTTTTTTTTTTTTAAAAAAAAAGACAGAAAGAAAGATCACAGCTTATCCCTATTAACTCTGGCCTGGCTTCAGCCACCAGCAGCGTAGGCGTGCTCCTACCCAGTCCCCTGCCGCCGAGGCTCAGGGTGCGTCTCCCCACTGCTCGGGACAGCGAGACACAGCCTGGAAGTCACTAGGTGCCCGTCCCCGAAACACGACGCTAACGCTCACTCTAGTATCCCCTTAAAAGCAAAAGGGACAAGGCGCGGAGAGGGAAGGAAGCCCTTTCCAGCCAAAAAGGGACCACCAGAGCCCGGCACGCTCGGGCAGGGGCGAGCCTCCAGGATGCTTCGAGGAGTCAGCGCGGCCGAAAGGGACGCTAGCCCTGCTAAACGCTGTCCCCTTCCCACCTAAAGCCAGACGCCGGGTTAAGAGAGCCAAGCTGCGTTACTCTGGGGAGCACGTGGGAGACGGGGCTGGGAGGGGTCACAAGCCTTGCTGAGAAAGCGCTGCAAGGGGAGCTGGCTGTTGCAGCGGTGACAAGGAGGCGACTGAGCCCAGGCTCTCGCTGACGGATGTGCTACGCCAGGGGGAAGTGCTGCTGGAAAGGTTGGGGGGTTTGGAGACGACGATTTCCGCTCCGTGGTCTGTTCGAGCCTTGGCCTTCTCACGGAACGTCAGCTTGTGAGATTCAATCTGCAGCGACACAAGGGCAGGTGAGAAGGGGAAGGGCAGGAGGAGGAGAGAGGAGGAGAGAGGGGACAGGAGGGGAATGGAAGACGATACCATAATGTCATCATTAGATGCCTGGAAAATAAAAGGCAATTTTCTGAATTAAAAAAAGGCAAAAAAACCCTACAGACATCGATACAAACAGTTCAACGTTCAGATTACAGCGGTGTGACCAGTGCCCAGGGGCGGCTGCTCTGCCCTGCTGCAGTGCTCTCCCCACCCCACCCGGCAGAGTGTGTAGAGAGAAGGCGCAGGCACTTACTTGTTTCTTGTATCTGAGTCTCGAAGCTCTGAATTTCCCTTTGGTCACCACCGCTCAGGGCAGTGGGCACTGCCGGCCCTACGCCATTCTCCCGCATCTCACTGCCTGCCTGGGCCGCTGTCACCTCTCCGTTCTGAGGGGCTGGCGGGAGCTGCCCTGGCTCCACGCTCCCCTCAGCCTACAATGAGACAACGGGGTGGGGAGGACGACAGGGACGAGTCAATAGAAGATGGGGGTGCAGGGGGGTGAAGTGCGGGTTCCCGGAGCCCCCTCCGCCCTCCCCAGCTGCCGAGACACACGCAGGGACGAGGGGGTGTTTGGAAGTGGGAAGCAGCCCCTCCGCTCCCCGGGAAGCCACCGTCCTGACCAGCTTTCCAGCTTCTCACAGCGCTTCAGCCCCCGCAGACCCATCGGCCCCGTGCTGCTCCCTGCCAGCTCGTCTGAGCGTGGCCGCTGTGTCCCTGAGCACGGGGTCCGGAGCTCAGCACCCTCTCCCCAAACGCACGCCTCTAACGCCCTGGTGACGGAGGACGGCTGAGGCAAAGGCAGACCAAGGCACGTCGACTAAAGCAGAGCGCTACAGGGTCGAAAGCAAGCAGGCGGTTTGGGTACATCGCAGTGAAGCGGCCTCCATTATTTGGGGACACATTTATATACCAGACCCAAATAATATATAGCGGATCCCAAAAAAAGGAAGGTCAAGTTTGCACAAAGGATCTCATCCTCACTTGATGCTGATGCTGGACTATGAACGGGGAGTGCAGTCTTTAGAGAAGACTCTGTCCTGGTCTCTTCTACCATAGCTGGTCATCCCACCTGGAGTCACCACCTTCTACTAGCCTTAGAGAAGAGCTAAGTTCTACTGCCGTTAGAGAAGAGACTAATATGCTGGTGGGAGCCTGCTGAGAGTAACGCAGAGTTGCTTGGAAAGACATTCAGACACCACCAACACTGCAGGGCACGGCAAGCAGAGAAGATGCCACGCTGGACCAGCCCAGCTCTGGGAAGGAGCAACCCATGCAGCCAGGACGTCCCCTTGCTGCCACGTTCAGCAGGGAGGAGTACGGGGAGAGGGTGGCACCCTCCAGTCCAAAGCAGCTCTGCTCTTACCCCACGCCCTCGCCCCCCAAAGTCTAATCCATGGGGAATAAGGCTGTTGCGGCTCTTCTCAAGACGAAGGCAGGCCCTCTCCCTGCAGCCCGGGTAGCAAAGCGAGGCAGCCACGGACTGGCTCTGTACCTGCTTACTCAACAAGCAGCAAAACCACCTGGCCTTCCTTCTGGGGTCCAAGTTCCCACCCACGAACTGACAGCAACACCGATATCTAGGTGCTTCTGCAGGAACTACAGGGACTTGGATGATCCCCACACCTCCCCGAGAGCCACAGCGGGGAGCTGAGCAAGAGCAGCCAGCCCTCCTGAACGTGTGTGCCAGTCCCTGCGTGCCACCTGCCCCTCCTCGACGACAGCGCTGGCTGAGATCTGTGGGATGCAACAGGGAAATTATCTGGTTTCTGTATTGCAAGGCTAAATATTAGAGCCCAAAAAACTACTGGATGAGAGTGTCATCGACAGAGACTCTTTGCACCCATGGAGATGGGGGAAAAATATAAAAAAAAAAAAAAATCAGACTAATTCTGAACAGGTAAGATTTTAGAACTTCAGTGAAAACCCTTGTTACCAGCAAACAGCACCGGTACACGGACTAGACGCTCCAGTAAACTGGAACAGCCAGGCACCGTTACAGAAAGTTCCCTGTCCCTACCAACACAGCAGCAGCTTCTCTAGCTCCTTTCAGCTTTTCGCTGAGCCCCGATTTGACAGGCTGAAGTTTACATAAAGGACTGGAGATAGGAGAGTCCTGATGCGTCCCCAGCAAATATTCTGGCAGTCACCTCTTGCCTCGTTTTAATGGGGAAGATTAAGCACATACTAAATACACTTGTGAATTCTGCTGCATGATCTGCTCTTTAGGACAGGGATTATTTCTTTCAAATTCACACGGCATTTAACACAATAGCTCAACCCGGCTGAACTCTAAACCCTTCCACAACACGAAAGTGCTCAGACAAACAATGCTGGGACAACCAAGGGAACTCGGTGTTTAGCAGGGGTTTCTTCTCCTCCGTCTGTCTGTCCTGCTGGGGGCAAAGACTAAGTCGTATTTTAAGCGTTCTGATGCCGGAGCACAGGACTCTCTTCTCCGCTTCCAGCGCTACCAGCCAATTCAGAAGCAGCGGTGTTTCACATAAAAGCCCCAGCACTAGTGACTACCTAAACATAATCCTCAGCACTGCTCTAATCGTTACGTGGCGTGATAGGTCAAGCTCACACATCCATCGCTCGGTCATTCAAGCGGGGGTAATTTCCCTCCCCTAAGCACAGATGTCGCATTGCTGTAGCGAGACCTGCAATTTGCAGAGCTGAGGCTGAGGGCAGTT
The DNA here is from genome assembly GCF_035582795.1 of Mycteria americana. Taxonomy (NCBI): domain Eukaryota; kingdom Metazoa; phylum Chordata; class Aves; order Ciconiiformes; family Ciconiidae; genus Mycteria; species Mycteria americana. The sequence continues at coordinate 1,014,559 of NC_134366.1, read as the reverse complement.
TATGTTCTCATGGGGAGAAGCGCTGAATCACAGCAATGAGAGCACAAAAATCTTTTCTTATCCTCACACAAAGGGTCTTTGGGCTGGCCTGCAGTGCAGGTTACGGGCTGAAAACTGCTGCCGAGAGCTGCAAGGTGCTATCTCCCAGCACAGAGCACCTTGCTCCCACCAGCTTTACTGGGGGTAAAGAAAGGAGGAAGGGCCACAGGCAGCTTCTCTGATGGGCTCATAGCTTACAGAGCGATCCCTGCTCAAGAGGGAGTGATCTCATCTCCCTCTTCTTAGAGGAAGGATGCAGACGGGCGGTACGAGCCCTCTCAGTAACACCTAGCAGGGAGCCCATTCAGGCAGGCCACGGAGCTGGTTCATAGCGCTCTCCTTTCCGACTCATACTTACTCCTGGGGTTGACAACAGAGGCCACAGAAATAAGCAGATGGCTATAACAGGCTAGGGGTGGAGAAGCTGCACTACATCAACAGCAGGACAAGGAGAACAACCAAATTTAAACCCTACCCTGATGTGCCAGAGCTTGCTGCACCCACCTTCACGGTTCCTCCTGCTGGTAAGTGTCCCACGTTGTCCAGAGAACCCACTTTGGCTTGGGCCTTCTCCTTGAAGTTCAGCTTCTGATTCTCAATTTTGACATCTCCTCCCCCTAGAAGAAGATTGTGTAGGAGTGTATTAATGCCTCCAGAACAGTCCCACCTGAGATCTGTCCCCTTCCCAGCCCCACCAAGGAACCACTGGGAACCCAACGGACTTTGGAGGAAGGACATGACCAAGTAATGCATTTAGTGTCTCAGTCTCTCTCCAGTTAAGGTTCAGTTTAAAAAATGGTAAGATCAAAGTTGGTGATCTCCACCTGTGCAGGCCAAGCAAGACTGCAAGCAAGCAGGGCAGCACGGCAAAGCCCTGGAGGTACCCTCAGGTGGGGAACTCCACACATCCGGACAGACGGATGATATCCGCACGCCAACTGCCTCACTAGATCTGCTCATAAATCTGTCTCCCCCAGCAGAGGTGTGAAATGCCACTTCCACCCGATCCCACGCTGGCGCGTTTCTCATGGCTAATACCGGCTGCCCACTCCTATCGTGTCCCTTGCCAAGGTCTCTGCCAGCTCAGCCCATCTGCGTAGTCGTTGGTGCCGGGACATGTTCTGCTCCTTTCCGTTAACTGCGTTCCTTTGCTCGTTATCCGTTCCCACTCCTACTCCATCACTGGCAGTGGTATGACTGCCTGGACAGACAGCTCCTCCCTGACACACAGACCCATGTGCCACTGTTTAATCTACTCAGGAGGCAGCCGTGCAGGCAGGGAGAAGCCAAGCGTGGGAACTGGATGGGCGCTTCGGGTTCAGGAGAACACGAAGGTCAGAAAAACGACCGTAGATTTCTAGCAAGATTTTCCTAGATTTAGAATACTGCAGTTCCTATTAGTCTACAAGACTGTACATGCAGTCCACGTTCCAGTAGGTTTCTCAAACAAACTATTTAAGTATGGCTAAGCGCAACTCTGCTTCCCAGTGACATCATTAAATACTCAGTCCTCAGCACTTTGGAAGCTTTGCACGGCCAATGATGGAAGCCAACTGATTCGGTCTAACAAAAATCAGTTAAAACATCTGACAACAGATAATTCTGGACGGATTACTCTGCTTTAATCAGCCCTGGACAAGAGCAGTTATTGTCACGCACAGCTTGTTATTACAGAGCATTGAATAAACAGAGGTCATGTTTGTGGCACCACGTTCTCAAAGCGGGAGCGCGTTTTGAGGCATTGAACCGTGGTGCTCGGTGTGTAAGGTTGAACTGCTTTCAACCTAACAGGCTGGCAGAAAGGGCGCAGGAAACTCCCAGCAGCAGACAAAGACAAGCTTGTAGTGTTTGTTTTCAGCTTTGGTCAGTGAACTTTGTCCCTCGTGCATGGATGTTTGATTGCTAGGAGTTTTCCTGTACAGGTAACTGTCCTCAGAGACAGACAAGCCAGCAAAAGTCAGTGAACTGACCATACTTTAGGATGCTACAAAGGTACAGTTCAAACAATCCGCCTGCAGCCACAGTACCTTGAACTCGAGACTTGCTATGCTCCAGCTGAGCAGTGGGCTGGTCGTTGCTTGGTTAGGAAACCTGAGATTCGCAGGAATTCACACAGAGTAATTGCTGTGTTCTCAGTCGGGAGCAAATAATTCCTGCACACTCATCCCATAAGATGTCATTAGAGAGCCAAAAATGTTTTATATAAGACAGGGGCTGCTACTGAACTGAAGGCTAAAAAGACCCCTGTATCTGATCTGCTTTTAAGAACTTTATCCTTCCATAGCACACATGTTCAGAGAGCCCCAAAGCCCTCTGTAAGCATGGATGAAGCTTCCAGACTCCTGGAACGGTCATGCTAAGTATCCACTTTTTTTTTTTCCCCAAATGGGAAGGAAAAAAGAGAACAGAGTCAAAGCAGCAGATTATTTTCACAGGCAAGACGAAATCCCACATCTCCTAATCCCCTTTTCCACTGATGAAACCACCAGGAATTGCTAAGAAGTTAGACAGTATTTCTAGAAATACTCCCCGAAAGCAACAAACCCCTTGAACTATTGCAGTCGCAACCCAGGACTATATTTAAACGACTTGCAATATCTGCAGACAATTCATGAGGAAATGGTAAAATTTCTACCTGGCTTATGCTTGATATTTGCTTTAGAGCCACACTTCGAGGACACTTTGGAAAGGTCAACTTTCTTGTTCTGGATCTGCACCTGAAGAGGCAAAAAGAAACAAGTCAACACAAAGAAACATTTCCTGTGAATCCGGAGGCCAATGGGCCACCTCAAACATCAGGTCACACTTAATGAACCTGCACCCCTTTTCTACAGCATTATTTTCTCCTATTGATTTCCGAGCCACTGTATACCAAACGCTATAGTCAGCTGTAGCATCGCTTAACGGCCTGCACCAGCCAGAAGTGGTTAATGTGAGCAGACAGAAATTGAGACCAGCTAAAACTAACAGATGGGCAGTAACCAGCAACGGGAGTTCATGGCACATTCGTGGAATACAAAAGCACTTGGGAGAAGGACCAAAAAAAGCCAGTCCCATTGCCATGTTCCCCAGACTGTTTCTGCCCGGCGCTGGCTCTGCCTCTGAAGACACGGGCCATTGCCTGGGCAGCTCCAGACAGTCACCAGGACAGATGTCATCTCACTGTTCTGCTGAGCCCCTCTCTTGCTGTAGGGCCAGAGGCATGCCACCAGCCCCAACTTTTTCTCTCTACCATCTTCAATGTGCAGACTGACCCACACCTAATCGTCAGGCTTTGTTCGCAGCCTCCTCACAGCGGTCTTTCCTCCTGCTGAGAGCAGGACACCAGGAAGGATCATCGTGCCCAGATGGAACAAACTGCTCGAAGAAGCCATCATTCTCAAGACAAAACACTGGGACTGGGGAAGCTATTTCCTTTCCAGTATTATTTCCTTTAACCTTGTTCTACCACTGACTTGATACTGGCATAGAAAGCCTTCGATGAAAAAAGTGTTCGGTGATGCAATTATGAAATCATGAGATACTCATGACTCGGTAAATGACCTTCTTCCAAGTCAATGAGCCAAATATTCTAGCATGGTGTTTGTAGACATCAGTTTGAATTTGGGGAGACGTCTTCTCTGGGGTACCACAAAGGCAGAGTCAAAATGTCACAGGTTTTATGTCTTTTTGCTGAAAAAATATTTCATCTCCGATACCTGGACCAAGTGCATTGCACAGAGCCCCGTTTCTGACATCTTTAAAATCTTTCCTGCAGCTCCAGGTAAATGAAAATTTCCTCTATTCCAGAATTAACTTCCTGTCTAACTACTTGGAGATCTTTCATTTCATACAAGCATAGGATAATTTATAGTGGAAGGAACTTCTGGTCATCTGGTCTAAACCCCTACTAAGTTGACATTATAACTTTCCATGGGAAAAAACAGTACTACCAAAAAACCCCAGATAAGAGGATCACCTCTCCCAATCGTGTCAGCAATCACCAGCTGGCACCTACGTGCACAGAATGTTCTGCTACAGGTCATCTCACAGAGAAAATGAAAATCTTTCTTTTTGACTGTGACAAGAATTCGTTCACTTACAACCTACTCTAAAAAGCTTATTGAGAATTACCATGATAATTTGCAATACATCTTTCTCAGGAAGCATGAATCCTCCCAGTACTTGTGAAGAGGGATGAGTCAAAGCCCTGATGTCTTGTTTGCTCAGAATTAGTAGAACAGCACAGTTCGGCCTCCTGCTACGCTGTTGCATGTTCATGTACCCCGACTCGGTGACACCAGACACTCCAAAAAGGTGAGATCATGGCTGCTGAATTTGATTTTCTTGGGGGTTGCTAGTAAAGTTACTACAGCTTTTATAATGAGTACTTGTTTGCTTGGAACTGGAATAAGACTAAATGTATCTCACAGAATGCATTTTAAAATAATGTTTGCTATCAGCTAGGGTAGACATACCCAGTTATGACTCCTCATGATTTCACCTGGGGATCCAAACAATTATACCTAAATGGAAGTGTATTTCTGGTAAGATTTCTAACATTAATTGTTTTGAGTTTGCAATGGGAGACACGTTTAAAGGCTTGGGCTTGCATTTAGAGAGCCAAATACTCAGACTCTGGTGCCAGAAATAAACTTTAGATCTTAACGCTTGATACAGAGGCTCAGATGGGAAGTGTGATCCTTATCTCTTTTTAGATTTTCTACCTCTGACCATTTCCCAATCCATCTAAACAGGTCAAGCCAAAGGGTAGAGAAACACATGTACATTCCAAATCACCTTGTTAAATCTTCAACAGCACGTACACTACCTGCACTTTGTAAAATCTACCTCTTTACTGTTGCTTTCTTTCAAAAGAGAGGGGAAAATACTAAAGCACAACAAAAGCTTTTACCCAGGAAACCTATCTGTGTTTGTGTCAGATATTTCTGGCAAATATAACGTGAGTAGGAGTAATACCTACTGCTTTCGAACATGTCTTCTTGGGTATCTTGGAGGGGAGAAGAAATTATCCGTGTACAGAAGGCAAAATGGGTACCCAAACAGAGTGTCCCAGCTAGGAACCACTTCACTTAGGCAGAACGTCCATCACTTCTACCAGAGCAATCCTAAAGCTGAATCATAGTTTGCTACTAACCACAGCTCTTGTCCACCGGATTCCTAAAAGCTTTAACTGAAGCCACAGACTAGAACGACGGACTTTCCAGACATGCCCATCAGCACTGTGGTTCAGGAATTCAGCATCGGGGAGGCTTCTATCAGAAGCGATCACTGTAACTACTTGAACAAGAAAACATCTTGGAGGAGGACACTAATATTACAGTGCCCCAAAGGGAGTGAGCAGATATAAAAATGAATAAAAGGAAATGCTTTTATAGGAAGCCAGACTGGCCGCTGCGCCTCGTCTACTCACATTGGTACAGGCAGTGCTGGATTTGGGGGCGTTGGATGGCTGGGAACAACTGCCTGAAGCTGGTTTGGGGGCATTTGGAACCTGGAAATAATAAGCACTTTATTCTCTATTCTCAAAGCAAAAAGCTTAAGGAGTTGAGCAAGGAGGAAAAAGCGCAGTGGAAAGGAGAGTGTGGGAAAGAGAAAACGAAAGCAGGCGCACACTCGTCCCCTAGAGTTGGGAACGTGCCCAGGACAGGACAGTAAAGAGGAAAGGACAGGTTTGGTGATTCACGAGAAGAAAGAACAGTTCACTAATGTAGTTGATCAAGCAGGAATAATATCCCCCACATTTAAAGCACATTTCTGTTGGCCTTAAAAAAAGGAAAAGTATGTGTAAGACTTGTTGTCCCCTAAAAGGCTATACAAGGTAAGAGTGGCAAAATTAAAGGGGCCTATAAAATACAGCTCCTTTGAGCGCCTGAACAGTTAAGTTACAACAGCTGCTCTTTAACAGCGTAGCCAAAGGGACTTCTGCCACAAAACACTGATCATGTATAAACAGTCTGTTCCAAACTTGGGTGACAAAACCAGATGAAATATGCAGTAGGAACAGAAATACGCATAGCTAAAAACAGTATTATGAGGGCACCTAACTGACACGATGGTCTCCACGTCAGTTTTTCTTTCTATGGCGCAGAGAATTCTCCCGCGTGAGCATTCCTACGGGAAGCTCCATGCACACGTGTATGCACCCCTATAAACATGGGGTAAGTCATGGAAATACCAAATAAGAATGGCAAATCCCACCAATGATGAGAATCCACAAACTGGAAGGCAAGGAGGGCAGCAGAGATGCGTGCCCAGCGACTCTCAACGGGGAGTCAAGCTTAATTAAGCGAACCCTGCACGTGAGATTCAACATCTGTCTCTTACCATCTTGGCAACCGACCTGTAGGGAACAAGTTTGTTAAGAACCCAGATTTGGCTGCCTCTTGCAAAGATTTAAGGAAGAATTGGTCATGGAGAGTTAAGGTTCAGCCAGCTAGTCAAATACACATGTATTTCCCAAGAAAAGCGGCCACAGCAGTTTGCACCACAGTCAGGCCTAGGTAGCATTCGTATCCGCTGAACCAGACTATCAAACCGAACGCACTGACTACAGCAACAGTAAGTCTGGCCCCAGAAATTGAATATTTGCACCTTGAACACTACACAAAGCAAGGATACAGGAAGTTTCATTGATGCTGGCACTCAGGCACCGGGCACAGAGAAAGAGTCACAAGATGTGATAGCTGGACATCTCTCCTCAGGAACCCGGCATATTTAAACACCAATGGAAAAAATTTCCTTGGGCTTAAGTACTTCAGTGTCTTTTTGAAACCATCCAATCTTTGTATTTCCGCAAACCATCCCTAGTACAAACAGCCTAGCATAGATTTGTTAAGGCAGTACAGATTTGCCCACAAGGAAACAAGCCTGCCAAACTCTAGTCATGTTTTCAAAAGCTTTACTATCTAGATAGTTAACTTGGTTTTTTTGCCAGACACTTGCAGGCTATAATACTCCAAACCAAGTACACAGACATTACAGGATTAGCCTTCTATTTTAATAAGCTCAACTCTGCTGCCAGAGATACCAGTAGCCTTTAAATTTAAAAATTAATCGCAGCTCAAAGATTAAGTCCCAGAGTCTTTTCCTCCTCCTTTTTCAAAGTCTCCCTTCTTGTGAAACAAGAAGTGAAATTAATCTGACTCGGGCTTGCTCTGTTAGCCAGTGAAGAGTAACAGGCACTTCTAGGCCACAATTGATTTCATCTAAAAAATCAGACATCTAAAATAGGTCAGAGGACTGATGCGGTGCCTCCATTGACTGCAGAGGGAATCCATGGTGAACTAACTCCTGGGGTCAACGATGTGCACATCCTACATTTGGTCATGAATACCATGTAAACCATGCGAGAAATGGGTCAGGTGTATTTGTAGTACTATGAAACAAAACACACATATTCAACCTAGCATCCCATGGCGAAAAAAAAACCAATTCTCCAGCCTACATTATTTCCAGAAGCCCTGAAACTCTGCCACACCTTTCTGCCTGAAACACAGCATTCGTAAGACTGACATATAAAAACATAGTACAAGAGAAGGAGTTAGTAGAAAGACAGCTTGCCCAGAGCCCATACTTACATTCCCACCTCCAGGGACATGCTTAATATTGTCCTTGGAACCACACTTGGACTGAACATGGCTGTAGTTCGCTTTTTTGGAGACTATCTGGACCTGGAACGTTACAGAATGGAAAACAACACAAGGGAAGAGGACTGGTTAGAGTTGTCATATGGCAGGCTGGAGTGGACGCTCTAACACGGTGGATAAACAAGGAGTTGTGTTAAAATCAATCCAACTTTAGTATTAGGTGTGAAAGCAACTGAGGAGGAGAGTGAGAAAAAAGAGTGAACGAAACAAGAGGCTGCACAGACAGTGTTAGTGCGAGAGCGTAAGCGCTACCGTGAGGACCGCTTCTCCATATACTCTACGGGTGAGCATCACCGGGTGGGCGCCTGCCTGCCAGAAGGGCCGGGTTCATCTACGTCCTCTGTGAAGCCTCCCAGGAGGTCTCTGGCGAGAGCTGCCCCAGAGCAGGGAGAGCCAGCTCAGCTGCCTCCTTCCTCCACGGACCAAAGCCGTGGGGCCACCACTTCCAACAATGCTACGAACTGCCCGGTGTCTGCACTTTATTTCCATTTGCCTGGATTGGCTCAGGTCTTGGGTAACGTCTTTCAAAACCTCTGGGCAGTAAAGCCCGGTCCGAGAAAGAATTCTTCTGATGAAGGTTGTCAAACCTTCGGTTAAATTTTATCAGGCAAGTCTTATGTTAATTAAATTGTTTCTCCTTTAAACTAAAATGACTTGGACTTTTTCAAAATACAAAAGGAGTATGCTAAGTGAGCTTTTACTCACAAAGGTAGTAACTGAGTTAGAGTAACAGGCCCGTGTTTACAAAGGTTAGTTACAACACGTGTTTAGTCTGGGAGTTATTTAACACAGCACAAAACGTGGCAGAAGCTGTATCTAGAGTACTTTCTAGAAAGAGGCGATAAATTCGAAGCACAAAAGGAATCACCAGAACATTCTCACTTTAGCAGGTTTCCAAAAGCTCCTTAGCCAGTTCAGAAAGACTGGATTCAGTGCAACAGCAGCTCTGAAAATGTACTCGTGCCATGGCAGTTTGTAACGGTTTACTGACTTCTCTAGAGGTACAAATGCCATCCGTTCATTAACAGGCTCTGCCTGATAATACCTGAATTAAACCAGCACTGCAGGCACTCCTGCCTCACTCCCCACCACGTGTGCTGAAATACCATGCCACGACAGCTTCGGAGCAACCCGCCAAATGGTGACCGCCTCATGCATGGAGTTAAAGAGTTTTGATACGACTGGGTCAGGAATATTGCAGGAAAGATACTGAGTCCTTAACATTCTGCAATCTGAATGAAAGCATGCAGCACTGAACTAAAGCTCTCTCTTCCCAGTTACAAGCTAGTGCTGTGTACAAAGAACTGGACTTAAGGGAAACCTCTGACTCCTGATAAGTTAGGCCTATCTACCTAAAAGTGAAAATGGAGGACTCTGCTCTGAACACATTTACATTTACAGCAGGCATGGAGAAGATACCTACAATAGTGATCTCTGAACGTGTTTAACTGAGACCATCTCGGGGTTTACAAGAAAGAATTGGAAAAGTGTCTGTGCAAGGAACAGTGACACTGACAGGAGAAAGCAGAAGAGTTGAAGAGAGGGGAAAGTGACTCAAAATGGAAATGTTTTCCTTCATCTCCCACAGAGAAAAGTCTGAAATAAACTCACTTTCCCATTGGGCTGTTTTGGGGCACCCTCTTTTGATACGGTTGTTTTAGTAGTAGCCATTTTAGAGACTGCATTGGGTTCAGACTTTCGTGCAGCAGCGGCTGATTCTGGCTTTTTCTCTATTTTCCCCTAGATGGAGACAAATGGATGATTTCAACCAGCAAAAGCAAAAGTCTGGGCAGGAGAGCACGGGAACACAAGCTACCCAGACAAACTTAGTGGCACAGATGACCCAGGAGAACTTCTTACATGCTGTAATTCTCAGGCAAAGTATAATCCCATGCCCCGGAACAATAAAACTAAGGGGGTGGAGGGGAAGCAACATCACTCAGGCACAGCATGAAACAGGCACCCTGGGGTCATAAAACAGTAATTAAGTTCTCCATTTCTCAAAAAGCTCATAGGTGCCCTTCATCAGTATCTCATCATTTCCCCAACGGTCACGATGGCAGGTCTCCACGTGACCCCAGTACCTTATATTCTGCCAAAAAATTAAACTCAATCTTTTAGTAACCCAACAGCAGCACAGGACCACCTCCTTCACGTGAAGGACATTATACAGATCTCAGAGGCCAACACGTCCACTGGCTGATTTTCTTTGCCCTCGAGCTCCGAGCACTCTGCTGGATACAGATACACTGTGCTTCCATTTCTGATTTCGCACCCACACGCTGATTGGACTCAGGCCTTGAGATCAACAGCTGATTTAGCTTTTAACTAATCAAATGCAGGTGGATCTAGCTAAGCACAAAACTGAATGAAAATGTACAGATTTTTAGAAAAAAAATCAGCAACTACCTGAGAATATCCATTCTTCTGCTAATCTAGATCCAGTTAAGGGCAGCAGAACTTGCATTTTTTTGAGGGGGTCAGCATAAATCCTATATTTCACTAAGCTACCAGCAACAGAATGGTAAACAAAACCCCCCCAGCACTCCTAAGGCATTCTCATACTCTAAAAACATCCCAGCATAAAAAAGACTATGCAAAGGACAATTTTCTTAAAAGTACAATTGTTAGGATTTCACAATTCTATGAAAATATTTAGAAAATAAAGGACAGTACAGTTAAATGTAAAAATAAATTCCCTTAAACTGACACAATAACCCTGTAAGCTAAGAAGCTCTGCAATCCTCAGAACCCTGGCACAGTTTAAAATAACAGAACAGTCTCATGTGTTCTTTTTGACCAGATGGCAGGCGGCTTTCTGAACTTCTGTTTGGTTTCAAGCTACAATATACAGTATATGAAAGGGTCACCCTCCTGCTTGCCTCAAAGTTTTTCAGCAGACTTGGTTTGTCATTTCCAGAAACTCTGTTTTGGGGAGTGGAATTTTCTGTCCTCTAGACCTCTAAGCTCTGAGGACTGTACTATGATAGCATACAACTAAGATACTCCTAACTCTGAAGAATAAATCCACGCTGTATGGATGCTGTCTGTGGCACACAACAGCACAGCCCAAGACTGCCCTTGACTTTACTGTGCCTGAGAGGAGATTAAGGCTCCCAGCATGAAACGTGCTCTCTTAGCATCAGATTGAAGTTATATGCAGAGTTATTCATTACTGCAGACCTGCAGCAAAGATAAGTGGGCAAATTTGTTCCACTTTGTGGAAATTAAAGCCCTCCGACTATGGGCAAGCTGCTAACACATTTGGTCAGGTAGATATTCACAGTGAAAGTGTAATTTAAGACCGTTACTGATTGAGAGCCTCGAGTTATAACTATGTACACGCTTTTCCCTACAAAGCATTCAACGCTACCCTCCTTCTTTTCTTGTGGCCACCAGAAGTTATCCAAAGAGCAGCATATGCAGACCCATTTCACATCAGCTTTAGGCCTGATAAGTTGAACAGAATCCCTGTTCCTAGACCTGGGAAAGGTGCTGTGGAACTTGCTCCTGAATCCAGATTTCCTGCATCGTAGTGCATTATTCCACCTTCTGTACCATTCAGCAGACTCGATTCCTCTATTCAAAGGCAAAGTTTTGGAATATAGACAAGGTTTTGAGCTTTCAATACCAACTAGTTTCTATGTCAAGACATACGACAGAAAAGCAGAACCACAGTTTTTAATTCCTGTAGGTATGCCAGTAAACACCATGAAGGCTCTTCAGGTGGATTCCTTCTGTACACTATCACTGCCTTGTTAATGCCTTGTGCATAAACCAAGAACCCAAAGAGGAGCTCTGCAGAGCATAAATGAGAAGAGCAGTGAGGATACAGCCACCAAATTAGCAAAGAGCACCCATAATGCTTAAGAGCTACTGTTCCAAAGCGCATATTGTTATCAAATTTGAAGAAACTTACCTTTCCTCCACCAGGCTGATGTTTAATATTATCCGTTGATCCAATTTTGGAACGTACATTTTTCAGATCTGGAGCAGAAACGCTGCTGGTCGGGCGAGGAGGCTTGGAAACAGTGCTGGGTTTAGTCGGAGCCTTAGCAGTTGTCGTTTTTTTAGCATCTGCTGTTGCAGTTGAGGTTGTGGTGGGTTTGGTTGCAGCAGGCTTGGTTTTGGGACGACTGGTAGCTACTCCAGGTAAAGTAGGTGCGCTGGAGGTGGTGGTAGAAGGAGTGGTGGCACTACTTTTTACTGCATTTCCAGTAGCACTCTTAGGGCGGCTCAAGTCTGCTACAATTATCACAGCAATAGTTGGGAGGGAAGGGGGAAAAAGATGGGTCAGAGGCCATTTATACAAACTTCCTCAGAGTCCTAAAGATGTACAGTGGCCCGCTTAATAAGCACAGCCCCGAACAAGGAGGAGTTGATTAGATGGAAACCGAACCAAGTTACCTGATGGTGACTTTGCAGAGGTCTTCTTGGCATCTGCAGGCTTTGCATCCGTCTTGATAGCTGCCCAACACAAAACGCACTGGTAAGTATTTCAGAGTGGGAGCCAGTTTGCACAGACGAGAGCCTGGGATCCCGGCACAGCCTGCCCTGGAGGTCAGGGGCTCTCCGCAGCTCCTCACACACCAACGGTCCTTTTCACCCACAGTCCCCATTTCTAACATGCTGCTTGAAATAAAGCACTTCAAGAATGAACTGCTCCGTTTGAACACCAGGCTGAGGTGGTCCTCACTGTAACAGCAAATCTCATTCATGTTTTCCAGCAAAAGGATCGATTCACCATTCAATGATGCAACGCAGCTGGGGTATTGTTTGCACTTTGTTTTTTCTTAAAATAACTTTCTCAATCTGACAGCACTCACTAACATTATTTTAATCCCATCCCAATTTCATTTCTTGAAAAACCAAACCAAACAAAAAAAGCCCTACCCCCACCCCCCCAAAAAGAAAACCCCAAAGTTCCTGTCTTTACTAAATAGAAGGAGCTTCGGCTGGAACTCAGGAAAAAAAGGAGAGTTTATGACCTTTGGAAGAAGGGGCAGGCAACTCAGGAGGACTATAAGGATGTTGTGAGGTTATGCAGGGAGAAAATTAGAAGGGCCAAAGCCCAACTGGAACTTAATCTGGCTACTGCTGTAAAAGACAATAAAAAGAGTTTCTATAAATACCTTAGGAACAAAAGGAGGGCTACGGAGAATCTCCGTCCTTTACTGGACATGGGGGGCAACATGGTGACAAAGGCTGAGGCAAAGGCTGAGGTACTTAATGCCTTCTTTGCCTCAGTCTTTAGTGTAAGACCAGTTGTTCTCGGGGTACCCAGCCCCCTGAGCTGGAAGACAGGGATGGGGAGCAGAATGAAGCCCCATAATCCAAGGGGAGATGGTTAGAGACCTGCTGCACCACTTAGACACACACAAGTCTATGGGGCCGGATGGGATCCACCCAAGGGTACTGAGGGAGCTGGTGGAAGTGCTCACCAAGCCACTCTCAATCCTTTACCCGCAGTCCTGGCTCACCGGGGAGGTCCCAGTTGACTGGAGATTAGCCAATGTGACGCCCATCTACAAGAAGGGCTGGAAGGAGGATCCGGGGAACTACAGGGCTGTCAGCCTGACCTCGGTGCTGGGGAAGCTGATGGAGCAGATCATCTTGAGTGCCATCACGCGGCACGTTCAGGACAACCAGGTGATCAGGCCCAGCCAGCATGGGTTTAGGAAAGGCATGTCCCGCTTGACTAACCTGATCTCCTTCTGTGACAAGGTGACCCGCTCAACTGGATGAGGGGAAGGCTGTGGATGTTGTCTACCTAGACCTTAGTAAAGCCTTTGACATGGTTTCCCACAATGTTCTTCTGGAGAAACGGGCCGCTCATGGCTTGGACAGGCATACGCTTCGCGGGGTAAAGAACTGTCTGGATGGCCGGGCCCAAAGAGCTGTGGTGAATGGAGTTAAATCCAGTTGGCGGCTGGTCACAAGTGGTGTTCCCCAGGGATCAGTACTGGGGCCAGTTCTGTTTAATATCTTTATCAATGATCTGGATGAGGGGATTGAGTGTCGATTACACCAAGCTGGGTGGGAGTGTTGATCTGCTGGAGGGGAGGAAGGCTCTGCAGAGGGATCTGGACAGGCTGGATCCATGGGCTGGGGCCAATTGTACGAGGTTCAACAAGGCTCAGTGTCGGGTCCTGCACTGGGGTCACAGCAACCCCATGCAACGCTACAGGCATGGGGAAGAGTGGCTGGAGAGCTGCCCGGAGGAAAAGGACCTGGGGGTGTTGGTCGACAGCCGCCTGAACATGAGCCAGCAGTGTGCCCAGGTGGCCAAGAAAGCCAATGGCATCCTGGCTTGTATCAGCTATAGTGTGGCCAGCAGGAGCAGGGCAGTGACCGTGCCCCTGTACTCGGCACTGGTGAGGCCGCACCTCGAATGCTGTGTTCAGTGTTGGGCCCCTCACCACAAGAGAGACATTGAGGGGCTGGAGCGTGTCCAGAGAAGGGCAACGGAGCTGGGGAAGGGTCTGGAGCACAAGGCTGATGGGGAGCGGCTGAGGGACCTGGGTTTGTTCAGCCTGGAGAAAAGGAGGCTGAGGGGAGACCTCATCGCTCTCTACAACTGCCTGAAAGGAGGGGGTAGAGAGGTGGGGTCGGTCTCTTCTCCCAGGTAACAAGTGACAGGACGAGAGGAAATGGCCTCAAGTTGCGCCAGGGGAGGTTTAGACTGGATATGAGGAAATTTTACTTCACCGAAAGGGTTGTCCAGCACTGGACCAGGCTGCCCAGGGAAGTGGTGGAGTCCCCATCCCTGGGGGTATTTAAAAGCTGTGTGGACGTGGTGCTCAGGGACATGGTGTAGTGGTGGGCTTGGCAGCACTGAGTTAACGGTTGGACTTGATGGTCTTAAAGGTCTTCTCCAACCTATGCGATTCCATGATTCTATGTATAACCTTGGTATTATTGCTAGATCAGTTCTTACCAATGCCAGTTTTCTTGCACGGAAGCTATTGCACATATTTTGGTCCCTACTATAATCGTATAAAACCAAAAATCAATCACTAAACTGAACTACGCCTTTGGGCAAACACTAATGATCATGACCTGATTACATTTCACATAGACAGAGGACAGTCTAAACCAGGAATGCGTCTATATTTCTCAAAGCAGAATAAAACCGTACACAAAGTTGATCAAGGAGAAATCACAGACTGAAAAATATAAACAAAACCTTATTTTAAAGGGCTCTTTGAAAATGAAATTCTAGCTTTTTTACTATCAATGACGGACAAACTTTGGCTAAAATCTGCTTCGTTTCAATAGCCAAAGGAAGGCAACATTAAAAACAAACACCAAAGGGAAAAAATCTAAGTTAGAAATTATGAAAACCCCCATCTTTTAGTATTTAATTCCCATTAACAGTCTTAGCTTCTTAGATAAACTCAAGTAGCTGGCAGGGTATTTTATGGAATGCCAATATAGAAAAGAGCAAGCAGAAGAGGCAGATAACTATAGGCCAAGTTAGTCTGGATCATTCCATCCAGACTTTGCTCAAAGCATTCAATTAAACACCACAGGTAAGATACTAGCTAATGAGATAAACACGTTTGGATAATTTAATGAGGCCTAAAGGATAGATATAATTAACACCAAACTCTTCAAAAAGGGTCCTGTCAAACCAACCTAATCTCATTCTTTGAGACCACAATTTTAATTGGGAAAACTGTATGGACAGAACAGACTTAGTTTTGTATAAAGGAAAGAGGACTAATATGTTACTTTTATATATAAAGAGATGTTATTTCTACTCATGTGACTGGGGACCCAAATGCTGGAATGCTTTTGTCTATGTTAGTAACATGCAATGTTGAAAACCTGGAGAATGAGAAAGCTACTGGGAAAATGGCCTATAACAACAGTCCAAGACTTCGATCTTTTTCTGATCTGAAAGACAGAGAGGTGGTCTTGTGCAAACAAAAGGTCATTTTCACAGGAAGAAGGAAAAACTAAAAGTTAAAAAGAAAAAAAAAAGAAAAAAATCAAGCATCACATAGCCTACGGCTCTCATTTTAGTAGAGAAAGCAACTGACATTTAATACTTGCAAAAGTGAAACCACGGAATTTCAAAACAAGCCACTATACACACGTTTTTGAACAGCGAGAATGACTAAACACTTGAACAAACCACAAGGAAGTGAGAGTCTCTGTCTCTTGACACCTGAAAAGCAAGAGCAGATGTCCTTCTGCAATATCATCTTTAGCCAGAAACTCAAGATCCGTCTCATTGCTAGGTAATGAGAAACTCAGTTGTGATCAGAAGAGATCCAGGTCTCCATCACCTACATCTGTGGATCTAGCTGAAGTTGCACATGCTCTACCTAGACAGAATTGTTAAGTGTTTGGCTCGCTGTGATTCCCCTTCGGGCCCCACAACACCGTTCGTCCTCTATCACACCCTTGCTTTCTCCTCTTCCAAAACAGGACTCCCTTCTTTTACCATTCATGACTCCTCTGTGCATTTCCAGATCCAGACAAAACAGCTTTCACTCCTGATGGAGTTTCTCCAGCTGACCTCATCTCTCCCTCGCCCACCCAGTTCTCGCTGTACTTTGACAATGTCCCACCACCCTCGCTGGTGCAGAAGCCTCTTCCTCTGTACATCTTGCCACTTGGAACAACCTTCCTCCATCTCTGCATCACTGACTCCATCTCTTTCCAAATGTCATCAGAAAACACTTCTTTCTTTGTGTCTCAATTTTGGAAGGAGAAATTAACTGAACTCATTAAAACGTATTAAGCGTTCCAGGCTACAGTTTGCGTAAAAGACCACACAAAATGAGTTTTACAAGGATGTCCAGAGGATCAGTTAAGAAACATGGCTCTTGGAAACTGCAACACTTCCTCTATACAGGACTAATTATATTTCCCTCTAGAGCATAACGTATGGAATGTACATCTAGCCTAATATATTTCAACATAGTTAAAACACTACTATTCTTTTGGGAAAGACGGGTTATGAATTCATGCTCTGGGACTCATAGAACAAGGCAACCAATACGTATTATTAGTTTTACATGTTTACTGGCATATTTTGCCAATGAGGTCTCGTCATTTGAAAAGACCTGAGAACATTTAACTATATTTTTATCTGACATTAAATCTCTCAAGCTCCATTAACATGAGTGAAAACATTGTTTTCAAGATGCTAATAAGATGCTGATGTTTCACGCTGACTGTTGGGAACTCATGGGAAGTTCTCTCTTCGGCAACAGTAGGAGTGGGATACAGTTTTCTGATGAAGCTGATGTGATTTCAGTAGTTTGAGTGCTTCAAGTCCTCTTCTGGAGATTTGCTTTTCCCAAATTTTAAACTGGTTTTAGTGTTTATTCTGTTACTATGGCAAAATACAGAGGTAATAGCATCCTTTTTCTTAAACCAAGCACGCTCAGTAATTGTATTAACCCTGAATCACACAGAGCTGATTCCAGTTGGCCCTGAAGGTCGTTCAGATTTGGTTTTGGAAAAGGAAGCCCTGGAGAGAAAAAAGTCTGACCTATGGTCTCTGTGCCTTGGCACAGGGTCTTGTCTTGTGTTGTATTACAAGGGTTGAGATTTCAGCTATCACTAAGCTTGAAGTCAACTCCTGACTGACAGGTAGGCCAGTTCACACCTCGCAGAAGTACTGGTTAACAGCAGCTACGGCTTCTCCTAAGTGATCACATTTCAAGGGTTGGCTTTTTTTTTTTTTTTCCTTTTGAACCTGAAGATCACAAGCTTGTTTATTAGGAGACTAAACTGATGGGGCCACAGGATAACCTAGACACAGGAAAAAGCAGTCAGCGTACTGGAATACGTGAGAAAGACATCACAGCATGAACCAGCGGTGCGACTCAAACAGAAACCGGCAGCTGGCTAGAACGAGAGATCTGACGAAAAACAGGAGAATACTTACATGTTGGCCTCTTCGGTGGAGAAGTAGCAGTATTTTTCGCACCAGCAGCCGTAGTGACTGGTGATGCCGCTGTTGTCCTAGGAGTAGCAGGGCTGCTCTTGACAGTAGTTCTAGGAGTGGCAGATGATGGAGGCTTTGAAAGTGAGGTCCGCTTATCTGTGGTCTTCGCATCTGCAACCTGAAAATGAACAGGCTACATTAAAGCCAATATTTCACTGACAGTCTCTTCAAAGTGTTTGCCAACAAAAAGCCTGAAATAAATGGAAATAGTTTAAATTCTTAAACACATAAGCTAGGCACCGCTGCAACATTATAATGCAGAAAATTAAAAATATAATTAAGGCATGCAGAAGCAATGGACTATATTCAGTGCAGGACACAGAGCACAGACCCTGCTGAGTATTAGAATTCATCCAGGTCTGTTTCAGCATTAATCCGTGGAGGTCATTTACAGATGTGAACAAGGTTTTGATGTCTGAACAAAATGGAAAACATCGGTCCACCAGCAATACTTCTGGGAGAGATTTCTTTCCTTCATGAGCAGAAGTGCCTCCTAAGCTAATGCGGCATTCATTAAAACACTGTGGACATAAGAATTAGGTGTCCGTGGTTCCTTCCTCACTTGGAAAACTATTTCACGTCTGTCCCTGGTAAGTCACTTGTTTGTCAACTGAGTGATCTCTTAAGTATTAAAATACTGAGTTAAACGCATGGAAACAAATGGGATGAGATTTTGATTTCATCAAAAAGGGATTCAGAATCATGCAAAAACTTAAACAAAACTGAAGACACTGGTTCACAAAAAAATTACAGATTTAAGCCTGTGCTTTCATACTCTTTTTGTTATTTTTATTTAGTTAGTTTTAAAAGACACTCAAATGCAGTTATTTAAGCTTAAATGTATAGTAGAAATGCTAGCATTTAGACATCAACTGAAAGCTTCTGAAATAGATCTTAACATTCCCTTTCAAATTTGAATTCTCCTCCTATATAATATCACAAGTTAACGTAGGGAAGATTCAAGGGACGTTTCCTGTTCTTAACATTACATGTGGATACCCTACTTCAGCTTTAAGATGCAACACTGAGAACTATCCACAAATCTTCTCTTATTGGAGAATTACAAACCTCCAATATTTCCTAAGCACGTCAGTGTATTATCAGGTATCTTTGTACAGTTTTTATAATGACCAGACATCATAAAGAGACAATCAGTGGGAAATACTGGAGTGTTCAAACTGATTCCCCCCCCGCCCAATATTCATATCGAAGCTCTCCATTCAGTTTTCGCATGCTCTTGTCTGGATTTAAGAGTTATCCTATGTTTGTAGTGTATCTATATTTTAAAAACCCTCCTCCTTTAGTAACGGAAAGAAAGAAAGAATTATCTTGTGTACTTCACGACAGTTCACAAGGAGAATCGTGGTAATACTGTCAAGTTTAATTTTCTCCTCTGCGATGACACAATTACATGCTTGGGACTTGATGTCTCCAGTGGGTTCATGGAAGCTGATACTAATAACCGTGCAGCTCTCATGAGACAGTGAATCACATTCCTGATCCTGTCCTCCCATGATTAGCACTAGAATTATGTTTTGACTCTTGGGTAAGACAGCTGGTAAGGTAACATGTAAATAAGTTCTCGGAGCTCCCACACAAAAGCAAATCGTTTCTTACCTTTGGTTTGGTCTCTTTTGGAGTTAAGGTGGAGGGACGTGTAGTACTGGTGGCTGGGCGTTTAGCAGTGGTGGCTGAAGTAGGACCTGCAGTAGGGCTCGTGGGTTTTTTGTTTGGGCCAGGCGTGGCAGAGGCTGGCCGCTTGGGGCTGGTAGCGGACAGGGGCCTGGCTTTCGTTGCTGCAGGCTTTGTAGATGATGTGGATGCGGCAGGCTTTATGTTTTTTCAAAAAGCAAAATCCAGTATAAAACCAAAAAAAAAATACAACAAAAATAGCGCATTGTAAACCAAAACATTGAGCTGCAAGAACATAAAAATGATATTTTAAATGAAACAAAAAATAATTTTAGCTTTCTGTTTTCTGAGCATAACAAAGACCAAAACGAAGCAGAAGAGGGCTGCCTTTGGAGGCCAGTGGAGTTTTGCCATTCAATTCAAAGCGAACAGGATTTATTCCAGCAACATCTAAAGCAACAGAAGGAATCGCTGGTAAAGCTGGGATTAGTAACTGGGCGTTCCTGGCACCTAGTCCTGCGTGCAATACACAGGACATTGCTTTCCAATTACATGCACACAACGGACTGCAAGCTCTAAATCCTCATCTGATCAACTCTAGCGGTCATATGTCCACTGCCTTCGAGGGGACCAAGAAGCCCCTGCCCTCACCACTGCTCTAAGAATTTGGGGCTGGATTTTGCTGAATGCTGCAAGCTTCTGAAAGCAGGTCTCTCTCATGTTTCATAAACAGCCCTAAAATAAGAGAATATCAGATCCTGAGCAAGATCTCTGAATGGTAATTGTAATGCAAATAAACGTGTTGTAAACAACTAGGAGAGTATCAGTGTAGCGGAAGTGTTATCATACATGTTTGCTACTTCTACACCACCGATAACCAACCAGAGAATTAATTTAAATAAAGCCTGCCACAAATTTATTAAATCCACTTTCAGTCACACCGCTACAGGCCGAGTTGTTTGCAACTTCATAACTGGATGTCTTTGTTTCAGTAAAATGGCTCACAAACGGCAGCTCAGAAAACAGAACTTCTGTTGCCACAGCTTAAGAAGCGGAAAAGCCAGCAAATAAAAACCATGGAAGCAAAGATGCTGAACATGAAACGACAACTACCTTTGTCTTCTTCTCAGGGCTGGGAGGAAGCTCTTTGTTGGGAGGTGCTGTGATATCGTTCCCCGTCACAGCTTCAGCTGGTTTGGTCTCTTCTGGTTTTGCTGGGAAGAAAAAAAAAAGGAAGGGATTTTTTTTTTTTTTTAATATATATATATATATATATATAAAATTTTTTTTAGTTTACTATTATTCAACACAGTAGCAGGAGGAGACAGAAGTGAGACAGTTACAGACTGGCTGTTTCTGGAAAATTCCCCCAAGTCAGAACACCTATAGGAAGAAAGATTTTCCCTGTAAGAGGACAGGTTCATCCAGATGCCATTAGCATCAATTCCAGTGGGGAAAAGACAGGCAGCACATGAAAGAAACCTCTGGTTTAATTAAAATAGCAAACCTTCCCATCTTTCAAGTTATTAAAATAAATGGTTGGAATGTTAATGGTGAAGTTCTGATCTCTTCCAGGTTTTATACTATGACTTATCCTGAAGTAGGGCCCTGTTTTTAATCTGTCCCTATCATTAGGGCTGTTTCGTCTTCTTGACCTTTCTTCTGCCCACATCCACACGTTGCAGCTCTCCGCGAGCAGGGAGGATTCCCGGCAGCCGAAGGGAGCCGGACTGTGAACGGGATAGGTCGTACAGGAAAGCAGGAACATGGAAATCCCGTTCTAACACGCGTGGATCATACCGACCCTTGTTAGTGTGGAAGCCACGGTGGCATGCTGCTCTACGCAGTGCTTCACAGCGCAAAGCTTTGATGCCGTGACAAGGGTTGCCGGTTTTTCACTGTGATTGTTCATTTTTGTCATTGCCACCCGAGGTTGTTACGCTGAGAGGGGACAGCAAATACACACGCTCTTCTCGTAACAGCGGCAGAGCAGCCACAACCACTTCCTTTTCTCCTTTTAAAACCCAGTCTCTAAAGCATTGTCCAGCCACCAGCAGAAGGATAACTACTGCCCTCCAAAGCAAACAATATACCAAAACATTAATTTAGTAGCAGCTTCACCAAGTTTTCTCCCTAAATCTTATAAATCCCGCAGTAGAACTGCCATGCTGCTTTGCACCATGAGATATGCAAGAGGCAATTTCCCTAAAAAGAGCTTTTAAAACACTAATTCTCAGCGGTGTGGCTGTACAACTGCACTGCTATGAGCTGTCTTCCGCTGCGATTCCTGTGGCATTTGAATTTTATGAAGGATACTGTGCAAACAACCCATCACAAATTTAAGCATTTTCCCTTGTCATCTGGGGATTAAAATAAAGCGTATCTGTGTTGGATGTTTCTTTTTATAACAAGGCAACAGATTGTAATGCTGGGGCGCATGCTAAGGGCCCACCAGACAATAGCGTAACAATTCCAACAGTAGAAAGGTTGTTTTCCACGTCTTTTGAAAGTTACTATTTATATTTCACATTTTCTTGCTTGTCAGTCTTGAAGGGAGCGTCTCAGAGGACAGTTCAAATCTGGTACAAACCCCACTGTTGAAACAAGCAAAATAAAATAAAATCGTGCCTTCCGCCTGCCCCGGCGATGCGCAATGGCAAGATGGTTTTGTTGTTGTTGTTTATTTTTCTGACTCCAGGACAAGTTTAGAAGCCTTTTTTTCCTTGCATTGCATTAGCCTCTTCCTAGCCATTTAGCTTCCAAGTCATACTAAATGTTTTACAGCACTGGGTTTAGCATCCTAGGTGTACAAAAAAAGACCTGTGAAGAAAAACAAGCACCAAAATGTACAGGCTGGACACTGCTTTTAATGCCAAATTCTGAAGAATCATTCACGTTCACCTAGAAAGCCCATTTTTTTGTAGCTAAGGCTCCTCTATACCAGTTTTCTCCACTACATTTCCATAAACCTTTATATTCTCCCTCATTTAACTTGTCTGTTTTATCTACAGCAATACCAGAAAGAGCAATTGTTCCCGTTTCTGAATAACAACCTTCTGTCCATTCACTGCTCTCTGCTCCCGGGACCCCACGCCTAAGGGTGGCTTTATTTTGAATCCTACCAGTCTCAAATATCTCAGACATCAAGGTGACCTTCCATCCGTTGGAAGTTACCTTTTGTGTACTGACTGTCGTTATTATTTCAGCTAATTCAGCGGCAACAGTAAACCTCTCGCTTGATGACAGTATCACAGCATCCACGCAGCAACGTGAATTTGTCTGCTCAGGGAGCCTCACGCAGCTCCTCAAAAAACCTCAACTTCCAAAGTTTTAGGATTTAAACTCCAGCAGCTTCCATGCTTCTGAACTAATGACAACATGAATTTCATGTTATTTCATGTTACTTAATCAAATACAGGCTACTATACAAGAAATTTGGAGTGAGTAACTTCAACACAAAGTTATCAGAGAGTACATTAAGGTTCTACAAAACAAATAGGATTTTTTTTTTTTTAATGTAAACCAGAAATGTAGCATCACCAAGGTGATTGAGCTACACTGCGGGATAGCACATACACAGGTTAAGCAACTTGCATCTATAAATAATAATAATAATAATGATAAACCCAGGAGAGCTGGGTAGGGAACTTCCCTATTGCAGGGGCCACAGGACCGTTATCCAGGTTCCATCTCTCAGAGCCTCTGAAACAGTGGGGTGCCCAACCCCGTACACAGCCGTACGGGACTGCAGAAGGATAGTTTTGTTTTGTGCTGCCTCAACTTGAGTAACAACCCAACGTGCTCATCAGTACATTCGCTTTCATTCGTCGTTTAATTATGAGGGCACTCTCCGCCATACAGAGCGGAGAGCTGCCTGGGAAGATATCCTAGTTACAGGGAATATTAGGAAAGCTGCCAAATGTTAATAAAATTTGTTCATTAGTCGGCAAGAATTACTTATGAGACTTTTCAGTTTGCTTGTTCCCCCAAGCATGGCAACAAACCTCTGAAAGATATTTCAAAGGCATTTTGTCGGGAGCTCTGGCAGGGGTTGCTGCTCTGTCCTGAGCAGGGCTGCTCCTTCAGCCGCCGCAGCTCCTGCTCCTCGCAGCATCCGCCGACGGAGAAAACTCGGCTCTGCTGAGTCAGCACCCAGAAGTGAATTACTCCTGGGGGAAAGGGGGACAGGAACTTGAAGGAGAGAGGGAAGGACATTCCAATCTGGCATCTTCCACCGATAAACTCAAAGGCATAACCCTGCAATCAGGTACTTTCTCCCTGCTGCTACTCACTGCAATGGCAAGCTGCACCGTGCTGTTTGGTGCATCCATCCTCATCCCCAGCTTACCATTCATTACTCACCAAGTGTGTTTTTAATGGTGGAAATCAAACTTTTTTGCATGTGTTAGTTCACAATACTGCGAGGCACCGCTGCTTCACAATTTCTAAGAGCGACACTGGAAGAAATTACTCATATCTAAGCACAGCAGAGAAAACAAATGACTCCACAATAACGACTAAACCCACAAACCGCAGACTCCAGAATTTTGTCCGAGGTTTTACAGACATCAGTTATGAAAGAGCAAGCTTGATAAGTGGTGCTTACGTCTCCCTTAACAGCGATACCAAGTGTCCTTCAGACACGCTCCAGCCGGCAGAAGGAGGGATGGTCGGGATTCCTGACGTGCTGTGTGGAGGAGGGACCCCCCGGGGTGGCCCGGCACTTCTCACATGGACACCGTGCTTCAGTTACTTCGTATTTATAGTACCTATCTGCCTCTAGATTATTTTAGACACAACAGGCCAGTTCTGAGAAAAACGCTGAAGACAACTATCCTGCATATCAAAGATAATTGCAATGTTTTCCTTGACAAGGTTTTGCTCTCATCTGCTGCAGGAGGATTTTGACGCTCGCAGATGCAGCCTTGCTGTCAGACAAGTGCCTTCTCATATAAAAATCTGCTCAAATTCAGCAACGTTATAATTAACTGGAAAAAAAAAACCCAAACCCCACCCCATAGTTTGAACCCTCTTGCTGGTTGAAGCCTCAGGTGACTCCCCGCATTGGCCATGCTCAGTGGCCCATCTCCTAGTGCTTCCCAGGCTGCATCCACACCATCCCCAGCGTCCGCTGCGGACAAGCCACCTCTTCCAGGTTCCCGTGCGGATGGAGCTGAGCAAACCAAGACCTACACAACTTGTAGGTGGCAGAAACCAGACTTCTCCCCTACTGATCCTGCACCAGCCTTGCCACAGCGCTCACCACCCCGGTGCTAGGCTAGGTTGGTCAACCAAACCCTGCTCAAAGGCAGTCCCTAAGCTGTAGTAACACACAGCCAAGACCACGCGCAGAAGTCGTAGCACTAAAACTACGTTTGGCAAAGGCACGCTAAGGCCAACAAGTTCAAAAGCGTATTTTTAAAATAAATTTGTCACCAGAAAGCAGATATTTGCCATCGCTGGATGAAGGACCCAGCAAACAAGACCACATGGTGTTCAGAGAAAAGTGAAGTCAGAGAGAACAACACTCCTAACAAATCAGCAGTGGTGATTTTTCAGAATAAATAGTAAAAATGAGATGATCTGTGCCAAAAACTGACACTCAAAAAAAAGCTTCAGCTCCTTGTTATAAAAGGGGACAATACTCTTCCTATAGTTCTTAAAAATTATGGAAAATGTAACTCATTATGTTTGTCTCGTACAAGCAGAGTGAGCCATAAAAAAAACCACTAATGAGGAAATTTATAATTCTGCCTCCAACAGCCAAGTTTAAATACTGTGATGCGAATAAAGCATGTGGGGCCATCCACGCAGCCGTGGAGTAGGCACGGCTCCTGAAAGGCAATTCATCCTGATTTTTAGGTATCAGCAGCCACTCGTAACAAGTTATTTACACAAGAACCCTGGTGTCTGAGGAGACTCTTAACATATTTTATCCTTAACCTCTTACTTCTATCCATGCTGCCACTCTCTCGGTGGTTACTAGCAGCAGGTGAGTTACCATTAGAAGAAGTGTAATGTGTTATAAAGCAATCGAAGCAGATGATGCAATGCTATCTTTTTTTCCCCAAAAAGAACAGACTGTAGAACAGCTACCTTATCGACCGTATAAAAGACCGAAGCTGTCCTCCAAGGCTCAATGTTTAAATAGACTATTATTTCTTTAAAAAAAACCCCAACTTCCCTGTTTGAACAGCGAGTCTCTCTCCAAAGTTTCCTATATAGCACTAACACAGCTCAAGAGAAGAACTGAAGAACTGTCCAAGGAGCCTTCACGCACATCTTGCAACTAGTCCTTCAGACCCAACCCATTCCACTGCGTCCACAGAAAACTGTCATCCACTAACCACAAAATTCTGATGTCAAAGCTTTTCCTCTGGTTCTCTTTCCTCTAGGGAGACTTTCTCTCATTAGAAGGAGGTTAAGGAATGGAGCATTTCCCCTTCCTATCACAAGGATGTACAGAACCTCCCTCCAAATGTATTAAAAAAAAAAAAAGGATAATGATGGAGAGTTTGGCTGATTTTAAGCTCTGCTGTCTGAAAACCACAGGCGTCTTTTGAAAAAGACCCAGGAACAAGACAAACCAAACTCAGTGTTTTGACGGAGTTTTGCAGATGCTAAGGGGGGCTCTTCCTCAAAAGCAGCACCAAAGCAGGGGCAAAAGCTGCTGAAGTCTGTTTGAAAACGGAACAGCTGGGCAATAGGAAACGACAGCAGAGGTGACGTCCACCTTCACACTTCTGAATGAAGCGGCAGAGTAACACAGTAAGGAAGGGCAGGGTGACACGAACTGCCACGCCGCTCCTTCGAGCTGCGCTAGCCCAACATAAAAAGGAGGACTGCAAACCCACATATTGAAAGTTAAGACAATGCTTCATGATTTTAACCTTGAACTCCTTACTCAGAATGCAATTACACCTATTGCACAGGGTTATTGTGAGAATTCAGCAATCTGCCTGCGTGGATATACCAAAGCGGTCAAGCGACATCCACCCGAGAGTACTGAAGGAACTGGCAGGAGTGCTCACCAAGCCCCTTTCCATCATTTACCAGCAGTCCTGGCTAACCGGGGAGATCCCAGTTGGCTGGGGGTTAGCAAATGTGACGCCCATCTACAAGAAGGGCCGGAAGGAGGATCCGGGGAACTACAGGCCTGTCAGCCTAACCTCGGTGCTGGGGAAGCTTACGGAGCAGATCATCCTGAGTGCCATCACACGGCATGTAGAGGACAACCAAGGGATCAAGCCCAGCCAGCATGGGTTCAGGAAAGGCAGGTCCTGCTTGACCAACCTGATCTCCTTCTGTGACAAGGTGACCCACCTAGTGGATGAGGGGAAGGCTGTGGATGTTGTCTATCTAGACTTCAGTAAAGCCTTTGACATGGTTTCCCACAGCATTCTCCTGGAGAAACTGGCTGCTCATGGCTGGACGGGTGTGCTCTTCGCTGGGTAAAGAACTGGCTGGATGGCCGGGCCCAAAGAGCTGTGGTGAATGGAGTTAAATCCAGTTGGTGGCCGGTCACAAGCGGTGTCCCCAGGGCTCTGTGTTGGGGCCAGTCCTGTTTAATATCTTTATCAATGATCTGGACGAAGGGATCACGTGCGCCCTCAGTAAGTTTGCAGATGACACCAAGCTGGGCGGGAGGGTTGATCTGCTGGAGGGGAGGAAGGCTCTGCAGAGGGATCTGGACAGGCTGGATCCATGGGCTGGGGCCAATTGTACGAGGTTCAACAAGGCTCAGTGCCGGGTCCTGCACTTGGGCCACAGCAACCCCATGCAACGCTACAGGCTTGGGGAAGAGTGGCTGGAGAGCTGCCCGGAGGAAAAGGACCTGGGGGTGTTGGTCGACAGCCGCCTGAACATGAGCCGGCAGTGTGCCCAGGTGGCCAAGAAAGCCAACGGCATCCTGGCTTGTATCAGCAATAGTGTGGCCAGCAGGAGCAGGGCAGTGACCGTGCCCCTGTGCTCGGCACTGGTGAGGCCGCACCTCGAATGCTGTGTTCAGTGTTGGGCCCCTCACCACAAGAGAGACATTGAGGGGCTGGAGCGTGTCCAGAGAAGGGCAACGGAGCTGGGGAAGGGTCTGGAGCACAAGGCTGATGGGGAGCGGCTGAGGGACCTGGGGTTGTTCAGCCTGGAGAAAAGGAGGCTGAGGGGAGACCTCATCGCTCTCTACAACTGCCTGAAAGGAGGGAGTAGAGAGGTGGGGTCGGTCTCTTCTCCCAGGTAACAAGTGACAGGACGAGAGGAAATGGCCTCAAGTTGCGCCAGGGGAGGTTTAGACTGGATATGAGGAAATTTTACTTCACCGAAAGGGTTGTCCAGCACTGGACCAGGCTGCCCAGGGCAGTGGTGGAGTCCCCATCCCTGGGGGTATTTAAAAGCCGTGTGGATGAGGTGCTCAGGGACATGGTGTAGTGGTGGGCTTGGTAGTGTTAGGTTTATGGTTGGACTCTATGATCTTAAAGGTCTTTTCCAACCTATACGATTCTGTGATTTTCTGACATAGGAACACAGAGCAATGAAGGGTTGGAAGGCACCTCGGAGGTCACCAGCCCAACCCATCACTCAAAGCAGGTCCCAGCAGATCAGGTTGCTTACAGTCGTGGCCAGCATAATTTCCAAATATAAGGAAAAACTTCTTCAATGTGAGGGAGGTCAAACACTGGACGAGGCCCAAAGAGATGGCGAGATCTCAGTCCTTGGAGACATTCAGACCTGGAAGGGACACACATGGCCCTGGACCAACCTGATCTACTTACACGTAGTTTTGAGTCGGGGGTTAAACTGGAGACCTCCAGAGCTCTGTTCCAGTCTAAGTGACTCTGTATTACAGCTACGTAGTGGAGGATGCCCACATTGTACACAATTAATCATATGTCTTCTTGAAGCCAAGTCCCAATTATGAATAACTATATATAGTTTTCCTAACCATAAGGAGGAAAAACACCACCCCACTCTCCTCAAAAAAAATAATCTCCCACCATCCTGTGACTTGCAGTCTAGAGACTACCCGCTTGTCCAACAGCTTTTTAGCCCATATAATCATTTAACAACAGAATAGCAGAACAACGTAGATGGAAGGAATGTCTGGAGGTCATTTAGCCCAATCCCCCACTCAAATGATACCAGGTTGGCTTGGGGTTTTTTCAGTCATCTTCTGAGCATCTCCAAGGGTGGAGATTCCACATCTTGCGGCTTATCCTCCAATATTTGATCAGTGTCATGGTAAAAAAAAAAAAAAAATTAAAATAAAATATCACAATTCAAATTCCTGGCACAAGATGTTTTATAGCTTCACTGTAAATTGCTCACAAGTCACCCAACATCATCTGCTTTTGTCTGCTGCTGCTATTTTCCTTCGATGACCCATATTCTTATAGTGGAAAAACTGAACAGTCTTCTCTTGCTCACAACTTTCATGTCATCGATGACTTATAGACTGTAATCACAACCATCTCCAAGTCCTCTCTCTCCCAGCCTAAAGAGTCTTAGTTTATTTGGCCATTCCCGATATGAACTCCTCTCATACAATGCCTTTATTTATCATACTTCTAATTCTATTACAACCTTTTTGAGGCAGAGGACAACATGCAGATTTACACATCGTATTCAGAATGCAAGTGCATAATGGATTTATAAATTGATATCATTTTTTCTAGTTTGTTCTCTCTTCCTTTCCGAATTCCTAGAACTCCATTTGGTGAAGGAAAGCCACACAAAAGCATCCTTATAACATCTATAAAATCCTTACAACAGTAGCATTATTGCTCTTCCTCTACAAGTACAGAAACAAAACCATCAGGGTTACAGCTCATGCGAGGTGACATCGAGCTGGAACCCAAGGAGAGCAAACACAGACCTTCAGTCTTTCAGATCCCTTCGCCATCAGTTTTGCTGTAACGGCTCTCTTGTGAAAGCTGTTACTGTGTGTGAAAAAAACAGGCACTAAATCCGAAAAGCTTTACTGTTTGTGTTTCCTTCCCTGAAGAAGTAAAATTAGGAAAAAGTACTTAGAGAAACATACCAGTGAGTATCTTTTTAAAGTTAAACCATGTTACTGCATTGTTTTATAAGTCAGGGAACTCAGAAAAGCCTATGTGCATGTATTTCTCAAATATCACGCAGCAACTTATTCAAGAATAAGCATTCCCCAAAATTCATTCCCCATGTCAAAAGGAACAGGTGAAGACCCCAGTATAACGTATCTTAGGCTCATCTCAAAAGGCCAAAAGCAGGTATTTCTATGTGCTGGTACTGTGGTAAGCAAAAGCTAAAGTGAAGATAAAGGCTAGCAGTAACTATACCCTGTGCATCTGGAAGATTTTTAGGAATGTTAATTCTTGTTTTCCCTTCTCCCCTTTACTGACTAGTTAAATAAGCATTTCAGTGAGTACTTGCGACTGTATCACTGAAATCCTCTCATCTCCTGCCTGTCCCACCTGGTAAGGTATCAGCTCCCATTTTATGGGGTCTATATTTCACCTGCCTTGCCCCTAGTCACTGCTCCAGGCTGGCTCATTTACGTGCTTCAAAATGGAAGGGGACTTGCAGCTGCATTCAAACATGCTTGCGAACGAGGCCAGGCACTCATCTTCCATATC
The DNA here is from genome assembly GCF_035582795.1 of Mycteria americana. Classification (NCBI taxonomy): domain Eukaryota; kingdom Metazoa; phylum Chordata; class Aves; order Ciconiiformes; family Ciconiidae; genus Mycteria; species Mycteria americana. The sequence continues at coordinate 984,665 of NC_134366.1, read as the reverse complement.
CCCGGCAAGGGATATTTAGCAGGCTAAGCTGAACTAAAACATCATTCAATGAAACAGCTCCATAATTCTCGTAGGGATTAGAGTCATCAACTGAAAATCCATTAAGAGAAATAGATTAAGCAATAAGGCGGCGACCATCTTTACTCTCCCTCTTAAGCGTAAACAACCTTAGAAACAAACCCAGACCATGTTAAATACTGCCTTTGCCGGAAATGCTGCGGAGAGGCACGAGCTCTTCCTTCTTCGTCCATCGCCACCCAGAAGGAGCTGCTTCATCATAAAAATCACCATCAAATAAAGCCTTTTTGTTGAAGGCTCTTAAGACAAAAGTATCTACAAATATAACAAATCTCAGTTTAAGCAGAAATACAACCCTTATCTGCTTTCTCCTCTCCAGAAAAGGCTAAATAGAACATCTCCTGCTTGACCCAAATACAGAATAGCTAAGCATTTGATCTGGCACCGAACACAACTCAATCAATGTGTACATTTTTACTTGTTCTCAAGAATCGAGGAATAAACCAGATGTCCTCTTTGCCTTCATCTTGTAAACCTAGATTGATTTGTTAAGACTCTGTTTTTTACCCAGGAAGGGAAATCCTAAATCAGAACTTGTTCTTCTAGAACAACCTAAACTACTTGCCATGTTTACCTAACATGGCATGAACTGAAGTCAAACAGCTATTCAAAGTAATTAACATACTGTCTGACTGTAATACTGTGCTAAAAATTTGACGCTGGATATAAAAAAAGCTAACAAAATCATGAGCTTTTCCCTTTTCATTGATAAAAGTGGAAGCACATTCATAAAACCAACAAAAAGCTCTATTTTCTGTCAATGCCCCTGACAAACCAAAGTGAGAGAGACAAGCACACCTCCCAGTCCAACTAAAAATACCAGCAAAACCACAACATTAACTGAAGCTGTCTCGGAACGGATATCAAGTGGGGAGCAGGGAAGAAACACCGCCTGAATTCCTATTTCAGGAATTCCTGTCCCTGAGGCTGGCCTGAACGCTGATGAAACCTCAGAGCATTTCCAGGTGGCCGCTCGAGCTTGGGCAGTGCTTGGGCCAGGGGACACCCGAGGTATTTTCAGTATCTGAAGGCATAAAACTGCATTTCCATATTGTTCAAAATGCAAAACAATTACAAGCACAATCCTGTCTCTGAACACTTAAGCACAGAGGTAAGATATTACCGACGATGCAACTAGTCCAACTTTAACTTCTTGCGTGTCATCTGGCATCAACAACAAGCCACAGAGAAGCCGGTCTGAGGGGTCTTCATAACCTTTTTATCAGCTGAGACATATCCCTGGCCTTGGACTTGAAGCATGACATTTTATATACTTTTATCCTATCCAGCATACGTTGAAGACCCATCCAGAGAAGTTCCCATCCTTTAAGTCCTGCCACACTTGTCACCTCAAGTTGGCAGCAGGAATTTCCAGGGAGGAGCAGCGCACTGCCACAAACAACATCCCTGCACAAGGCCGGCACGTGCTGCCCTCAACCCATTTTCCTCTACTGAACATCTCCTTGCCCTTCTCATCTCTCTCCCCAGAGAAAGGGGAAAGAGGAAAGCTTATGTATCTGCTGTAAACCACTGTTTTGAAGGTAGTCTCCCTCGAACGCCCAGCAGGTTTTGTGATTTTTCAGAAAGCACAGCGGGTGGTACAGAACACGGAACCCACCTGATTTACGTAACGCTTACAATACTGCCAGCATCAATTTTAAACGCGGTCCCTGAGAGATGCCAATCTTTATTTTATACTTAAGGCTGAACATGCATACACCAAGTAAGAATTTTCACTGAACTATCCACAGCCCGTATCAGGCACTGTTTATCACTGGTGCTTTCATTTTCTCTTTCTTCCTGCAGCCTGCAATCCTTTCTTTCTTTTCTGTCTCGTTAAAACCAGGATTTCATCTGGCAAGGAGCCTTGTTAGCAAGCCACCATCCACACCGCGAACATTACTTGAACAGGTATCATTAGTTCATTACGAGGTAGCTGGGCTGATATTTCCTAATCCCATAATTAACTTTAATTTGTGTAAACCTGAGGCGATAGGCTATCACAGCCTAACTCAGTCATGGTGAAACTCTCGGATTCTATATTTATCTAAACCACAAAGCGTTCTGCTGCAAAAAAAAACCTGCAGGAGATTCAGAAGTTACACTGGATCGCATCCCTTGCTTATGGATTTATAAAGAAATAAGAGTCAGAAAACCAAGACAATTTTTCCGATGCGCACACTGAGCTGCTGAGTATCAGAGGTGACAGTCCCAGCTCAGCGTGGTCCAGCAGAGCCTGGAATTTCTGGCATTTCAGAGCAGAAAATATTTCAAGTTGAAGGAAATTCAAAGAAAATGAGAAAAGGCAGAAGGTGAAGGCAGTGGTGAATGACTTCGCTTATCTAAGTGATACCATGGGAGGTGACATATTAGGTACGTGCAACAAATCACACAACAGCTTATCCACAACGTGAACATGAATCAAATCTATTGTGCAGTGCAGGAAACAATGCGACCGCTTGTTTTGGTGAGAATCTGCAGCGATTGCTGATGAAATAAGGGACCAGAACAAGCTCTGCAGCTCAGCTCTGACCAGGACTAATCTGCAGCCAGGATCTCCCTGCTTAAAATACCTGCCACGGGTACACGAGAGATTTGAATGGGTACGCCTTTTTGACAATTTTACAATGAAATTAAACTAAATGTGTCATCATACTAACACCCAGCTATCTGCAAGAAAGAAATATTTTATGTACAGTTTTAGGTCACCTTAAAAAACAGGAGTAGTAGAGGTTTAGCAAAAAAACCAAAGCAAACAAACCCTGGCTGGGTAGGACCGAGGAAATCTACTTTTGGCAGAAGTTCTGAGAGATGCCATTCAAATGATTAGAATCAGGTTGGACAATTCTTTGAAGGATTTTTAGGATGAAAAAAGGTGCAAGTGATAAAACTTGTTACCCTAAATGTAAGCGCTAAGTTCAGAATGAACAGATAGGACAGGCGGACAAATAGAGGAATTAACAAGGAGAAGGAAAAACATATTTCTATCCGATAAAATAGATACGTTGGCCATCTTGGACACATTGCCTTGCGACTGGAAGGAGACCTGCAAGGTGAATATCAAGACTGAGGCAGGGGAAGTTGACAAGGATACGAACGGATAATTTAGCCATGAACAAAATGCAAAGGACAGATTTAGAATCAGTTCCATACTTCCAGCCAAGACTGCTTGCTTGGTTGAGTTATTTTTATTATAGCCGCCTCTCTGCTTATTAACAGGGGAGAAGCAGCAACATCTCACCATAGAAAGTTTGAAAGCATTTCAGGAACATCCAAGGAATTTTTGTCTATTTTCTCTTGCATTCCAAAAATTACTTCTAAACTACACATATATAAAGCAAAGAAAACATTTTATGGCTTCTACTGCTATGTTTTCTTCCAGGAGAGAATAAATCCAGAGTTTATTTCTTACCAATGCATTGTACGCAACAGAACAAAACAAACCTAACCTAGCCAGCTGTTAATTTTGGAGAAGAGAGCAAAAAGAAGTTACAATTCTATCATATTCTCGCCCAGGAAAGCCCGTGAGCTGTCTGCCAACTCAGTTATTACTGTATCAGTTCACACTCAGACCTATGGTTATAAGGATGATAAACTAGTTTTTAAAATAAAGATGGTGAGAGCACAAAATTTTAAACCTAGATACTTAAAAAAAAAAAAAGCTTGGTAACACAAATTAGCCATCTGGAAAAAGCAACCCAACCAGAAGACTCCGAGTGTTCATATCTTCAGTGACCTTTACATCACTGATGCTCAACCCCTCTGGGGAAAACATGTCAATCCACTTTAGATCATGTTTCAAACGTTTTTCTGATTTAAAAATCCCACATATCTGTGTTTTGAAATGGTTGCCTCTCCAGCTCGACAGAATTTGCCAGCCTACCCAAACCTGGTTTCCTCGTCGTCCAAAATATGAACCTCCTTGCTGATTTGCCTCGTTGGAAATAAACTTTAGTCACAGAGCGGACGACAGCGAACCCCACCACCCCAGAAATGCTGTGACATGAAAGGTGTGCACAAATACAGTACTTTTTTTTCTGTTCTGCATTTGTTGCCAACATCACTTTTCCTCACGTCATGTTTAAGTTGTCAGGAAGACTGACGACTCTTTCGTGTTTAAGTACAGAACGGAGCGCAGGTAAACATACAGCTGCACAGCTCCTTTTTTGTGCCCAAAATTGTGCCCAAGCAAACCCATCTCCAGGCATTCCCCCCAGCTGCGGCTCGCAGCCAGGAGCTCGCTGCACCGCTCTGGTGACTGTCAACAGGAGAGCTGATGACTCCTGCCTGCGTGAAAGGACTTGACATCTCTGTTCAGGCTCCAAAGGACCGATGTCTGCAATCCGGGATGCGCTGCCACCAAAACTGACACTACTTCATCTCACGACTGCCAGAGTTATTTAAAATCTGTGCACCAAGTAGACCGTAAGGAAAAGGTAACACTGAGATAATGGAAAGGGAAGAAGACAAGACATGTTGGCACTTCGGAGCGGGGAGGTTTGTATTGCCAAAACCTTGTTCTACAGATCTCTGACCGTGAGTCCTGGAAACTGAAGCATCTTAGAGAAATTATTAGAGAAAAGTAAAACTCTAATTAGACACTGAATATGATTCTGTTGAAAGTGCTTACTGACAGCTGGAAGAAGGACGGATGATCAGAGCCTCACGCAGGCAGCCAGGAGCCGACTGACCGACCGTTGGGTGTCACTAACACACCGCAAAAACCGAGACGAGAACTCTCGTCTGTAGAGCTCACAGCACACCACCTTACTCAGAGCCTGCCTTTCCACGCTCATCGCTGCGGAGAGCCCAGCTCGTCAACCCCAATCAAGCGTTTTGGAGCTCTACCTGAACAGCGCATCCCTCTACCCACCTGCATGTAACTCCTCTCACACCGGGGTATTACAACGTCAAGTTTTTATATTAGTCCTCTGAAGGTTTAGCAAACCAGATGGCTACAGAAGTCATCGGATGCAAAAATTCTCATGCAAGTCTTTTGTCTTTATTCCCTGACACATTTTCTTTCCTCTTCCCATGCAAAGCTCTCGTTAATACGGGCGACAGACAAAGCACACAGACCATCCTCGCACCCAAAATCTGGGAAAAAAAGCAGGTTTATTGCTGGCTGAAGCTGGCAGGAGGGACATAGATGTTGTTCCAGGATGGAGAACAAAGATTAACTACTCTTCTCACAGATTTTAAATCCGGGAAGACTGACCTCATACATCACAGCACTATCGAAACAACAAAACACTACAAAATGAAACAAGCTGCTATTGACACTCAGCAACGGGAAAGGCTCCATTGTAACTGGGGTTTTGGGAAAGAGGTTACAGAAAGTAACAGGGAAATTCCACTTTGAATTTCAGCACTGAAACAGTTAGGAAGAGCTTAACTACATAAATTGTTCTACCCATTTACTCTTGCTGGCCCCCTCAAAGAGAAATACCAAAAGGCGCTAAAAGCTTAACGGAAAAGCACAATCCTCAGATCTTTTTGACACAGGTTGAAAGGTTTAAACTTTGATAACGCCCTCACTCTAACAATACAGCTTGCAAATCAGAAGGGTACCTATGCTCGCAAGAGGGAGTGGCAAGAGGGTACTGGAGACACCTATTACCACTGTGGATACCACAGATTTTAAAAGCTATTAGTCAGGTTTAGGATCCCAGCAAGTGATTCACAGCTGGTGCCGCAACAAATGCTGTGGGACCAGCCAGGCAATTATTTTTTTACATTTTTCCTCCATTTTCGTCTATCCAAAAATACATCCTTTGTTCTAACTACCGGAACCTGAACAGCGTTGGTCTTTTCAGGTGTACCGAGCCACCCACCCTCTGCCTGCAGCCTGTCAAGTCAGTTAGTTCCTTCCTAGCTACTGTCTGCTCGCTCCCCAGGGAGGTAAAAATTAGCAACATACCATCACGTGGTAAATCTCCTTGCTTGGGAGATGGAGAGCTCTGTACATCGCTGACCTCAATTTCTTTTCTTTCCAGTGGAGCAGTTTTGCTGGATTCCATCTCGGTGCATTTGCTTTTTGGAGAATCAAACCCAGCAGCCCCATCGGTGGCATTTCTCTTCTCCCTCTTCACCGCCTCCTCCTCCCTCTCTTTGTCCTGGCTGCTGATTTCAGGGATTTGCTCCAGCTTGCTGTGATACAAGCCCGGGCTGCCCAGCTCTTTCTTGACTGAGTTGCTGCCGCTGTTCCACTCCTCTCTCTTCTTGGCAGCCGGCTCCTCTGCCAGGAGGGACTGATGCTCCTTCACCACCAGGCTGGGCAGCCCCGCACGGCTCTGCTCGGGACCCAAGCTGCAGACAGATGTTTGCTCTTCTGACACGGTCATTGACCTTTTCATCGGAGCGCCCGGTTTTCTGGCTGTGGGGCTCGAGCACTGGGTCAGGCTGCTATTAGGAGAGAGCAGACCAGTAGCGACGTCTTCTCTAAGCACCGGCTCAGGGTATTTATCAGCCAGGTTAAGGGTTAGGGGCACCGACAAGTGAGAGCACTCTGACATTGCACGCCTCATTGCCTTCCTTTGGTGGGCAGCCCTGTTCAGAAAACTGCCGTCGTCTCCACAGCTCAGCTTGTCTTCCATCTCTTCCTCCATTTCAGTGGTATTATTAAAGTCACTACTTTTGGAGTCATCTTGTGCAAGCTCTACAGTGGTAGTTGGAGGTTCTGGCTTAGATGCCATTGAGGAAGAAGAAAATCCACTCTGCACATAGTTGTCATTAACCACCCCAATTACACAATAGCTGGGGGCTCCATCTTTTTTCACGGTTGCTTCTTTAGACCCTGAATTGTTAGGCAGGATGGGATGGAAATTTGGATTCCAGACACTGATTTCCTGTTCCTTCATGTATTTGCTGGGATCGCTCTCCGACACAGACAGATTGGGCAGGTTTGGGTCTGGCTGGCATTTGGTCTCCATTCCAGCCTTACCAGCTGCTTTCTCCTGATCGGTGATGGCTCCATTTTTACCCAGCCCCGGACCAGATTTTTCAGCTCCTGCCTGTCCCACGTGAAAATCTGTAGCTTTAGGGTTTGCAAAGTTCCCTTCTGCAGAAGGAAACGTTTCTGAAATCAAAGACCAGCTCTCAAGGTGACCTGCAGCTGCCTGGTATTTTTTGCCTTGCACCTCAATTTCTCTTTTGTCTTTCTGAGCTATTTTTAGCTCTTTGTCTCGTTTTCCTTCAAAGAAGCAGAGCTTGTCTTCATCCGTGAAACCAGCGTTCTTAACGAGCCCATCCTTAATCGGTCCCCCTGAGTTTACATTCAAGCCAATCTCATTAAGCTTCCCCTCAGTCCTCTGCCATTCGAATTCAGTTTTGCCGAAGTCTTTCGGGGACTCCATGCAGTGGAAGGCTTCCGAGAAGCTCTCCGTGTTCTTGCTTTTGCACAGCTGGCTGTATTCGGAGAGCGAAGCGGGCTGCTTGTTCGAGAGAGACATCTCCGATCGCTTCGCTTCCTCCCGCGGCTGTAACACCAGCTCCGAGCGAGCCGAGCTCGCAGGCTGCCGGCGCCGGTGACGACACACCATGCCCCCTGTATTCATGACAAAACTCCTTCCTCCCCACCCCCTGCCTGCCGCACGCCTTCATTTACTGGATTCAGCCACTAGTTCAAACGAAAACGTCAGGTTTTATCCGTTTGTAAAAATCAAGAGGAATACACTTCTGTAACAGAAATACCCATCTCTGGCTAGATGCTAGTGGGGGTTTAATCATCTCAGTGAAATGATTTTTCTGTGAGCAGCATTTCTTGGGTTGTTACACATTTTGGGAAATACTGCTATCTCCTTTTTCTCTGTCAAACCCTATTATGATCAATGCATTTAGCATTCCTGCTGATGAGCCACTCTTAAGAATACTTAGGAACTAAGGTCAGCAATTTTCCTCCCCTTAAACAAAAACAAAACACAAACCCCCCAAAGAAGCCCAACCCCAAACACTACAGCACAGAATGACCTCTTTCAGCATAAGGGCTTTGTTTTCAGTGAATTTTAATATGTTATTTTGGAGTCAACAGTGATCACAAGTGTTGCTGTAATGAGGATTTCGCAATCCACAAACCGTATCGCTCATATAAGCGAGTGGACAAAGCTGAAACGGATGAAATGGGACAGGTTAGGAGAGGTTTTGTAGTCTTAAATACTGTAAACTTCACTTTTAAATATTTTTTTCTAAATGTGAACATATCTTACAATATTTTTCAGCTGCATTTTTTCTATTGCACTTAATTTACACCTAGCATCTCACATTTTGTCTTGATCTATTCAAAACCAGTCTCAACATGTATTAAGTGCGCTACTCGGCCATCCTGCGAAGGCTGTGTCCAGCATCCTTGACAAGGCTTTTCTAACTGCGATTCTTGATTTGGACATTGTTTCCCTAGTTAAACTGGGAGCCTACCCAAGAGTGCTGAAGATTGCTTCCAGCCACTCAGCCACCGGTATCTGGATTGCTGCTACTGCATTAGCACCAAACTGCAGAGCTGTCTTTTTTTTCTTAAGTGCCTGGTACAGATTAATCCTTGACTAAGGGAAATTTTCTTCTTTGAGCCAGGGTTACAATACTTTACAGACATTGACCATTACAGACATCAATATACTCCAGTCCAGGAGAAAATTTTGTCCTTATAGCTGATGCAGTAAAAGGACTCCCTGCTATAGTTTAACTGAGCATAAATGTATTTTTACACCCAGAGACTGCAAGCTACACTACGCCCCCTGAATTTAACCTGCTGCTGAGAAATGCTACAATCCACACATTTATCTACTTGTATTTAAGCTTTGGATTTAAGACACTGCTATATTTAAAAACAATGACTAAGGAACTGTAAGTTATATGAATCTTTCATGACACCCTCTAATTAACCAGAATAGTTCCACCCACAAGCTTCACTTCTTAAAAGGCCTCAACAATTTTTCTGTACTTTAAAATATTCATAGGTGTCTTGCTAGTGGAAAATGGGACCTTAGCTCAAGGCTTTCATTCTCTCTCGTAACTGATGTAGGACTAATGTTTGCAAGCACCTGCTCACCCTGAAAATATTTAGTCTGCTCCCCAAAACAGCAGACCTGAAGTCACCTAACCCCATGTAATTACTGTTATCCCTCTATCGCTCAGTCAATTCCAAAACCTGATTTTTGTAGCAAATCTCAATCCATTAGAGATCACTTAATACACTTCACCAGGAGCAGGGCAAGTTGGTAAAGCTACCTGAAACCACCTAGTAGGTTTTTATTTGATTTTTTTTTTTTTTAAAAGCAAACAGCTACCACTTATAATACACAGAGGAGAAAACCCACATTGATTTAGGGGCTGGTACTTCAGAGCCCAGTATCACAGAAGAGATTTGCATCACTGGAAGGAAAAGCCTGACTCGTACTGTCAATATACAGCCAGTCACAACCACCACTGCTACTTTATTTAATAATTTTTTTAATGTAGGAAATGAACCATATTCAATACCTGGGATACTCACAAGCAGGAGAATGCTTAGCTATGAAAAATCTCTGAAGTCATCTAATATTTAATCTCTCAGGACATTAAGGGAGGTAATGTAGAGTTCATACACTGAGAGCTTTTCAACAGCTTCATCCTGCCTGTAGCATGTTGTTTCCAGATACCCATCCTCAGTTCCAGTGCCCTGGCCTCTATCTTCTACCAAATGCATTTTTTTCTTTAAATTTATTAAGATTCTGTTTCTGCAGCTATACCACCGTTGTTGCGCTAAGCTTTCAGCAAGACCAGAAATCATCAACACTCACAACCGGCAGTCCTGACTCCAGAGCTTTGGTCCCGGTTCTTCCTTTAGATTCTGACAAAGCTTAAATTTTCTAAAGAATTGTAAGAGAAGCAGTACTAGTCAATGAAAGATATGCAGGAAAGGGTGGGAGGATGTTCAGAAAACAAGAGGACTTGGACAGATTTTGAAAAACAACTCAAATGAGAAAGGGCCCATGCTAAAGAGGAGTGGGGTTAGAAGGGCAAGTTAGAGCCTTCCTTACAGGAAGCCCATCCACTGCTTTTACCCTTAGTTCAGCTTTGAGGAAGATTTTGTACTCTTCAAGTATCAAATTTGGGGTTTTGCAATCCTTTTGGCTCTCCACCATCTTTCTTTTCAAGAATGTGTCAGATAATGCCAGCGAAATAGTTGTAACCTTTTGCAAGTCAGACCCTGGTCCAGCTTCTGGATGTAGAGATTTGCCCAGTGCCTGGAGCTTCTCTCAACCTTTCAGTGGTGAGACAGCAGCCTCTTTCACAAGGAGGAAGGTTGTATTTTGCCTGTTCGCATCCTCTTATCATCATTAAATCCTATCTTTTCTTACAGGTACAGTTGACATAAATAAGCCTGTCAGGGAAGCTGAGCACATGCAGCACGTTTCAGTACCAACGTTAAACACATCTGTAGTCATTTACCTGAGCTGCTTAGATATATTTTGATGCTTACACTGTACCGCTGAACATGAGCATTTTCCAAGGGAAGACATACCCACGTGCTGAAGAAACTGCAAAGAATCCCCATCCAGTTCACTGGGCTTTACCAGGTAAAACACGGCTGCCCAGGCTGAGCAGTGCCAATAACCAGAGCAGACCAAGATCACTACATCAGCACGTCACGACTAATACCCAATCTGCAAGCTTCCAGCCTCAGCAGATGAATCAGCCTAGTGTTTCTATTTTTGCTTCACTCCCGAAGCTATTACTTATCCCTTCTAATGCCTTTGCTGGTTTTTTTAATCTAACACAATCGTTTCTGTGCAATCCTTTGCACCCGTTTCTAAGGCAACATCACTTTTCAGGATGATGAGCTACTCCTTGCCAGCATCTCCAACTAATGTGATCTCTAATTAAGTGTTATCACCAATAACAGTCAGTGATCGGACTGACCAGAACCATCAAGGAGCTCTGTCTATAAAAGCCAAGACCATAAAACTGCAATTTAAACACTCGCTCGTCCGTATGTTCATACACGCAGACATGTTGTGCTGCTCTGCCAAACACTCACTGCGTGTAAAACAGGCAGCAGCACGTGAAGGCTGAAGCCTGACAGTACCCGCTGAACTCGCACGCTTCATTTCATCTCGCGGTCTGGAAGAAGCCAGGCTAAAGGATACAAAGGTGAACCAGAATATTTAGTATTCCGGCCGCCTAACTTTGCACTTAACATTTAAAAGGTGCGGAGCCGCACAATACTCAAACACAGTCTCATGTTTTATAGGATGGGACATTCACAGATCACATCCCACTTTAGAATTTACGTATAATACATGAAAAATCTTAGTGATCAGCCAAAACCAGAATTAAAACACACTCAAGAGTGTTTCCAACTGAAAACATTACCAGTATTTGGTTATTGTAGGAGTATTTGATAGTGGAAACTGAAAAGAGGCAAAGCAAAGTCAACTGAATGATACACAAGCAGTGTACTAGAACATCAGCAAGGAAAGATGAGGCTTGAAATGCAGATATCCCCTGAAAGTTAAACAACATCACCAAGGAAATGTGTTTAACAATCTTAATCTGGCAGAATTTACAAACCAAAGTATCTTTGTTTTGTTCCCAGCTTTTCTTGAAAATCAGAGCGTCAAGGATGAGCAGGAATATAAAATAAAGGAAGAAAACAAAACTTAGGAAGTCCTAGCCGAAGGACTAGCTTAAAATGAGAGTTGCTGCATGAGACCGTCCAGCTAGAAAAAAGCCAGTATCAATATAACACACAGTACAAAACCAACTAGAAAAAAAAAAAGATGGGCATATGCAGTCAGTTACAAGTGTTCTGAGCAATCTTTAAGGGAACATATTCAGAGCTATGCACTGATTCAACAGAAGAGAAACAGGCCTCTGCACACCCGCTATCTGCAAGCTGCAGATCTGCAAAAATGTCCTCTGAGCTGAACTCGCCTTTTAATTATGGATAGAACCGATACCTCAACAAAACCTTCTGTTAAAGCAGAATCAAGTACAGACACACAAGTGCAAAAATTTCGGGGAAAAGCAGATAATAGCAAAGTTCTCTTGCTGCTTCATAAATACGTTTAGTTCTGACATGAGAATTGGCTGGTGCCATTGTTTGGTTTTCATTTCTCTCATATACCTACCTGGGATAAATAACAGGTCTCAATTACAAACAGGCTGCAATATGATGTTATTCTGACCATTTCAAAAGCATTATTAAAGTACCACTGTTAGTAGGAGGTACTTGTCCACGGCTGCGGTTGTGTGATGATTTCAGGCAGGACGGATGCAGTTCGTTACACAGCCATGCAGTGCACTGCCCCATCGCGTTCCGTAGCTGATCGGCTCGTATTAGACAGACCCAATTACAGTCTGGGGTCTCACAGGGGAATTACGGGCATTATATGAATGAAAGGTTACTCTGGAAATGCTAAACTGACTTAACATTATAATGACACCAGTATAATGGAAACCAGTCAGGAAAAGAAAATATTTAGAGAAAGGGCTTCGTTGTGGCTGTAAAAGAAAAGCAAATACTGTAATTAAGCAAGGATGGCATTTCTTGCTTTTAAATGTATCTTATTTACACACGAGGGATTTGGAGCTGTTATATTGAGAAATATGTACTGTATTACACGCGGCGATTGTGCCAATGGGCTGCAGAGACAGCTTGTCATCAGCTCAGCTGAAAGGACGGGCGCTGGAAGGATGCCCACAGAAGGCAGCGACAGAGATTGCGACGGAAGCTTTTGAGGAAAGAGGGAAACTAAGCATCAGATGACCACTTCAACAGGCCCCTCCAATCCATGTTTGGGAGAATCTTTCAGGAGTATAGCTGTCCAGACCACAATGTGGTTATGCAATAAGCTCTTTACTCTGCCAGCACCAAAGCCCACAGCATTAAGTGCTGGAACATCACTATAATAGACGTACGTGAAGATAGCCCTTTCCTGAAGAGCTTACGCAAATCAAAAAACATAAGATGACACAAAACCCAAAATGCTGAAGCAAATTAATTTCTTTTTTTTTTTCTTCTTTTTTAAACAGACTATTCTTTAAGGACAGATTGGAGAGGAAAAAAATCTTTTCAAAGTCTCAATGTCGAAATACAGCTTGAGGAGTAAAGGGAAGAGGGATGCTAGCGGTAAATCTTGATCAAATGGCTCAACACTGGATGAATGAAAATCTTCCACCATTTCCTCTGTTAACCATTCCTCAACATCAGAGCCCCAGCCCTGCATCAGCCAGGGCACCTGCTTGGAAGAACAGATTTTAGGACCCCGCTTTTTATATGTAATTCGCAATTTTAGTTTTAATTCCACACAAGAGGTAGCATAAAGGCTCAACCACATTTTAAAGGCTGATACTGTCTGACATGTTTTGGTTATCACCTCAGCTGCCTCCTGACATTAAAAGGCATAAAATAGTTTTCCAGAAGAATCTGGGGCAGTTCTTACAATGACAACAACAAAAATGAGAAGCTGAAATAAATCCAAGAGATGGATAAGAGATGGATTAAATTCAAATTGCACGAACAGCCTTACATCCAACATTTCTTAACTTTAAGCTGCAAAGTCAAAATTAGGAAAAAAAAAATTACAGAAGTTTGCAGGCCTAGTTTATAAAAGATACATACAACTTCCGTCAGTGAGAGAAGTCTGCAGCATCACAGTTGCCATGACTCCCAAGGGAGCTGTATCACAAAGCTCATACCTATTTTAGTAGTACATACCGGAGCTGATGCATTTAGGAAAGCCGTCCTGTTATTCTAGAATACACAGTGTAAGACATGGGAGCCTGGCTAAAGAGATTCCAGTTACTAAACTTCAGCAGAAGATCCCTCCAAAATATCTACATGCATTATTCTGATAGTAGATCATTGACTGCCCACCACCTAGAAAAATAGTTAATGTGGGCAGATATTAGATGTTGCAAAGTATGAGCTTCACACTTGACAAATACAGATGAAGCGTTGGCCAAGTTCTGGTGATAGGTAAAAATATAAAACCTTTGAGCAGTACAGGAGGATGAACTGGCACGTAGAAGGTACGTACAGTCCATGGCCCCATCAACTTAGTGAAAATTGAAACTGTTGGACTAGATGACCTTTAAAGGTCCCTTCCAACCCAAACCATTCTATGATTCTATGAAAATCTGGTCTATCCTAATGATCTCCTGGATCCCTTTAGCTCCTTCTCTGTCCGGTAAACAAGCACACTCATGTTCATGGTCTTGAAATCTCAACACCTTCCCTTCATTGATTTCTGGTTTTAACTTGTGTTCAACTGATGCATGAATTCACTGTTTCATCCTCGGATCCAGCCTAAGGCACCGCCACACCAGTTGTGCCAACTTAGGGATTCAGTCCGGGTTTTGCTTGTGTTTTGCAACTCGCTGAACAGCTAGTTCATTAGGAGTTGGGCAGCGGATGGAAAGAGAGACAAGCCTCGGTAACATATCTGGATGGCAAAGCAAATCTGCTTCCCTGCTCCTCCACTGCTAAGAGCTCAACCGCAACTTACGCTTTGTCACTCAGCCCAGATGTTGCGCGGTCACCATGAGACTGCCCGAAGCTATGCCAGGGGCCAGGTCTGCCGCCAGCGCTCCTCGGCAGCCCTGCACCTGACAGCGTTTGGATTTAAACTGCCCTAGGAACATGTCAACCAACATTTACAAAACAAGCTCAGTCATTCAGAGCTTCTCTTAAAAAAAACAACTGTGAGTCTGTGAAGCGCTGAAAGGATGAAAGCAACCGAATATTGTTAAAGTCCTGTGCAAACTTAGGTCAGCTCAACTTACAGATGCAAATTATGTACCAACTTACTCACACGCTGATGTGCTACTCTGAACCAGGAATCCTTCAACTCCATACACGCTTTACTTGTGCAAAACATTCCAGAGGAGCTTTTCTTTTTTGCATGGATCTGCTGCTAAAATTCTGCTCCCTTGAATACAGCAGTTAGCAAAGGAAAATAAAGACTTCTAGCAGACAATGGAAAGGCTTTAAAGAATTTTTTTTTTTTTTTTTTTTTTAATAAAAAGATGCTGCCTTTAGCTTTCCCTTTATGTTGTAGCATCATGCACCAAAGAACATTACTTCTGCAGGCACAAGTTCATGCAGAGAACACCACTTTCACTAAAATAGAACTACTTCAGGTTATGCAACACTCATTAAAATTATAAAACCTCTCAAAAACCTGACCAGCATGTTAAGGCGCACTTGAGCTCTATGTTTGTTAAGTTAGTGGCTGCATCATGCAAACTGGCAGCAAGGAACTCTGCAGAAATAGAAACAGGAACAAACTTTCACGCCTGATGACAAGGCAAAAACTAAGAGCACCTCAGGGCACGGATAAACTTCCCCGGCCCACTTCAGCAGACTGGAATTCACAGAGAAGATGCCAATTCTTTCTAGAGGAAGGTTTAGAATGAGCAGAAGTACAAGAATATTTTTTTATTTCATCTCTATCCATACTATATTCTCCATTTCAAAATTCCTATGAACTTCATTAAATTCTATTAAATTAATTCCGTCTCATTTCCTATGAGTACAGGGATCTTGTTCCTGGGACAACAGCCAGGGTAAACAGTCCAAAACGCTTACCAGTGCATCCATAGTCTCAACAGAGACAAAGTCTTAAAATCTAGATCAGTCCCACTATTGTTTTGTTTCAACTCTGCTTTAGTAAAGATTATGATTCTAGAAGGAAGCACGTTTTGTAGCTGTAGCAGTTCAAGGTAGCTTAAGATAAAGTCATTAACCAATCGCAGGAGGAAAAGTAGATGGTTGCAGTTAGCCTGAGGTAGGATTAAACCCAAACCCTGCAACACGACAGCGATCGAGAACATTTCCTACCACTGAAATACCCCGCTCCCTGCCCGCCGGTGGCGTACAGTGCTATTTAGTGATCACGATGATTCGCTGTTGCACCGCAGATGAAGGTCACTTTCAGTCTCGGGTGACAAGAAGCTAATGTAACTTAACACCAAACAGCGTAAGTTTACTTAAATACTCTACAATATATATGTAAAATTAACTCTGAATGAATAACAAAAAATAATCAAGAGTTCTGGAACTTAGACCAAGCTGTCAATCTTTCAAACTTTGGGAATTAGCACTGTGCGACAGGCAAGCAGAACTAACAGCCTTTTAACATCAGCCAAAAACCAGTCATGCCACACTCGCTTGTGCCACATAGGATTAACAATTACATACTCATGCCAACACACTGACAAATAGCAAGGTCTTGCACGCAAGCTGTCTGGATTACTGCTGCTAGCTCAAATCGCAAACACACACCTTTTTCTTGCCTCTGCCGGCTCATACCACCGGGTTTCAGCTGCCTTTGTTTCTCTCGGTCTGGAGCAGCAGACCTGGCTGGCAGAGTTGGCACCCCTCTTGACTTTGTGGGTCTCATGTAGCCTTTTATCTGTTCTGCTGCTTTAACTCTCTCTTTCTTTGCCTCCTTCACAGCTTTTTGTTCACATTCCTCTTCTTTTTCTTTAGTCGCGTCTTCAGGTTTATCTACGTCAGACTTCAACGCCGGGGCATCCTTCAGGTGAGCTTCCCCGCTGTGAGCAGCATCCTCTTGTGCGGGCTGAGAATGACCTTTATCGGTATCTTTGGGACTTATTGGGGTTGTTTGGGCAGCTGTCAGAGTTAAACCAGCAGCCTCTGCTTCAACCGCTTTATCGTCCAAACTGCCCAGGTACTTCAGCGGGCTCTGCTCGCTCTTCTCGCCTCCATCCAGCTCAGCCTCTTCAGTTTTATTCTCCATCAATGCTTCTGCCACAGCCTGCGACACGGCTGCTGCCGCTTTGCTCTCTGGTATCGCTGCAAGTTCTGGGGAAACGCACCCAGTGTGCTTCTCGCCAGAAGAGACGGTTGCTGCTAGTTGCTCTGTCCCTTTGGCGCCTACAGGAGCTGGTCTATTTTTTGAATCTGCCACCTTCTGAGGAAGGTCTGAGGAAGTGCTGTCAGTGTTTTGCTTTTCATCAGTGGTTCTTTCTTCTTTATCATCCACCTTTGCCACAGGAGAAAGGTGAACTTCGTCCTTCTTTGATTTAACATCCTGTTTAACTGAAGGGTCCAAAGGAAGTGATTTGCCTGCCTCAGGCCCATCTTGGGAAGCAGCCTCTTTGGTTTTACCATCTTTCTTTGAAACCTCTTTTCCAGGCTCTTTGTGTCCCAGATTGATCGGCTGCTCGCAAGATTTCTGCGTCTGTATCTCCTTAGCACCAGATCCAGGCTCTCTGCTGCCGTTCTCTGCTACTGCTTCAGGAGGAGGAAGCCCCTCACTTCTTGCACCCTCATCTGTCTGCTTTGGGAAGCCAGAAGAAACATTGCCAGTGTCACCAGGGCCAGTTACTGCAGTCTCAGCAAAGGATTCAAAGTCGCTCCCTTTATTATTCCAAAGCATTTGAGGGCCAATGGGAAAGTTCTTAATATTTCTGTTTTCATCTACCAAATCCATGTCTTCCATTCCATATTCCACCTCAGATCGTATGGGAGGCTGTACTTCTCTCCCGTTTGTTTTTGGTTCTAGAAAAACGGGCTGCTCAGAGGCATTTTTAGCCTTTTTACTACTTCCATCATAACCTCTCTTTTTAGATCTATCAGTAACCGTGGCCAAAGTGTGATCTGCCGCTGCCGGATGCTCTAGGATAGGAGGTCTACCCCCCATGCTGCAAGGAGTGGGACTTTCTGCTTCAATTTTGTCAGTTATCTCCACGTCACAAGGAGGAAACATCTCTGCACCTGCTTTATGCTCCAGAAGACATGGCTGCTGCAAGTTAGCCTCCCTCTTTTTGCATTTCTCTCTATTACTTGTGTGTGATTTTTCTGGCTCCAGAGGTATAGCAGGAGCTTGGGCTTTAGTAGCATCAGTTAGGTCACCTAGCAGACTCGCTGAAGTACTGCAATTAGTCTCTTTGCCTTTATCAGAAGACTGAGCTTGTTTAGTATTTCCCACCTCCTCACCTACTGCAAGGGTGTTACCTGGACCCAGTGCAACAGAATGCTCAAGACTATTTTCGGCCTTTTTGCTTTTCACATCTCTACTTTTTTTCTTAGGCTTGTCCATCACCAGTTCCCTGGTGGGACCATGTGCCACAGCTGCATCTGCCCTGTGTTCTGGGAGAGGCTCGGATGTATCTAGTGCCTTACCTTTATTCATGGGCCGAGCTTCTTTAGTGTTGACTATTTCTGGCTCTGCTGCCTCTATTTTATGACCTGAAAGAACCGGCTGATTAGAGAAACTTCTATTGCCACCCTGTATTTCAGGCTTTTCCAGCACCTCTTTGGTTATACCTGTCAGACTCTCCAGCAAAAGCTCTCTTTCAAAACCAGACACCTTATCTTTATCACAGGTCATTTCTTTTGTGCTTCCAGACACCTTCTCTTTGCTTGGAAGATTGCTTGTTTCCACCCCAGCATCCAGGACAGCCGCCTGCCCCAAAGGACTTTTTTCACGTTTTTTTCTTTTCCCATCACTACATCTCTTTCTAGGTTTGTCTGCCACCAGTGTTGCATCAGAATTTATCACAACTGATTCACCTGCAGAAGTAATTCCAGCCTCTTTGCCTTTATTAATCAAATTTACCTCTTTTGTTTTGCTGATCGTGTCAGCCATAGCAAGATGCTTTGCTTCCTCTCTCCTGCTCTCCAGCAGGAATGGTTGGTCTAAAGCACCCAAATCAGCTATTTCATTTTTTCCAACGCTTTCTTTAGGCTTCTCTGTTACCAGTTCCATTGACCTTTGCATTTTGGTTACATCTGATGTATTTTCCTGAAAACACTCAGCAGCAATACAGCCCCTCTCTCTGCCTTTATCACTAATACTAACTTCCTTAGTTTTATTGATTGTGTCAGGAAAACTACTTGGGTCCATCTTATTCTCAAGAAAAGGCTGCTGGAAAAAACTTCTTTCACCTTTTTTACTTCTTCCATCACTACCTCTTTTTTTTGGCTTGTCTGCAGGATAGGCATGTGTAATGCTTACTGACGGAGGTCCTCTTGCAGTAAAACCTCTGCCTTTATCAGGGAAAGTTGTGTCTTTTATAGTCTCATCTGTCCTCGCTCCGTCAGTAAGCTTGCTTACATCCTCTGAAAGCATCATCTGCTCAGAGAAGCTTTTGATTTTTTTTACTTTCCCTTCACCACGCTTTTTTTTAGGTCTGTCCATCCCATGTGCAATATTGGGATCTTTTCCAGTCTGCTGCTCTAACGCAATAAATCCTTTCCCTTTGTTTTTATCAGGGGAATCTGCTACCATCACTCTGTCCACTGCTTCAGCAGAGGCGGGATGTGTGGTTGCAGACTTAGCCGACAGAAGAAACGGCTGCTCTGAAAAACTGTCAGCCTTTCTGTTTTGCAAAGCAGTAACTTCCTCAGGTTTTGGTAAAACTAATGGTGTAACAGGCGTTTTAGTAGTATCTGTTGGAGTCTTCAATACTCCCTCTGCAGTACTAAAGTCAACGGCCACGCACTTATTGGAAGACACTGTTTTAGTTTCATCAGCTGCCTTTGGCTCGTTAGAAAGCTTGTCCGACAGAGCCGCAGCCTCTAGAAGAGCAGGCTGTTTGAGGGATTCGTTTCCAACTCCTTTGCTTTTTTCACAACTACCTCTTTTCTTTGCTGCTTCTTCCAGTGACCCACTGGAAGTCTGAAGCTCACGGTGGACAGTGTCACTGAATGCTTCACGCCTGGGAGATGTGCATGTAGCCTCCTTGTCTTTATCAGAAAGGAGCAGTTCTGAAGGTTTGGTCTCTAAAGGAGTTTCTACTTTGCTTAGATTGATCGCTTCTGAAAGAGATGGCGTCAGGTCAGCACATTTTGACTCCTTATCCTCCCTCTTCTCATTTTTATCAAGAAAATCTCTTTCCATAGGCTTGGTTGGCACCTTTGCCGTAACAGATTCCCCCAGCTTAGTCTTGCCTACCTGCTGCAAGGGAACCTCTTTTCTTCTGCCTTTAGATTGCAACATCAGACTGTTATCTCTCATTTCTTCTCTTTTCATGACATCCCCATTTTTTGCATCCAACACAGATTCTAACGGCACGCTGGGTTTTTGGGCCTGCTGTCCTGGTGCTGGCACTGAGAAGGCATTTTGCTCATCCAGGATATGACTTCCAGTTATTATTTTAGCATCCTTTGGCATATCTGAAACTCTGCTTCCTGAAGCAATTGACCGCTCTTTGCGAGCTTCAGCAGGCATTACAGGACAGACATCTGGGTTTTGCAATTCAACAGCAAATGGGGAATTTCTAGGAGCTCTTGAGACCATTACATCTTCATCCCAGATCTCCATTGGTCTTGGCAGCTGGTTTCTCTTTTGTTTTGGTTTCTTTTTCTTTTTCTTCACAATGGCCAGAGAACCTTCCAAATCCCAGCTCTCCCTTGGTACGTCTCTGCAGCTCTCCACAAACTCCGACAGCACATTGGATGGCTGCTCAGTTGCCTTTTTATGTGAAACCCTAGTGCGAGGGGATGTTCCAGCAACACATCCAAGTTCCACTACAGAATAGGGGTCTACTTTTGGGTCAGTACTCTTCTGTTGTGGGAGACCTATTAGACGTTCCTCTGGTACATCTGTAATAGGCACTGGTGCAGGTTTTGCTCTGCCAAACCTGCATTCACTTGATTTGTTAGCTTGCCTTATTTGTGCAGTAGGTAGACCTGGAATACAGGAAGCCTGCTCAAACATCGAAGCAACTATTTGCTTTAAAAAAAAATTATATATACTATACATGTGATTTTAGCCGTCTAAAACAGTCCATACAGTCATATATGCAGAATTTTCCAGCACTGATACTACACTAACTAAATCCACCTCAGTAGGGCTGGGATAGACATTTACACGCAAAACCTATTTAGACTACTACCGATAAATACGTCAATGCTATTTAAAAATACAGAATTCCTGATACATGCTCTTACCCCATGAAAAAGCAACAGTTCTTGTAAGGACACGCTATCTCTTTTTAAAAATGCATTAAGGATCCATTTTGTCTTAGCAAGACAAGAAAACAGATACACTTTTTATATCCCTAACTGGCATCCTTCCAAAATGTGAAAATAAAAGTTTAGTGGAAAGATGAGACTAGGGAAGAGAGAAGGGGCATAATGGTGAAGGGGGAGCAAAAGAGCTGAGTTTCCCAGCTAAGCAGTGGAAGGCAGAACCTCCGTAGCAGAAGTCATTTGCTGTACTCCATTATAGGCAGCGCTAGGTTTCCTTAGCTACAAGCCACTGATTTTAGAGAGAGCATCAGTCGTTTGTCAGCTAGCCCTGGCCCACAAATCAGCCTCCAGTCACAAGTGTAAGCAAAAACAGCTCATTGGAGAGGCTGGGTTAGTGGAGCAGGAAAAAAATTACATTTTCCTTTGGTAATTACAAAACTCAATTTGGAAGGAGGTCTTCACTAGGAATATTGTAATAAGAATTAATGGTCCCTTTTAATACCAAAATAAAAAGCTAGCAGTAATGGCGAAAAGATGGTGAGCTTATAAATTCTACAGCAGAAAAGATATAAGCCAGTCCCAGTGATAAAGTACTAGTAGCACCCATAGTTGGGCTTTTAGTCTGGTGAACATGGAGGGGAAAAGAGTATTTAAGAGGGCAGGGATTAGAGGCAAAGTGCAAGCAGAATCACCCATGAATGCAAAGAACCGTGCAGCTCCTTGGTGCAAAAAAGATTTCTGCTTGCTCAAGTGGCAACGCAGTCAGTAGGAAAAGGTGAATAGTTCACAGAGGATATTTCCATTCTAAAATTGAATTATTATTTATATTCTACCTGTGGGCTCTTGCAGGGTTTTTTCTTGCTGAGGTTCTGCATGTTGGACATGGTTGTGTTCAGCCTCCTCCTTTTGTTTCTCTGTAACAGTAACATCCACAGTAGTAACAGATTTTTCTGGAAGGAGGTCTTTATTTTCTAGTGCAACGGCTTCTTTTGCTTCTACTGGAACTGAAATATGAAAAATATGAACAGAATGCTTCAGTTCTTATGAATACAGGCAACCTGCAGTTTAAAAGCAAGCCCTTGGAAAGGGTATCGGGTTTATTTTATTTTTAATAGGAATGAAGTTTATAAGATATGGTAGTCTACTATGTATTATCTCCTCACAATCCCATTTTAAGCAGCAATTTTATACTTTGGCAGACATGCCAAGGTGGAGGTAAAACATGAAGCAAAGGCTTAAGCACAGGGTGAGGGTTAGGTCCATTCCCCCCGCCATTGTAATCAATTGAATTCAGACTATACTAGCTTCCCACTGGAATTCAGATCCAGAATATACTCCATTATCAGTCTGGAGTCCTATCTAATGCTAATCATCTAGTATTCATATATACCTTAGAATATATTCATGCAGACACTACAAAATTCCTAGCTACACATAATTATAACAAGTTTTAATTTGTAAGACGTAATTACATTGGAGAACAGATCTATATGTAATTAATTTTATTTCAGTTTCAAATAGAAATAAAAATTATGACAGATGTTGGTACAACAACTATGGATGAGGAAGAAAAAGATAAGTTACAGGATGGTAATTTCAAATGTTAAGGCTACCATCTATTTATAACAGTCCCCATGTCAGCACACACTAATAACCTTCTTGAAATTAAACCTTTGTTGCTTTTTCCTTGATAAGGACAGGAGAACAGTGTCTGTGAGAAAGAACTTGGGTGGTGGGGCAGAATGAGCTGATAGCAAAGTGCTGGCTCCAGTTTTATATTGTGGTTTGCATTTCTCACCTGCTGGCTCTGAAAGATGGTTCGTCTGTTCTGGAAGATGCTCTTCATGGTGGCTGGGAGGTGCTCTGCTGTCTTTAGCTTTCTCTAAAAGATCAACACAAGCTTCTGGGACTTCCAATTCTTGTTCCACATTTGCAGTTGCTTCTGCAAAAGAAATGTAAAGAATAAAAATTCATATTATTTTTAATTTAGATCAGATTAAGCAAGATAAAAATCACTTCCTCACCTAATTTTTATCTTCCACAAGAAACTAAAGGTTTTCCTCACTTTCAAAACAGTGATAATCTGCTTTTTAGGATCACTTTCTACCAGCTCTCCCCTCCTGAAAGCTTAAGTGTTCTGCTAAAGCAAATCTTCCTGTATTGTCTGGTATTTACTCTTCATCATATTATGCCTGAAATGTTCAGTTATGCCTATGCCTCAGTTACTACATTCTAGTAGGGATTTTTTTTTTGTTAAAACTTCTCTCTTTTGAAATTTATTCCTATCATTAAGCTACAAAGTATTAGAAAGTAAGAAAGAATAGAAAATATCTCACTCCAACTCTTTCTGCAATCAGTCCACATACACTGCCTCTGCCCAGTACTATTCGTTATATTTTGATGGTCATTTTCTCTCTGAAAGGACAGTGTCCTTTGAGAAATCCATTATCCACCACATGGAAAAAATCAAAATGCCTGCCTCGCCATTTCGACGCTTATAGTCATTCCAAAGAGATGTCACCAAATTATCAACAAACCCTATCAGTCTATTCAAAAACTCCTTTCAACAGAAGAAGCTTTGTTCGAAAACAGTGTGTCCTACAGGATCTGCAGACATTTCAGTATATGCTGAGGATGATAGTGATACAAAAGTAAGTACTAACAGGGATGAATAAAATGTTGCTAAAAAACATACATCGCTGCTAAGAATGCCAAGTAAAAAAAAAAAATCATTAAGGTATTCTAGTTTTATATTTTATAAGCAAAAAATCCTCGTGAAGCACTTCCTCTGTCTGTATCTTGACAGCAGAACTGAGCTCTACTTAAGATGTTTTGTGCAAGGCATATCATAATCTTAACTACTAAAAACCCATGCTTTTTATTTGACAGTCTTACAACAATTGTGCATCTGTGTAGCCATCACTACCCACTACCAGGAGTGCTGCTGCTAGTGCTATGCCAACTTAGAGCGGCCTTCTCGCACCACTTGCCATGCTCTTCCAAGCCTGAACACAGCTTTCAGGCGTACACACTCACCTGCAGCAGGCTTGTCAAAGGGCGACTTGTCTTGCTCAAGAGAAGACTCAGATGTCATCAGCTCTTCAGACGCAGCAACCTTGGTGTCAGCTACAGAGGCAGAGTTAGCTTCTGCAGAGGCAAACCCAGAATCCATGGCAGGAAGAGGCTTGGCTTCTGCTACAGGAGCAAACCCAGAATCCATAGCATGATGATGGTTGACTACTTCTGCAGGGGCAAACTCTGCATCTGCTGCCGGAGCAAACTCAGAATCCATAGCATGGTGAGATTCCGCATCTGCTGCTGGGGCAAATGCCAAATCCATAGCATGGTGAGATTCCACATCTGCTGCTGGGGCAAATGCCAAATCCATAGCATGGTGAGATTCCACATCTGCTGCTGGGGCAAACTCTGCATCTTCCGCTGGGGCAAACTCCAAATCCATAGCATAATGGCATGTAGCATCTGCTGCTGGGGTGAAGCCAGTATCTGCCACTGGGGCAGATGAAGCGTCGATAGCATTAGGAGACTTGGCTTCTGCTACAGGAGCAAACCCAACATCCGTAGCCTGAAGAGGGCTGGCTTCTGCTGTAGGTGCAAATCCAGCATCCAGAGCTTGAGGAGGTGTGGTGTCTCCTGCAAGAATGGACCCAGCTTTTTCTGCAGAAACAGGCATGACATCCGAGGCAGGAACACACGCTGCATCTGCTACAGAAACACAGATCACAGAAATCAACAAAAACAGACAGAATGTAAATACGCAACAGCATGGTTTTATGACTAGAGAAGACAGGGCTTTCGCTCCCTGTCTGTCTGGTCTTTCAGCATCACTTACTCCCCCCGCTTACGCCAGTGCACTCAAGTTGTACCAGTCTTTATGACACTCCTCAGCGCACCCAAGTGCTTTTCCTACTACAGCCTCACGTGCCTTGTTTTGTATCCTTGACTACAGCGTTAGACATCTATCTGCTCCTAACATACATCAGTCAAAAGATGCATTGTTTTCATTTAAAAACTACCTGATGCTACGTAGCTGGCAAGAGACCAGAGCTGCTGGATCCACTGCAAGAAACGTATTCCAACAGAATACATACGGGAATCACAGTGAGGGGTTTTTTCTCTATATAGCAGGACACAGAAACTTTTGGTGTCACCTTTATGAGCCCAGCTGTATATTCCAACAGCGGCAAAAGTCCTGAAATAATTCCAGAGCCACACGCACTTAATTTTAAATATTGTTTATGCTGTTCATGGGTGGTATGGTGCTGCAACTCAAGCAAAAGCATTGGCACTCTGGACACAACAGACACTGCCATCCAGTGAATCACCAACTGCCCTTTATTCTTTCCTGCCCAACTTGGCCTCATTAATTTTTTACATAATATCTATTAAACACTGAGCCGTTAGTTTCAAAATAACATTTGTCAGTTCACAGTACAACCAAACCTCTGCATTTCAGTTAGCATTCTCATAAGATCCCCTTAAAGGAGTTTTTTCAGACAGTTTTAGTTTAACAGTTCAGCTGTCTAGAGGCAAGTTTTTACAAATTATCAAAAGCCAGAAGCACTGGATTTCTCTTCTGCAGCTATTCCTTTCAACAGCCCCAAGCACTACCCATACTCTGCGTAATGCAGCACGGTGACCTGAACATCTAGGATATTGCTAAGCAGATGTTAAAAAAAAAAATTTCAACTGATTGTTTCAGTCACATCTAAAAATATCCTCCCCAAACAATGGAAAGTATATTAAATCTTAAATTAGATACTTAAACTGAAAAAGGAAAGAAATTAGAAAAATGGAAAAAGTCTCTTCTAAATAGCACTTCAGGATCCATTTAGATAAAACCAATATTCTAGTGAACCAAACCAAAAAGATCCATTATGCACTAGCCCTCATTTGGGTTTGCGGGTTTTTTTTTTGTTTGTTTGTTTTTTTTTGTTTTGTTTGGTTTTTTTTTTTTGGAAGTCATATCAAGGTCCTCTCCAAAATAAAATTTAAAGATTGTGATTTTACAGAAGAATAAGACAGTAAAGAAACAGATATTAGAAGCAGTATGGATGTTCCCTGGTGAATCATGGAAAGCAGTGGAATAAAGCATAAAGAAACTGAACAAAGACTAGTGCAAAGTGTACCACGACTCTCATACTGTATATAAATACCTCAAAAACACTGTTTTAAAGAGAGTCTTTAAAACAGAGAGTTTTCAAGGTATTTATATATAGCATCAGACTCGTGGTATAACCACATTCTTGACACACCTAAACATTTTTCTGGAGCTAAAATTTTGAGAAAGTAAAAGATCATTAAATCAGTTACTGGACTGTGACACAAGAGTTGAAAAGTCAAGTAGACTTGCTGTTTCTCACCAACACGGTTCAGGTATCATAAACCTTCAGTCACAAGGGAATTTGTTAACACCTTGCTGTGTTTCCTTCAGAGGAGGCAATCCCATGTCTTTTTCACCATTACAGCTTGCTCATGAAAGGCCTAAACCCAGCACCAATCTTCAGACTGGGGCAACTTTACCTGATGCCACAGCTTTTGGTCCATCAGTAGCTTCAGCCTCTCCTGGGGATGCTGTTACTGCAGCAGGAACAAAACCAGGAGCCACTGCTGCAGGGCTTTCCGGCAAATTCAGCGTTATTGCTTCAGTCACTGCGGGGGGCACTGGGCATACAAAACAAAGTCTGATTAAGCACTCGGATCTTAGCAAACAGCTTTCTCTTCTGGAGGTGCCAGGATGTGAATCACCCTCTCAAGGTGCTGCCTGGTCTGTGCTGCCTGCAGCAGCAACCCTGATGAGGAAGCTCCCCCACTTCAGCATCCCAGTCAGGTCGGACAAAAACAGAATCGGTTTTTATTGTCAAATTTTCAGAAGATTAGTTTGTGCAATACCTAGGAAAACACTTGTATCTTGAGAGAAGCAACTGCTGTGAGAAAGTCGAGGGACGTTCAGTTACAGAGCATCCCAATTCTACCCTGAGCCCTAGGCAGAGCCACGAGCTCCAGAAATACTTTCTACCTAGGACCAGTATTAACTACTCTCTTCTTAGCTTGTCCACCAAAATGGCAATAAAGATCCCATTATGGATAAAATATCGTAATATACATGCAACCGCCACGGAATTATGTCCCAATGGAGCTTCAAAGATTTAACTGTAACCAGAATCTAAACATAATTGGACGGAATACACAGGTTTGCAGTTAGAATTTAGTTTAAAATTCTATTGATTACGCATGAGCCAAAATGACGTTTGTTGGTGCCCACAGCTGCACTGACCCCTAGAAGCAGTAAACACGAGTGCTCTGACTTACCACTTGAGTCAGCAGATCTGACTCTCAGTGTGGACAAAGACTAGAAACCTTGACAGTAGTAAAGATCCAGTTTTAGAGTTTCTTTTCAAAAGTAAATTTTATTCATCCTATTTATTATTTTAGCGTCAGGTAACGCTTGAACACACATCCCAACTGGAAATTACGGTACCTTCGCTGTTAATGGAGACGCACAGAATGGAAACACAGTCTGGAATCCACAGAGCTTGCTGCTGAATATATTTTTTTGCACACATCCACATCTGCTCGCTTAATTCCCCAAAACCATTGCATGTTTTCAGTCGGTTAAAGCCCTCCTAAACGATACGCCCCCAAAAGGGCATGCCACTAATATCTACTGACAGTTGGGCTTGGAACTGCATATATTACATTTGTTACCCTAAATTAGAAGTAAACACTCTATATAAATGCAGGGTTTCCCCCGTATCTTACAGCACTAAACCAGAATATGCGTGCTAAGTAACATCTCTTTAAACCACGCATTCCTATTCTAAATTTATTTGAAAACCAGAAACAGTGTTTTTCTTGGTCAGGTCCCACTTCGCTCCATTAGTGCCTTTTGTTTCTTGAAAAGGCAGACAAGAAGAGAAGCTCTGCTTCTGCGGTTCAGAAACTCTCTATAGACAGTTCCTGTAGATCAGGTCAAAACTATTTTTACCTGGTGGCTCAACAAAGAAAGAGGCATCTGGTCCCTTCACATCATGCTGAGCTCCCATCCAATGTTCTTCAGGCACTATGGAAAACACACACACACATTTAGTCCTGCCACTGACACTAACACTGCTGTATTTTTTTTCTGTTGAAGGTATTGACTCTGCTGTTTTGTGAGTTCATTCTCAGGTAACTTTTCAGTTCCCTTTAAGAATGGTGCCAGAATGGTGCCATGTTCTTCTGTCATTATTGCTAGTGAAAGCTTGCATCAGAGAAGAGTTATAACCAGCACTGACCCCAGGACCCAACAGAGCAGGTTCTTTGCTCAGTTCTTCTGGGCAGCTGGCTCTAGGTGGCCCTGCTTGAGCAGGGTGTTGGACAAGATGACCTCCAGAAGTCCCTTCCAACCTCAACCATTCTGTGATCTCCTAACATCTTTGGAACATTCACACTGAACCAAGAACTGTCATTGCCAATAGGATACTTTCTAATCTTGACTCATTTATGTGTCAGCTCCCCCACCAAGATTCTTTAGGACTACTACACCAAGATTTTCCGTGTGCATACCCCTCAGGCCCAGCTAGCAAGGCAGACAGTAACAGCAGAACATCTGTTTCATACCTGCTTTGTCTTGCAGAAATTCTGCAGTTGAATCCAGGCCAATGAAGGCTGATGGGTCGAGAGCCTCTGCAGGAGAATACAGGGGCCCCAAGAAAGGTTGTTCAGGTACCATCATAGATCCATGTGGTGCTAATGAAATAAAAAGACCATTTGTTAGGTTAACCATGTCCATGGTTAACCACCATGCTAGCTCTAATGACTCCTCCTAATGTCCTACCTCCTTCTGCCTAAGTATACTTAAAAAAAAAAAAAAAACAAAAAAAAACAAAAAAAAAAACCCAAAAAAACCACAACCCTTCCTGAAAGTAGCTATTGGAATGTCTTTAGGTACTAAAAAAAAAAAAAAAAGTGAAGAGATTATATAGTCGGTGCACTTACCAGCTTAATACATTAAAGTCAACAGAGAAAACACCAAAACCTGACCATCAGGGACAAATGCCGAGGAGGAACTCACCATGGATGTCTCTGGAAGCATCAACATGGTCCGTGAACAGCGGCACATTCTTCATGTCAGTAGGAAATGATAAATCAGGCAGATTCTCCCCCCTGTGCATGCTGAAGGGGTCTGGCAGGAGACAAGAACAAGGCTGGTGTCACCACACAGGAGGAAGACATGATGCAGAGTAAGATTATTTAAAGAACAAGATGAAGATGCACCTGACACCACCACTGAACTTCCCAGGGAAAGCTGCTTTCAAGATTACTTACCGGGGCAAGCACCTTCATAATTAGAATTTATGCCCAACAGTAAAACATGGTTGCCCAGATTGCTTCCCAGGTCTCCTGGTTTCAGCTGGGATAGAGTTAATTTCTTCCTAGAAGCTGGTACAGTGCTGCGTTTTGGATTTAGTGTGAGAATAACGTGATAACACACTGATGTTTTAGTTGTTGCTAAGTACTGCTTACACCAGTCAAGGACTTTTCAGCTTCTCATGCCCTGCCAGCGGGAAGCTGGGAGGCGGCACAGCCAGGACAGCTGACCCCAACTGGCCCAAGGGCTATTCCATACCATATGCCACCATGCTCAGTATAGAAACTGGGGGAGTTGGCCAGGGGGCAGCAATCACTGCTCGAGGACGAGCTGGGTATTGTTTGGCAGGTGGTGAGCAACTGCATTGTGTATCACTTATTTTATATGTTCTTTTATCATTATTATTTTCCCTTCCCTTTCTGTCCTATTCAACTGTCTTTATCTCAACCCGTGAATTTTACCTTTCCCCCCCCGATTCTCTCCCCCATCCCACTGAGGGGGGTGAGCAAACGGCTGTGTGGTGTTTAGCTGCCTGCCGGCTTAAACCACAACACTAGGGAACACCAACTAAAGTTTAGATTACGACTTTGCATGAAGAACCTGTCTCCTCCTGACCTGATGGACACGTACAGCTAACCTGAGTCAGGAACGCTGGCTGAGCTCCGGACCAGTCACCTCGACAGCAGACCAAGGAAAGCCTGCGTAAGCTGCACGCTCTCCTCCCCAAGAGCAGCACACCAGTATAAACCAGACACGTTGGTGAGGCTGTCAGGATCTTTAGTCCATATTTGCACATTGTCTGGTGTCAGCTTTGGTTGGTCTAACATGCATTAGCTTTGTTCTGTGAACTTCAAATGTTCACATGCCCATGGTGCTCCAAGATGTCAAGATCAGGTGAGCTGCATGAATTCTTTTAAGTGCATATATCAATGTCATCTGCAAAAGATGGTACTCCAGCAGCTGAGGATTCAGCAAAAGAAAATTCCTTTTCTGCAAGTTTTATTTTTTGTGGGCACACATCTCCTTTCCCCTCAAGTAATCAGCATGGGCATTCAAACCAGTCGGGACAGAGAGAACCACCATGCTGGGTTTTATAAGATGGATTACTTAACTGAAATGCCGTGAGTCAGAGAGCAGACAGCTGACCTCACCGACAGAATAAAACGGAGAAGAGACAACCCTTCCATGAATTAGTCACTGTACCGTTAACACAGTCAAGGGCAAGACACTGCAAGGGGAAGGAAACGTGGCATTCCTCTCTGAAACAAATTATTCTGTAGTTTACAAACCCCTGGATGTGCTTTATGATCAACAATTCCTAACACATCTTGCTGGCTTGTGCCAGCTGTACATTGCATTTCTCTCCAGAGAGGCACAGCCGAGCAACGAAAGGTTTCGACTCAAGTGGCCTCTTGCAGACAAGTGACATTTCTCATGACTATCTCACACGTTGCATTACCCAGGAGCTGAAGAACTCTCTGTTCCCAAAATGGCTGTCACACACCGATTTTCAGACACTGCACAGATTTCTTCCGGTTAAGCACAATTAAAAGGGATTCAGTTGAAGGCTGTTATTCATTTTTATGTCAGGCATGCTATCTGCAGGGATGACAGCCAAACTTCAAATGTTCACATGCCCATGGTGCTCCAAGATGTTAAGATCAGGTGAGCTGCATGAACTCTTTTATAAATCTATCAGACTATTTGAGATGCCAAGACAATGTCTTGCTTCAGAGAAAATTGTAGAAAATTTTAATTTCAAGCTGTTTAAAACAGTATTACCAAGATTAAATAACTGCCTTTTTCCCAATTTAAAACAAAACACCCCCCCCAAAAACAAACAAAAACCAAAAACCCCCAAAACCCCAAACCCACAAAAAAGCATCACAACTGAAACCGATTTAAAAACTAAGAGAGACACTGATGATCCCCTCTTTGTCCAGCAGTGAGATGACGTGACAAAAACAGGCGACCCAGATTAAACCCTGTCTCTGCTCCAGAGGGAGAAAGGGGAGAAGTGGAAGGAATTACGGCTGAACTTTTGTTTCCCATCTCCAAAGATCCTCCACAGACTCAAAGAGAGCCTGTGCCCTACTCAAGTTTTAGCATTTTTGTGACTGGGAAGCGATGCCACTCTGCTGATGACAAGGTGACGCTTCCAGCAAAACACTGCAGCTGAAAATGGAAAGGCTGGTGGGTAAGGATGAACTGCAT
Source organism: Mycteria americana (assembly GCF_035582795.1). Taxonomy (NCBI): domain Eukaryota; kingdom Metazoa; phylum Chordata; class Aves; order Ciconiiformes; family Ciconiidae; genus Mycteria; species Mycteria americana. The sequence continues at coordinate 953,079 of NC_134366.1, read as the reverse complement.
GGATGGGATACGGCCAGTTCAGGCAATTACCAGTTCTTGCATTAAATGAGCCCTGCAAATAGTTCTCTACTTGCTCAAAATTTGCAGCTTGCTTAGCATATTACGAAGCCAGACAAATGGTAAGAATCTGAGAGTATTGTTTCTAGACAGCTGGAGGTGAGATCGACAAAACGCTTATGAAAGTTTCTTTTCAGCTCACTTCCATGGACACTCGTATCCATCGCTGTTCAGAGACGTAGTTCTAATTTGCCAATGACTCTGGACTAATAAAAGCATATTACTGTAGCTCATTTAAACAGTAACTCTGCATGTTCAGGTATTTACCTGTACTTGCAGTAATAAATCATGATACTCTTGTGATTAAGGGCCTTGCAGCACTTTCAAAGCTTGCAAGTAATTAGATAATGTTTGTGTTTTATTCATTCTACATTATAATAACATTTTTAAACCGAGTCTTTTTATTACAGGTAGCGTGTAAAATATATATGTACGTCTTTGCTCATAACTGTTATTTTCATAGGGTTGGGTCCCACTGCCAGATCCCAGCGCAGTGTTTGTAATATATAACAGCAAAGTAATATATAACAGACTCAAACGCACTCTTTATATTATACTATACTATTTATATATATTACTGTTTATATTATACTATTTATATATATTACTGTTTGTACTATATAACAGACTCAAACACACTCTTTCAGCTGCTCACAGAAGTGCAGAGCTGGCACTAAGCATGTACAGGTACGCACAATACTCTCAGGACATGAAACCTAAGGAAATGTGGTTTCATGCAATAGATGACCCACAGATCCACATTATTCAGGCCAAAAGAATAGCGGGTGATGGGCTAGGTATGCAAATTGCTCCTAATCAACAAGTTTGTCATCTGGCTATTGAGCATAACTACATCGACATCCCATTCTTTCATCTAACAAAGCAATGGGAGGGAAAAACCCAACAATTGTGTTTTAGAAACTAGTGGCTCTTTTGTTCCAGTTGTTCCATGAATCATTTCTTACCCCTGTAACAATATGTAATTTCTTCACAGAATCTCTTAGTAAATACGAGATTCAGACAGCAAGAAAATACTTTAGTAAGCAGGTCTACAGTGCTCAAAAATATATATTAAAAAGTTTCATCCTGCTTCAGCCAGTCTCTTTCCCAGGTTTATTGCCTGTTATAATCTGGGCAGCACATACATTTCTCATACCCCCCAAGAGCTAGCAAGTAATTTCCCATAAGCTTTCTCAAAAATGAGAGAAAACTGGGCGAAAGCTGTTGGGTGAAAGGGTATCTTTTCGCAGGGGCAAGTTACACAAGGTTCATCTAATTTTCAAGAGTCAGCAGCTACACATGCTGCCTCTGGAAGAGACCGACCTGCATTGCAGACACAGCTACGTGACAGCTGGAGCCGGCGTTTCTGAGAGCCAGGGAAGACTGGCTTTCAGCTGTCAACAATTCTGGCGAGGTTTGCACTGAAAGCCACAGTACTCGAGAGCAGTTAAACTGTGGGAGTCAACCAAAAACTGTTATCGCTATGTGAGCCAAGGCAGGGGGAAATCTGCTCACCCACACTCTGTGTGCTCTAACACGCCGGACTAGCAGCTCCATTTTTAACCAGCTAGACTATGCTCTAGGGCAAGTTAGGGGCTTGATGTGCTAAGTTAACTCTGGTGTCAAGATGTTACACATTTTAGGGAAACAGAGCAACACATCCTAAGGAACACAGGCGTGAGTACAAGGCAAGAGAACAAAACCGCCCTTAGGGATAGAGACTAGGACTCTGTCATGTTCCACAACTGATAAAATAACTGATGCTACAGTTTGAAGAGTAATACGGTCATACCAGCCATCTCCATGGGTTTGAATACGGGCTGTGATTCAAAGCACAGGTCTCTGTCGTCCATCGTCCAGGAGTCATTGCGATCAAGAAATTCTTTGTAAGACAGCTTTTCATCCATGATTTCTCCTGGGAATACTGAAATTAAAGAAGGAAATGACACAGTCAAAAATGAAACATTAGGCTAAAATATTTAAAATAGATTACTGCATGATATGACATTCGGATGCCAACAGATAACATGAACTGTTAGCCAAACCAGAGACCATGAATATTCATTTTTTACTGTTTTGATCCAACTCTTCAAAGATAAGAGACAGAATAATGGGAACTTCTGCATCTTGATACACATGTAAGATCAAGAATAGACTCACATGTCAGAGGACCGTCCTGTTTTCAAGTGTTGGACAATTCACGCTAGCTCCTCACACTCATCTTGAGGGAGATTTTTCATTTGTCTATGAGCTGGAACAACCCTGAGACCCTGAACTTGGGAGGCTGAGCAAAGCTTTCAAGTCTGTTGATATGGAAATGCTGAACACAACCTGCTCATCAGGTCACAGCGGGGAGGAGGGGAAACCAAAGCCCTTTCCTCTCCTGCCCAGGCATCAACTTGGATGCACCGAATCTGACCATATTAACAAAAACGTTAGTACCACCACAGACAGACAGTACCACCCGTAGGATGCTTTTGCTCTCTATTTTACTAGGAAGACAAACTCCAAATCATTTAAGTTAATAACTTTTCCCTGAATACCTCAAAGGTCTTTATTTGTCTACCTTTATATTTCACATTTAAGCCTAATCTTCCCCCAGTTTACCATAAAGACAGTTCTCTGAACATATCAACACATCAAAGCCTGATGGTTTGTATCTGACCAAGGAAAACATTAATCTTTCTTTGCTGGCCCATGGTAAAAACAACTGCACCCAGACTAACAGCCTTCAGCAATTTGAGATGTTAGAGTCAAGTATTTTATTACTGAAGCCTTGGTAGGCACCTTTCACAGCCTATAAATGCCCCACAGAAAAATGCATGGAAACAAAGAAGTTAGACTACATAAAACTATTTCAATAAAGTTTGTTACGAGGAATATTAAAAATATGCAGATCAGCCTTTTCCTGAAGTCCTTACAAGCAGTTGGAAGATGTTCAGAAAACCAAAGCAAGAAAGCTCAGCTATGAACTGAGACACCTTCCAACAGCAGCACTGAGACACGCCGTGGGCTCTCCTCTTCCTCACCTTCTGTGCCTGTCTTTTTTTTTTTTCTTTAATAACATCTCCCCTTTGCTCCAGCCTATTCACTTGTCCCAGTGTAGCACCTTGGGATGAACTAGTGGACAAGCAAGAGCCTGTAGCATCCCTGCACCCCCGCTGCGATACGTGGATGTATGAAACACGGACAACAGTCCCAGCCACACCAGCATCTTCATGAACAAGAGGACTGCACCTCTGTCCTGGGAGGCTGGGATTTAGAGGCCCCCCGAGAGTGCTGCAGGCCTCTTGGGGAGGGTGGTCCAGCCCTACATGTTGGGGGGAAGCTTTGGATATGAAGGATATGCACACGCATCTCCACTGACCACTATTTTTAACACTCAACTTTAAATCACTTCAACAGAGAAACAAAAGCAGCAACTAGTGGTAATGGCCAGGATGGGAAAAAGCACTAAGGCATGAATTAAGTTCTCCTTGCAAATAAGAGATGTATCGATATGTACAGCATATGAAAGCTAGCTATAAGGGAGCTAACGCTTGCAAGGTTTGATTTACACTTAAAATTAATGCACAAAAAATCCTGAACTTCATCTGTGTCAATACTGGCTACTCTACTGTAGTTCCCTCGTAGTCTCAGCTGTTACTGTAAAAAGCCCGGCCGTTTCAGCTTTCAAAGACATTTTCAGATCCTGTAGTTGTACAAAAGAAACAAAAATATATATCCTAAAGTTTTCAAATATGACAAATGCAGTGGAAAGGTTCAAAACAAATACCCAGACTCATGACTTTTCAGATGAATCTTCATTTTAAGGAGACCTGAATTTATCAACTCTTCTATTGACAATATTAAACTTTCAAACTGATTTCCAGTTTCTTCTGGAAAGAAACAAAAAATTTACACAAAGTCCTTCTCTCAGCCACTAATACAATATTCTACGCTCTCTTGCAATACATCTCTCTATGCTTTTAATATTTTTACCTTCACTTAGGCTAACAATACTACGTGCAAGACTGGAGCTCAGGAAAGGAAATTGATAGCGTGCCTCAAAAGATATCCCTGAAGACGACCCTTAATTCAGTGCAAAACTGCAGTTAATAAAAGAAAACCCAATGTTAACACACAGAAGGAACAGAACGGAAGAAATAATTAAAAACACAATGCTAGTATATAAAAGCAACAACTGCTGCCTCTTCTAGGAGGCTGAGGTACCAGCCAGTCACAAACAGAGAATTCGTAGCAAGGTGGAACCAAGATTCATAGGGAGGTTGTAATAATTCTGATTAAAAAGTGATTGAGAAAGAGTTGAGATGAAAGAAGGCTTTTGTGGGTTGGTTGGTTGGTTGACATCACAAAATAATGAAACGATACCAGTACAAATCAATCAGCGGTTACAGCAGTTTGATCAGAGATTTTGTTTTTACAAGAACAGGAGGCGATTCAATGAAGTTGGAAACACGTCAAAACCTCAGATTAGTGCATAAGTACTACTTCTCCTAATTGAGCTCTGGAGCTCAATGCCATTCAGCGTCCCTGGGGTCTAACACTTTGCAAGGTCAGAAGCGTATGACGGTCTGCATATTCCTGCTTCGAGTCATTAACAGCAATACACTTTAGCAGGGACCACACAGGTAATCCCCAGGAAAGGCAGAAGAATTAATAAGCTTTAACTCCCTTTGAGGCGTTACATGAACTGCGGCGTGGCAGACAGGACAGGGGACTAGGCGGGTGTTTCTCTACTGAAATTTGGAGGGAGGCAGTGACAGTGTCACCAGGTTTCAGTTAACAGCAGCTCAGGTCCCTCGGCGGCAGGCAGGACACTGGCTCTCTCTGCCCACGCTGGTGTCCCGCTGGGCAGGGAACCGCTCGCCGCCTTTCCCCGAGCTGCCCACAGGCAGCCCCGCGGCCACCGGCTCGTCCTCCTGCTCCATCCCCAGCCCTGTGCAAACGGAGGTGCTTCCAGCTCCCAAGCTGACCTGAACGGGGATGTCCGAGGTGTGCTCCGCTTCCACGGGGGTTGAGAAATGTTGTACCAGACGTGCCGCACTGTGGATGTGGTGAGCAAAAAGGAACTGGATCTTCAAAGGGAAACGAGACAGACTACTCACGAGACTGCTCATAGCACCAGTGTTTGAACTCGGGTGTCCCACAAGAAACAACCAAACAAGTAACACGCTGGAAACATGCTTTTTTTCCCACTGAAATTCAAACGCAGAGAACACTGCCTAGCAGCCGCAGGTTGGGTACTGACATACCACAACAAGACGGGCACTAACTACGGGAAGCAATGTGATGCTCTAACAGAAGTTCACGACTGCAGAAGAGTTCCTATTCAGATTCTGATCTAACTAAATAGAAATAAAATGCATTTAGTTTTTACCCTTATATGCACTCTGAGGGCCAGAGAATGGGAATTCAAAGTATAATTCTAGTAAACACAAAATCTTCTACTCCTTCACTTCTGTGTAAACACCACCAAAAGAAAGCACTGAAGAACCGCTTTTGAATAAATTAAATTTCTGACCATCAATGGAGTTATTCCTACCTCTCGTCCTACAACCCTGCAGATGCTACAAGCATCCTGAAGCACTGCTGATTTGGCAAGCAGATGCTGCTTTTCTGCCAACGGCTTTTAGCTATTATTCTGCTAAATGACTACATTTGACATGGCTGACTTCAGCAGAGAGGATACAGAAGCTTCCCAGGCCGAGCTTTACGACAGCTCTGCTTCCTCCACGCAAAGGACAAGGTATAACTCTGTGCAAGCAGGAAAGGTGACACGAGAAGGCAAAAACCCCCTTGTGCTCAGCAGACAAATCAGCCTCGGCGACGCGGGCTGATCATGGGGTCTGAGGGTAGCATAAAGGCTGACGCTTGAAGCAGGAAATATATTATTAAGACAGACAATGATTGTTTAGATTTGCAAAGTACTTTGAAGATAAAGTGTCACTACATGTGTCAAGAGACATTATTATTTACGATTATTTGTGGTGCAGAATAGCAAGGGATTTAATTATATCCTACTGTAAATTCTTCTGGACAGGAACCTGTCATTCATTTGTCTATAAAACTCCATTTAAAGCAAAAAACCAGGAGACCGAAAATGTCCTTGTCGGTGTGAGGAAGAGGCCTGGGAGCAGTTAAGAAAATTTGACATGAACTTTCTCAAAGACTACTGTAACTGATTTTTGGATTGGACCCACACTAAGACTGATCAACTGTAGAGCACACACCGATTGAACTCTAAATATTTTAACTAAATCTGTTAGTACTAGGCCACAAATACATATTGGTATATTGCTATTATTAACACATCTCACAGGGGAAGAATGGAAAATTAGGGTCACAATAGGTAAACCAGAAGTAAAACCTCCACTATTTTTTTTTTTTTTTTTTTAGCAGACAGGTTGCATTCGTGCCTTTAAATAAAGAGGAGGGGAACCTCCCTCAACCACACACCTTGCTGGAACAGGAATGAGCAGGACAACAGGACAAAGAGAAGTATAAAGGGAAACATTTACATGCAACATTGGATGAAATTAAACTCTGGTAACAGTTGAGCAAAACGATATTGGTATTTGCAAGCCCTTAGTTCTAAGCAAAAACCCCAAAAGCCAGATGAAAGACGATTCAAAAGCAGTTGTGAGTTGCCTCTGCCAAATCATCAGAAATATAAACCAAAGACTTGCATATTTTTCCTACAATATTTTCATAACAGATGCTAATTAAAGAAAACCAAAACAAAACCACTGTTGCTTTCCAGCAGAAACACAGATGTAAGAAGCTAGCTGCTCGAGGCAGCCAAGAGGCCCGCAGCCAGGTCAGGAGCAGGCACAAGGCTTCCGAGCCCAGAGCGGCCGGTCGCTCCCCCCTGCCAGCGGCGTGCCTCTGCTGAAGCTGATCTTCCCTATGCCAGCGCCAGTGCCAACGCAAGCGGAGAACAGAGATTGCTGTATCAAAACAAGCGTTAGCGAAAACTCCCTTAGTATTCCCAGTCAAAGTGTTTTTCAACATTACTTGCCATCATACACCCATAAAGTGGACACTTCCAGCTTATTTGTCATCCCCACCCCGTCCCAATATTGAGTTCCTCCTTATTCAAGCAAACTTGGTGGAACACGAGAAACGTGATCTCAGAAACAGGGTCCCAAGGACTGTAGAAAAGAGGGGTTTTCGATTCCAAACCCAGTTCTGCAGACCCTCCTAGAACACACAGTCTGCATGGGATCTACCAATGAAAGACGTAAAAGCAAGCAAAGATGACTAGCCAAATTCTTATGACGATCAATCCTGAAAGTGCCTGTTAACATGTATCAGCAGCAGATAATGTACTCAACACAAAATGTACATTTGACAGATCCCACAAACCTGTAAAGTAATTTTAGCAAGTATTAAAGCTTGCTGATAGTTGAAATCCGGTTACAACTGTTGATAATATAAACCACTGTAGGATTACAGCTTACAAAGTCTTGCTTAAAGAAAAAAATACTATTAACAACATACTTACAAAGCAAACTTGCTTCTGAAAGTAAAAATATGGATCCCATGCAAGTAGCACCTTCCCTGAACTGATCCCACAGCAGGTTCCGGAGAAAGAGCGCAAAACATTTAGCAGGGCTGCTGACAGCGTTGATTTGTTTGTTTTATCATCTGCTCTGCAAAGATCAGCATGGTCACATAAGCCAATTCAGAAGCTAATCCATACAAAACAGCACTTCTGGCAACCTACAACACGGACACTTCCAACACAGGCAGCCTGCTGTGCTCAGACCTCCAGAAGAAGAAAATAATCTGTACCCACTAACATGCAGGACATCACACAGGGAACTTCCAGCAAGGAGCACTCTTAGTAGAGGATTACCATGATAAAGCCTTTTCGCTGCAGGAGATGCTAATCTTGATAGGTCACCGACCGGATCTCTAGCTAGAGGTTAAGTATCTTCAAAATTAATGAGTCTGCAGCCATGAGATGTCCCTGCCAGCACCAAGCCAAGCAAACAGAAAAAAGAGAAGCTTAAGAGCTTCATTCCTATAGCTGATCTTAAAGCTAATTTGCCCAGATCGCTGCACTGGTTCAGTATCTTAAACGGATGCCAAGTTTGCCTTGCTGAAATTGCCACCTAAGACCAATAGTTTTACCAGTCAGCAGAACAAGCCGTGCCCTGCAATAAATGCTCAGCAATCTCAAAGGAAACAGAAGTCCACACCACCTCTGCAGGGTATGGTACACTGCTACCTTTAAAAGGAACTTTAAGAAGCATTGTTAGAAGGCAGGGGTTCGGTAACATGCAAATTTTTATATTCTACATGAGATTTTGAGCTGTTTTAGTAGCAGTTGGTTCCTGCGTGAGGCTTGGCTCTGCGCAGCTGCACTCGGCAGGCTGCTACGGGCAGTCGCTAACGTGAGCAACTTCTGATTCCCAGCAGATGGATTCATGAGACATTTTGCCTGCATGTCCTCTCGGATCTTTTTTTATGCACACACACAGAGGTACTACCTTCAATATGCTAACCAACGGTGTTATACAGGATGGGATGACGTGTGGAACATCAGGTAAAAACCCCTACAGGCAGCCACGACGATCTGGGTTCTCCTCCTTCCCTCACTCGGGACGTTGATGCATTACTTAGGGTAAGGGATAAGGGAGCCTCACCTTAAAGGTGACACAGTACCTCTCCAAAGATGCTCAGCGCTCCCTCTGTGCATGCTGGCTTCAGAGTAAATGGAAAGTACCTCGCAGGACTATCTTCTCGATATTTTATTATCGGTTTCATTATTTTGTAAAATAGAAAATTGTCTAGTTCAGTTCAGAGTGAAGGGTCTTAAAATCACTGTAAATGAGTACTACAGACAAGCTTCTCTAACACCCCAAATCTAAGGGATAAGCACAGACAAACAACTACATGGAAAAGGACATAGACCAGCCTACCAAAGGAAGTTCATACATTTTTATCCAAGACGATAAGAGCTCAAGATTAAAAGAAGTGTTTGCATTTAATGAATATATAAAGGACAAAGCTGGCAGCCTTGATGGAGAAAAATTTATCCAGACCAGAGCCATCAAACTGGTTACCTTTCTGCCCAGTGACTTTCCTCTTGACAAAATGAAATACAGGCAACTCCATTTAAGCTTTTTTTTTTTTTTTTTTTTTTTAATAAAAATCTGAGGGAAACTGAACACTGGACAGGTTGCCCAGAGAGGCTGTGGAGTCTCCATCCTTGGAGATAACTCAAAACCCAGCTGGACAGAGCCCGAGCAGCCTCCTCTGGTTTCCCTGCTTTGAGCAGGGGGGTGGACTTGAGACATCAGGGGTCCCTTCCAGCCTCCTAAGCCTTCGCAGGCACCTCAGACACGGCTTTTGGAGAATGAGACTTCTGTCCTTGCAGAAGATGAAGGCTTAACTACCAGGAGGTAGTGCTGAAACCAAATCTGGCTGAGATTACTCTAAATACTTTAATTTGCCACAATGAGAAGCAAATTAAAATCCACCCTTGAGTTCGATGGGAAAAAGAAGAATATATTACAGGTCCTCAAGAAACTGCAGGGCTTTTCAGACAGTGCTGACAATTCAAGAAACATTTTATTGCTTTCCTTCTGAAATTCCATGCTGTTATATAATCCGGAATGCTAAAAAAGCTCAGTGCGTACAACTGTCAGAACCAGTATTTCCTAACTTAAGAGACGAAGTCAGTAACTTTAAAGTTCAACACAAGGTTCACATTTTGCCTTAAAAAAAAAAAAAAAAAGAATCTGCAAGGAAAAAAAAAAAGCAATTGTAACAGTTTATTGTACAGCTTTTTTCCCTTACTTATTCTTCCTAAAGAGACATTTCTTCAGCAGTGGTTGCTTCATGATAAATTGAAAGCAAGAACCAGAGATGCACGGAAAGCACACCTCCCACCCTCAGCTCTAACTGCTCTACGAGCGATGTTTGTTCTCATGCTCCTGCTTCCCGCTGGGAATGTCAGATGCTCAGGAAGTGAGTAATCTGTTAGCACATCTAGGACGTTATTAGAGAAGTCTCTCAGATCGCTGACAACGCTACGGACTGCCACGCAGGACAGCTTCCACCAGATACTCTCTTTAGATTCCTCCATCCAGAACCGCACTCGATAGACTCCACGTTTTTTAATAACGAAGGCACTTGAAGTCCTATTTTTAAACAGAAGGCTCTCTAAAGACTTATTTCCACAGCGTTGTCATAGGCACATATAAACAAAATAGCTCTACTTAGGAGACTACTTTTACCCATGAAGTGTTACTCTCAGCAGGTATCTCTGGTGAATTCAGAGAACGGCACTTGTGTTTTCTGCAGCAAGACAAGGATTACAGGAATGCTGCCCGTGTGACCAGGTGTTTTAAAACCAGACACTTGAAGCATGGTTGAATATTTTTACTTTTTGCTGTTCTTGGGCTTTTTGTTTGGTTTAACTGATGTTTTGGAGAGCCAAGTGATACAACTAAGACAGTTTTACTGTTTCATTTGGGGTTCATTCCTAAAGCTGAGAGCCTTCTGCATCTCCTCGGCAGTGAATATTTCAATCCAAAGCCATGCAAAAACCACAAACCTGTTCAACAGGCCCAATACAAGATGTAGACAATATAAAAGAACATCTCTACATAGAGAAACCCTAAAGCAATAAACCCAAAGCTGAGTCAGCTAAAACACTCCCCCATTCCTTGGCCTTGGATCCAGCCTCATAATTGAGGAGAAGAACATACAAGAAGGTATCTGAACATCTTGACCAGGCAGCCTTGCCTAAAATTTATTTAATTTAAGTTGAAATAAGCAAAATTCTGAGACAAAAGACTCGCAGCATGGGAACTGCCAGCTCCTTATGGTGGGCATAAAAGGCCCGTCCAAAACGCAGTTTGCTGGCACCAGAGGAGAGCCCAAGAGATGTGAGGACCGGGTAGTTGGGTCTCACCCTCCGTGCTGCTGACCTGGCCAGAGCTCCTAAGCATGGAGATCTTATGCTTATAAGTACACGGGTCTGTGAGTGATGAGAGAATGATCGCAAGTGAAAAAAGTTTTGTTTAAAACAAGTATCACCTGCCCTTCCGTAAAAGCTCACACCGAGTTGTGTTGCTTTAATGTCCTACAAAAGCTTCCTGACTTCCAGAGCAATCTGGAAGCCGTCGGTGCAGCGCGGTGCTGCAATGCTGTGCGAAGAAGGAAGCCCCAGAGAGTTTTCGCAGTGGACTGCAACTCCTCTGCACTCGGTACTAACCCGAGCAGGGAGAGTGTGTCCCTTACGCTGTCACCACGAGCCAGTGACACTGCAGTTTACAGCAGTGAGCTGTGACCCAGGGCGCTGTCATCTCTTGTTCCAAGCAGGAAAAAGCTATTTCCCCTGAAAGGGCTGTTACCAAATTTAAACAGCTTTATGCTGGTTCAGGGAATGCTCCAGTTCAAACACACAGTTATAACTTCTTCCAGTGGGGTAAGGGAAGAGGCTGGAGCAACATCTCAGACATGGCAGTGGCACATTTTAAGACTGACCGTGCTCCAGATTAATTCAGGGTCAAAAAAACTGCACAGCACTTCAGAGCAGAAGCCTTCGAGAAGAGCAGAAGCAGCAGCAAGGAACCAGCATAAGGATTTGTTCAGCAAAGGTCAGTGCTGAGCTTAAGTGCACAAGCCTTTCAAACATGGATATACAAAGGCATGAACTGCCACCCTTGTGGGGTGTAAGGGCTTTGGTCTTCAAGGAAGACAGGTTTGGGAGTCCTTTTCCTCCAGGGCAATTGAAGTAGTCTCTTGAACAGGGACGTGGGTGTCCCCTAAACCTCTGGAGACATGGGTGGGGAAGGATGAGAAAACATTACCAAAGAGACACACTAGATCCCCAAACATGCAACCCAAAAGTTTGGAAAATGAGCAGGATCTACAGACACTGTGCATGAACAGCTGGTAGCGTGCGAGCCCTGACCTTGAGACGTGCTGCAAGGTACCTCTTGGGTATACGGTATCTCCATGGAGCTGAGGACCAGAGGACTGCTCAGCAGCACGAGGCCCAGGAAGAACCTGCAGTCCAGTTGAGATGATGGGCCAGTCCCTGGGACACGTTATAGGGAACCCCGAGCTGCAGCCTGGATTGAGGCTAACAGCTAAAGAGGGTTCAGGACACCATAAACACAGAAAAGCAGGTAAGACACAAGCTTCTGCCGTTCTGCAAGTAGGACTGGGGCTTTCAAAGCACAGTGCCCCCCACCCCCTGGAAATCCAAGATCCAGAGAGTGGATTTAAAAAAAAAGCTGAGGTATAAAAAGCCAATAAAATTTTTAAAGAAAATATCCCCTACATACCCTCTGATGATGATTTGGTAACTTGTGTCAAGGAACTCCGACCTTCTCTAAGCTTTATCCTTCTGCACTGAGACCAGATCACATTTACCCAAACTACCATGAAAAATAAGCCTGAAAATTTCTCTTCAGCTAGACACAAAGTGCTTCTTTATCTTTAAGATCATAAGACAGCATAAGATCTCTTCTTATCTCATGCCCAGACCAGACAGACTAACCAATTACTGTTCTCTTCATGAAAAATATTTTGAGATGTCTTTTCATGGGTCAGTTAAACATCACACATTCCCCATGTCCCCAGACTGTCTTCCATTTGCCTGCTCGACAGACACTGGGCAGAGCTACCCAGCCAAGTCGTCATCGAAAGCAACTGGAGCAGAATAACTGCCTCTACCTCCTCGCACACAACACTCCTGCAAGGACATAGCCACTGCTTTTCTGTGCTGAGCCGCGTTTCAGTTGTGATCTGTTACAATTCCCAAGTTTTCTCCTGACAACCTCCAAGTACCCTTCTGCTGAATTCTTTCTTCAAATGTAATCAGGGCCCGAGAAGAAAATAAAAATAAAAGCACTTACAGTCCCTATGGAATGAGCATGATCTCCAAGTGTATTCTTTTAAAAGTCAGTATTTACAAACAAACTCATACAAGAACAAGGTCCGTACACTACCATACGTGAAGTGTCCAGCCAACTACTTGAAAGTGATCCACTAATAAGTACTTTTCAAGAGCTATTTCTCCAGCTGAGGAGGACACAAAAACTGCTGTCTCTTCTCAAAACTTTTAACAAGGAAATTAGGAAATTGGGGTCATGTTAAAGAAACATCCTTACTCACTGCACCCAGTCTTACCTACACTTCATCTGCTACCTTGTCAAACAAAAGCAGCTTGAAAGACTTTTCCAGAGCACAGTGTGTCCTGTTTATTACCCCACTATTCCCTAGCTGGTTATAAGCTGGTTGTTTCACCACTTGTTCTAATCTCTTTTCATTAATTTAAATTAGGTTGCAAATTAGTAATGCTTCACATCTCTAACCCAGGTATGGTGCTTGTCCTCTTCCATTACCTGGGACCTTCTGTCCCCATCCCCACGAGTTCAAGACAGCTGCCGATGGTTCGGAGGCTGATCGTACTTGTACTCCGTCAGGTGTAAAGACTTGCTGTTGAGGCCTATGCTACAACCGTGTTAAACAGTATTACTTATCAAATTGAATAATAAAAAGCAGAACTAAAGGACACAAGGGTCTGAATATTGCAGCCTTTTTTTTTTTTTTTTGCATCATTTTCTCCTCCATCTCTCTTTAATAGTTTTCTTTCAACCTTCTCTGGTGTCTAATAAATTAGAAAGCCCCTTCTTTTTGACTCACATACTTCAGTAGTTGTAAATCATTATGTACCTTAATCAATGTAGTTTTTAAATCTCTTGAGCTCGAAGTCCTAGCTTCCACTTTTATTAGTTTCTTCTCCTTTTTTCCAGACCCTTTAAAGAACTCCTGACACAGCCATGTTAGTAAGTCTATGAATCTTACCTATACATATGAATCATTTGCCTTCATCAGTTTTTCAGCACTTTGTCTTCCCAATAGATTTAACTCATGAGAGCCCTGACTGCCAAGATGAATTTAAATTCACTATCCTTTTCCCCCTGCTGCTCATACCCTTACTTGCCTAAAAATAGGCAATTCTACCATATTTACTTGCTTTCCACCTTATCTTCTATCCTTATCTTCATTCAGCTCTCATAAGTAAAAACATGCAAGAGAGACAGCACCAGCTCACTTACTAACCCTTCTCCTAGTTAAAAAAATCCAAACAATTTATTTCAGCTATTTCTAGATCGTAAGCCAACACTTATCCCCAAAACCAGACGCCCAGAGCTGTTAGCGAGGAAGCCACTCAGAGGACTAAGAATGTATTATAAATATGCATGGAGTCCAGGAATTCTGACAAACTTTAATATAATACTGCTTCATGTTCAACCACACGGTATTGGTAATTCCATCCCCAGAACCGTTAGTGTTTGATTGCTGCCTAGATTCAAAACGCTTCATTTCTTTTGACCTACATATTTTGCCATTTTCATTCTCTCCTCACCCGCTTCACACAAGATGCAGAGGAACCGTTCAGAAGTGACAATATATATTGTCACTCTTGAAACATATGAATACATACATATATATATATATATATATATGTATGTATACACACACACACACACCTATCTTTTCTACTGCTTCCCGAATCCCATCTGTGGGTACATGTACAGAAGGCCACATATGCTTGTTCTGCAGAATGAGAGAGTGATAATGGAAATAAGTGCTTAAAATAGAAAATTTCCCTTCAGCATTACAGTCATGTTTGTTTAATGCTGAGATTATAGCCCGTTTCTCAGCCTATGTTCACACACATTGTGGTGACCTACTTTCCGCTTTTAAAATCCCATGGCAAAAGCGGCGAGCTCACATGAGGAATCAGAAGCAGTCAAGAGAAATCTATCTGCCACATTTGTAATATAGTTTTATGGCCATTAATTCCAGCTAGTGTCAAACTAATGACACGAGGGACATCAAAGCATGAAGCCATTTACATAATAGTAGAAGAATCTACAATTCTATTACTATTTATTCAGGAAGCTTCTGCTTAGAGAATGAGAAAAATGACATGCTGTCTCTGCTCTTTGGAAATCATTGTAATTTACAGCCTTGTGAAGAGTCAGCCAGTTTTCTAGGAATTTTTGAATTCCTTACTAAGGAGGTTTTGGTGTTCTGCAGTGCTAAATAAATCTTGTCAGTACTATTTTCTCTCTGTAAAACTAACCAATAAAGTACCTTTATTCACAGGGACAAGGCACTCGAGACTGAACACAGCCATCTGAGGGAAGCAGTTCACCTAGAAGGAAAGGCAACTGGAGCTGCACGGGAGCTCCCACCTACACACCACAGACCCAAAATGTAAAGAAAAAAAAGTTATTACTCAGATCTCTGGTCTAATATTGAATTGTCTCACCTAGATGTATTTGACAGAGTCGGGTCTCGGGCACACAGCTAAAGCAGAACCGCTAATGCTCCTGCCTGTTTGACAGTAAGTAGACTGGACGTTTCCAGGGTTGTCAGAAGACTTTCATGGCCCGCGAAGCTCCAGCCGCATTGAGAACCGCAGTGAATGCACTGCAGGGCATTTCTGCAGTCAGGGCAGACAAGTCTTCCGTTTTGTTTTCATTTTAGGAAAAACACAACAGTGCACAGAAAGCTTGACCTTGAAACACAGCTGGGCAACCGCATCGTGCCACGTCTACAGGAGCTGCCCCGCGCTCTGCAGAGGTGCAACGAGTGTCTGTCGTGCACTGACAACCAGCACGCTTAGAGCACCGAACGGAATGCACATGAGAAGGCTGTAAAAAAGTGGTGTAGACAGTAAGGCAGAGGGTTATTCCCAACTATATAAATATGGAAAAACCCTCAAATCCCCCAAAGAGTTTTTCTGGAGGTATGGCTTGAAACGCAATATTTGAATTAACCACCAAGTTCAAAGATGCGCATTGAGACATCTTGCTCTGGCTAGGTGTGTTCATTTCATTGAGATTCGGTGCTGAAGTATTTTTACGACGCAACCTTAGCAGGACTGTAGATACTACCGAGACGCAAGAGCAGCGCAAGTCTCGGCAACGACGAAATCAGTGGAACTTGGTGCAGCCTCTGCATCGTTTTAGGTACAGCAGTCAGGGACAGGAAGAGCTCATTCAACAGAGGAAATACAGTGGCAGCCCTTCTGAAAACATGAATTAACTGGCCAACTAGGAGGATGAATTCCAAGAAATGAAAACTGTCAGAATGCAGACGGGGTAAAAAAATTAATGTAATGGAAACAGTCTTGGTAAGCTTTTTCTTTCCTGCGTATTCTTTGGCTTTTCTAGAAGTCGTAACAGACCTTTTAGTTACAAATCAGCTCTAGATCACTCAGTATGTTCAGATTTTAGGTTTTATCAAATACTCTATCCTTCAGAATTAAAACTCCTGAGACTCAAGATCTTTCTCACAGCATTTTCTGTAGTAATACTCGGAGATCCCAGGTAAATTGTCCAGATCTAAAGCAAGGAAGATACCACATACTCCTACAGCCTTCAACTAACCATAATCCTGAAGAGCAAACAGCAATTTAAATATCCCTGCAATTACTCCTTCAACAAGCAGGACTGCCTTTCAAGGTTAGCTTCCAAGTAAATCACTTTAATGAAACAGCCTAAAGAATAAGAAGGACAAACATTGATGCGACCCCTAAGACCAGTTCTTCTCTAACCAACACAAACCCCACAACTGGTAGTTGCAATCAATCATCGGCTTACATATATGTTTCTTTTTAATGAAGGTCCAGCCAGGTAAATCTAATCTTCCTCAACTCTCAGCCGGGCAACTCTAATTTGGATCTTTTAATGATTATCTGGTTCCCATTCACATTGAATCTGAGACTGTGGCTTTAGCAGAACACAGTATTGCATTAAACGATATGAAATTTCAAGTAATATAGATATAAGCGTAGATTTTTCTCTGTTTTTTAAAGCAGAGTCAGTCATTTTGGTTGTAAGATTGAGACACTGATCATTCCCTAAAGCCTTGCAAAACTGTTTTCATGAGTGACATTTTGAAAGAAAAGCTGTTTGCATCATTGAAAACCAGGACAGTGTTAACGTAAGAGATGTAACATAACAGATTTTCTAGACAAAGCATGGAAGACTTGACTTAGCTGAAAGCAAAGTATTTTTATCTGTAGCCAGGGGAAATGTTAGGGAAACTGGAGACACAAGGAAATGACATAAAGGTAAATAAAGAATTGCCTAAGTGACAAGTGGCAAGGCAATGTCAAAAGGGGAATTACCTTGCTGGGGGAACATAACTAGTTATTAGAGTTTGAAGATCTAGAATCCAGAATAACTCAGGCTTAACATTCTAATTTCTAAAATTAAAAATTAAAAAGGGCTCTGATGAAATGAAGTTAAAAGATGAAGTCAGCAAACAGTGCTACGATGCCATCCAGGAAGAATTCAGTGATTTGGAGCATCAGAACGGTAGACATGAGACAACGTTTGACGTTACGAAATTCAAGGCCATGCAAGGGACCAAAACAATGAACTAACATGATTTATGCCATAAACAGGGTGTTCCAAGAGAAACACAGGCTGAGCTGACTAATGACATGCAGAAAGACTGAATTGTGTGATGAAAAAGAGACGAGAGAACGCAGGAGCCCAACAGGCGAGGGACGCACTAATGCCTTGTAAGACAACAGCAAGACTTCTGCAAAACACATTATGCAGCTCTGATCAGCATCCCAGGAAAAACAATAAATAATAGTGACGTGGGACTGGAAGATAGACAGCGATATTAAAATTTTCTTGACTATCATGAAGAAATTATTAAGAGTTCAAATGGTTTAGCTCAGCAAAAAAGAAGGAAGGGGAACAGATTCTTCTCCATGAGTTTACTGGGGCAATTGCTAGGGAGGTGTTTCCTTAAACTTAAAGCCAATATTTGCACAGAACAACTGCTTGTACCATTCCCACAGTATCTTTAGTATGGAAGTTAGAAGAAACTCTCTAAATAACCATCAAGGAGTGGAAGCAGTGAAACAGCCCATGAGCAGAGGCAGGAAAAGACATCTTTTTCAAGGTGTTTATTAAAGAAACCACCCCTCTACGTACAGTAGTTAGAATCTGGGTTTGCTTACCCAAGAACAACTTTCCAGGTTCACACTCACTTTGTAGTGTTATTAAAACAGCCATATTTCAAGTGTATTAATAAACACCGTCAGTGCCTCAGTCGCCAACGGTAAAGGTGGCACAGGACAGCCCTGAGACACCAGTGTGCAGCTCAGCAAAACACCCTGCGAGCAAAGACACCGCACTGGGCTCACCATTGCGTAACCCCAGAGCTTGACCCCAAAGTTAGACTTCGGATGTCATCCCCGTAAAATGGGCAAAGTCTCAGCTAGCCTTTTCAAAATATTATTTGCGCCTTGGTTTCTCAGCGCATTGATGACTTCCATAAACAACGATTAGAATGAGCAGGCTGGGTGAAGTTATTAGAATGTAACCAGATAGTTTTGGGCTATAGGCAGTAAACGGAGTCATTCTGCATTTTACAAAAGGGGCAGGGTTGTGTTACTTAATTGCATTTGAAAAGCTGGCTTCTCTTACCACTGTATTTTACACTAAGCACACTGCAAATAAATGTATCCTATGAAAATAAGTTAGATGCTTGCCTGTGTGTTAACCGCATCCACGTGACACCATCTCTCTTTAAAATGTGGGTCTGGATGGACTGTATTCTTCCGCGCATTCAAACAGTAAATGGAAAGAAGTCTTTTAGTTCTTCACCATTACATTTCAGATTTGTGTACTCAATTGGTTTGAAAAAAACCCACAATATTATATAGCTTTACATTTAAACGAAGTCCATGGTTTGTAGAATACCTACATATTCAGAACAGAAATATCTCAACACATGATCAGCCCTAATGTACTGACCCAGGCCAGTTTGAAGGAAACAACCGGAAAGGGGAAGAGTTCTAAGGTGGTCTCAAGAAGCTAGTCCTACAGCTGGTAACCGGTGCCTGTATCTATCGCACAGGGTTGGACCTCAGAGACCCTCTCACCTTAACCTAAGAAAGGTTGATCCCATCAACAACGTACAACAGTCGATCTTTTTAACAAGTCATTCTGCTCTCCCATGTCTGGTACTCTCCCCCTTTGCCTAAAAATGTAATTTAAGATTAGCTGGGTTTGTATTTGGCTTGTCTCTGTGCTGTAAGCCCTGACTGCAGCTAGAGCAAGGGCAGCGAGCAGGATGCTGCTATGGTAGTGGTCCATCTGAACTGGGAAAGGTGACAATGACACCATAATGTTGCAATACAACAAGAATCCTATTTTATAGCTATACCTAAATAATAAAGAAGTATCTTTTCTCAGACATAGAGAACATGTTCTCACTTCACATTTCAGACACACTGGACTAAGTGGAATAGCCAAATTTGTATTATCTGCATGTACTGGAGATTAAGATGTTCTCTGCTATCAGAAACACCCTTGGACTTTCTACCCTGTTAACAAATTTCATTCTACAGCAGCATGTCTCAAACTGGCACCAAGAAAAGAGATTTTAAAGCACAAAAAGCTGTGTACCAATTAAGGCAGAATACATGGCATCATATCAAGAACCCAGACCTTTCTAACCCTTCTCCTCTGCCAAATCCCATTAACATGGAATGGTTCATACAGCCATTACAGACCGATGACGAGACCCACGACTGCTTTCTGCTGGCAGACACTGTCACATCTCGGGTCCTGACGCTCTGCCTGCCAGTTTCTGGTTGGGAAGCAACAATTTTAATGGTTGGCTCAGGAAACCCAAGTTCTCCTCCCACTAACTCACCATGTGGCATCATCATTAAATACCAGTGTATTTTCCTCTTCAATCTGGTAAATAGCCATCTAACATTTTAACATTATAAGTTTTAATCTGCACAGAAAAGAGGACTCCAGAAGAATAAAATGCCATTGTTTAGTCCTACAGTCATCTGTGAGGAAACCACCAACCCTCTTAAATGCAAGTAACTGCTAAATCCCCAGCAGTTCAGGAAGAGCAGAGAAAGACAACAAGTTTAGCCAGACTCTTTGGTGTTTTTCAGGGAGCCAGACTAACCTGAGGGCATGGAAAAACTAACCTGTCAGAGAGAGCTACAGAAAATTCCTTTTTTACAACAGATAGGTCAAATATAGCGTGCTCTAGTTAAAAGGAAGAAGGTTAAATAACATAATAAGTTGCATGACAAAACAAAATCAAGCATCCCTTCTAGATAATTTCTTTTTTGGGATGAATTGTGTTTTGTTCACTTCCTAGAGTCTCATGTCACTTCTGTGCCTTGCTAAGTCATTTCTCATTTCACAGTTGCCTACAGCATCAATTGTCTACAGAACTCTCTACAGCCCTCAAGCTATATGATCACTCCTAAGGGAACTGTTAATCTTACACAGTTTAACAGGCATTGATTAAATGCGAACAGCCAGATGCCTGTTCAGAAATTCCTATTTCTACCCAGTCACCTCCAGGAAGCAGTTTATTTTGCCATTCACTGCTGCTAAAACGAACTGCCAGATTTATGGGCACAGCCTCCTGTTCAAACACCACGGCATCTCCGTGTTACAGAAACCATGATCCTACCCTGTTCATCACAGCAGAAAAGAGCAGCTTCAAGTGAGGAGAGACCAACTCCGACACATCGAGGTGAGCTTTTATCACATCAGATGAAGGAGAGGAGATACCGCACAGTATTCATCAACAGAAACAGAAAGAGGAAGAGTACATACTTAAAAAATAATCAAACATTGCATTTTGCACAATTCCAAGCACAGGGTAAGCCTCACTTGCAGCATTACCCAAAGGGAGAGGAGATCCGTTTGGAGGGGACCAGGCAGAGCTCCCTGGGCCAGGAGAGGACAACAGGATCCTGGGCGTCCCCATGCCTCGTTTCAGAGTTTTGTAACTCCAGAAAGCTGCACAGCTTTTCTTTTCCAATACTCATTCAGCAATAATTCAGGTAACTTTTATGCTATACTGGGCAAAAGCCTGAGTATTCTAGAAACACAAACTCTGCTGAAGGTATACTTGGTATTTTATGGGTTGGAGCTGGCAAATAGCTGTACAAATTGTACCAAAATAGCAGCAAAAAAGGGGGAATACTGATAGGCATATTTAGAATTTCTTTATTTTTCAGAGAATTACTAATGCTAGACTAAGTGAGCTGAATTTGTTCAAAAACATTTCCGTAGAGAGTAGTTTTATGGGGTTTAATGAGGAAACACTAGCAGCCAGCTTGCTAAGCATCGAAGCTGAATTTCCATTTGCTCAGCCATTTAAAAGACACACTTGCTCCGAGGCGTAGATTTGCCCTCACTACCAGCTACCAAAGATCTCCTCTTGCTCAGCCTCGCCGTATCCAGATACGTTTCGTAACTACAAGATTTTCTTTTTCCAGAAAAGGTCAGATTAATCCAAGATTACCCCTGGTACTAGTCAACACCACTGAAATGAGAACGCTGTGATAATAACAGATGCAGCATAGCTATAAAAGATAAAATGCACAATATAATCATCCTTACCCTATTTTCAGTGATGGGACTGAAATGGAAGAAGATTAAAGAGCTAAGGCCTCCCAGTGAGCTCCAACTAGAGCCAGGATTAGAGAAGTTTCCTAACCCCCAGGTTCATATTTAGCCCATGTCATACGACCTCTCAAAGCCACTCCGACAGCCCAGCACACAATTCTTTCCGAATTGTTTGTAAGCAGGATAAACCCCTATTAAATCAGTTGTTTTTACAAACAGAACCCCTCGGTTTAGAACAGGAAGAAGAGGTGAGAAAAGGACGAGTTTTAAACCAGAGAGCCTGTGCGCTGTGAAAAGGAGACAGCAGCTTGGAGCAGCGCAGCAGGTTTCACACAAACCCACCGTCCCGTCAGCCTCCGCCGCACAGGGGTTTCGCTGGAGCTCCCGGCCGGTATCGGAGCTGGCAGCTGCCGGCCACCCTCCTGCTCATGCCTGCAGATGTGCGATGACTACATGGCTGCAGAGTTGCATTCTTGTTTGCTTTTTGCTGTTAGCTCAGTCGTTTATGCCTGAGGCTTGGCCACATTACTAACTCAAAGGCAAATATTTAGCTACCTGCTCTAATATGAAAGATAAATTCTTATTAAGCTAAATAATTAACCAGATCTAGCAAAAAGGTGATAAAGTGTTTAGACTAAGCTTAATTTTGATGTGTGTTTTACAGTACTATTGTTTGTTTTATTGTCCTTTGACAAGTCTCTCAAGCATACATGGCATGATAAATTCCAATAGTCTAAAGGGTCACTGCCAAAACTGTAGTATGAGCTATCAGAATAAGCAAGAAAAGAAACAGGATGTTGTCTGAGGCAATAAGGGGGGGAGGGGGGAAGAAAGTATATTTTTAACCTGCAGTTAAGTTCCAGAAGCAGGCTAATTAAAGAAAATTGGGTAACATAAGTGTAGGATAAAAGCATGACTTTGGATGATAAAGCCGTAAGGGTAAGTGGCCCTACTTGTTTGCAGCAATAAGCCTCAGTCTCTCTTCTGCCTGCCTCAAAAACTCTTGAAAATACCACTCTATTTTAAAAAGGCTGCCTCAATGTCCAGCCATTTACAGGATTACATGTACAAAAATACCCTGGGTACACAGCAACAAAGTTCTGAGAAATGGCAATCAAGATGATTTTGTGTAAAGGCTGATGAACTTGAAGTACAGACAGAGAGAAAAAGGGTTCACATTTTCTATTAGATATTACTCTGCATACTTCTTCAATACTTCTAAAGCATACCTCCACAAATCAGTTGGTTTAAATGCACTAATAAGATATTAAATTCAAGATACAGGCTCGAAAGCTCATGGCTTGAATATTTTAAGTAACAGCTACTTGCTCAGGAAATTCAAGCTTTGTAAAAAACATGTTATTGCATCCAGCTGTCAGACGCTTGGTAGAATGACTCTTAAACACACTACAAAAACTAAAGGTTTTGCATTAACATTTTTTAAATCTCACTAAGCCTCACCATAAAGCTTTTAACAGACTTCTCGACATATGTACTACTTCATTATAAGCTTTTTTTATTTTCTATTCAACAAGTCAAGTCAGGATACATTCCACCTTTGAATCAAAGTTTAGAAGCAAAAAGCGAAAAGCAAAAGTAGCAGGTTGCTAGGAAAATACCATTTAAGAGAGACACGGCCATGGCAACAGCATTTTTTTAAACAAAAAAAGGTCCCTCCTTTTACTTGTAGTCATCGCTGGAGCTTTCAATACATTCCCAGTAGCGGTACAAGTTCCAACACTTACTGTCCTTCACGCGTCAGCAAGCAGTCTTTTAGGAACCCAGAGTGATACTCGGTACAAAAGAGCGCTGGCTTTCTGAAAAACCCACGTCCTTGCTAATTCCCACCTCTTCCCTTCCTCATCTCACAGCTTTGTTTCCCCACGCCGCGACGCCACCGCGGCCCAGAACCATCAGGGCTTTCAATTACGTACTCGTGTCTTGGGCCTCGCAGGGAGCTGCACGGGGGCAGATTCCCCTTTGTCCCGGGGGAAGCGGAGCATTTCATAAAGCAGTTCCAGCGGGCCTGCCATGCTCTACTTTCTTGCAAATAACAGAGCTCGTTACACAACTACTTAAGCTGATTTGATACAAGCAACAAACAAGACTACGGCCCAGGAAGAAAAGCTTCTTGAGCATGTCATTTAACATGTAAAAAAGGGGATTGATTTATGTTAGAGTAGACTGAACTTCAGGATGTAATCGGCATTTCGAGTCAGCCAGCCTAAGGTTTATCTTATTTACACTCCCCTTCCCTAAAGTATTAGCGGTACCCATCGGGAGCCAACTCAAGCTAGCTGGAGCATCCACTCTACAAAACACTCCTTGGCAGGGAAGTTTTTATATTTTGATTTTATAGTTATGCCCTACAACCATTTAAGTGTTACATTGGTCATAGTACATGGGGGGGTGCTGGGGTTTTTTGGAGGTTTTTGTTGGGGGGGGGGGGGGGTGTATTGGGTTTGTTGTTGTTTGGTTTGTGATTTCCCCTCGCCCCCCCCCCCAAGCTACATTTTGGTGTAAAACTGCGCACAAGAAGGACATTTTGAATAGTCATTACAGAGAATTGCTTGTTTAAAATATGGCTGATAAAGCACAGGGGAAAAAATATCAAAGTTATGAAAACCGTTTGGTGTGTTTAATTTAAAAATTACTAAAGAGGAAAACTTCTCTATATTAACAGATTTTTTTTTTTCTAATCATGTCGTCATGCAAGACAGAGCCAAAAGACTGTCCTTTCACCCCTCACGTTACCAGTACTATCATCAAAAAAGGAAAAATACAGAGGTTTTTTTGCTACTTTCAGTCTCCACCTGGCTTCTCAGTTACAAAGGAACTACTTATTGACCTGGACTAGATAGAGTCACCAGAATTATCCAAAAAAGATTTTCTCAACCTGCAGAAAAAGCTGTGACTGTCAAAAGCGAAGCCCTTTGGGCCAAGCCAGGTGGCTTCCCGCACGCAGCCTGTCGCTCCTCCCAGTCTTAGTCTGCTCTCTGCAAGACATCAACAACGTGAACTGGCTGAATCTTTCTATCTTATTTTAGGGGATTAAAGAATTTACGCCTAAATAGAGTTCATAAAAACAGGCAACGGGCATATCTTAAAATGTAATAGCCAAGTAACATTGCAAATACACGGTATCTTAACTATTCCCCACTGCAACGTGCTTGAGTAGTGCCCAAAATGGGCACTACAGTCAGAAAAACCTGGAGTACAATGCTGAATGTACTTCAAACATTTCGTAAAATCATTCCCTGGTAATAACACAGCAATTTGCTGAATCTAGTAGCCCATAGGGGATGCAGTACTATCATACAGGCGAAAAAACCAACCCTCCTGACATTGGTTTTTGACACTTGCTGAACAGCTTCAGGTGCTGCCAGAGGGATCCTCTCCGGCACAGGGAGTGGGGGTAACGGGAAACCCACTCGGAGTCACGCAAAGTGGGTTCACGACAGCAAAGTGGCAAACTGAGGTGGGTAGGAGAGCCTCCACCAACATAAACCCCCTTAACTCCTATAATCTTAACTCCTATAATGGCTCCTATAATCCAACACGCATGAGACGCACCGGATACCTCAGCTCACGTAATGTGGATGTTGCAGCCTTCCCTGTGTTGACGTTACCACCACCCCCAGCTTCTTCTTGACCAAAAGCTGTATTTCATCACTGATCAGATCTGACTTCCAAGCCCAAAATATCCACTGCCAGCAGTAGCCATTTATCCCCTTACTATTGCATTTAGGAAAGTCACAAAGCTTAGTTTAGTGAAATGCTAGTTAGAGGACTATTGTGAGAAGAAATAAAGATAGATAGTGATGCAGAGACTCCAAAAAAGCGGTGGCAATAATATACAAAAGACAAATTATGCTTCTGCTCCATGGCCAGGGTAGAAGTGATGTCTGTAGAACGAAATCTGTAGCAAAGAATAACTTGTTATTATATTATTTTATTTCTTTTCCCAACAGAGTTCATTAAAATTACCGAAAAGAACTTTTATCACAGTACCAAGGCTATCAATTACATTTAAATTAGATCCAGGAAGTTTCAGAGAAAGTGTGCTATTTACAGCGTACCTAAAAGAGGTTGTCTGTAGTCATAAAACACTCCCTTGTTGCGCTGATGTTTCTACAGGAAAGCACTCGACTGCTCCGGCGACCTGCCGTGCAGGGAGATGCTGCGCAGGGCTCGTGTCCTTCTACGAGCAGATAGCGAGGGCAGAAGGTACCCGGGCTTGCGGACAGCCAGCAGCCCTGCTCACTAGAATTAAGGTGCTACATAATACTTGTTTTGGGGTTAGAACTGAAATTTCACAGTGTGTTCAGACTCATAATTACTAATTTTAAGTAGTTTGACCTTGAGAAGTTATTTCTAGTTAATAAGTACACAGACATAAAACAGGCAAGTTAAAGGTGAGAAATCTATAGATGCCCAAGCAAGGCATCGGGAGAAATGTCTGTATTTTGTGAAAACTGACAAGAGGTATTACTGGATCACTGCATGAAGCAAAGGCACAGGCATTAGTCTACAGTTCAGAAGAATTTGTAATTTATTTCACATAAACCCAAATAAGCTTTTAGAATTTGTCTCCACGAGGCAAAAAGCCCTCCAAAGACACTAACAGCCACACAACTTGCTTTGATTGTTGGAGCAGGGACCATTCTTTAACTACACCTAAATGGCACAAAGTACTCACTTCCACAAAAGGCACATTTTGCCTGAATTTGTTGTTGCTCCTCTAACAAAAAAACCCAGGACAGAAGGTGCGGTGCTTGCAGCCCTCCACAGATAGGGACTCAGTGCTCCCAGATGAAGTAGGACATTGAAAAGGCAGCGACTTCCGCAGCAGGTGACTCGCACTGTTACACCTTGCTATGATTCCATGAAACTGAATACAAAAGCAGTCGTTCCAAGGGCTTTCATAAAGTTTGCATGTGTGCATTTAGTGTAATACAGGTGTGAGAGTCTCCTCTGCTTGGATGGCCAAAGAAAACATTAGCATACCAGGCAGTTAAGATGCTGACAAGCAAGTTGCACATCCAGAGTCTTCGAGATAGGTGGCTTATATGTCCCCAGAAGCAGCCTGATTTTTGTTACAGATAGGTATGCACAGGGATGCATATTGTGGTGCACTTCTGGGCCCTGGGATTCAGAAATTATTCTGGAATCAAAATAATCTGCCTGTCAATGCCTAACAAAGGTATAATGAACAGAGTGACTGACAGCTGCTCGGTGTTGACAGGAAAGATATTGATGTTCATCTGAAAATACAACATCTAGATACCCTTTAAAGACAGAAGAGGTGAGCTGATGAGTCTACAGCTATTTATACTGGAAGTAAATTTCTCAAAGTATTGCTCATTTGAAGCTGACTGAATTTAAAGTAGAAGTAAGTGTAGTAAATGTTTTGTGTTGTTGGTTTTTTTTTAAATACTGGTAGGAACTATATGGAACTTACCCCCAAAAAACAGATGATTTAAAGCCTTCAGATGGTGAAAGACATCAAAATCGGATATTTACAGCAAAAAAGTTATCAGTCTGGCGTGGAACTTGCTCACTGAGGACTACCCTGTGTTGCAGAAGTCAAGGCAGTGGTCATTAGCGGCCCTATCTGGTTTTATGAAATGGTCAGCAAAACAGCAAAAACCTCAGCAGTACCCTACAACACTTAAGCTTCTTTCCACTAAAATGTCATCTGAAAGAAGAAAGTTTGTGTTAGTAGCAGCTGGCTCCTCCTCCACACAGACAAATACATTTCCCCTATTTAACCTTCCAAAGTCATAGTTTTTCAAAGAAGTTATTCACATGGTATCAAAGTTTCCTACAGCCATTTCAAGGTGCATTTCAACCAGCATTGTGAACTAAATAGCCACCAAAATATCCAAAGTCTTAACAGAAAGAAGGATTTAGAAAACTGGCAGCACAAATGACTGCCTTTTAGGACACACTCCTTCACTGCGGTCAATATACATCTACATCACTTCCACACAAAATGCGACTATTCAACTCGCCGAGATGTGGAAGAGCAAGAGAGCAAGAGCAAGTATTGCTCTGCAATGCAATAATTCCACCACAGCCCTGCAATACTTTCAAGCCAAGCTGCTGCAAAACATGATGTATACTTAAAGAACCATTGTTAAGCAGCTCACAAGATACCTTTTCAGTTCATAACAACTCAAGTATCCATCAGGTACATTAAACTAGTAGGCAGTCAGACAATACAGAAGAGCTGTATTAATAGAACGCGCATTGGAGTGACAGATCTGCGCCCTGGTGATCTCATGAGTCATCTTTCACTGTGATCCGAGTGCACAGCGACTTCGTTCCCCTGCACGACACTCCGCTGAACGCTCAGCCGCCTGAGAATTACAGACCTTGATCCAATCCAGGGCACGGAAGGGGCTCTTCAGAGTGGTTGGGTTTTCTAAGCAAAGTCCTGCGCTGAACAAAAATTTACCCCGATGTCTCTTGCGTTCCCAGTGTTTGTAAGCGCTTCAACATCTGGAAAGTTTCTTTCGGCTTTCTGAACTGCTCGTGAGTAGGTCACGAGTTGAAGTTATACTAACCGCTACTCAGCTCCTTTGCTAGCCGTAGAAAGCCGCAAGGGTCCTTCAGTTGAAAGAGCATCGGCTCCTTCGGAGCCCCGCACAAGGGGCACCCCGCAGAGCAGAGCCCTTCATCCTCCACACTCACCCTCCAGGGGCGAGGGGGAAGCAGCAGGTCCCCTGGCACTGCCTCCACCTCCCACCCAGGACCCTCACCGGGAGTCACGGGGCGCAGAGGCTTAACACCCCCCAACCTCTGCCCCCGGCTGTCAGATCAGCTTCGTCGAGACGCCCACCTTCCGTTCCCCCATCCATCTCAGGCCTAAAAATAATCACCCCAAAAAAGATCAGACACACACAGAGAAACCTCTTAGTCATGCCCGCCTGAAGAACTAAACATGCCTTCTGAATTATTCAGTTTGCTGCTTTTTTTTTTTTTTTTTTTTGAGACTGAAGCAACAGAAAACATGAGCTCTCCTTTAGCAAATATGGTTGGATGCAGACCCATTCCAAAAAGCCTAAAAAGCTCTCCCTTAAGTCCAGAAGTATAAAAGCCTTTATAAATAAAAACTTGCACCAAACAGGAAATATGCAGGCAGGTAAAAGAAAAATAGCTTTAATTAGAAAAGCACACCTTGAAGTGTCCTATTTACAAAATGCTAAACATAAGGAATGACTTTTTTAGGGTTTTTGTGGGTTTTGTTGCGTTTTTTGGTTTGGTTGGTTTTTTTTTAAACTTTGTGCACTAGCAACTTATTCAACAGCAAGAGGGTTAGATACAAACAGCAAAGACTGAACCTCAGCTGGGGTGGCAGTTCAATGCTTCCATTGTATACACCAGCTACTCAGAAATACTGTCAAGTGTAGGTTACCATTCCCACAGACAGGTCATTTTTCTGTGAATCCTCACAAAATCAGGCATCTTAAGCCATAAGAGGTGCACTGCCACAAACAGGGGACATTATTTACTCGCTAGTTCATACATGTGGATTTTAAGTACCTTGTAAGTCCAAGATGGAAATGAGCATCCCTCTTATCCATCCTCCCTTCACTTTTTATTCCTTGAGCATGGTGGGAAGAAATTTTCCTTCTATTTCTGCCCACCCCCGTCCCCCAACAACAAAAAAATTGTGTGCCTCATTGAAAGAATTTCCTTTTTAATGTATTAACTATATTAACTAAACCAATTTTTTCATGGGCATGTTTTCAAACATCTGTCCAGACAGCAAACTATTCCAGTTTAAGCCATTTACCTCTTTTAGAATTAACACCAGAGCAGTTAATCAAGCACATGCAGCTACCTGTAGATATTAACTTTGAACAAGCAGCACAATCCAAGAAGATTCTCACCACAGTACAACTCTTGAGAGGTTAGTTTGAGATGTTTATTAGGTTGATTTATTCAACAGTGATATACAGCTTCACATCATACAAAGCATTGGGATCGTTAAGAAAAATCAGAAGTGGTAACGGACAAGCTTGCAAGCACAAGAAAGTTATAGTACGTTCTGCAAAGATTAGTATCATCTCCAAAGACTCAAGAAAAGTGTGGGTAGCATGAAATTTAAACAGAGGAACACATTTGGTAGCTACCTGGCTTTCTGAAAACAAGAAGTGAACAACAAAACACACACTCCTGCACATTCATTTACTGCACTGAATTTTTAGCAAGATACACATACATTTTCTGGGAGTGACAAAAGATACAACACTCTGCCTTGACTCTCCAACACCCCCTACCTCCCCTTGCCAAAACATGCAGCCTCCCAGGACAGGCACGTTACACTTCTGCCCCCGAGAAAGCAAATGTGTGACATTGCAGAGCTTTTGGCAAGAGTCTTGTAAGGAAGAACCACCACAAACAAGAAACAACCATCTCCCTTCCTCTATCTACAAGTTTGCATTCAAATTTGTAAACCTAATGACACTTAAACAGGGATAAAAATATGGGGGGGGGGGGGGGGGGGGGGAGAATGGTAGCGTAATGGAATGAATTATTCATGTTAGCAGCTGAGACAGTGACTGAACCCTCGGGGTGCCCCTGCCTGCATTAGCAAGCTTTGCTTTGGTCTGCTCGAGACACTGCTGTGCCTGGTTCGCTGCCAGGCATCCAGCCCGATTTCACTGAACGGGGGGGTCCTGTGCCAGGCAGATCGCTCCGTAACTCCGCCGCCCGCCTCGCAAAGCGAGCTGACCTAGCCAACTGCTACAAGTGCTAGAAACTCCCCTCTGGCCGATACTTTACAGCATTATTGCATTTCAATAAAATAAAGCATGCGCAGGTGTTGGGGGAAGTCTGATATTCAGTTGATCTGAAAACTTCTGTTATTCAATCTGAAAATTTCTCTCTAATTATTCACTCTCTATTTCAGGGCAGAAATAGTTAAGCCCGCTTAAGGCAAAAGGTGAGAAAGAGTGATTTGTGGAAGCAAGTTAAAATGCCTCCAAACTAGCCGTGATGCTGTCTTGCTCCAAAATCAACCACATTTAAAAAAATGGCTACAAAGAGGTCTTTACAAAAAAAGCCAAGAACAAAAACAACCTCCTTTTATGGCAACAGACGCCAAAAATCCCCCAAGAAGAAAGCACTTCATGACACTAAGAAGGACCAAACGCCTCGCCTTGCATCACAGGCCACTGCTCTCCTCTCACCTTTCCGTGTGACCGAGCAGCAGACCTGATGCGTGAAGTAGATGGAGAAAGGGTCCTGGATGGCCCGCAGCCCTGTGTGAGCGGAGCCTTCCACCACCCCCAGACAGGTGCTGGCGAGGCTTTGGTGGCTTGTCAAAGGTGGAGGCTACGTGCTACCACGGGGTGTATTTCCAGTAAAACCAGAAAGAGAGAGGGCAACCTGTGACAGCCATACTTGCCAGTGTATCCTGAATCCCAATTACCATTATTGCTCTAGTCCATAGGGAAACGCTTATTTTTGGTCAGCATCCAGTCTCAAAGGCTGCTGGTCTTAAGCCACTGCATGGTGGCTCTGCCAGGTCGGCACATTGGACCGGCAAGGGAAGAGCCCAGGTTTGGCAGCTGAGTGCCTGTAGGCAACAGGGTTTTCTCAGAAGTGACAGCTATCTACCTCGGAGGGGAAGCCAACAGTGTTACTTGTTCAGAAATTGGCACCACAAGGACGTCAGCTACTAATGAGGCTTTGAATGGTGGGTAAAGCAATAAATTGCCACCAAATTAAGAGAAGAAAGGCCTTGAGTCCTGATGCACATCACTAAACAGGCTGATTACACACAGCTCATTGCAGCAACTCTGGACACTGTCACTCTGGGTAGGGAGCATGTGAGGTCTCGGATAAAAAAATAAAAATCAAGATTGGATGGGTCACTATTCGAAGATCTTCCAAGAAAACCTTCTGGTGGCATTACCAGGGGTATTTGTTCAAGGTGCAATATTCTTCCAGTCTGTCATGAGTAGACCAGTATTGTAACGTAGTCGAGGGTACTAGCAGGGTCCTAGGAATATTCAGGTGCAAGCTACTCTCTTCACAAGAAAATATCATTTTTAGGCAAGTGAAGGTCTTAGTATGCTAGCTTTTGGCAATTTGGACTATCATGTCCTACCTTAGACTGGATTTGGGTTCAAATAAATCCTGTACTTTTATCAGGTGTTGTAGCTACACAACACAACTATCCTCGAACAAAACATTCACTTGTCTACAAAAACCCAGGCTGAGCTTGTCTCGTGTAACATACTAAGTAGTCTCTCTAAATTATTTCCTTCTTTTGCATTTTTTGTCTGTTGAATGGTAGTAGCTAATATTTTTGTGTTTCAAACGCTTTGCGCCTTTATGGCGACAGGAGGAATTGCAACGGACTTGCTAACCTCTTGTAGCTCTGTTTAAGGTTAAAACAGGTCCATTCCTTTTGGTGTTGCTGGAAACTGTCATAATTATTTCAGTATAGATTTAACAATTTAGTCCTAGATTGTTTGTTTCTCTCAGTTTTAGAAGGGACAGATTATTTTTCATGGCAGGTAACACTTCATCCAAGGCTGTCGTTACCAAAACGAAGCTAGAGGTATGAAGTTAAAGAAAGGCCATTTTCTTTCCTACTTCCAAGGCTTGCAGGAAGCAGTACGACAGCAAAGCAGCTTACTGAGGCAGGAATTGGGGGTCAATTGTTTTCCTTTATGCTCCCTGTTGATGGCAAGTGCTTGAACCCCATAATCCACCCCTCACAAACCAGAGACAATATGCTTGTACCTCAGTAAACATGGCTTTTCCTAATTTGTTTCTCAAGTCTGTATAATAAGTGCTATGATGTGAAAACAGCTGTTTTGAAGACGACAACATTATTAAAGACAAAAACCTCATATGAGAAGGTTTCAAAGCAGCAAGGATAAAGGCAGGTGAAACTCAGCATTATTCGAAAAGGCTGTGGTGAGTATGGGGAGAAGGGAAAGGAGCTGCAGTCATGGTGGACCCATCCGCTATGAAAGCACAACTTTCAATTTAATATCAAACCTTCTGTTACGAAGCTTCCATGAAAAAAGGATATAAATTAAATTTAAAAGTGATCGAACTAAAAATGGAGCTGTAGTTGTGATTTAAAAACAGTGGGAGTGCTGAAATAGTGCAGTTAAACCATCATGCACATTTGTGCTTACACAAAGAAAGGAAGGTCTCAACAAGCACTGCAGAGCAGAGAGGGAGGAGGAGAAGGGCTGATCGGCCGACAGCACAGCTACCCTTTGGTTTCTTCTACACGGAAAGTCCAAAGATGTAAAGCAAGAGCTCTGTAAAATGCTGAAGATTTTAGAAGTGTAATGGCAGGTAGAAAAGTACACTGGTCTTGTATCAGTGGCAGCCCCAGTGTTAGGAGACAGTCTAGGCTTCTAGGAGGAGAAAATAGAAGACAGGAAAAGAAGTAGGAGAGGGAAACGGGATGGGGAAAGGGGCAAAAAAGCGCAAGTCATTAGTAAACATCAACACTCAGGTAGCAACTGCACAACAAGCAATATTTCATTTAGTGCAGCCAGGAGATTTGCCAAAAGCCGGACTAGAAACACGTGGAATTTTGCTTTTAGAGGTGTCCGAAAAATGTCATGCCATAGCATGACTAGCGATACATTGTGCCACATGCAAAAATTAGCTGTGATAAATCAAGATTAGTGACAAATTGCTATCAAAAGAGCAGCAGCTCAGGATGCTGCTTAAAGGCACAATTTGCACTGAAAGCAGTGACAAAGTGTTTTGGTGACCCGATCTCAGATGAGAGAACGACAAGCAGGCTGGCTGGAGGAGAAAGTCCAGCTAGGGAAAGTATGAACACCAAATAGCAATACTTCCCTAGGTTACTTATCTTCCAGCAAGATAATGCACAGGATCTTGGAACAAGAGGTATCCAGATTAAATCATATGATCATCCTTAATGGATTTCTTTCCAGAAATTTGTCTTTTTTTAAAGTATATAATTCCTTTGAACTCTAGGCAAATATCCGGCACTACGGAGTTGCAAACGTTGCACTGTTCAAAAATTACACTTTGTTGTTGTTGTTGTTTTAAACCTGCTGTTAGAGTTTTACTAGGCACCCTCTAACCTTCGCATCATAAAAGCCAGCAGTTAGGTCCCTAATTCAATACCTGCACACCATCAGTGATTATAAACTATTAACAGTTCCCCCACACCCTCGCTGATTCACTTGAGTTGCACCAGATGTGCACAGCTTCCCTCCGAACGCTGCACCAACCGCTCTTCTATTTATCCTTATAAGGAAGAACAGAATTAATAGAGAGAGTTTCAGTCTATGTGCTGAGTACCCAAGCCAGAGCTCCCGGTCTGTAGCTCTCATTCTCAAAAAACCAAAAACCCACAAACCAAATAAGCAATCAGCACATATGGCTCAGCACTGCCAAGAACTGAACCCTTCAGAGAAGCTGCCAGTCTCTCCCCTTCAGGGAAAGCAAACGGGTGCAGAGGGTTCTCAGCCTCACGGCCACAGTTTTGGACCCTCAAGTAAACAGCCAACGTAAAGTCAACCATCCACATTTTTCCTTTACATTCGGAAATACTGAACTATACACATCCCTGCATCAATGGTTTAAGTATGTCACTTATAATAAAAATAATTCAACAGTTAATACAGGGTTTTGCCCCCGAGTTACATTAGTTTTGGATTTATGTCATCTACTACATTAACGGCATTTTGGAGCAGGGCATCCGGTCAGGAGGCAGCACAGGCTGCCAAACCAGCACTAAGATTTCAGTCCTGACTAATTCTAACCTCTGCATATACATATACCAGATGTCTGTAGATAATGTTGCATGCAACAAAACATTAGCAAGTCATCACCCCGTTTTATTTGATAGGTGAAAAAAAACGTTGTGCAGTGCTTCCTGTGATCTAGACCGGAGAGATAAGCAGACATTTGTATTTTCATATAGCTTAACTACATCTTTCCCCAATACTTTCCCCAAAGTGCGTTTCAGAATCCAACTCAAACACACCTCTGCCTTTAAAAGCTCTCGCTGTAGCTCTTAACACTGCTTTTTGGAGCAAAAAGCTGGTTTCCTTGAGCATCTTCCTTAGCCCTCTCTCAGCTACTCTGTTTCCCACCTCTGCACTGGGCCCAGATTGCACATCCAGAAGAATTATTTCAGCTTTAAAGAGAGACAGACTAGGGAATAGATCCAGCTGAAAACAAATAAGCCAGCCAAAAACTGATGGTGGCTTAGGGCCAGGGACAAAAAGCTTTAGGCAGCACCACCTATTAAATGTACAACCAGGCACCACTGAGGTCCGTCACCTGCTCTGGAACAACTTGCCTGTATTTCTGCAGAGCATCAACTGCTCTTCAACTCTGAAAAAACCTCCATTATCTGCTCGAAAATTAGCATTTCTTACTCTCAAATGTATAAACATGGATATTTCAAGTATTCCATAGAGAATGGGGTAGGGGGAAAGAGTCCATGAAATAGTTGTGTTGTATAAATCTTCTGTTACTCAAAAAGCCTAATTAATGTGATGCCTGTGACTCTTCATCCTTTGACACGCTGTTTCTACCACTTTGATGTCACTTTTAGACAGCCTTTAACAAGAAAAAGAAAAATCCAACTCTACCCCACAAAGATGGAACATATTAATAAATTAAAAAGCTTCAGACACATAAAAGTATCTTTGATCAAAGTTGTTAGCATTTAGTGTGTGAAGAGTTAAACCTCCAGAAAGCTAGTATTAAGTAAATAACATGAAAATTTTTAAACACAATTCAGAAGTTCAAGAAAAAAATCCCAATGCATTTAATTAGTCATACCTAGAGTATCATAAATCTGATTTTATTTCTATTTCCTTTTAGTTAGATGTATTAAAAAAAAGAGAGGAAGTATCCTTAGGAAGGTTCAGAAGTGTTCTTAATTTCAGTTTTATACTGAATTATAAAAGATGCACAGCTTCCTTTTGACCAATTTACAATGGCAAATTAAGTACAAAGATCTTTTTTTAATATTCCCATCCTCAACAAGAACATGAACACCTGCTCACACTAAATAGAATTATAGCAAAAAAGTGTTTTAATTCGTCCCTGTCTCCTACTCCCATACATTCATCATTATCTCCTGGAGTTTTTTTTTTCTTGGGGTCACACCTACAGACTAGCAGGGATGCTAGTGCTGGGAACATCCAAACAATCTTAGCGATGATCTGTACTGCTAAAGCTGAGCTGGAGCTCATGAAAAGGGAGACCAGATAATAGCTCTTACCAATACCAGGATGACAATTGACTGTTGAATATTTTATCCTCAAGACCACAGAGGTGCTACAGCATGACCTGTCAAAGTCCGCACCCTTCTCGCCACAGAAGGAAACAATCCACTGGCTCATGCACACAGTCGCGGAGTTTGGTACTGCTCCTCCTAAACAGTTCAGTTGGAATTTGGCAGGAAACCCAATTCGCAGTAAGAAAGTCTCCTTTTAAAAGGGAACTGGTTAAATGTAATTGCTAAAAGAAGACTACCTTCAGTATATGTTAGGCTGCTTGGAAAGATCAATTATTTTCCAGATTCCTCACAAGTTTGAAATATTGGTCCACTTAAGTTATGACAAGTTTCTTGCAGACAAAGCTATCCTAACGCTGTATGAAAAAAGGTTCAGAAGACTCGATTTCATCTTTGACATTGCTAAAACAAGTATTAGGAGATATTTACAGAAGGGGAGTTTGGGGTGGAAGGAGAAGCTGCAGAATAAACAAAGCAGTGTAATTCCAGTAGCAGCTAAGAATTAGTGAGTGCAAAAACCTGCAAAGAATGGTGTACTTGGAGAAGAAGCATCACTGTCGGTCTCATGGGGAACAGGAGAAGTCATTCTCACTGGTTAGGGTAGAGTTCAGCTATGAATATTATGGAGCCAGTGCTCCAGATGTTGCCTTCCCAACGCTGACCATGCATAAAGCATACAACGTCTTCAGAACAAGGCTTTATGCAAATAAGCCATTTCAAACTCAAAAGAGAATGAAGTTCTATTTTGTTTCAGATTATTTGAAAAGATCATTAAAAAAACCCAAAACAACCCTCCATGGAGAAATACGACTCAGAAAGAAGATGCATTTTGTCACAATGAGGTTTTACCGGTCCAATAAAGAAGTCAACGTGTTTCCTTCAGACATTAAGCACGTACCTGTGCGGTGATCTTCTATTCCATGGTCACCATTTTCTACAACTGTTGGCCCAGAAGCTGAAGTATCTGCAAGAAATCAAAGGAAATGTTAGCACTGGGTGAAGTTAATCTTAATCCAAACTTAAAAACAACATTGTAAGGACAACACTGTAATGTTATCAAACACAAATAAGGGGTTATTTTTCCCCAGAATTATTTTGGAAATAAGTTAAGGTACATGGCACTGAGTCAGTGAAACTTAAAACCCAAAAGGAAGAGCTTTTCAATCACAGAAAATCTAGTCCCATGAAGGAGACTCAAGGCATAACAACTAGAAACTTCTTTATCTATTCATACCATCACTTCAAACTAAGCTTTCCTAAGGGCTAGCACTAGACCACTGTGACTCTGGATTTCCTTCAAGCAAATTCTGCTTAGCCAAGCTGATAAACTTGGACGGGCTTGGTGGGTGTGATGCAAGAACAGTCAATGCTGTTGACCTTAACACTGTCTCCCATAACATCCTCATAGACAACCTGACAAAGCACGGGTCAGATAATTGCACAGTGATGTAGATAGAAAACTGCGAACAGCCAGGCTCCAAGGGTGGTGATCGCTAGCACAAAGTCCAACTGAAGGCCAGTTCACTAGCGGTGTCCCCCAGCTGTTGACACTGGGGCCAATACGGTTTAACATCTTCATTAATGACCTGAGCGATGGAGAAAAGCGCACCCTCAGCAAGTTTGCAGCCGATACAAAACTGGGAGGAGTGGCTGATATGCTTGTGATGCCATCCAGAGGGAACTGGGCAGGCTAGAGAGATGAACAGAGAAGAATCTCAAGAAGTTCAACAAGGAGAAACGCAAAGTCCTGCACCAAAGGAGGAATAAACCCAGGCACCAGTATACACTGGCGGTCAACTTGCTGGAAGGCGAGTCCCTCAGGAAAAGCCCTGGGGGTCCTGGTGGCCAAGAAGTTGAACATGAACCAGCAATGTGCCCTTGCAGCAAAGAAGGTCAGCAGCATCCTGGGCTGCATTAGGCAGAGCATTGTCAGCAGCTGAGGTGGGTGATCCTGTCGCTCTCTTCAGCACTGCCGAGACACATCTGGAGTGCTGGGTCCAGTGCTGGGCTCCCCAGTGCAAGAGAGATGGAGCTACTGGAGAGAGGTCAGTGAAGGGCCACCAAGATGATGAAGGGACTGGAGTGTCTCTCATATGAGTAAAGGCCGAGAGAGAGCTGGGACTGTTCATGCTGGAGAAGAGAAGACACGTGTGTATGTGTACAAGCACCCAAAGGGAGGCTGTAAAGAAGCCTGAGGCACACTCTTTTCAGTGGAGTCCAGTGACAGAACAAACGCCAACAGGCACAAACTAAGTCCCCAGAATTTTCAAATGTTGGTCCACTTCAGTCGTGACAAGTTCCTTGCAGACAAAGCTATCCTAATACCGTTAGAAAAAGAGGATCAGAAGACCTCAATTTCAGCTTTAACAGCATATTGCTAAAGCAGATATCAGGAAGAGATTTAGAGAAGGGTAGTTCAGGGTAGAAGACCACTGATTCCAGAATATAGCATACAAGATACTTACCACCAAGAGATGTAGTCTATCTTGTTCTGACATTGGCAGATAAGATTTTAGAAGGCAGCAGGATTTACACACTGAACTTGGAAAACATGGCAGCAATACAAGACCTAGCAATAGCTGAGGCAATTTGGAATCGAAGAACTGAGCTCTAAACTTGGCTTTGCCATCTGCTCAGTGGGCCGCCTTAGGAAAGCCACTCTGCTAACAGGTAGCTATCCCAACTGTGCAACAGTTTTGAAAATGCTGTTTGGAAACCATCTTTGGGAATAATTAAGGAATTTAATTAACAATATAATTTTTTTAAAAAGCACACTTCTTGTTCTAGTACTCAAACAGTTCTTCCTAATCATCAAAATATGCTAGTGAAATTCTACATTCACCCCATAATCTCTACACCGGGCTGCTGAGGATCAATAACTATAAGCACTTAGGCAAACTGCTTGAGGGATTTTATTTATTTTAAATTACTGCCTTTGAGATCAGACTATGGTCCTTACAAAAGTAGCTGGATTATGCTGGTATTAGTACTGGTGCAGGTTGCCAGCAGCACAATATTTCTGTAGGTGACCACCATGACAGGTGAATATTACAAGGCCATTTACCTAAACTGAAGATATCGTCCTTGCACCAAGTCTTAAAATATTTTCTAGTATTTTCTTAAATAAACTCTGCTTAATTTCTAAGAATTTATCCCATTTTCCAGTTGTGAAATAGCGAAGACAAGTCATTGCAAGAATGATACTTGGTAGTATTTGTTAAGCATAACAAGCAGCACAAGCTCTAACAGCAGTTCAGCTCCTCAGGCCATCAGTTCTGTTTATTGTGAAAAAACACGCAGGGCAATGGCTTAAAAAACTCCTGTAAGTAAATAAAATAAAATCACTGCCAAAGACAGACACATTCAGTTACCTGGAGTTGCTACTGTCCCTTCCCTGAGCTCAAGCAGTTTTAAAACAACAAAGCTACATTACCAGTGTACTCAGACACAGCACTTCAGGGCTTAATCCAACCCTCAGTGAAGCAAAAGGAAAGTCTTCCCAGTTACTTCAGTGGCTCATCCTGGTGTTTTACGAAAATTCAACATGAACTTGCCAGACAGCTTATAGAAAAACATACACCTACATCCTCTTCAAGTAGCTGAAAATACTACAGGAATCCCTGGACCTGTTTCTTAGCAGTTAAACACACCAGCTCCTCCTGCTGTCAGTCTTTACAAGGTCTGGTATTTACTGTAACAGTAGAACTGTCTTAACTAGTAACTGGGAGGACTACTGCCAGTCACTGAATTGACTGATCAGTTCAGGCAAGGAGAAATCAGGGTCATGGGATGGTTTATGCAGCACTGCTTTGCAGCTGCCAAAAGGTGTGCTGGGTATCTCGTGGAGTAAGAGAGTCTTACAATGGGGTCTCCAAGGAATTACATAGAGGAGCTACGCAGGTCCTGCTGACCCTTCCAGTTAACAGTGAGGAAGCTTAGCCCAAGTGCAAGAGCTACAAGTCTTCTTAAGTCCTGCTCAAATGGGTATCACAACATTGGTTTAATGAAGGCAGCTGACGATGCCACTGTAACAGAGGCTTTGCAAGTCTTCTCTAGTCTTCACTCATGCTAAACGTGTCAAAAAATTCTTTTGGTGGTGGGGGAAAAAAAAACCAGCAACCCCCATTACCATGACCCACAACCTCACTCCCATGACCCACAACCTCACTCCCATTTCTTCAAGTATTTAAACTGTAATTGAAAACTTGAGTGCAAGTTCTGTTTTAAATCGGACACAATGAGCACATGTTGCTTTCAGTTTCATTCGAACCTGACTATTACACCTTGCACAGACAACACAGCTGTTGTAATGTTTCACAGTCCGGTCTTGATGCCACCACCATTATTCACGCATTAAAAACAGGACTCAACTTGATCACAAATATGGCTAAACACTACAAATTCGGTCTGCAAGTCTGTGTGCGTACTTCGAGCACTGGCTTTGGGTTACAAAAAAAACGTTCATGTAAGACTGGTCTGGCAGCACTTGGAACGAGTACTTTGTGTGCACTTGGGGTCAGCTTTGCTCTGCGCATAGTCCACTTAGTGGTGCTTCTGGCAATTCAGTGCATTGCAGCTATTCAGAAAATAAACACTTCATCTGCACAAAAGTTTCATTTAGAGGCTGATCTCCTAGGTAGCAAGCGATCCAAGCCAACTGTCTTCTATCAAAAAGAAAAGCCAGGACACCCCACCCTCCCCTACCAAGGGCTCTGCAAACTTAAAACAAAATGAAACAAACCCCCCCGCCCCTACCAAAATATTAGCCAAGCCTACCAAACACTATGGCAGATGAAAACAAGGACAGCTCAAAGCCAGCTGTTCTTCTGGCTTAACCTTCCATAGAGCTGATATGGCTCAAGACTGTGCAGCTTTTAGACTGTAAAGCACAAATACATTCCTTCAGAGAAGCTTCATTTTATTCAGTCCCCTATATTCACTCATTTGAAAAACAAACAACAACAACAACAAAAAAGGTAAGGCATTTATTGAAAATCCTGCATTTGCTTTAATGGCACAGGAATTAGGGCAAAAGGATAGGTTAAAGCCATTGCGGCATTCCTCTCCCTCGACACGCTGAGCAGTAACCACAGTAGCTGCTCTTCTCTGCGTGCACCCTGCTAGCTGCAGAAGGCTGCTTCTCTGCCATCAAAGCCACAAGGGAGGAAGCGATCTAAAAAAGCTCCAGTTACCAGAAGGGCAGAGGAACCTGCAAGCAGGTCTCGTATAAGCACCAGCTTTTAACTTTCTCAACAAGCTCTGCAAACACACAGGGATAAGCAGGCCACCGTTGCACGTCAAGCCAGGGTCTCTCCAAATCAAACACTTAACCAGGCAAAATCTGAAGAAGATTTTAGGCTCAACAGGGGGTTCCCAAACGAGCAGAAGAATCAGAAATGCCATGTCTTCCCTTCTGCACTTCTTGGGAAGGATGAAAAGCAGGTAAAATGGTTTCCTTTACAGCTTTAGCTTTTTTTGGAAGACAAGCTTCCAGAAAATCAGGTCAAATCACGCAACTCCACCCAGCATTAGTAGTTTTTATTCTTATGTCTGTGAAGGTCAGCTCCTTTGGAGCAAATCAAACTTATTTTAGTTAGCTAGTGTGCGAGTGTGAAAGTACCCAGCAATCTCCTCAGGGCCAGGTCTCCTCCCCTCATATTCTAAATTGCATAAAAACAAAAACATGTCAAGATGTTGTAACTACATAATCCTCATCAGAATCACAAGATAGTATTTGCATCTGGCTAGTGGATCAAAGGATTGTTTTTATATAAACAAATTTAAGGCAGCATTCGCTAAACCGATAATCTCAAGCAAATGGACAGCGCCAATATAAAACACCCTCATCTCCAGCAGTGACTTGGCATAGCGCACATGGAAACATACCCACAACTGAGCACATTTCCACCATCAGACCTGCAGCCTGCTCCGTAGCAGGCATGGGAAAAGAAAAAAGAGCTCTCGGCAGGCCAGGGTGGGGTGGACGGGTTGTGGACGAGAGTCATTTTGCTTGTTTTACCATCCTATCATACGTTTGTGCGTGCAGACTTGGTTGAACACAACTTTGTCAGAGAGCTTAGACAAAAAAAAACTGAGTGGGAACAAAAATGCTGAAAAAGTGCCGTACAGTCAAAACTAGCTGGTAACTCTTAAACAAGTAGCTTAAGCTATTTCAATTCATACATTTAAATATTCTGTCTCAAAATGGCTTCTGAACAGCAGTCAAGCTCATCATCTCCCGGAGTCACCAAAAAAAAAAAAAGGCTTAGAGTTTTGCTTGCTCCTTGGCATTCCAACATGACTGTGTCGTGGTTTAACCCCAGTTGGCAGCCAAGCACCACCCAGCCGCTCGCTCACCCTCCCCTCCCGGCGGGATGGGGGAGAGAATAGGGGAAAAAAAGTAAAAACCCATGGGTTGAGATAAAGACAGTTTAACAGGACAGCAGAGGAAGAGAAAATAATAATAAATAATAATAAGAAGAATGTACAAAACAAGTGATGCACATCGCAATTGCTCACCACCCACTGACTGAACCCAGCCCATCCCCGAGCAGCGATAGCTGCCCCCAGCCAACTCCCCCGGTTTCTATACTGGGCGTGACACCCTATGGTATGGAATAGCCCTTGGGCCAGTTTGGCTGTGCCCCCTCCCAGCTTCTTGTGCGCCCGGCAGAGCATGGGAAGCTGCAAAGTCCTTGACTGGTGTAAGCAGTACTTAACACACTGATGTTGTAGTTGTTGCTATCACATTGTTCTCATCCTAAATCCAAACCACAGCACTGTACCAGCTTCTAGGAAGAAAAGTAACTCTGTCCCGGCCGAAACCAGGACAATGACATAAAGGCTTGGTTTGGATTCTTAAGCTTCTCTCTCTAAGCATGAGAATTAAAGAGAACTTGAATTTAAATGGAAGCCAAGGCTTGCTTGGTTGTGCGTTTCGGGGATGCCAGGGCTTTCAGAAGCACACACATACTGTCAGATGGCACTACCGGAACCACAGCTGCACAGGCAGGCCTGGCATCCAAGAGCAGGAAAAGGAGACCGGCCACACTAATTCCCAACTCAGATCCCTCTCCCCCATCCCGCCCTCACACCTCTCCTTCTGAAAGAGGAAGCTGAAGCTTGAAGATTTAATCACCTTGCCTGATCACTGGCTGCCTGTGATGGGATTGAATCCAAGATGACTAGATGTTAGAGAACCCCAAGTGAAGTTCACTAACTGAGCACAAATATTACCTGAATGAAGCCAAATCAGTGTAAAGCAGCTGAGCTAGAAAAAAAATATTTTTTTTTGCTTTGTGAACTGTAACAACTAGATTAATTTAGCCACTTTATTTCATAAAACATAAAAAGTTTCAAGAATGCTTTGGCTTACCAAGACAATACCTAAGGCACTCCCTCCTCCGTAAGAAAATAGGGGTATATTACATAGTTAAGCAACTCAGCCCAAGATCTGGGCAGCTTTACAATATAATCTGCATTTTAAACAAAACCCACAAAAAAAAAAAACCACCCTCGCACTGAAATATGCTCCCGACAGACTACTGGTACAAGGCCCTATGCTGAAATGAACCTGCAGTTTCTGCGGCTGAGCCGCAAAACGCTGGGACAGCGGCTGAAATCTGGGGCAGAGCGTACGAAGCACACACAGCTCAGGAGTGTACCTTTAGTTTCACCTGGGGTCTCCGAACTATTTGTAATGTTTGGTTAGCAAGTGTCTGACAGAAACCCGCTGCAAGGAACACGGGCAGATTAAAGACCTTGTGCACTCAGATCATGCTCAATAACTGTTTCTGTATGAAAAGACAATATAGGGATTGTGCTAACCCGAGGTTTTAACAGCTTTGGGGTTGGAATGGGGATGGACAGACTTTGAGGGAGCAGGTGTTTAATATATCATATGAGATAAAGATGCAAGTATCTTAACACTGTTTGGTGACTTTTTTTAATCCCTCTGAAACTTTGGGGTATATGGAACATTCTCCATCCTCAGTTTCATATGTGACAAAGTGTTTAAACTTTCTTTTGCAAATGCAAAGCCTGCTGCCTTCTGCAAGGCAGGCACTTGCTCCTCGTGCAGAAAAGGAGATAAAAGGAATGGGAAATGTTGTGGTTTGGCCTCGAGTGTCAGGCTCTGGAGCTGTGTGCTTGTGCTCTTCCCACACCAGGGCGGATGGCCTGCGCAGCTGTGCAGCAGCGTCTGTCCCGCAGCATCACGCAGCGCCGGCAGAGCCATCTCGTGGCGACATGTCTGCTTGAAAAAAGCCCCAAAGCCACTGCCCATAGCAAATGAAGAGAACTTTGTCACTTACATCATGCTCAGTATTTGTTTCCCTATTAAAAAAAAAAAACTTATACAAAGTTAAGACTCATCACCAAGCTTGTGAACAGAGTGAGTGCAAGAAAGCAAAACATGCATTTACTGT
This sequence comes from Mycteria americana, assembly GCF_035582795.1. Lineage (NCBI taxonomy): Eukaryota > Metazoa > Chordata > Aves > Ciconiiformes > Ciconiidae > Mycteria > Mycteria americana. The sequence goes on along the minus strand of NC_134366.1, from coordinate 908,857 downwards.
GTACAAGGCCACAAACAGTTATGCCGCAGACCTAGCTTTGTACACAATTCCTCAATGATTACACAATCAAACACTTCAGAAACAATATTGGTCCTCACTTGAACTAAAACGGTTCACAGGAGTGCTGCTGCCTGCTGCAAACTATTAAAGCACAGTATTTTCCTTTCAGTTGGAACTTGCTCCCACCCAAACATCTCCTCCTTCGCACTTTAGGATGCCTATCCCTTACTTCATATGAGCACCCTAACAAAAACTGCCGCTACAGCCTCCATGACTTTAATTGGAAGCTCCACAGTATCCTCTAAATTCCGTGGAGCCTTGAAACCGATAAGGAGAGCTAGCTGCAAACAGCGTAGCACACACCCAAAGCGATCCTTCAGCATTACGTAAAGCCCACAATGTCATAAGAGGATTACCCCAGAATTTGCCAAATTATGATGTTCAGCCAGGTGCCAGAGTAAAACCCGTTCTTCTTAAGCTATGTCTTTCCAATGATATTTTAAAAGTTAACTGTTATTAGAGCTTTATTCTAGGACAAATTTGTAGGTGACCATACAACTGCTCATCATGCCTCCCTCCTCTCCTCCATCTCTCTCTACTCACATGGCTCACCCAGCTCCATGATGGGGGCCCATCTGATCATTAAACTTGTCTGATCTGGCTCCTAGGTTTAGGAAAAAAGTAAAAGAAAAACCTCGAGCAGAGATGGAATAGCTAGAGCCTGACAGGACATATGATTAAACCTCTTCTGACTGGGGAAAGGCAATCTCAGTAGCAGAGACTGCGCTGTCTGAACACATTCATGCCTTTTAACATAAATAAATTAACAAGCGGGGGCTGAAAAGCCTGATCCATGAAAGCTACTCTTCTCCCTCAGGAAAGCAAAGCTATTTGCAGTCATATTTGGAGCCAGGGACATAGAACTCTTGCTGCCTTTCACAGAGCAGTCCTCCCTCCCCAAAAACTTCACATTATACTCAAAGCACTGCACTAGAACAACACCTAACAGCCCCATTAGGCCCTTGTAATATCTCACCCAGGCTCATTTATTCTATAGCCTCAATAAAAGCAAGTACATTAAGCTTTACTTTTTTTTTTTAATAACAGTTATAAACATTGAAGAAATCTCATAGGAGAAATAGGTATCCTTATCACTTCAGGGAAAAACAGATTTGGCAAATTAAGACATAACAGGGTCAAATCCTAAGACTGGCCTGTAGTAAATTGACACTGTTCTAGACTGCGGAGCTCAACAGCCCTTCCCCTCCCAGCACAAGGTGGGAAAGCTGAAAAACATTATCTTACACACTCAAGGCAAGCAAGCGCTCCAATTTCTTCAGTTAGGGTCTTGTTTTCATCTTGCCAAAGATTTAGATAATGCTCATAACTGTTCTCCAGCTATCCCAAAAAAGGGAAAAACAAATCTCCAAACCAAGAACAAGAAATTGCATCTTGCCATGTAGGAGGGAAAGAAGTTCTGCTCAAGCAGACAAACAACTGGCTGTACAGCCAGGGGAGGCACTGGGGAGGGGAAGGGGTTAGAAGAGCCAGGAGATGCAGCTGACGAGAAGAGTCTGGCCCAAAGGTAACCTGTGTTAGCACCTCGATCTCTCTGCCTCGGTTCTGCACTCAGGAACCGGCAGTTTAGCGAGTTAATTACTAAGCAAACCCAGAAGGCCTCATTATACCTGCTTCAAGAACCTGAAGTTATTTGAAATAGTGAGTTATGATGGTAATGTGCAAGGGATACACGTCTGGGAGGATACAACTTGAGGAACTTGTATTTTAAAACAATATTATATCATTATTAACACGAAGACATTCTGGAGCTGAGATCTTTTAGAATCTGTAACTTCTAGAACAAAGCATTATTTTAAAACATCCTTAAACCATATGCAAAGTGTTAACAAGTCTTCATGTTTCTCTTGTTACTCCCACTTCTGCAATACTAAAATATAAACCACCTACCATTAGAGGTACTGTAATTGAATACAGTAATGCACATCTGAACTGACCAAAGCTCAAAGTTTCATAATCTCTTTGCCCACTTCCATCCTTCCTACTTGCTTGTTACCATTTAATGAACTATGTTAGTATGGAAAAGTCAAAATTACATTTTCTGTATGACAGGGCACCCGATACACTTCTAAACAATGCAAATAAGTGCCTAAACAGACCAGAAGTCCCCATTGTGTAACTCCCCATTCTGTAGTCGTGGAGGTCCTGTGCATTCTGATGGATCTCCATTATGGTTCTTCTGCACATGCCACTTTCATCAACACTGATAAGCATCAAGATTAAGGCAAAAAAAGAAAAAACTGTCTTCTGAAAGAAGTCACCAGGTTACCTGTCTAGGAGCAAATGTTTTCTTCTTTTACATAGCATAGATCAAGGCCAAAAAATAAAAACATTATCAAGGCACTACTTGTAACAGGTGACTAGCCCCACTTGGCTGGGGGGGGGGGGGGGGGGGGAACACCACACAGGCAAAAATACAAAGAATTTAAATTGCTTACTGGGAAAGAAACCTAATGGATGACCCCCAAATCTCACTGTTTTCCTTTTTACTCAGCTAGGGAAGCAAGTATCTGTTTAAACCTCTCCTTTTTTCTAAGTCATTTCTGACAAAGCTATTAACACTAATAAATATTAACTGGGCTAGTAAATGTTCATAGCCAGCAGAGACAGCACCACATTTTACTGTATATGCACATAACCAAGATATACATGCAGCAAGAAATCAGAGTAGCCCCTTGGATCAGTAGAGAAACAAAGCTTTTGCTATGAAGCATTCGCATCTGAAGCTCGCAAACAGTGCAGACCTTATGAAGATGCTGACCGGCAGACGTCACCAGCAACAGCAAGTCATTGCTCTTTACGCCTTGGATTTGCCATTACCTAGAGTGGTGGTATCCTGCACAGTTCTCATATTTTGAGATGGAAAGCACTGTATATATGGTAAGTGTGGCAGTCACACACTTTGGACAGTGCTTTCTCAGAGATGCCCAAGGCAGCCCACAAAATATTAACGTAAATAACAGCATCTTCTGTGGACTAGTAATAATAGCTTATTTTACAGGCTGAAGAACTGAACAGAAGGTAGAGAAAAAAAGCAAGAAACAGGATTTGATCTCAACCTTTGCTTTTAAAACAAACTGTTCAGACTAAAACCAGCAACATAGAAGTCCTGTTTTAGCAGGCCTAGAAATATTACAATAACCAAAAGTGTTATCTGATGCTTAAGTGATGCAGGTTCGTGGTCTTGTGCTTTAGACACTTACGTTCCACCTGAATACCGTCTGCATGGGGTTTGCTTTTTGGTTCCTGGCTCCCAGCTTTTGCATCATCATCATCCAGCAGAGGAACATAGTCTGTTTTATCTACTGTTTCTCCAACCACATCATCAAATTTCTCTGCTTCCAGCGTGGCAATGAAGTCCCTTTTCACTTCTTCCTCAATCTCGGGAGGTGGCTCTGTCAGAGCATCCGCAAGACTGAGGTTGTGATCCAAGTCAGCCATGCTTTAGCACCTTTGCAACCTGAAAAGTGATGTGGGGAAAAACAAAAAGAAACAAACATTTTAATAAGAGACCTTTTAAGTTTACTCAGAGTTTGGTGTTGACAACTGGGTGTCTCCTGGGCCATAACACACTAAAACATTTGCTTTAGCACTCAATAATTCCCAGATGTTTACAAAACCCCCACACCAGCACAGAAACAAACAAACAGCTACCTCATCTAAATCAGGTTTTACTGCGTGAACATTACATTTCATGTGATGATTTTTTTTTTAAGATTCCGATAAAACAAGAAAAAAAACCAGTACCGGGCCAGCATAAACACAATCTTACATTGATTTCTGCCTTGCCCCAGATCTGCGAGTTAATTACATATCCTCAGCAGCAGAAAGACAAATGACGCAAGCGAATTTAGTTCTTGGGTTGGACTCCACCCAGCCTCCCCTATGGAGATTAGGGTTTTACATAATCTCTGATGTATACTCCACTGATGCTTTTGATCCCTTTGATAGGGTCCTGTAGCATGTTTATGTCCTCAGCAAACCTTGCTAATACCAACAAACCCACTCTAGCTCTGGGATTTGTGCTGGAAGGTGAGGTTTTAATAATGCTTACATGAAAAAAATGCAGTAAAGTACACACGTACACATTATATATAAAGCTATAAATTGGGAACAAAGTAGAAAGAATCACAAATCAGGAAGGAAACGATAAATGGTATCTCAACATTCAATTTAACTTCCTGGCACTAAACAGAAAATGAACCTGAACTGATTCATTTGGTTTGCAGCTAAAGCTTTCAGGTTGGCCTAACAAACGCACCCATCAACAATTACTTATTTTTTCACATTTCATCCTTTTGAAGTTATTATTAGGAACTAACAGCCAACAAATACCGATGCGAATTTATGGAAAGCTGTCTAAGGGAGCAAAACCCACCGCTTCTGATTGACAAAAGGCACATTTCTGAATCTTTCTTTCAGACCAGTGTCAGTGTTCTGTACGCATGACGCTACCAAAACAGCAGAGCTATCAAAAGCTCTAGTCATACGTTTTAGCACGATGCTACTAAAACAGCAAAGGTATCAAAAGCTCTAGTCATACATTTTAGCCATTTGCAGAAATTGTCTGGTACAAACTGTAAGAACCAAAACGATGAAGGGCCATTAGTATCTAAATTGGCATACTTACAACTCCTATTACAGTAGCTCAGCTTCCTTTAATTTTGGTCTACGTTTGGAAGCACAAAGCAATTTGATGCTGATCTCTATTACGCTCACTATTAGATGCACCATCTGCGCAGAGACTCTCCCTGTTAATGAAAGATTTTCCCTATCTTAGGAGTCCAGCAAGCCAATGCAGCAATGCCTGGTTGAGAATTAGTAGAGAACAAGGACATGGAAGCAACAAGTTCAGAGTTCCAACAACAAATTCATCCAAACAAAAGGATACAAAGGAGCTTAGGTAAAGTGAGTCATCATTTTACAACCAATTCTCACTATATTGGGCAAGACCCACCAAGCCACGTTCAGAAAAAAACAGAGCTGAAGATACAGAACTGCATATGTAAAGAGGCACGGACACGCTCACGAGAAAACACAATGGGCATTTGTACGTGTTGGTTAATGAAGGCCCGACCCAAGCGGCCACTGTGCAGCAGTCCAGGGTCACCGACTTACATGGTGATGGCAGAACACAGATCCTCTTGTTCCAAAAACACAAAGGCTCCTACTCCTTGAACTACAGGAAATTCTTCGTCAGCAGTATACTGTCACCGACACATACCTACAGGCTCAGGCCTGTATAAGGCAATACTTCACATTCTTTATAAACAATGGTATTACACTGATATTGTTGTTTATGTAATTGCATGCAAGGACATTATGGAAACTAATTCAGTTAAATCTATTCTTTTTTTCTTTAACAATAAAAGGTCAGACTTCAAGCCAGATCAGACTTCCAGCAGCAACTGCAGTTTTTGTTGGTTTAGATAAAGGCCCTGAAGAATTACCACTTAGTGGAAATCTAGAGGTGAAAGGTTTGGAGCTCCTAACCCTTTGTGCAGTTGAATGAATTATGGTTATTAAAAAAAACCATCTTTATACTTAAGTGAAAGAGCCTCGTTAAAAAAAGTTTTTCCGAGTTCTTGACTATTTTCAAGACACACCATCGTATGGATCCACACACAACTGACCACATTACCCTTGACTGAGTTTCAACCAGGGAAGTAAGTCACTTCTAGAAGTTTTATCTTTGCATTAGGCAGTCTCTTCGAAGGAAGAAATGGGGCTCTTAAATAGCCATCTTTTCAACCAGGTCTTCCCTTGCTTTCAACTTGAAAGTGAAATGATGGCTTTTAGGTCAGTCAATCTCAAAAACAAATTTGGAGCTATGAACATTTCATCCTTTTCTTCTACAAGTTTCATTTAGCATATGGAAGAAAAACAATATTTAAAATTTTTGACAAGCTGCTTCATGATGCTACTAGGAAATGCAAGAATCAAGACCACGGTCAGAAAACAGCTACAGAACATCCAATAACTTGGGGAATAAGCAAGCAAAGGCTGGAGTGAACACGCCAGACACCAAAGGAAAAATCCGACTCCTTTCTTCACAGCAGACATGCCAGGTCGGGCTGAATCCGACTTTGCAGATGTCACAAGTCCTTCATGTTCATAGTTTCGTATTTGGTCCAGCAAGGTTTACCCATCAAGAACCTGAAGCTTTATGTAAATGGTATTTAGAAAAAACCTCTCTTTTTAACCTCACTCCAAATGCTTGTTCGCAGTAGATTACAGTCCATAAACTGAACTATCAGCTCACAATTTTCACACATTCACTTCAGATTAAGCATTCCTGCTATTTTAGTTTCAGGAACACAAGTGGCCTTTTAGCAGAATTTCCTCTTGACAGCTTAATTTAGGGCCTGTCCAAATAGCAAGTCATTGCCATCCTCCCACTCTAATGGAAACTATTACCCAACTACTTTATAGAGAGGCCCTTTAATGTTTAGTATCCCCTCCCCTGCATGATCCAAACCCAGTAGCCATCTACAGCCAATGCCAGACTGCACAGAAACTCATATTGCCATAATCATCAGTTTGTAGTCAGAGCAAGCTTATAAGCAGTATTCAGACGGCCCAGAAATTATTTCGTCCTTGTTCCACTAAGATATTCAGTCACTTTCCTTTAGACCTGAACAATTGCACTTCAATTAATGGAGCAAATGCCCCAAAGCCCTGGTGGTGGGAGGAGCTGCCGTGTCAGTGGGGTTAGGGAAGCAGTTAAGAATTCTTAAATCAAATCAAGGCTAATCCCACCCAGATCATCCTCCGGCACATGAATATTCCACCACAAGCAACTGATGGATTCACATCGTGCTTTTTATGGTCCACATTAATGTGGTAGCACTTTATGAAATAGTTACTATAAAACAGCATTGACAATGTCTCTATTTCAGACCTACATAGGAACTAGGACACTAAAGCAATCTAGTTTCTGGGGAAAAATAATAATGATGTTATGCAGACTTATCAGCAGGACGTTTCCTTGTCTATATTTAACTTAATAAGGAATGCAGAAATTATGTAGGAAAAAAAAAAATCAGCGTAACTAATAAAAGCCATTTTGCATTTTTGTAGCAAATGGAGAACTGGTATCTCAGGCATGTAAAAGCGCCTGGCAAATAACCGTCTGCCCTAACCCAAGGCCACGCCGGCTGCGGGAAGCCTTCCACAGCCCAGGTACAGTCAGAGGACAGCCAGAACACCGCTAGAATCGGACTAGAACCCATTTCTCCGCTTTCCATCTCTGGTGTTAGAGCAGCCAAACTATCCTATTTCCCAGAGTTGCAGTTTGAACTAGGGCTTATAGCGTTAACCAAGACAAAAGGAAAATAAGTATACTGCATAGATTCTGCCCAAGTGTAGAAAGCAAACCCTGAAGTATACTCATGTGTTGACCAGCTTAGAGAGGCAGATGCTTCCTATACTATTTTCATTCACATAGAACAAAGGCAGCTACGCACAGGAAGCATTCAAGAATCTTCATCGAGAAGTATCTTAATATACTGTGCGTGACGTAGCTATGCAAATCAGGTATTACAGAGCACAAGGAATATGAATTCTGACATTAACTTTTAAGATGAAAGGGCAACACTGAGGAACAACTGCAATTTCAGAAGGCAGCAGTTCAAAAATGTACTGAATAATTCTTCAGCTGCGAGACAGCTGCCAAGGTCCTCTCGTTTGTTAAATAGCAGAGGGAGTAACGATGGTGTAACACCAACCTGCATGACTCAAGATTTCTGTCTCTGGAAGAGCCTCAGAGGACAGTCAAGTCCTCCCTGAAGAACACCAAGTTGAGTAAGTATTTTGCTCAGAGGAAAGGTGTGGAAAGGAGCAGACCATAGCGTTATCAGTCCCACAGTGACAGCTGTACTACAGATGAGGAAAAGAGTTTTCTTGTAGCCAGACTTTCCTCGATCCATTCCAGGAAATCTCTAAATTATTCCACAGTAAATAAATCATATTCTCTTGATTTGCACTTTTTCTTTTTTTAAAAGGATTGTTCAAGACCTCTTCATGTTCCAGCAACAGCTCATCTGCTATACCCAGTATTTGCCCCATCTGTTCTTTTTTATGCTCAGTATCTTTGTGTACCCAGTAACCTGTTTATTTTGATAAATAAAATCCATCTTTTTGTTAGCTAATCTGAAAGATACAGAAGAGTTATTTTCATCTATTACCCATATCACAGACCCCCTGTCTTGCCATCTCATTCCAAAGAGCTCCTGCTATTTACCCAATTGAGTTAGTCCCTCCCTTTCAAAGTGAGCTCCTTTCTGGGTCTTCCCACCATCTCGTTTGATGTTTGACCTCATCCCCAAGGTTGAGGTTTGCTAACGTACACAGAACTTGTGCTCTGCGAACCGATTTAGAGAGTCACAGACTCACAACACCCTACCGATCCCAAAGAAGTTAGACCAGCACTTCCTCACAGAAGTTTTACTTTAAGTGACCTAGTGGAATAACTTTCAAGGAACATCATCTCATCCAGCCACTCTCTGAAAGTAGAAGCAATACAAACAACACGTACTTGCATAAGCCACTGCCTCTAGCTTCCCATCTAGGGAAGAGTGGAATTTATTTCCTGAACTTTGTATTTCCATTTTGTAGCTTCCTTAACTGCACTGTTGTGTACATGCCTCTGGGCATGCACAGTCTTTGAATTTAAAGTTATGATCAGTCTGACCCAGATTTTGTGCATCTCATCTGAAGATGGAGAAAGGGGAGAACAGGCAAGTGAGGGCAGGGGATGCTGCCCACAAAAAAAAGATACCTGAAAACCTGTAAACTGCTTAAACAGAATCATGCTTGGCACAAGACAGACTGACTTCCCTCAGATTTTTGGCAGAGGGAATAGATTTTTCCCAGAGAAGCATATACATGACAGGTCCCCCCCGCCAGTTATTCAAGGCAGAGCGCCGGCTGCCTGCCAGCCCCGCAGTGACACAGCACTTCAACCCGCTGCAGAGAGTCCTGCAAGGCTGCTGGTCTCCGAAAGTGGGTATGTCTCATCCTGTACCAGGTGAGCTGTGCTCAGCCTCTGTTCTTCCACTTAACACTGACTCGGATAGATCTCTACTACGGTTAACGCTATAGTTGCTCCTACCAAAGTAAAGTTCGAGCAACCTTTATGCCAAAGAGGTATAGAGAAATCTATTCATAAAAGTAGCACATCTAAGAAAATAAACAAAGCAATATTTCCTCACTTGTTTGTTTGTTGAAAGGAGACGCTCTGATACCCAGATTTATGAGAAGCATGTATATTAATTGCATCAGATCCACTTGCTCCTTTAAAATTAGCTCCTAACTACATACAGAACAAAATCCCCGACTGGAAGAAACAGGGACGGCTCAGCCATAATTCCCATTTCTCTTGTCGTAAGTCAGCTTGCTTTTCTTAGACGTGGCTCTCATGAGCACTTAGCAGTGGCTGCTGAGGCATAAGAAAACAGGATAGCAGGGAGCAGATACATGCTAAGTCATCTTCCTTCACAGTATCCTGAAGGGAGTCTTCCATGAAAAAGATGTCTGCATCTATCTTTCAAAAGGAGAGGACACATCAGTGAGTCAAGTTGCTGATGTTTTTTACATTCTATGACTGGGCACAACAGATCTATGACCTAATTTAATTTTTTGTAACATTTTTTAGGCACAGTCTGAACTAGTGGGATTAATTTTGCAGGGTTTTTTTGTTGTTGTTTTGTTTTAAAGTTAAACAAGGTAAGATCTCTGCTTTATTTTTGCAGATGTTCCGACTCACAGGAAATCACTCAAATTACTAGAGGCTTCTTCTCAGAGGTAATGAGACACAGGTCAAGGGACCTTTAATAAAGCTTTTCCAACAAAACTTACAAATTCATGCTCAACTCGCTAGAAAAACCAATGCAACAGCCTCAAAACGGGTGTCCAGAATTATAGCTCTCCTAGTTTGGAGAAAAGGAGGCTGAGGGGCGACCTCATTGCTCTCTACAGCTTCCCAAGGAGGGGACATGGAGAGGGAAGCGCTGATCTCTTTGCCTTGGCATCCAGTGACAGGACACCTGGGAATGGTTCAAAGCTGCGGCAGGGGAGGTTTAGACTGGACATTAGGAAGCATTTCTTTACCGAGAGGGCGGTCAAGCACTGGAAGAGGCTTCCTGGAGAGGTGGTAAATACCCCAAGCCTAGCAGGGTTCAAGGGGCGTTTGGACAAGGCCCTTAATAACATGCTTTAACTTGGTCAACCCTGAATTGGTCAGGCAGTCCTAGATGATCACGGTAGGTCCCTCTCAACTGAAATAGTCTATTCGCTTATATTCAGGAATTAGTTCCCCAAAAATGCAGTGATGCACAGTTACCATCTCACTAGTAGAGGGAAGACCATCCAGTCCAGATACTCAAGACCAGCTAGACAAGCGTAAGTACCTGGTAACTAGTGGTATGATGATGTATGTGGCAAGTAGAAGACTACAGATATTTCCATAGTAAAATCAAACACCAATTTTAAGCTTTGAGCAGTTGTTTAAACCGCAGTGCAGTTGGCAGCCCTCTTGTAACTCTATGGGCTGAAGCAAACAGCAGAGAGCAGTTTCCAGCTCCAGTCTGCCACACCACTCGTGCTGCCAACCTCAGCATCACGCTAAGGGTCTGCTTACGTAAGGCATCACATACAATATCTTATTACTAATTTCAAATGCATGTTTGGACTTTCAGCAACATCAGGATTTCAGCAAGAGTCATGTCATACAAAACCACATTCTCCTTCAGACAATACTTAAATACAGTAAGAGCTTCCAACTATTATTTACACAGCTTAAGTAAATGCCTCCCTCCTTTACAAAGGACAAAAGAAGTGTCAAGTACAGAGAAGGTAGATTTGGGGCATTAGTTGGTTTTACGCCTGGATTGCTACAACAGACAAAATACTTGTAGAGTTGTTTCCCTTCTCAGCACAAGTTCTCCAACAGCCTTCTGGCTAATTTTAAGTATATAGAACACATTAAATAAGTCCTAGAACCTCCAAGCTCCTATAGGTAACAAGTCAAAAAGCGCACAGCTGAAGTAAAGGAAAAAAGTTCCTCTTGGTGCCTCCACAGAGAAACACAAGGAAGACATAGGCATTTCCACTCAGGACTACCAAGCCACAGTACATGCTATCCATCAGGCAGGCAGAGTTTGGGAATCGGCGATGGACGCAAGGGTACTGCAGAGGACTGAGGACTGGGCAAGGTGTCCCTAAGAAGTCTGGGCTTTTATACAGAACTCAGTGCCACTGAACCGCATACTAATAACCATAAAATAGCTCCAAAGGCTTGATGCAAATCTTGGTTCGCTTCCGCAATCAGTTTAGGGCCACACACAAGAGATAGTAAACATAATGTTTTAACTTCTCACTTTAGGTAGGTTTAATGAAGTTGTGATTCAGCTTGTCAACAGAATTTCAAAGCTGGGGCAGAGCTTCAGCCATATTGCTTCCTCATAACACAGTTTGCTCAGAGTCATTTCCTCTTCCACATCTGATATCTCACTACTTCCACTTATCAGGTCACTAATAACCTTCCTCTCAGCTTTTGATTCAGGCTGCTAGCCTCACTTGAGCTTCTTTTCCTATAGGAAAAGCCTACACAATGGAACAGGTTAAACAAGCTCCGAGTGACACTACACAGGCACTGGAACAATCCCGGAGATTCTCAAGCTTGTCAATAGCCTGTTCAGTCATGGGTAACTGAACTTGCACATCAGGCAAGCAAGGAGCTAAGACAGATCCAAGCAGATAACGAAATGGACGCTCCAAGTACCGCTGGTCTTTCACTTGGGAGAGGACAGTTAGAGTAACCCTATGAGCAGGCATGAATATGAGCAAAAACACTGGGTTCAGGTAAAGTCTTGGGTGGAACACATGTATATATGTGCTTTGGATAAGGAAAAAAGCCTAAGTCAAAAAAGGAAACAAGCCTAAGAAAGTGGAAGGAACAGGCAAAAGAGGAAAGTGAACATGAGAGCCACAAGACAACTGAGCAGAAGCTTGACCACGGCACGCTTGTCAGTCAACTTCCCATTTAGCACTACAGCTCAAAGATGGGAAAGCTGCACATTGATCTACATCTGGACATGAGGGAAAACAGCACAGTTACCTTCCAGGTGGGTTCATGAACTTTTCCAGGCAGTGGCCACAAAGACAAGCTGGGAAGCCGTTGTGGTCTCAGCTGGGACCCGGAGTAGAGAATCAGGAAAATCTGAAGCAACTGAAGTGACCCTGCAGAAGATGCTCAGGATGGCTGCAGGCAGGGGGGCTGCGAGCACCACAGGTGGTGAGCACGGCCTGCATGCCAACTGCGCTGCATTAATGCTATTAGTCACTCACTTTCACAGGCATGTTAATATTTTGAATAAACAAAGAGCAACTGTCAGAGCAGAACGGAAACCGCCACAGCGAGGCCAATAGACTATGACAGGGAAAGTCATCTGAACAAAACGAGCTCTAGCTGACAAAGGCCTTTTTTTTTTTAATGCCATACCTTCAACTTTTATAAATTGCAACTTCCAAATTTCAAAGCTGATGGCTTAGAAAAGTGTAGTTATTTCAATTTCATGATGCCTTGTAAGAGTCTACATAATTCTGAGTTTTATTCACTATTTCCAAAGGGTATCCATCAATTTGTCGGGTTTCATTACTTAGGATACGAGCCATTTCTCCACTGTTTAAAGTAAAGCATTATTTTTGCTGTTAATTGATACTGCAAGTATACCCAACTTTTACAGCTAGATTGCATACGAGTCTTTAATGAACATTTCTGCTCCATAAGCTTGAGACATTTTCATCAACTAGACTTCCCTTAAGAAAGCAATAATAAAGCCAATGGGGCATGCTTTCACCCCATTCAATTATTCAGGTGGCATGTGAATTAGCACAGTAAGGCAGCAGTCTCCCAGTATTCATGTCGCTTCAGTAATGTAAAAAGATTCTCTCAGTTTTCTGGAGATTTGAGACAACTTCTATTTTCTTCCTGCCTTTCAGACATTCATAGCTTGGAGAGCCTACACTTCGTCAAATGACAAAGTCTACAAAGATAACTGGGCAGAAATCCTGAACTAGCCAGAGGAAAGCTGTAAAACAACCTCTCCTCTCTCCATACGTGGATCTCCTACTCGCTGTCAACGTAAAAGCCATAATTAAAGTCAGCTTGCAAGCTGACAGTCCAAAATTTTTCAGGTTTTCTAAAGCTACATTTCAGTTTATAACCATTCTTTTTAGATGTAGACATTCACTTACTTAAAATTATCTGTACTTGATTTAATAAAGAAATCATTTTTCTTTAAAGTAAAGTAAAGTAAAGCTTCTTTTCTTTCAAAAGAAGCTGCAGGGACCAGGAGAAGGCCATCCAGGGGAGGTAATGGCAACAAGAACAATTCAAGTCTACTTTTCTCAAGCATAGATAGACAAATTGTAACTTGAGGAAAACCAGCATGATTTGTCTTTCTGAAGAGGAGGTGCCCAGCCTAACAAATAGAGTGATCAGACATCAGCTTTGCATCTCCATTATGGCAGTTACATCCCCAACATCAGGCAGATCTGCAGAGAACATTTGAGGTAACTTACACAATCCGCACACACCAGGTAATGAAAAGCTCCCAAACGCAAATAAAAATTTCATTGGAGCCGGCTAGAAGGAAGACTGTTGTAACAGCTACTAAACACTGAAATACCTTATGAAAGGACTATATACGTTTACAACCGTAACAAACACGTCGAGATTCCATGGCTGGGCCACCCTTTCCAGGGCAGAAGCCTTGTGATCCAAGATGTTTTTCAAGAAAGTTTAGCCTGATGCCAGCAAGGATAGATCATTGCACCACTCAACCTTTCCACCTTTGCACTCACATCTACACAGACTCTTCAAAGAGGAATGCAATGCTCTGTACTGCTCATCTAAAATACAAACTTTGCACCAGCCAAAAGAACACGCTTTTATAGTGATCTCTGTCCACGAGGAAGTTGGGTCACTCCAACGTTTAACTTGGCTGTAATTTAGTATAGGAATTCATCTCATCATAGGTTTCAACAAGAGAGGTCTCTGGTGATACAGTCCACAGCAAGAGAGGCCAAAACCTCTCCGCAGTCAAAGCCTCTGCTATTTTACAAAGTGCCATTTGCTGCTTCCCATCGTGGTGTTTAATGCATCCCACCAAGCATTCGCTTCCAAACTCACCCATGCAGCCGGGCTCCTGGCGAGAGATCACCTGCAAGGGCAGGAACTCTCCTGCAGATTCCATCGTGTTCAACTTAACGTTCACCTCTCCCACGGAAGAAAGGCAATTCTGCCCGAACAAAGTTGCCTGCGGGGGGACTGACTGCATTACTCCCAGTTATTATGGAAGTCTCTATACACAAACTGATCCCTGTAGCCAGATCTGTTATTAGCGGAGGGAAGGAAGAGACTTCGAGGAATCTCTGTATTCTACTGGCAGGTACAATGCATATTATATGCTCCTTATTATCATTATTTTCAATTAAGTAAAAGCAGTTTAAAAATAAAGTCTACATTCAGCACTTATGCAAAATAAAAATAATTAGCTGGAGCTAGATCTCTGTCAAAGATCAAAGCAGAAGGAATACCCAAATGAAAGAGCATCAGTAAGAATTCCTGTTTGCGCATTGTCTAAATATATACACACACACACGTACAGGTGCCTGTATACATGACATTCTTTAATGACAGAATAGGGAGACTTAGGAGGCATCAATAAGAACATGACATGGCTGACTTTAGCTGTCTTCATCTTTGATTTTTAATAAAGAGGAGATCATTTCTCACTTGGCAAATATCTGACTGTCAGGAATCTCCTGGGTCAGCCCTTATGTTGGTGTTGTGAGAATAAAAGACCGTTAGAAAGAAATCAGTCAATCATCTTCCATATAACCAACACTATTGGTACAGTTACTTTGGAGTAAGAGTTCAAGAGCTGCAGGCTGCTCAGAGAGGTTGTGGATTCTCCATTCCTGGAGATATTCAAAACCCAACAGTACGCAGCTCTGGGCAACCTGCTCCAGGTGACCCTGCTTTCAGCAGAGGGGGGTTGGACTAGATCATCTCCAGAGGTCCCTGCCAACCTCAGCTATTCTGCGATTCTGATATTCTTTGAAAACTACTGTTCAGATATTTGAAACCAACGATCAAAAGCCTATGAACAGAACAAGCCATGTCCTAAAGCACTTCCATTTTGCATCTTGAAGGCAAGCCTTAAAACCAAACCGAAACAACCCTCCCAACCTCCCTGGCCACACATACAGTTTTGGAAAGGATCCATTTCTGTCCCAGACTCTGAGAGGATAAAGTAGTGTGGAGAGCGCACAGTAGTGCAGTCCTGCAGTAGATATGGAATTTCATTCATGCAGTGGCTTTTGCTAAGAATGGAAATGAGACAAGGCTATGTAAAAAAAATGAGGAATAATTCCAGACTTTGCATCTCTGATACACAATGGCCAATCTTGTTCATTCAAATTTTCAGGTAACTCTTGCTCTTAAATTAAGAGCTAAAAATCACTTTGGGTGCTATGAAGCTTGCTCTAGGAGTCCTAACTAGTCCTGCAATGGAAAGGCAGCCACCGATCCTGCTTACTAATACACAAAGGTCTTCCTCCTGCTGCTTCAAAAGACCCACAAGTTATTACCTGTCTGCAATAGAGTGTGAGGCCAGAAGTCAGTACAGTAGGAAAAGCTTGACTTGCAAAACTATGAAGACAACCAGAATTAATCTGGAAGGTCAGCTCCAAAAGCAAGAATTTCATGTATATACACAAGAAAGATGCTAGTTTCTCAGTACTCCTCACCTACTTCTTCCTGCATGGAAAGGTATATGAAAATGAAGCTTTAAGATAAAAGCAAGTATTATCTAAAAAAGCATCCACATGTTACACTACTTGTAAGATTATTTGGGCTTTTGTTAGCATACTGCCACCAGAGTTGTCCTGCCCAACTGATGGGGCTGAAACAGCAGCAGTCCCATGGCTAGGAGCTGCTGATCCTAGTCAAGAGCTCCCTATCCAGAGCACCACACTCCCAATCCCGCACAGCGATGTGTGGCCACAGGCTGGGATGCAGCAAGTAAACTTCTGCCTCATGAAACAGAAGGAGGGAGAGCACCATATGAAAGGGGCTTTTTCTTGCTCAATTTTGTTTGTTTTTTCAATCTCTGGGCTGATATTTTTCTCCCTGTAGTTATTTCCTAGTAAAGGATTAGGATGTCAGGTGAGAGTAAGAATGGAAATGCACAACACCTCTCCATCAGTTGGGAACAGCTGACCTGTTATTATTCACATATGGCAGGAACATTGCCCTACTGCACCTTCCCATAAGCACCACAACAGGCAGACAGCCTATCAACGGCAGCTACAGACACATAATAGTTCAGAACTCTCAGAGCACTCTGGATAAATATATTGTATTAAATTTATTATCCAACTCTAGTTTGGAATACTAGGCTTCTTCCCTTAAGGATAAAAACCTGTCCTTTTGCGGGTGACATAAGACACTAACTTGTCACATTGATTTTTATGAAAGTAAAGATAATTGCATCATGTTCTATTTATGCATTCATGTATTCCGCTTTAGAGAACTTATTCCCAAAGTAGTGCTTTAAGGAAGACATGAGAGGTCAGGAAATAGGCCCAGCTATGGCTCTGAACGTGTTCAGAGTTGCTGATGAACGCGAGAAGGCTGGACTTACCTGCTGCTGTTCCAGCTCCCTAAGAGAACATCACGGGACTCGAGGATGATCATGTTCAGAAGCATTACTTCTCTGGAACACAGCATTTACATGGCATAGACTGGCCCTTGGCTTCTTCCAGAGATCTCAGTATGAAGTCCAGTGTGCATGGACGGTTGTACTGCGCAGTGAGACTGCAGTTGCTAACTCAGATTTCTGAGTCTCAGTTGCAGGTTTCCCATCAGTTACACTCCCTTCTGGCCCTAACGCAGGTTCTTCCTCTGCTCAGGGTGAGGAGATACTTTTTGCAAAACTTGCTTTCTTTTCTATACAGCAAAGTAACTACATGCAATGGCTCCAGAAGGAGATGCATGGGAACTCTAGGCATGAAGCCTACAATGCTCTTTATCAGCACACTTAACAGCTGAGCAAAGTCAAGACAGCAACTTCTTTTGCTATCTGGCTTTGAAGAGCTCAATTCTGGTCACAGAACTTGTAGAGACAGAAAACTCCACACACCCAAGAGAGTAACTCCACCACATCCCTGAGAATTAGACTTAAATTGCTCTGGATTTGTCTAAAAGCCTGAAGTGAATTTTGCAGTTTTTCCATGGTACATACCACTGGAGAGGTAGCGCAGTTCCCTTTGACAGCAAGGGCCCCAAGCTGCCTGATAAGCCACTTTGACAGAAGATTTAGCACAGACAGAGCTGACCAATGCTACCAAAACCAACAAGAGTGAACAATCATGAATTGAAGGTAAAACTGTTCAGACTTCCCTCCTGCCCAAATCACAAGTGAACCCCAGAAGGACAACAAATGGAAGGCAGCCCACCTGAACCAGTCCTGAGTGTTTGGAGAAGCTTCCCTGGAACCAAAGAAAAGTCTTTGATCAAGTAAGGATGGTGGGAAGGGGGAAGGCTCACGTAGGAAGAGGGCCTTACATCAGTCTAGCCACGACTGGACAAAAAGTAGAGCCAGGAGGCTTCAGGAGTGTCAGGCTGAGAAGAGGAAGAGTGATACAACTGCAAAAAATCACTCCAGTAGACCACTTCCAACGCTGACTTCACTTCATTTGTACCCATTCCCAAAAAAATACGTGGCATGTATTTGTGCCTGCAAAGAGCGTTTTACTACTGTTAATTATACTTAAGCACACCAAGATGAGATAAGAGAACACCAGCCTCCTGAATGATTCCCTCCCTTTGGGCAATTTCACTACCATTAACCACTCAGCAAGATGGGGTAAGACTGTCCAAGTTAGATTGCTGCAGTATGAGCTGTACCGCTTCCAAGCTGATAAAAAGTCACATTAATAAACTTGCCTTAAGTTACAGCAGGATAGATACTCTGCCAGAGCAGCTTCACTGGGAGTACAAGAATAACTTTCCTATAAGCCCCAGCAGGGATTAGGGACTCTAGAAGGTGGGGGATTAATGGTCTTGGCTGGCCTTCAAAAAAGCCACATGGAAGATGAGTTCATAGATAATAACTGTGAGGGACTTTCAAGTGTCTAGCTCCGCACAGGCCTACAAGCATTGAAATAAGAGACCTAAAAAAGACTGGTATGTCATCTCCAAAACCCATAAATGCTTATCTAAGGAAAATAAAGGAGTCTGCCCACCTTCTGCACAGACTTGTTAAGTTTTAGCTCTAAAATGACCTATTCCTTAACTACTTTAAAAAAAAAAAAGAAACTGCCCAGAGTCATACTTGTTTGCTGGTTTTCAAGCTGTCTCACAGCAGACAGGATTTTCTGTGCCGCACACCACGGAGAGGCAGCACCAAATAAGGAGAGTTTCATTAATCACGGGGGGAAGAGTCTCCTGTTTTCACTTGGCAGAGGAC
Organism: Mycteria americana; assembly: GCF_035582795.1. Lineage (NCBI taxonomy): Eukaryota > Metazoa > Chordata > Aves > Ciconiiformes > Ciconiidae > Mycteria > Mycteria americana. The sequence goes on along the minus strand of NC_134366.1, from coordinate 890,240 downwards.
AGAGGGGAAGACAGTCAAAGTGGGGGCAGGGTATGAAAACTCTGGCTGTTAGCAAAGCACTTTCTTCCTATGTTGCATATTGACTGCTAAGCCACAAACCAAACAGGCAAGGCAAGCAGCTGTTCTGTCAGCTGCTTTCCTTTAATAGCACATGCATCAGAAAGGAAAGCAGCTCCTACCTCCCCAAGAGCAAAACCCAGAAAATAATGGCTTTCTGGCTTTTGCTAGAGTCCCTTCTCTTGGGAGGAAGAGAAGGATGGCACATTTCTAATATAGCAGATCAGTTGATAATTCTCATTTTTATTAGGTATTTTGTACCTCCTCATTCTTCTTCCTGCAAGATCATCTCACTGCCATAGCCTGGGAAGGAAGACTAACGAGTGCACAAAAAAGGAGAAGTTTCACTACAAAAGTTCACGTCAGCCACTTGGTCCTCAGGTCAGCTCCTCTGAATTCATCCTACTCCACATGTGTCATATATGCCACTCCCAGAATAACAGATCTTGTGCTTATGTGAGAATTTCAGCTTTCATTTCTAAGATGATTTTTTCTGTTACTGCTTGTGAAGAAAACTGTACTGTATGAACACTGGAACTACAAACCAGGAGATGAGAAAGAGCTCAAGTCATGCTCTGAGAAAAAATTTTTAGAGATCCAGTCCAGCTTAATTATGGTTGTAATACCGCTGTGCACACCCTCGATACCTTCATGAAATCACAACATTTTGCCTTATGTATATATACACCTGAGAGAGCAGGAGGGAAAGTAAGCCCATAGAGGATGGATTCTGAAATTAAGTTAATCAAAAAAAGCTCTCATTGAGGAGTAAAATAAGCAGCCATTAAATAGCATTTAATGTGTTACATCCATATTTTATCTCATGCATACATCAAGAAGTTTATTGCAGTAAGCCTTCAAAATTCCAAGTTAAACCTCCTGTAGAAGAGCAGAAAATTCAAGCTTGTGGAAATGGTCTGGCAGAAAGGGGCAAGACTTCCACTCAGCAACTCCGCTCCCTTATTTCACAAGGGTTATCAGAAGGATAAATTGAGTCATAAATGGCACTGGAAAGACCTTCTCAAGTAGAGCTCCTGGAGGCCAGCTTTATGGCTTCTCCTACTCAGATACACAGCCTGATGCCCACAAGAAAGGCTGGATGCCATCTGCTGCAAGCAAACTGACTTTCTGGAGAAGTGCCCCAAGATCAATACGTTAGCCAGCGTTACTCAAAAAGCAAGATAAAATTTGAGCAAGGAGCGTAAAACATCACAGGTTACGGAGAGTAGCAGCTACAGCAGATACAACCATGAAAACAGAAGCAGCTCATCTGGCAACTGGGTACACACAGTCACCGCTTCCAGGAACTGAGTTTACATACAAGCTTCACTACTCTACCTATATAGAATAATTCTAGTTACGTTAGTGACTATATTAGAGTAGCTACTTTACTTTTAATTAAAATAAGCACCTCTCTCGACAATGTAATTATATAGCATGAGAACCTGTCGATCAGGACACAGAACTGGTAGCTTCAGAATGAGAAAGTTGACTAGTAAACTGTTTTCATCAATGACAACTCATCACCAGCTTGATGTTTCAGAGCCAGATGAGTGGAACAGCAAACCTGTCAATGCTTTTTTCAAGTAGATTTGCAAAGAGCAAACAATACTTTAAAGCTTTCCACTATTGGAAGGTCAAAACACTTTGGAAGAATGAAACAAACCACACTTCTATACTAAGAAATGAGTTTTAGCTACTTGCAAATTCTGCAAGATCTTAGCTATAGCAAGTAAGTTTATGAACTCATCAGTTGCCTTGGAGAATCGTGCCCTCCCCTCAGGCCTTTGAGAACTGACAGATATGCCCTCAAAGGAACCTGGAAATAGAACAGACACATTTGAACGAGTGGAGAGGTAGGGGTTTGCCATTTGAAAACCACAACAAAGTGTTATGGAAGCAGACGTTTAAAAAGGAGAAGCAAATGCTCTGTTAGTGCCCAGCCAAGGTTTTGGAGCATCAGCCAGAGCAGAACTCTGCGGGCATGTAGGCAAACTAGTTCAGAGTGAACGTGCCCACTTACCAAGCATTCGCAGCTTTCCATTTGCTTCACGTGTGTTAGATTTTCAGGCCAGGAACAAAATTAAGTCCCTGTATGTCCATGGAGGCCACTCAGATGCTCAGAAATTCATGGAGAAATGAAGTCCCTAGACACGTGGGAGCAGAGTATACCTAGAGGATTGAGAGCTGTGGTGCCTGCTCCTTCCTGTTAAGAACAGCTTTGAGATCTCCAAATCTGTCTTTACACAGTGGTGTGTTACTAGAACATGCTTAGGAAGGGCCTGGCTCTTTGCACCACCTTTTGCAATTCAGTGCCTGGGTTTTGTTCATCTTGGGGCAAGTACAGATATAATGGAGATTAAACATATTCTGTGTCACTAGGAGTTACTTCTAAGTAGGGATATTTGTGCCTACACACAAGTGAGAAAGACAAAAAAAAAAATCACAAGTCCTTTTAAAACAAGGTAGAACCATGTAGCTTTAAAAATGCTGAACACACTTGGGCACCTCTGCAAGAAGAACTGAGGTCTTTGGCTACAATAGCTGATGAAAGGATTTGCTAGAAGCCTGGGAAGTAAATATTGCCTGCCTGTGATTCAGGAGAAAGAGGCACTCCTATTTGGTAATGTAACAGCTTTAAAACAAAGAAAGGTAGAACAATAATTTAGCTTCAGAATCGTATGTGAAGCAGGGAAAGGTCCAGTGAGTCACCACAAAACTCCCAGAGGGGAGAACATACACTTTTCTGAGGGACCACAGAATATAAGGCACATTCACGTGCTCCATTACCAGTGTTAATGCACTGCAGGCCAGCGGAGCAGAGACTTCCTCCCTCAGCAAGGGAATTACTTGCAAGGTAACATTATCTCAGCGTCCATTACTGCTTGTGCCAGAACGTAAGGCACATGCAGGCACACTTGAGGCAACATTACCAGACGCCTACACCAGTTCTAGTACTTCCCATGCCACCCAAGGGGGAAAAAAGAAAAAAAAAAAATAAATACAGGTACAGAGAAGTGCTAGAAATTTGCTCAATAGTACATTAATAGGTATTTAAGCTGTAGGCCAAGGCCCAATATGAAACACTGCTAGACTAGAAGTTAAGCAAATATGCTCACGTCTCCTTCATAAGGATGTTTATCAGATTCTTGAATTATAAAAACAGTACATTCTGAAAGCACTATGTCATCCCAGACTGACAAACTCAACAGCAAGGAAAGCTAAAGGTTACATGCCAGACCCTTCTGCTTCCTCTGGACTTGTGGCTTATCCCTTTTAGCCAGAGAGGGATGCCAGCCTAGCCCTTAAGCTGCTGCTATTATTCCCTACCAGCACGCCATTTTAATTCTCTCAAAGAAGGGAAACACTCCTGCTCTCACGTGATGTTTATTCTTAGAGAGGATCCCAGGGATTTTTATTTAGCTAAGTTCAGTCATGCAGTTGGCCAAGTGCCATAAGAGCATCACAGAATTTCTCAGTTCTGAAAAGGGAGCAGCATTAGTGCAGTATAGACATATTAACAGCATTAAAAGTGGTAGGTTATGCAAGAAAGACCTGGGTAATTGAAGATAAATAACTTTCCCCAGACAGTTGTTACTGCCATACAAAGTTCATGACAGACTTCGTAAAAAGAAAAAAAAAAGGCACAACAGCCATAGTCTGAGGTCAGTTTAACTGCTTACACCCATCAAACAGCTGAGCCTCATTCCTGCTGAGGTAGTCAAAAGAACTAATTCTACCATTTAAGCCTTTCCATTATCTTGAGCTGGTTTTAATGACAAAACCCCTACCCAACTAAGAAAGCGACCAACATTAGCTACTAGTGACCCAAGTTACCAGAACGAGAACCACATTTATGAAACAACTTTCAAAAATAACTGCAAACTTAAGGCTGGGAGACATGTCCAAGGTAGTGAAGGCACTGCTCCAATTTAGTTTTTCTTCTAAGAAACATGCTCAAATGTTGCAAGCAGATGAACACCAGTTTAGTTCAACTAGAATGGTGCCTGTGTGGTTATCTGGTTAAAGGTTTAGGTGGAGAAAAAAAACCAAGATGTCCTGTTAGCCAATGCTTGCATCAGGCTGGAGCATGGGAAAACGCTGAAAGGAGGTAGAGCAAGAGGCCTTATGTTACTCCTCAGTCTCAAGGAACGTATGCGAGAGTAATCACTTCCCTTTGGTTTTTGAAATCTGATGGGGTGGCAACAGGGGGAAGAACACTCATTTCTGAAATGATTTAATGCAGAAGAATAGTTTCCACCTTCCAAAATGTATGCAGGAAAGCCAGCAGAGGAGGAAGGGAGTAGCTACTAGAGTTCAACCACTATTGTATTTATATTTCCGTACTCTTGATAACAAATACATTCAACCATGGCTGAAAAACAAGGCATTGGTTAGAAAACAAAAGCTGAGCTTTCTTTCATGAAAGAAAGAGCAATAAAAGAAATTTCAGGTCTCCCCGCAATGTTACCAGGTACAGTCTATTAGTTTCTTTAGAGAATTATTCACTTCCTTATTGCAGGTATGGCTGCAATATCCAGTATCATGGTACTGTGCCCTTTGACAGTCAGTTTCCCTTCCAAAAAGAGAAAGATAAGAGCCAAACAGATAATTGTTCAGTGTAGTACTGAAAAAAAACAAAACAAAACTTTTTAAAAAGTTTTAATTAAAATAAAGGGTTCTGCCCACATCACTTCAAAGGAAGTAAAACCAGATGTGGTAAAGTCAACATGGTAGCACTGCCTTCTTCCCAAGGGTTCTCTCTTACTTCAAGGGCTAAATCTTCTCGGTTCTGTTCTCAGCATTCAGCCTAGAAGGTCAGTGCATACTTCCTCAACTCCCTTTTAAAAAAGGGTGGGTGGTAGTGCCCCAGCCCCTCCTCCAGCACACTGCAAAATCTCTCGGGAGGACAAGCAATCGTACTTGGTTTGCTAAAGCACAGAAGCAGAGGAAGTTGGTTCTTATCTGCTTGCCTCACCTGAGCAGAATTCTCTGTGGGCAGAGCTCTGCTGCAGGAGGAGTCACACAGCAAGTAGCAGCTACTTGCTCCTACCACAATTACATCAGCAGCAGCCCCAATCCAGTTCACTTTTCATCAGTAAAATTGATCCTGAAGATGTGGGTTTGTGCATGTTTCTTCCCAGTTACACAAAAACTATAAGTTAATCCAGCAGGTAAAGTATTTAGAAGTACTTTCTCCCCACTTATACACATGTAACCAATACAATAACCAACTGAAGTTCTAGGTGCCACAAGTCATAGTCAGTATTTGCAGTTTAAGAAAGCAAGTAAGATGACCAAACATGCAACTGTACTTGGTTGAAAGAGCTCGTAACAGAATAAGCAGGAAGAACCCATTTATTTCTGAGTGACAAGCCTAGATGTACAGGTTACTGTTTTGTAAAGAACCCAAGATATTCCTCAATCAGGTCATCCAACAAGAACCAACCAGCCAGTGCCAGACTCACACAAACACGTCCTCCTTCCTGCCTGCTCTCCCGGGCTCCTCCAAAGGATGTTGGGGAGGAAGTTGCCTTTATTCATCTAGGCAGTCAATGAGCGTGGATTAAATGTTCCCGGATAAATTACTTCAGGAAGCATTTTTAGCTGCTGAATACAGTCTGTGGGAAACACCTGTTTGGTTTCCATGTCCTGAAACTGTGGAACAACAAATGTTGAGAGGTACAACTACATGTATTCCTGGGACTCTAGGAGGCAGTTTACACTGTAACTCTCATTTTTGTACAATGGAGAAAAGAAAGGAGGAAAATTATAACATAGCAAACTCACCCCCTTAGACACTTGGGAGTTAACAACAAGACCAAGTAAATTGAAGTCTGAGATCAATTCCAGACATCCAAGGAGTCTGGCAGACATTAAGACCACACTGGTCAAAGCTAAGTGAAGTGGAAAGGGAGGAAAAAAGAAGATCAAGACCAGAACATGCAGGAAGGGCACTCACACTCCTATGTCGTCTTCTCCATTCAGCTGCACATAGCACTCACTCCCTGCAGGAGAAGGTGACAGTCCACCTCCCATGACCTCTTTAGCTCTATCGAGGCCACAGTGAAAAGCACGCACAGCATTCGGGGCACCTCCCCTCCCACCCCCTCCCTCCATCCCACCCAGAGGGAGATAAGCCATCTTATTTGGCTTTTATTCAAACGGCTTTTAGAGAACGACTTAAGATGGTTTGGCAGGCAGCCACAGTACACAGTATAAACAACTGGTGGCATGGCTGGCCCTAACTGAGCCTGGTTCCAGTCATGCCATGAATGGATACAGAAGAGCATCAGCCCCACTGAAAAGACAGAACTTAGCGCCTACGACGTTATCTCTGCACCTGCCATTTAAGGAGACTAAAAAAAGGCATTTTAGGAACAATTTTATCCCATACCCATAAGAAAGTTTTAGGAGACATACGAGGCTACTGTCACTTCAAGACAGTTTTAGTAAATTGTAGTAGATACAGTTGGGGATGTTAAAACAAGCTGTAATTGAACTGCATCCATTTGACTCCTCTGCATTCTTTACAGCCAAGTACCATCGGATGGTACTGGCAGACTGACATTAACAGCTTAGTCATTTCTGTACAAGTCTGTGCCCTGTGTTTCACTGGTTTACATTCTAGACTACCTTAAGGTTAAGGCAGAAGGAAGTATTAATTAGTGGAGCAAACAGGCTGATACTGCTCTCAGGACTTGAAGGAATAGGCAGCATTTGAGAACAATCACTGTCATGCTAATCAAACAGCAGTGTAGAAGACACCTGGGTCCCTCAGTCCATATAAGTATCATGAAAAAAATCATAATTCCTTCACTAAAACATGTTATGTGAGCTCTTGCACCTCAGATATCCTCAGACTGCAGACCTGACGACAGACTCCAGTGAAAGTGTAGCTTTATGGTGCCTTCCACAAAGGAAGGCTAGGACAAGAAACTCAAATGATCCACTGCTCCAAATTCCTCACAAATCAAATCAGATTTGTTTGGTTTTTTTTTTTCTTAGTCTAGTTTGCTCATTTTAATCTTTTGTGGTCCTCTTACTCTGATAAAAAGTTTCCAGTGACCAAGTTAAACAAGATGTCTGCCCTTTACAGCACAAAAAGCAAGAAAGAAGGTCCAGCTGGCCAGAAAGGACATCACTTGAGTCACACACCAGCCCTGCTATCTTGAACAGAAGCAGGGGAATGTTAGAAACCTTAATAAATACCCAAAAAGAATGATGCAAAAAAAAAGAGCAGTAAATAAAGTGTTTAACAGAAAAGATTGGAAAGGTAAGTGCATTTCAGATATGTTTATTCTGCAGAAGTTCCAGTCACAGAACTCTCCGTGTAAGGCCTTTTAAAGACATGCAGACTCTCCCAGAGTCCGTTTAACACTCCACTTGTCATAGCCAAGTGTGCCTGCTCTGCCAAGCTTTGCTACTCAACTTCTGTCAGAGATTATGACATGTCAGAACTCTAGATGGTAGCTGTATTTCCCAGAACAGATGAAGTTTTAGTGTGTACACACAGCTGTATCAAACCTTTGCTTTTGATTAAAGATTTAGTGTCATTAGAAAAGTAGGTCATACCTCAAAAACAGGTGTTCCCTTTAGCAGGTCCTTCAGTCCTCAGAAGCTGCTTATCTGCAAAATACAATGCATGGACAATTAAGAGGAAGCCATACAATTACAGACTACTTGGATGTAAGCTTATTAGGGATGGCTAGGAGATGATTTATGTTACTCAAAATTAACTAAATCTTGAGAAGTTTTGCTACAGTCCCACTACAGTCATCCAGGTACCTTTCCTTAATGTTCGCTCCTCAACAGGAATACTATCTAGCTGTTACCATTTCACATCAACACTTGCTCAACCTATTAAGGATATACCATAAAAATTGTGAGCAACTTTTCCCTCATCATGCATGTTAATAGCTTTTTACAGACACACCATTAAAGCTGAAGTAATCCAGGATGATTAGGACATCCCTCCACTAAGCAGTATTTCAGGTGCTCATATAATGCCTTAAAAGCTCTCACAGTCCCTGTTAGGCATACACCTGCATAGCCACCTGCGACAGCCAGGTTTGATTCACACACCAATTTTTATCTGACCAAGATGAACAAAGCTAAAGAGGCACCAAAACATCTGGGGCCTGATTGACCAGTTATTATTACATAGAACCACTGTACAAGGCACTCTAAAGGCTGTCACACAGCGGAACTGTCACATTTTAGTCCAAGACAAGTGAGAAAGCAAAGGTGAAGCTTGTTTCTTTCAATAAAGCCTATACCACTCCATGCCATTTTCTGTACTTCCAAACTTCAGAGTAGAATCTCTTGCAATGTTATTAATACCTTCACAGCCAAAACCTACAGGTGTTGCAGGCTCAACTAGAAAAGCATATGCTGTATTCTTTTAAGGATTACATTAATGATACTTGGATTAATATTTTAAGGGGATCCAGATTAAAAAAAAAAAGAAAGAAAGAAAGAAAGAAATCGGGAGCTGTATTTCAGTTGTGCACAGCAGGCTATTTTCTATATGTTCTCCATTATTTCAGTGAAGCTATACCCACCAGCTTTACCAGGGAACCATCTCCTCATCTACTGTCCTAAATTTTTCTATATGATATGTTACACTTCATTTGTTAATGTCTCTTTATTGTAAAACAAGCACATCTACACACAACAAAAAAATTCCAAAGTAATACTCCTGATACTCTCCATGCAGTGCTCCGCAGAAAAGAATATAAACTAAGCCGCAGTCAGTTAAGTATTTCAATCCACATGGAGAAATGTCCAACTTGTTCTTCACCATAGCAAGTAATCCAGCCAGTCTCACAACAAAATATCATCTCAGTACCTGCTTATTAATGAAAGTCATATAGAAACACTAATGCTTGTTCCTCTCCGTACAGACACACGTTTCGTGTTACATGGAAGCAAAATGCCAGAGCTTTCAGTTAAATGAGAAAACAGCCCACTGAAAAGAGTATCATTTCAGCTTTAATAACTGATAAAGCACTCAGGAGTGAGAAAAACCTTCTGAAAGAGTCCTGTTCGCTTCAGAAGGGGTGGAAAGGAGAGTTACTAAGTTAATTAAGGAATGGAGAAATATCTTGTGTATGATTCAGATACACGAGTATTGTGGATGAGCTCTTGCTTGTGTGGTAACACTAATGCTCCCCTTTCCAACAGAAGGAAACTCCACTAATACACATCATAAACCCACATTTTCTTTTTCCACAGCATTATTTGCAGTCTAGCCACCCTGCGATAAACTGGGGCATCGAGGTCCTTCTCCCCAGCTACTCCCAACTGATGAACACCCAGATCGCATCAAGCCCTAAACGCGCAGCCCGACAGTCTGCTCCGTTAAAGTTCATCCCGCATCTATTGCTGTGATCCACCAGGTTATTACTTTCTGACACAAAATATTCCAATCTCTTTGCATTGAAAACACCAAACTTTAAACTTTATCTTATTTGGGGGGGGGGGGGGGGGGGGGGGGGCGGGGTGGGAACAACCCACAGCCCTATCTTCTGTGGCAGAACATTAAAGAAAATGAAAAGTATTAGCTACTTTTTTAGTGCTGGGCATTGCTACTCCATCCCAAACTGGGTAGCGCTGCATCAACCATGGTTCTGATACCAGTAAAGTAAAATCTACCACAGTTTCTTGGTCTGGGCAAAAACATTTCTTCCTTTGGTAAACCTGCGTCTCTAGTTGTTCTTTAAATAAACCCTGAAGGAAAGAATTCCTATACTACCAAGGTGGTCTTTACTATCCAGTTGTAAAGACTGCTTTTTTTCCGTAAGTATGGGGTGTTCTTGACTGACAAGCAGAAATGCTAAATAATCTGTCTGTCTTACCCCATATTAACAGATTTGCTAAAATTGCAGGTGTGGCTGCAAAGATTTTTATGCACTAGGTCTTACAGGAGCCTAAGATAGACTTACCTGGTCCCCTCACATAATAAATTAAGAAAATATGTGAGGGGACCAGGTAAAGTCTATCTTAGGCTACTGTAAAGTCTAAAGACTCCAACTGCTTACAGAAGTGTTGGTGAACATCCGGGGGGGGGGGGGGGGGGGAGTCATCTGTCACCTGGCTAGCAAATACCAACTTATGTGTTCCACTATTAGCCATAATTGTTTTTCAGTTTGGAGAAATATTACCTGAAACTATTTTAATGTTAAGATACCTGTCTATACATTGCAACCCTGATGCTAAGTTTGCAACTTTATTTCTCCCCAACACAATTTTTATGCAAGTGACACTGAAAAGCAACACAACAGAGGAAAAGCAGTCTTATTTCATTTACATCCCACTCCACACCCACTCTTCATTTTTATCTTGCCTACACTATCGGAAAACAGGTAATGCCTGGTATGCATACTGTCCCATCATGTTTGCTATCCCTATAATATCCAGTTCCACATCCTGCACCAGTAGTTCTTGTTCCTCAGCTCTTCTGGTTCCCAAGCTCCTTGCACTTTTACTACTAAACATTTCAATGGCTTCTCTAACTTCATCCAGTTTTCTACACAGACGTTTTTTTCCCCCACCAACTGAATTGCCTGCATCCCATTAATACACTAGACTATTTTCTGCTTACTACTCAGTCTCATACCTTCTGTTTCTTTCTCACCTGAGAGTTCACCAAATCCACGCCATCTATAATACAACACTTATTCTGAGCAGTCCCAAAAGCATATACATATTTCAGGGCAAACATTAACAATTCATTTCTGCTTTTTTATAACTTTGAAGGTTCTTACTGCTTTAAGTAGCAACTACTTGTCCCTGCCAGTTTCCAGTGGCACCCCTTTTGAGGATGGAGTAAGCTACCACCTCTCCTTGGTCCACGAGGAGAGCATAAAACTTACCTCGGTGAGCCACCCAAAAAGGATGCAAGACAGAAGCATGGAAGTGATTCCCCTACAGCCACCTCACAAAGTTATCGTGATTAGACAGTCTCTAGTTCCAGTAATTTAGTAATTTCTGTATCAACAGTGCTTGTCTCAATCTGCGTTTATGTTGCTGTACTGCCAAAGAGAGAGGTATTAGAGCAAACCTCCAGTTACGTTCAGGATTATCACTCTTACCCCAGCTAAATGGAATGTAATTCAGTGTAATTATGTTTATAACAGAAAGAATGTGCCATTCGTCATATCAGATGCCCTTATAGGCTCCCTCAATTTCTCTAAACAAGCAACACTTTGTTTTCTCATCCCCAAATTCAGAAGACTGTTTCCCGTATCCCAGGAGAGGCAGCCACTCGATCTTTTAGTTTCCTGTTGTCTCTCACCCTTCACACTTTGTTTCTAAATCTCTCGATAAACAGCTTCCTTTAAATAGCTCCCCATCTTAAACATGCATGGTACATGAAGATCACTCGATATGAAAAGCTGAGAGGGGCGGCACACATTGCAGCTACAGCATTCCACATGCAAAGCAGTATCACGTTGTCGAATACCATGGGTTCAAATGCAAAGCCTTGTAAACCCTGAGCTATATATATATATACATGGTGGCCATGAAACCCAGAGATTAAGGCATCTCAGATTTTCATCCCAGTCCTCTCCTAGAGGAGTAATGCTAGCAGCAACTTAACTACAACACCTTGACACAGGGAAAACCACCTTTATAGCCACAAGCCCCTGTCTTGGCTCCTTGCCCATAACTGAACTCACCAAGATCCTAAACCAAGAATTTATTCTAGAATATATTGTGGACCTTTTTTCTTCATGGGTACCATTACCAAATATGTAATGAATTTTTGTTAAGCATCAAACTCCTGTTCCCACACTTGCAGGAGGCATCTCAAATAAAGCTGACAGTATTTGAGAGAGATTGCTTTTAGATTTGATTCTAGTCCTGAGCAGAGCTTCTCCCAGGAGAGAAGCAAAGTGCTGAAGTTAAACCAATAACTTCAAGAGTCTTCAAAACACAAGATGGAGTTCCACTGAACTCTAAGAGTAAATAATCTTCTAGGGAAACATTCATGAACAGCAAGTCAGACTTTAACGGTAGTGACACAACTCTTACTACTTGTAGAAAGAGATCATACTTCCCAATTGCAGGTAGCACACAGAAGAATAAAGGTAACTGTAAAGCAAGCAGATACTCTTCAGCAATATCCACATTTAATCCTTATTAAAGAGGACAGGCTTTAACGAATAGTCTTCTGTAGCAATTCAGGTTGACAAAGTTATAAAACAGTGAGGTTCATACAAGCAGACAGTAAATAAGCAGCTGCACAAGTGTAGCTGTTTTTATAGCACAATGGATTTTCGTATGTCAAGAGCAATTTGCATACAGAAACAACATGCAGTGATTCCAGAAAGGTGGAAGAGTGACTCACGGATTGCCAAAGCACCAGTGTCAAAGACCAACCAAGGACATTCCAGAATGATCCCAAAAGGCTGGACAGTACAAGAAATGCTAATTGAGAGGTAAGCTCCAGCAGCCAGTGGTCTTTAGTGAGTTAGCGTACAACCAAAGAGCGTGGGGAGGGAGCAAGTAGTCCTGTGTACTGTCTTGTAACGCAGTTGACAAGAGGCTGAAAACACCCAGAGAAGGCTGAGATTAAACACTGACAGAAGTGATCTTTGAATCTTTCTATAGATCTTTCAGATGTGTCTACACAGAAAAAAAACCCCAACCTTAACACAAACATCCAGATCCACAAAAAGAAAAAAAAAACACCAAAAACCAAGGCAGAAAATGCCCTTGGTGAGAAACAAAGCACATTCCTTTTCAGCAGAAGCTCAATTAAAAAAAAAGTCATTTAAGCAAGACCAAAGTGTCTCTTTTCACAGTTGAAGAACTCTGCTGCGAACAGGACTAAATCAGCTAAAATTAGCTATCGCAGTTGCATTCCCAACAGCACCTCTTGCTTCCTCTGTGGAGGAGTAGTTTTGGTGAAAGTAGTCCTAATTTGGATTCAGAGCATGCAAATTCAAGAACAGTGATTTCTGTCCAGTTCCTTCCACGAACACTGATGCATAAGACAAACTGTCTTTCACATTCAAGTTTAATCCTGTTCTGAAATATTTATTTTTGGAACAATTCATTGAACAGTAAGCCTTCAGCCTAACCAAATTACATCTAAAAATAAAAGTATTAAGAATTCTAGAATTCTTCCTACTGTTACATCTAATCAATACAGATCCCTTGTGACTCCTGTCATAGGCTTTATTTGTCAAAGCACATGCCCGCGCCCACACTTAGCATTATCCAACAACCTGCCATCTTTTTGGCTAGGATAAACCAGAGATAGGCATTTTTAATGACTTGAGATGTTATAGAGATTCATAAAGTAAAGATTCAGTTGCATGCACATTAGAAAAAGGAGCTGTAAGAACCTGAGTCTTGGACTATGACTGAAATAGGAACACACTTCAGTTAAACTAAATGCAACTGAAGCTCTTCCAATGGCCATTTTGCTTTAGCTGGGGCTGAACACTAATGATCACCTGAGGAGGACACAGAGAAAAAGAAGCTTTCATTATTCAAATTTCACTTCTCCTCTAATGAAAGGCTGCTAAACTGATTGAGCTTCTTGCAATCACGAAGGAACACGAAGGCTACCTCCCCACTAGGAAGTTCAATGCCAGAGTTGACTTAAATGTGCCCAAGATCACGGTGACTAGGAAAGGGCTGCATTCACACTTGTAAAGTCTTACTCTTTAAAGCAGAGTGGCTGGTCCTGGTCCAGGCTAGCTCTTGAATAGCGTCCAGCAGTGTCTGGGAGATAACTTTTGCCCTAGGGCAAAGACTGCAACAGGAAATACTCTAAAAACAAACAGCACAGACACTGTATTCCAGCACTACCAGAAGTCCCCAAGCATCATGTAATTCACTAGCACAGGTATAGCCAGAGATGCCAGACTGTGAGAAGCTTTTACTTAGTAAGTTGTTTTGATATTCACATCATCCCAGCTTCCTGGAAACTCCAGTAGTCCAGCTCATCCTCATCTGCCACTATGAAAGAGCGTACCACCAAGGAAGTCCCCCCAGCCCACTACTGTAAGAAACAGGGTTGTTTGCAAGGTCTTATCTCTCAATGACTTTTTAAAAAAAAATTATATTTTTTGCTAATCTTTAAGAAGTCTTTTATAAAGTCTCTCTGCTCTAGATTGTTCCTTTTATCCAAACCGAGTATCTGGCACATCTGTTTTTCACAGGTTATTCATTAGGAGGTTACTATGGACAGCCAGCAGCTCTCCACATACTCTCCTCTGTAGTTTTCCTCTACCCCTTTGCGGTGTAAGCCACCCATGCATAACAACTTCAGCTAAAAGAGAGGGCTATTCCCAGCCCAACTCCCTCTTGACTCACACGGATTCAATGCTTTCACTTTTCAAAGCAGAGTTTAACAAATAGCTGGAAGTGTGAAGTGATCGTAAGCTTTTGCCAGTGCCTAACCTACAACTGCCACCCCTCTAACCTGAAATACTGCTGAGCTGACTGGCTGCCTAGATCCTTGTTCTCTCCTGCTCCATACAGTGATCCATGTTGCTCCATTAGCTGTATTTCTCAACTGTGGAAACTCCTGCTCTCACTTTGCAAAGGAACTTCTGTGAGCTCAATCCTATTCAAGCTGTAGTTAACGCTTCATTTTTACCCCACAGAGGCAGCTAGTCATTGCTTCCAGACACAGCTGAAGGAGGATGAGGAAGAAGCATAAGACTTCTAGCTGCAAGTCATAAAAGGCCCTGAGGTCCCATGCCCAGCAAACAAGCCTGAAATAGGTTTATCAGTAGCCAAGTTGTAACAGGTTGTTCAATACGTAAAACAAAAAGCATCCTTCTCTTACTCATTTAATCCACACTACACCCTTTTAGAGTAGCAGTAATGTAGAGAACACCACTGTTTTCTCCACAGCCTAATCTGGCGAGTCCTGAGATGGTTCGAGAACAGGGCCATTTGTTTCCTTTCCGCTTCCACAGATGACAAATTCTTACTATGCAGATCAAAGAGTCAATGGAGTGGTCAGCGATGCTATGGACATTTAAAAATGTAATGTGAATATATATCAAATAGAGCCAGCTGCTGGTGCAGCCCTGAACAGAGAACACCATAATCTCATTTGGACTATGAAATGTTGTCTTTCCTTGACTTCGGAAAAGGAAAACCAAGAAGGAAGTTGCAGGTGCCAAGAGCAATTTTACAAAATTAGACCAGATTAAAGAATGTTGTCTGCCATGGCAGCTAATCTACTAGCGTGGGCAAACGAGAGAAGTTTGGATTTCCCATTTCTTTGGGACCTTGAATTCTGCCTCAGTAATGACACGTTACCATGGCAAGAGCTTTACAGCAAAACAACTATTGGAGGAGAATTCTAACTGTATCTGACATTTTACTATTGTAAGAAAGCATGAAAATTCATGAGACTTAAATCTGCTTATGTTTTCAAGGTTGACGCCTGCCAACTTTCATAATTTAAGTGTCAGAGCTGCCCGTTAATATCTCCTCACTTACATGCCAGCCTCCTGCAGAGGTCATGATCCTCCTCTTGTACCACCGCTCCTCCAGGAGCAAGCACAGCGTGGAGAGGATGACACTGCTGGCACATATGGACGGGGGTGATGTGGGCAGAGAGAGCCACGTGGCTGGAGGTCACTTCTCAGGGATACTGTTAATTGACTTCACTGAGAACTTACACGCTCAGTGCATCTTAAAAAACCACCTATCAAGCTGCTATAATTTTGATGTTAACGGATCCACACAGAGAGCAGTGGGTGCTCTTGAAGTTGAGGTTTATGTGGTGCTTGCAAATGGGTCGGAGACCCGAGGACTCAAATGTGGCAGTACGATTGATCTGTGCTTCTTCACCCGGATTTGCAACTGCCCCAATCTTGACCTAGAAGTACCTTTAAGACAGAGAGATTTACGATTTATTTAATCCTTGGATTTTCAGTTTGGAAACTTATTTATGACAGTAGATTTTACATGGAATGCTTCAGAGGGGAAAAAAAAAAGCAAGTACCAAAATTAAGCAGAATACACAGTGGCAGCCCGACCGGCATCCTGGGTTCAAAGCTCTGAAAATACAGGTTATTTAGTTAAAAAAACAAACACCAAACCACAAACATAAGATATCTCCATGAAAAAGGTCACTTACACAGACCAAATCCCCATGCCCAGATGTACTCTAACTAAACACCAGTATCTGAGGAAATCTATTTGACAGGTTTAATAACCTGTGTATTTTAGGTTAAATATTTAAGATGTCTAGGCATTAGACATCTGGGCATTAGACATCTAGGCCTGAACTAGGCATTAACCATGCCCTTAAAAATCAGTCACACCATCACTTCAGAAGGTGAGCGAGACTGTACGATGAATCCACTCAATAGCAAATTCCGCACGTCCTTTGTTTACAGTGATATATTTCATGAACTAGTTGCTCTTTATAAACACAATTCTGTGAGCAGTTCCAAGTTAAGGCCACACATTTCTGTCACAAACCACAGGGCAGAGCTTCCCTCATGGCTCTATATTCTATTTACTGTCCTCATCGCACTTTCAGACATAACAGGCAGCAACATTTTCAAGAGACAGAGATGCTTGCCCTTGCATATAATGGAGCATCAAAAGAGATTTCTCCACTTTCTCAAGAGGCAAAATGGCAGCAAGGAACAGAAGGAGTAAGGGTGGGGGGACGGGGAATAAATAAAACAAACACAGACACATATAACACTGCTACTTAAGTGCTAGAAATCAATGTGCTTTTCTGCTTGCTTTTTGTGGAGTCCACTCCTGAACACAGACGCTGCTTTGCAGGAAATTCTATCTTCCTTCACCCGATATCCATTACCCTTGCACACACGAGCCTCACAGGTTGGTTTCCAGCGCCTTGTGTCTCTATTACAGCAACTGGAGATGAACAGAATGGCTCTAAAGGGTACGAACAACAGGACTGGTGTCAGAACAGCCAGATAAGACCTTATTAGAAACACCTAACACTCCTCATTAGTCACAGGTGAACAAAAGCATCCCAAGGGCAAGCCACATGCGTGCTATTTCTTAAAACAGATGAAAGAAGGAAAACAGCATTTCCTCTGTGTACAAGAGCTCCTGTATTAAGAAGGGGAGATGGAAATGATAATTCCCCTTGTCTCCAACACTGAAGTTGGGCCTGTGCCAAAATTCAATAGTTACAGATTACAAACACAACAGAACTTGATCTTGCTTTTACATTTTCCATATCAATTTTGGGACTGTTATTTAGCCAATGATGATACAGAAGATGTATCATCAGCTCTTATTAGACAGAGGGAATGCAACTTTTTTTTTTAAAATGATGCCAGACAGCAATGCAACTAGTACACCAAGAAATACATAAAAAACCCAGTAATCTTTATCTTCCATTGCACAAAGACAGCAGGCTTAGAGTCTCTGCATCATCAATAGATTTCCCTCTGCATTCTCAAGAGCCAAAAGGCTAATATGGATCAGAAGGAGGATGGCAAAAAAAGCCTTTAAATTCAGTGCACAGACACAGGATCATTGCTACTTAAGTGATAGAAATCACTGAGCTTCCCTATTTGCTTTTCTGGAACCTGCTACTAACAAACCAGCTGCTGCCTTGCACATCTTCACCCATCTCCTCTCAACAGAGAGGACCAGTCGATCAGAACCAAGGCTTACTCTGCGACAGTGCAACTGCAGAGACAGATTACCTTTCCGAGTACAAAGGTAAAACTGTTCAGGGCTTAAGTGATCCACTACATTCGACAACTGAATATTTAAAATCTTGCTATTTCAGATTCTGGATTGCACAGTGAAGAATTACAGATCTTTGCTGTAGTTCCATAGCATGTGAAAACATACTCCACTCAACTGTAACGAGCACTGTAAGACAACCCTGGCAGGGGTTGGGGAGAGGTTCCTCCTCCCTCTCTCCCCCCTTCAAGCTAAAAGGCCTTTCCAGGAGTCATGGCTATTCAGCAGCACAGAAACTATATACTTTACCTAGTATCAAAATACTTACTTCTAGACTAGAGGCCGTCCTCTAACAGAAAAGTTAATGACACTCAAAATCATTACAGAAGTGTTATTATCAACATGATATTAACAACATGAAGTGTTATTATCAAATAAAAGCAAGACCATTCGGAATATGACTATATTCCAGAAGTTTTCAGAGGACTTGTTGCTCAAAAGCTTTACAGGGAAAAGACCAGTTTCACTGCAATTATGCAATATCAGGGTCCTGAGATACCAAAGCTACTGAAATGGTGAAGTCCTGGTTACACATAGACTTTGCCAGGACCTCATCGAGATCCCAGCTGCGCAGAAGTCACCTGCGGAACGTCCCACATTCTCCCAGTTACTTCAGGAGAAGCCTTGAAAACATCATTTCGCCTCCCCTCTGTGGGGCCAGTGCACAACACCTGACTGACGTGGCCAAGCTAGAGCTGGCACCTCGGGTTAGATGGAGCTAAGAAGTCAGGACAGCTCTGAGCGATCTCCAACGCACAGACCAACCTCTCTATTTCTGTGCAACTCACAGAAATTCTGTGAAGTTTTTTGCAACTGTGAGTTGCAATTCTGTGCATCTCACAGAAACAAGTACTTGGGCATTAAGAGGGTGCAGGGGAACAAAAGAAAACAAACCTTCTCCCATTATTTATCATACCAACATTTAAGACTTCCAGCTAAAATCAGAGCAAGTAAGAGTGGATTTGTTCTGTAAGGTGTAAGCAGAAAGCGATACCCATACCTGGTGAAAGGGAAGAAGGGGAGATAAAGGTCAGAATGGTGTAGCCAGATACGGTTAAGATCATTAACATTTAGTTATTTGCCTTTTAGCTGCCATATCTCATTTCCAAGGCATAAAGAAGCCCATCTTCCCCAAGCTTTGGGGGTTTTCCATTAGTCTTACCACTTTGAGGTGACGTAAAAAAAAAAAAAAAAAAAAAAAAAAGTCCTGCCGCAAAGGAAATTTGTCTCTCCCCAACAGCAGTCCTCAGGACTGAGATTGGGGGGGGGGGGGGGGGGGGGAAGGGGGATCAAAACAAACAAAAAAGTCAATCTGTAAAAGGTAAGTTTCCCTTTTTTACAAGTGAGCTGAAAAACCAAGCAGTCAGAATAAGATTCAATGCCAGTTTGTGAATAGATTAAACATTTGGTTTGAGCTGGAACACGTTCACATATTCCGAATCAAAACTATGGCTTTTATGGTTTTTAAAACACAATGTCACTCCTTAGCAAATTAAAGACAAGAGTGACTGGCTTTGAAATTACCTGATAAATCCTTCAGATGTTTATTTACAACTGTACAAGAGTAATTAAGGTTTCTAAAGAAAAAAGTTCCTAAAACTAACAAAAAATTAACTGGAACAGAGGAAGAACACTAATTTCCCATTATGCAACTGCCTCCAAGACCAGATTTGTTCAATTCAGTGTGACAAAGTGGGATGGAGCCTTAGTACCCAACATCAGATGACGACAGGTTACAACAAGGTGCAGACAGCTGTGTTAAACCAGAACAGATGAACAAATTGCTTCAAGATCTGAGACACAATACACGTAATGGTGTATTTGACATGGACAGGCTCTTAAATAATACCCTGCAGAAGATGGCTGCAGAGCAGAGCACCACAGTGTAAAACCATTCATCCGACATGCACTCTATCCTGCCCTAAGACACTGCAATGCATTGTTAAACATTATTTTTGAAAGTATTTTTTAACCTATCAGTAGTTAAGGCCATGGCAAAAACAGCCAGAGGTGTGGAAGACATGAGACTCAAGCACTTTTATTTTGCTGCATTTTTGCAAATTGCTATTTAATCACAGTAAATAAGAAGTGAGATGGAGAAGAACTGCAGGGGGACAAAAAAAAAAAAAAAGAAGTGAGAGACTCAGCATCTTAGAAGATTTCTTCCCCACAGACCCTATTTTATCTTGCTGAAGGGAGAGGAGCAGTATTAGTTTGTCAGTGTTATCACGACAACGATACCCTAAACAAAGGAAGCTTGGTGGAACTGTTCTCTGAGATACTTGTTCTGTGCTTATCAATGGAAGTGCTATCTGCTCTGAAGGTGTAGTGAGATCAGCAGGAGTTTCCCATCAAGGCTGAAAGCAGTACAACGTGCATTATTTTACATCATGATCAAGTAAGTTAGTTCACAGATTTACTGCTTTAAGTCTCAAATGTCTTCAGAAATCAAAAGTGACATGAATGAAATAAATATTGTACTACAGCTGAATAAAAAAAATCTTGTGAAAATGCTTCAGACATACCAATAAAACTAGTTTCCAGCACTATACTTAATCCATGTGATTTCTATTTCTCACAGCTATTGGAATTAAGAAAGAGCCATTCCAATTCTTGTGGAATTAAGAGCCACAAGATGCACAAGCAGGCTACATACTGGAAAGAGAACACGCACACATACTCGACACGTCGTCTGTTCAGCGTAGCAAGGCCTCAACTAACCAACGAAACAATCCTAAGAGCCGCTCCAGTGCCAAAAAGTAATTTTCTAATAAAAACCCGTCCCACCTCCCATACAGGGGCCTCAAATCCAGTGCCTAGTCTTGCTCAAGCACGCAGGTGAGTTACTCGGGGTGATAGTCCCAGAGTAGCTGAGGTTTGCACTGCAACCAGGAGCAGGGGCCCCAGCCGCACATCTCTGTCACTCTCCTGTGCTGCCATAGCTGGTGACCTGCTGCTCAGGCCAACTCAACTCACTAAACAAATCAGAAAAGCTTATCAGTTTAACGTGTAGGTTCTTACTGCAAAGACCAACTAAAAAAAAAAAAAATAATAATTATACCGCTTTTAATCTGAACGTAAAACTTTTCAGCTCAGACTCATTAAGAAAAAAACAAGCTGTTCATATGTCCATCCACAGCATCACTTGTCTCCTGGCTGAACCACGTAACAGTACAGTTCTGCTACCAGCCATTAAACCAGCTCAAAACAAACCCAGGAGTGCATCAACACGGTCAGGTGCGGAGCCGTGCCCGCACAAAGCGCTGGCAGAGGCTGGCACCGAGGTAGACGGCGTGCACGGCCGCCAGCTTCTGTTTGAACATGCGAGGCTGGCTTTCGTAGGAGTTACTTACAAACTGGACTTGTTTGCATTTTGGGTTTGGGGGGTTTTTTAATATTTATTTTAAGCTCACCAGCAAGATCCAACAAAGCTGTTTCGCTGTCTGCTGTTTCGATAGGCCAGTATGAGAACAGCAACCCTGCACCTACAGGCTCTACTCCCAAATATCATGTTCACCACTAATGAAATGTAACGAGGAGGTGGGAATACAGTGAAACCGGCCTGCGCAACGTGCCTGACAGCTACTAACAAAGCAACAAAACAGCTGCGTTCCTATGCCACCCAGGGTTTGGGGATTTCTAAGTCAACAAAATGTAGGTGAAATGCAGTCACTCCTGCTGCATTCAGATTTAGAAGCTGTTATGACTCTAAAATTACCAATTAATTCTTCCATAATTTTTAAGATGAATTCCAACTAAAAGGAAGACAAGTATAATACATTGTCTCATATGTAATCCCCTTATTTTTACGGTTCTCAGCATTTCATTAATTGACAGAAATAAAATACTTGTATTTGAGCAGACTCCAAACTTTTTGGCTCCCCCTACACACAAATACTGCGTTTTAAACTGGAATCAGCATGCGGCTCTGATGCATCCAAGGACAACAAATAATCATACAGGAGCGAGAAACTGAAAGAACACAAACAATGAACACTACAACTTCTAGTTTTTTAAGTTGACTTAGAATGACTCAAACTCGCTTTGTTTCTGGCACATTACTGAATTCTAACTCGGCAAGCGCGACAGCTACAACTGTCAACTCCCACCAGAATTGCAGGAGTTGAATAGCTGGGGTTTGCTCTTACTACAGTAAGTTTTTTTAAAATATTGCATATTTTATTTTAAAAAGTGACAATTTTATAATTTTAAAAATGGAAACAGGTAGAAAGCACATGGCATTTCACCACACACCACTTCAAATCCCATTGTTTCCAGAATTTTTACTGAAAGTCAGTAATCTCATACCCAAACTCTGATCACACACACAGATCTCCCTCATGTGGGGAGAAGGGGAGAAGGGTCCTCCTCTCAATGGTTTCATTTCAAAAGGCCAGAGGACTCCGGTCACAGCAGCACGAATATGCTGATAGCCGATATTTTGTAGTGAACATATCAGGGTTTACTCTGGGTATCACTACACTGTAGCTACAGGAGTCATTGAATGTTTTTCATGTGCAAGTCTGTGACAAAGTTAATCTAAAGGGAATGTTAGATGAACTCTCTAACCCACCTAAGAGATTTCTTCATTTCTTACTCTGGCAAGACAGAAGTTCACTGCAAAATACAGCTGGGTGAATTTAATACAGAAGGCATATTGATTCACTGTACTATGCTTCAAAATAAATCAATCTATGAAGCTAGGGATGACTGTTATATCATTTTTAATTAAAATCTTCCATAGAGAGTCTAAAAAAATAGTAATTAAAAAAATATAAATGTGATTGCCAGAAAAATAAGTACATCCAATTCACAGGAAGCAGTTCTTGCTTAACCCACCTCAAAGATTAGCTCTTCTTTCTAAACTGAAGTGAAAAGCTCTACAGACGGCATCTCCTACCTGCTGCCACGCCATGACTGCATCTGAACATACGCAGGGCTCCCTCCAACACCACACAGATTACTCGGTGGTCAGCCAATGCAGCATGCTTTTGTTTCAGCAAATAGTTAGAGCATTGCACAGTGACCGGTTGGTCACTAGGATGAGATCATTCCCAACAGCAAACTTTATCAAAAAGCTTTTTGTTACATGCTGTTGTACTTCAGAAAGTTAGCTTCATCTGATGATTAATTAGTAAAGAAGATGTTTTACAGAAAGGTTCACTTTATTATTCAGAAAATATTCAATAGCCTCTCCTCCTTTTTTTTTTTCTCCTACATTTCTACCTCTTTTGATTTAGAATGCTTATAAGACTTTTTAAAGTTTTTTAGCCAAATTATTAGAATCATAAGGGAATTACTTTGGCAAGTATCAGAGGGGTTTGGGAGGGGCTTTTTGGTTGGGGTTTGAAAGAAGAACTACTTTTAGACTCTAGAACATCACTTCAGTTATGCTTTGCCTTTCTTCCAAAAGCAACAAGAAAATATTCTCAACTGCCCATACCTGGCCTCAGGCTGAAGAAAAAGAAGAATATGCCAGTATGGAAGATGGAAGGAGGAGGTTGCTACTGCACAAGGCACCCTTGCTGAAGAATAAGCAGGGGGGGGTGGGGGGGGGTGTAAATGTAGCGGCCATAGTACCATTCTTTTTTTTCACCCCCCACCCCCAATAAAATCCAAATACTGTTCTTGAGCTCCTGGATTTCAGCTCAGAGGAGCTAAGACACCTACTTTCAAAATATCAGTTCAACGAAGATTACATAGCCTGCTCTAGTGCCCGATAGGCTCTAGACAGCCAAGTCCTCCATACAAAACTTCATCCAGTGTTTGAAGTTCTGTTATTGTACCTGTCCGAGAGCACTGGCAATTGATTAAGACAAATATCCAGTGTATTCAGATCCGTAAATTCGGCATCCTCACATAGGCCTCCAAAGGAGCTAATCCCACATCTACGCTCTGAGCATATAAAACGTGCACAAACAGCATCAAGCTGAAAGAATACCAAAGCATCTACAGTGTCCCCATTTTAAATGAAGTGGGCTCCACACCTTGGGAGTTGGGGATCCCCATTCTATTTCCTCCTCAGCCTGAAAGCGTTCAAACCCATCTACCCCACTTCTGGAAAGTGCGTTACCAACAAAACATTTGCCACAGGCACTTTGTGCTCAGGGGGTCAGCCTCTACACGTAAGGTAAGCCCAGATGCACAAGTTAAAGCCTGAAAGACCAGCAAGACTGTGTCTGTCTGTCCCCCTCCTAACCAAGCATTCTAGGGATCAACTTCTATTTCAAGAACTGTTTCTGTGTTTCATGCAAGAGGCCTGCGGGATAAAAACAGAAATAATCCTACAGATATAAGCCAGAACCCACAGCTCCTGACACCTGAGCATCCTATTCACTCTGCTGCAACTGAGCATGCTATTTTTTGAACCTCCTTCCAGATCTTCCCCATTATTTTATTCCAGTCATGCAAGAATTCTCATCTTGGCCATAAGAAGCAAAGGAAAACTGGATGTAGAATTAAGATTTACCATTGTATAGCACACAAGTGAAACAAATCAAAATGCAGTGGCATTTAGTAATGGCTAGATCATAGAAATTAAGAACAAACAAGAACTAGAAGTCATGTAGTATGCAGGAATCAAGAGAAACTTTGACTATGTTCTATGAAATGATCAATTCCGCAGCTCTCTAGTGAGGCACAGGCTGTCTATTCTCAACTCACTTTTCAGAAGGAAACACAGATACTTCAGAAAGTTTCACCCTGTGGTTGGTTTCTTTCTTCTTTCATCCAAGCATCTGCTGCCTGCAATTCATTCGCCTCTGCAGCCTTTCAGCTTTAGCTAGACCGAATGAATGAGCCACTTAATTAACCTGGAGTTTACACAAAAGAAACGTGAAAGCAGGAGACTGCCTTTAATCAGATCAATCCAGTGAGCATCTTGAACACACTGAACTTTTCTCTTTTTTTAAATATATATTTTTTAAAAAAATTAGTAGACTAACAAAAGTAATTTAGTAAAAACTAGCTAAGAGAGAGAACAATTCACAGGCAATCTCCAGACTAAAAAAAACCATAAGATTTGAGTCAATTCCATAAGATACAGTCTACATCCCTGTTTAGTAGATGAAAATGGTCCCCTCAGTATACACCCCCCTTTCTTGGTATTATGCTTCTGAAAAGTATAACACAAAGCATTTCGCCTAGAACTTACGGCTCCTGTACTTTGAAAGATTAAAAGAAAAACTCTTAGAAGAGATAAGCAGGGACATGAGAGCTATTAGCATGACCTGCAAGCTACAAGTGTGATAAATAGTGCTGAGAGGACAAAGGTAACAGTGGTAACCAAAGCTAAGCTTTTTTATTTGGAGATAACAGAGGCTTTTGAGCTGGGTTTATTTCCTCAACATCAGCACTTGCCTGTTTACTGATTATTTGCTTTCTATGAACAAAAGGCATTTTTTGTTGCAGTAGGTCAGCACTGGTAGGGTGGATGAAGAGACTCCGAAGAAGCTGTATTACCATGTGGACACCACACAGAATCGCACACGCAGGCTGCAGTACAAAAGCTGCCGATAAACACCCAAGCTCCAATACAAATAGCTAAGAGGAGATAGCCCACACATAACCCTCACCTGGGCATGGAAAACAAGACAAATAAAGGACAAAACAGAAGATGTGCTACTGCACAAATCCATGTAGATGAATTTTTTGCCTGACCTGCTGTAGTTGTTCTTACGTTTTGATTTTTTTCACGTTATGAAAGTGGAGGGAGTAATACTGTCTTGCTGACTTAGAAAAACATCAAAATAACTAACAGTGACTTACTTTGCCCTGCTCCTCTGCTGTTCATGCTAAATTATTTGTTTTTATTTCCCCCCAATACATTCAATTTATTCCTCTGATCTTTCCTCCCACCCCCAATTCCACAAAAAAGTTTAGGCTTGAATCTAAAGCATTAACAGGAGTGTTGAAAGAAAACTACTTTTGAAAAAGTTCTATGTCAGTAAATGAGAAGTGTGGATATACAGCTTCCCTTTGTAGTTCAACTTTTTTATAACGCAGTAACATCTTTCAGCTGAATCCAAAGCTTATGTTGCATAAATAATTAGATCCAACCATCTTTAATTTGAAACTTAAAATAATTTAAGGACAAAACATTGTAGGTCCCCCAAGCCACTTAGGAAGTTACCTTTCTTTAAAGGCATGTGTTATATTCAGTATGGAAAACAATACCACTCCAGGTTACCTGTATGTGCTAAATAAGATATTAAAGATCAAAGACTAATTCTATTTTACTCTTCTCTTTTGGAGGATTCTTTGTATTTTATTCTTCAATTTATAAATTGTGACATTTCTTTCAAGTAATACTACAACTGTTGAGAACAGTGCATGGTTTTACAGTCCTACAATCGGGATGCTCTAATACATTTCAACTTAGATCACCTATTTTCATGTACTCATTGTGTTGTCCCCTTTGCATTTGCAAAATTGGTTCAGCACCAGGTTTAATTATTAGAATAGATTTGTAAAAATAACTCCCACTGAAATTTGATGATATGTTAAGGATATGTAACACATCAGTCTTGATTCCCCCCACTCCCCTCAATAAACTGACATCTCTTCAATTAAAAAATACGACCAAAAGTTAAATTACTGAATACCACAAATGCCTACTGTAAAAATACATAAAAAGAACACATGCATTTTAATTCCATACAGATTTTAAGAGCAAGTTTTGCACTATATAATTTCCTGTTCAGTTCACATTCAACCATTTGATTACATCAGCACCTCAAAATGATATTAGAAGACGTGAAGCTTGCCAGAGAATTTCATTTGGGAAACGTAACAGGCACAGTCAGCATATTTGGCTGCTGAAAAATAAGGCTACAGATAAATTACATACTAGAGAAAATAAACATACCCCAGACTCGAAGGGAGAAAAACAGTTTAATTTTGATCAATCTTGGGCATTTTCAAGGTTTCTACAGGCATATCACAGACGAAAAGTAGTTGAGGATCCTTTCAGAAACAAACCTACATAAAGGCAGCCGTTACTACATTTTGCTTTGTTCCACAGGAGAGCGCCTTGTCTGTGGCATCCAGGGTAAACGGGAGGAACCTGGTCTCGGTAAGCTATGCCATCTGAAGTGGAGATCTGGGACGATCAATGGGCATTTAGGTCCTATTAGCACAGGACGGAGAGCATTGCTTTCGTTAAGATAGCTGATCCGCTATGCCAAGAACATTTCTCAGACAATCTGTGTTCCTCCCACTCCCCAAATGCAATTTCTTTAACAGAATGGCTGGCCAACACCTACAAGTTCAGACTTTAAAAACCGTAATTCTCAAACTGGATTCCACACACAGACTTATTACACCTATAGCAGTTAGTATCTCCCTTTCCACTTCTACACAGGAAAAAAATTAAATGGTACCAAAATTATGCTGCTGTTCAGGAGTACCCCGTGTCCTGGAGCTTACCAGCATACTTGAGCTCTGCCAAAAATCTAGATATGTTGACGTCAGAATGTACCCCCAAGAGCTATAAATGTGTTATCTACCATACCACATTGCTTTGTCATACACAATCAGACCGAAGTTGTAGCCCAAGAGAAGTAGATTCCCCCATTTATTTTATTGAAGATTACACTTAAAAGTGTCAGCACTATTTCCAAGCTCAGCACTTTAGCACAGGTTACTGAGGAAGCAGGAGAGAAACAAACAGAACTGGGAACTAAATTAATGGTAGTCTCATTCCCTCCCCCTCCGCCCATATTCCCTCTTTGCAGCAAGGACAGACACAAACTGGTACAAAACATGAGAACAGCGCAAGAGAAAACAAATCAAAAACACAATGAGCAAGAAGACAGAGAATTATCTCATTACACAACAAAATGTGAATATCTGGAGTTAATAAACCTTAAACTTCTTTAGAAGAGCCTTATACAAAAAAACACAACCAATATTCCAGTTTAAATCCATACGGCTGTTCTTGCAAGTTTGATGTTCGGTCACAGTATGGAGTGTTGTGTGTATGCAGCACTGAATTTGAACTCCTCCATTTAAGAGCAGACTACGAAGGCTCAGCAAGTTTAGTGACCCCCTGCCAGAATCCAGTTGGCTTCCCCGTGAGTTTGTATCACTGCCTCTCAACAATCCCTGTTGAGTAAAGGTGATCTGATGTAGGAATTTCAATATTGCCCTACCAATAGCATAAAAAGCCAGTTCTGACTACTGCATAATTCTTCGCAAGATTGCCATACTGGTAAGGGGGGACAGAAAATGCAGGTGGAAGAAGGAAATTCCCTGGTTTGGCATTAGTGGGGGGCACGGGACTGAGACACACAAAACCACACAAACAAATTAAGAAATAACCTAAATTCACATCTTCAAATCAAAAAGGCAAGAGCCAGCATGGCTCTTAGAGGTTCAAACTTGAAGACACATCATGCTTAAGAACAACACAGCAGCTTATTGCAGAGATTAAAAATAGTTTAGAAAGAGTTAAATCTTTTAAGAGGAATCCTAGATGTGCACTGTACAACTTTGTCCTTAACATAACCTCCCTTCCACTGCTCTGACCTGGTCACTCCCTTACTTAATTCCTTAAATGTATTCCTCTCACTTTCCAAAGAGAATTCACATTACTAGTACACTCCTGAGCGTATTTGCTATTCTCCTGCCTAACAGCCAGTTACCAAAATAACTTTTCTATTCTCCCAGTGTCACTTCTGGACCATTTCCTACTCTCATTATATAACCACGGACCTCTGCTTTAAAAGGGAATCTCATTTTATCACAGGAAGTCAATCCCCCAGGGGAAAAACATCAAGAAGTCTGCACTATGTTTAAATAAGACACAGCATCAGCTGATGCCAGCCAGTTAGGCTTTTTAGGAGCACTGTATTAAATTATGTGCTCCAATCAACCCTCAAACAGCCTTTTTTAAAAGGTCTTTGAAGCAAAAAAGAAAGCCACCCCCCATTCAATACATTCCAAGGGGCTATAAACAGGATTTGGTAGGCAAGAAACACAAAAAAGGGAGGAAAACAGCAGCATAGGTCAGATGCGAGTTCAGCTGACACAGATGCAAAGGAAGAAGCGGAGAGAGGAGCACACCAGCAGTAGGGTAACAGAGTAGAACCTGTAGCACAAACACAGTTCGTGGTAATTAAGAAAAAAAAAAAAAACAAATCAATGCTTTAGAACTAAAGGCCTTTGTCAAACACATAAGGAGATTTAGTGTACAACACGGCTATCTGCTGTGAATTGACAAATTCAGCTTTTCTTTAGTACACCACAACCATTTACTAATCCATCATTACCTGAAGGTGATTCTAGGAGATTCTGCCAGCAGAGAGGAGCATGCATCAACTGCAGGTGAGCACTGGGAACTGCAGACTAAAATGGGAAATCCTAGTGAAGTTACCATCTCCAGCGACAACCAGCGCTGGATGCAGAGGATCCTGCAAGAGTTATGTTTAGAGTATAGAAGGATGCACCCACAGGGTAAGTCTTTTAGCAGTACCAGCCATTACAGTTAATTTGGTGAGTTAAAAAATCTTAGCTGGAGAAAACTAAGCTTGGAATTGCAAGGAGTTTATGTCCCCCAACTCTTTCAAATTCATATTGATTCATTATAGAAGAGGGAAATCTCATAGAAGCTGCCAGCAAAGGAACACAACACACCAAAATAATATAGAATACCATGAGTTAAGGAGTTGTTACAGTTTTAAGAACAAGACGACTACTGATGCAACAAAAGAACAGTTGATCAGGTTTTTTTAAACACCATTGACATCCACAGGTGTCAAATAAATATAGAGCTTATTGGGCAAATTTGGTCTTCAGCAGCCAATGCCATACAACACTCTTCTACATTCAAATGTAGAACTATTATTCCTCATAAAACCACCATTATTTAAGGGGAAATATAAGCCTGAAAATGCTAGTTTGAGGCAAATTATAGGATCTCTCCTTAAAAGTGAATTCCAAGCTGAAAATAGGTTGGACTAAAAGCAAATAAGCTAGAGTTACATCAAACCAGTGCTAATGCAGATATACATCCCTATAAATCCAGTCAGTCATCCACCAATTACACCAATGCAAGCTACTAAGAGGGTCATTCGGGGACAAATATGTAATCCCAATGTGACACTTGATCCTATTGCCCTACATGCTCTGTCCAAATCCCAATGCAAAAAGAAAAAGTACATTTTACCTAAAAGACCAGTTAAAAAAAAAAATCCAGTCCTCGGAACATGAGACAGATATATCCTTTAATTCTCATGTTGTAAGTGCTTAAATAGGTTAAAATACAGTCTAAGAAAAAATACTATATATGCTGTAAGCATAAAGATATCTTGAAAAAAGTGACACTGCAGATTACGTACATTGTAGCTTCATATGTAAATGCAAATTTGTTGCATAAAATATAGCTTGAGCCACCCACAGCATCCTACAGAGTTCCCATCATCGTGGTGTCACAGTAGTACCACTTGATACGTACAAGCGTTATGGCATGTCATCCCCAAAGCATTTAACACGAGATGTAAACCTCGACGACAATCACCAGTTTTACAGACATCCTGGTGATGATGTCCCATCATTTTGTCCAACTGTGCTGGTGTAGGTGGAACCAACTTACACTCGGGAGCTGCATTCGGCAAGCCGCAGCAGGAGTGCAGGCTCTCAAATCACAAGTACCAACTGCTGTCCTGACCAAACATTTCCTCCAGAATCTCAAGATCATGTTAAAGGTTTCCTTTTACATACCACCTTTCTTTCCAGAGGTTTCTCTCTGCCTTTTCCAGGATAAAAGAAAACATTACCATATATGAAGTTATAACCAAAGTAATACTTCTGAAGCTGTGCATCAATAATTTATGTTATGACCTGTTATTGGATTCCTAACAGAAACATATTTACATTACTACTGCCTATCTAAATCACTTAGCTCCTGCTAAGTAAGAAGTCAGAATCATCTAGCACCCTTTTTCTAATTGCTTTGATTCATAACCAAAAAGAAAAGCGATTCACTCCCACCACAAAAGTCAAAAGGAAGGAAGAGCCAGTGACTCAAGTTCTGGTCTCATTCTTTGCCTCTTAGGTCTGCAGAGCCTCATTCGAAGCCTCTGCTGGAGCTGGCTTGTGGATTTTTGTCTTTGCTCTTCCACAGTTGTTAAGTTTCCATTACTTTCACTACTATTAATTAGGTATCTATGGACAGCAGAAAAAACTGTTCTGAGATTCCTTCAGACCAGTGCAGATAAGCATAGGAGCATCTTTAAAAAGAGCACTACGCTTAAGAAAACTGCAATAGAGAAAGAGCCTTTACAGAGTCAGAAGACTGAAAGAAGTAGAATACTCAAGGTTTAAAAACAAAAAAACACAAACACAAAACAAAAAAAACTCCACACACACAGAAAACAAAAAATACCACCAAAAAACACACACACACAGAAAAAACCCACAAGAGGAGGACTGAAAAGGGATGAGAGGAAAAAACCCAATCAGCAACAACCAAAAGAAAAGTTTCAAACTCAATATTCATGTGTTTCTTGTTAACACCATTTCAGTCCAACAGAAAGGGAACCTTAGCGTACACAGTAATCAGGTTACAGGCAGGAATTAAGCACTTATAATTGCTATGAGCAGTGCTAACAATTACGCTTTAAAAACACTTTCCATAAGCTGCTCTTTGCAGTAGGGTTTTCCTCAATATTTCTAACAGCATTTCAGATCTAGCATCATTATTAATTTCACAGGACTACTCAAGTGTAGCTCAAGCCATACCTACCCACATGGGAACAGCGCACATGAGAACTTCCTAAGCAGACATCATGGGTCACTGTCAAGAGCACCTACTAGGCCAGGTGGACCTTTAGCCCAACCTATGATAAAAGGCCTTTTACCAAACAGCAGGCATCTTCCTCTTAATATGCCTCAAACCCAGTCAAATTTAAACTACTAATAGCTAGAAGCTTAGAAAATCCCCTCTGGAAAGTACCATGCGTTAAAGGAAAACTGTCACTAAAGCGCAACTTTTGGATTTCCATTAACATCCTGGCATGCCTGGCAGCTTAAGCCGTTCCAATCGAAGGTACATATGGTTTGGGGTTGGATCTTCCACCTCCAAGCCTTAATACTTTGCACTGCTCTTATTCAGTCATGCCACTGACAGTGCTTCTCCATCGCATTTTTCCCCAACAACAGAAAGCCAGTTTGATGTATGCTTGGCATCCCCTTCTCCAACTAGTTGTTTCTACTTCCCCTTTAACAGAATTGATGCAGCTCCTAAAAATAGTTCTAGAAATCCCACCTGATCACTGACCCATTTTACAGCACGTATGGTTATGTTGGCATAACAGCATGATAAAAAAAAAAAGTAATGTGGAAGAAGGCTGGAACCTCAAGACAGTTTTGTTATTAAAAAAAAGGCCATAGGATGGAAACAAACTCACAGTATCACACTCCTAGAAGGACAAACCGCCAGAATATCTACAGCAAAGAGCTACAGTTAGACATACCACAGTTAGGGCAAGAAACAAGTGACAAGCTGGGGAGGAGGAAACAAGACCAAGTAAAAGCACGTGCATGTTTTTCTGCCCTTTCAGAGGATTTTAAGCATTTCACAAACATCAGTTAAGTTACATGTATATATACGCTATGATCCTCGGTTTGAGAGCTGAGGGTTCAATACCCCAGTGGGCGGGGGGAATGAAACCCAGCACACTCAAAGCAGCACCCCAGCACCGGAGGGTTTTCACTACCAAGTCTGAATTGATCTTATATTCTAGCACTTCAGGAGCTGTAACTCAAGAGTCTGTAAAGGTACTTTGAAATTAATCTGATAAATGCTCCCATAGTTTTACTTCGTTTAAAGCAAGTGTCAACACCCTAAATTCAGCTGAAAAACAGCTTTTCAGGATGATGTAGCTCTAATGTAATTTTACAAAAGGAACAATGACTCACTCCCAGGCGGGAATGTGTTGGAAGTGGATGACCTAATACTCAGAAAGCAGCTTGCTTTTTCAAAAAGATCTAACTTTAATACATACAGTATCTCCCCAACAAGTAAAGTTTTAAAAGGGGAGAGTTTTTGCACAGCAGAATTTACAAAAATTACCTCCCTCTTTTTGCTTTTTTCACTTCTAATTAGCCCTTGCCTAAATCCAACCAGCCTATCTGCAAGCAGTTCCCCTTGCCTTAATTTCAGCCTAAAATTGGTCATCTTTCCTTAGAGTTACATCCACATATAACTCGCTCTCAAGCCCACTCTAGCCCTGGCCATTAGAGGCAAGGACAGCACCGATGCAACATGCCAACCAACATGAAGAGATCAAACGTGGACGGAGGCGTTAAAATTAAAACATTAGCACGCACTAGATACGAAACATTAGCAAGCTATGAGCACTTGACTGACTAGCAAGACAAGCCTACTTCATGTTCAACTGGATTCCTGACAATCCTGCTGAGGATCCTCCATCTGTGAAGGGCTGATTTTTAAGATTTTCTGTTCAGACAGCAGCTGTACGGCTTATCAAAGAACCTGCCTGTTAGAACAATATAAAGCCCAGAATTATTTGATACATTTAAAAGCCCAGTGACCATCCCTTGGGTTCGAGCCTGCATTGTTCTCAGTCTGTCTTATGCTCCTACTTGCAAATACTCCGGATAAAAGGGGCAAAGTGTAGGTAGAGAATGGGAGTGAGTGACACAGGCTATTCAGGATTTTAATCATGCTAATGGATGTGATTAACTACATACTTCTCCTAGAAGCTTCCTGCAGCTACACACGAGTAGCTTGATAGCCAGAACACAGCATGAGTGAACTGCTCATCCCATTTTAATCTCCAGCTACATCACGTGTGTCACGTCATTCAGCGTGCAAGGATATGCCTAATACTTCACCTCATTTCCACCCACATATCAAATCTTCCACCATGCCAACACAACCATTTTGGGCAAGGTACAGAGACTCCAGGCCTGTGTTTGTCTATGCTAAAGTCTCTTTACAAAAAAGAGTTATCGCTCCAAGAGACTGGAAATCTAACCTTTGCCAATGAAAGCTAATACAGGGCCTATTGCGTTACACAAACCTGCCTGAATAATGCAACAACTACAACTAATTTTTTTTTTTTGCTAGTTTTGTCCAAATCACAGGGACATTGCTAGCTTTATCTCAAAGTTAGTATCTTGTTAGTCCTTGGGAGAACTACTAATTCAGTGGCTGCCACTCTCTGAGGAAAATTCAGAAGAGACCAGGCAAGGATTAAAAGAGCAACAAGAAATACCATTTTCTAACTGTGAGGAGGTTGGGTAGGCAGGGCAGAAGTCAGACCCTTCCCTCCCCATTTCTAGGGGAGGATGCATGTAAAGCAACAGGATAAATAACCCACCATCCTCCCACCTTCCAGCAGATATTTCAAGGGAAGAATATGTATTATGGAGTTTGAATATACTATCATTTACATCTGCATCCATTTTTCAGACTTGCACTTCCCACTAACACACTGTCTCCCCTGTTTTCTAGAGCAACAACTGCAAACATTCTGCTATCAAGCATACCAATGTCTACAAAATATGGGCTTGTATGACAATACACAATTTAACAACTTACTCAGAGGAGTCTAAGACTAACCTTGTTTGGAAACAGACCCCCCCCTACCGCCAAACCCTTAGCGCTATCCCGATATATTTAAGAGTGCTAGAGCTTAAACGCTACTTAAGCATCACACTAATGTATGTCCATAATCCTCTGGGGTTAGAATTCCCAATAATTTTAAATAACTGTAATAATTTCTAACATTTACATTTCAAAAACTTTATTAAGAAGCCTCCCCAAGCCTCACATAGGGCCCTAGTGTGAGCCAGAAGTATTTTGTTCTTATTGTTACCAAGTTAAAATCTGCGTAACATCTACAGCAACTGATTTCACTGACCTTTTCATCCCAAAGAAATTCTTTTACATGTGGAAAATACTAAGTCATGAAATTGGCTTCGGAGTTGTAGGAGGCTGGAGAAATTCACCGCAAGGGAATCAGGAGTTTGCCTGCTGTGCGAGCCTACCTGTACATGATTCACATGGGCTGCACTTTGTTCAACCGAGCTTTTATGCCACCTCCTCAAGAATTTGATCCAAAGTACATCTACCCTTTCTTCTGGGAGATGAACCCTCTGTAGCAGATGACGGCAGTGATGACGGCTCAGGCTCAAGACTTGAGCTCTTCTGCCACCATACTGCCTGCTGTAATCAGACCCCTGCGTTTCTCTGATCTACATCTGAGTATAATTTAATTTGCCTTCAAGGAAAAAGAAAAAGCATAAAGAATATCAGTTCGATTGCACTGTTAAGACATGAGGAAGCCATATACACAGGCATTTGGCTAAGCAAGAGATTGATCTATTTTAGCTGGGACAAGAAGCATAAACATGAAGCTACAGGAAATAACTATCAGCCTTTCAGAGCAATATTAGTGTCTCCAAGTTTGCCTTTGAAACTCCAGAAGCACATACACAAAATATAATTTTGCCATCTATAATCAGACTAGCAACAACATGGTGAGTAACGTGCCTTGAACTCTTCATTCGCAGAGGAGACTGGAATTTTATCTTCCAATCTACGTCTGGACTAGCAAAATAAATTATTTGGGCTTTTTTTTTTTTGGACCAAAACAAGGTATAGTTATACATTATTCAGCTTTTAAGTAACCATCACTTTCATTTGAATTGCAAGTAGGTTGAATTCATCTTGACAGACTTACACCCTGTCTGACCAGTGGTTTCCCTTAGTCATAAGTTTCACATATATCAGAATTTGGAAGTCTGTACATCAGTGCTACGCACATAGAGCAAATGTAGTTTAAATACTGAGTTATTAGCTGAAATATAGATAGTTTAGCAAACAAGAGGTAAGCTTAAGAATAGTACATGAGAGCAAGAACAGTGCTAACAGCGATGGGTCCAAACCAGACCTGAACTCTGCAAGAATTCAAATCAGATTTAATGGCTCAGATTCATTTATTTCTAGGGAACAGAGGTAACCACTAAAATACTACAGGGGTTGGGACCCCAAATATAATTACAGCTCCATTCGCTAAAATTAAGGTTGCGTCAGCCCTTTTACAAACACCAGAAAGAATATGTAATCCATTTGTTTAAACTGAGTATTCATCAAACTTCATAAAACGACCTTAAGACTGGAAATCCAGTCCTGTCCCACCCTCCACACAGCCTTACCTGCTGCCCCTTCAAAAAACCAAGTTGCTTCTATTTTCATTGTACTTCTGTAGATCAGGTTGTCTTGTGCTTATGTTGTTAGAGGGGCGGGGACGTTTAATATCATGATAGAAAGAACAGTTTAAGCAATACTTTGGTAATTAAAACCTAGACTTAACTGTCAAGTGTCCCTGGAAGGGAAACGAATGAGCACTCTAAACCCAAGTACTTCAGAAGCAGCATTGCCATCTTTAAACAACACTTACCAGCACTGTAAGGCTTGGCATACACAGATACCAGAGCGCGTCCAAGTTGGTTTCAACAGTTTATGGGAGCCTGTCGTGTGATTATTCACCTCCTGGTCTCTTCGCTCCACTCTGTACGATGCCCACAGCCAACTCATACAAAGCAGCGGGCAAGGGCTAAAGTGATGCATTTACCCACACCACCACACTACTCATAACCTTCAAAGTTTCCCACAGACAAATTAGGCAACTTGTTAAAACAGATCTCCAGATATCCTGTAAGGGTGAGGTTCCGCAGTTCCCAGAGCTGAGCCGTGGTGTTCAGTGCTCCTCGAGCTTGCCCGAAGATCACCGGCCAGCAACGTGTAAACTGAGTGACAGAGTCATTAGCTTTTAAGAAACAATCTGATAAAGTCAGATATTTGAAGCTTCAACGAGTATCCCCTGGCATAAGCGTACTACCAACAGGCTTCCCATTTGTTCTTTAAGGACAAGAGTGACTTAATCCTCTCCTAATATCATCTGAGGACTCAGGGGGAACAAGGGGTGACCCACAAAACCGTACCCATGGCAACACTGTGCTCTAGCTGAACTTGCAGGGCCCTGATCTTCAAACCACTGACACTGCTTTGTATTATTTGGTATTTCCCTGATGTCATTTCTGCAGACACACATAATACAGATTTAATAATAACAGCCATGTCCTTCAGTTTTAGAGTCAACAATCACACTCACAAACAGATCAGCTATTCTGCCTTCAAGCTTATTATTTGTCACTAACGTGTAATTATTACCAAAGAAAACAGAAGACACAGGATATTGCTGCTATTGCAATAGCAAGTCAGTTAAGCTCTTTTTAAAACTGAAAAAGCCCATCTCTTCTGATGTGAGGAGGGCAAAAAAAGATAAAAATTTTTTAAAAAAAGTCCATAAATCCTCCAAAATGCATCCGAAAGGATAATCAGAAATTTTACCGGTTCTCATAAGGAAAAACAAATGAAGAAAAAAAAAATTAAAGCAATTTTAACACAGGCAGGTCTGTCCAGCCAATATCACTTTTATCATAATTGTATTGCTACATTGAATATTTTTGAGTTATGATTTATTTCTTTCTCAAATAAAGAAAAAGCTACAACAAATCAAGAAAAATCAGAAAATCAAGCTACAACAGCACCTTATATATATATTTATATATATATAAAATACCAGTAAAACATACACTACCAGATGGAAGAATCAAGCCCTAGCAAAGAGGAAATAAGCCTTCCAGTTGTAAAACTCCAGCACAGTCCTGCCCTTTCAGTTTACAAAATGAAGCTACAGCGGCATCGCACACGGAGCCCTGCACAAAGAGGGCACAAGCAGGCACCGAGCAAGGCTTGCTATTCCACAAGCTGAAACACTGAGAAAGTACTGCGATGCTTATTATGTTCTTCAAGAAGCCTTTCAGATACTCTGCTGAAACTGTAAGCTGGGAAGAACACAGTTCATTGAATAAAGGATTCCAGCTTTAAAAAAAACAAAAAAAAACCCCACACTTTTAAAAAAAGCTAAAATAAATGAGTTAATTTGTTAAATCCATATTTGTTCCCCAATCAGGGGAAAGAAAGAAGAGAGGGAGCAACCAAGTAAGAGTTATCAAGAAGAACCTAAAAAAAACACAAAAATCCCAACTAAGTTCAGGTTTAGTATGTTCACAGATTGTGCATTTAACACACCTCTAAGAGGAGTAGAGTTTACAACAAAGCGTACTACCTACAGCAAGATACACTTCCAAATAGCTTTTGGCAGTAGAACAGCATCTTCAGAACCAAAAACTTTACTGTCTCTAGTTTCAACTTACTAGCCGTGCTGTAGTAAACATTTGTTTAACGTTTTAGACGGAACAGTTGTAGTTTTAAGCAAGTTTGCTCATCTTGAAACCAGGCCCAACCTATATATAAATAGATCGCTGGTTGAATCTGCCGATGACTGGGCAACGCTGCCATATAGGCCTCGAGTCTGCCGCATCCACTCCGCTCGCCACACCCATCGCACCAAGCTGCGAGCGAGCAACTCTGCAAATACTCATCCCTTCTGCCTTACCGAATTACAGCACAAATATCCACTGATGCAACGCCACAACGATCCTTATAAAGCAGGGAAGGAGACTGGCCGAACAGAACGATAGCGGGGAAGGACGGGGGGAACCACGGTACAAAAAGTTGCGAGAGGTCCCACCCAGAAGTGGCCGATTCACAGCGTTGCCCTCGACCAAAAAACGCCTTTCCGATGCGTTTGGGGGGGAGCCAGCTCTAAAAAGCAGAGCTTTTTGTAAAGCAGAGCTGCACAAGCAGCAGCCCTCCCCGGGATCACCTCAGCCTCTTCTCCCCATGCAACAAAGACGCTCCCCGGCAGCTCCCACTTCCTCCGGGATGACCCAGGCGCAAACTTCGCCAGGCAGATGCTCTCCTGATGCTCCGGGACCCTCCTCCCCCCGCCCCGCAGCTCCTCTGTCACCGACCGCGCCGCAGCCCGGCCCGCCCTCGCTCCCGCGTCGCCGGCTGCCAACCGCCGCAGCTCGGCCGCCCCCCCCGCGCCCCTCACAAAAAGACCCACGAACGCTGCTGCTGCTGCTGCCGCCGTCGC
Organism: Mycteria americana; assembly: GCF_035582795.1. Taxonomy (NCBI): domain Eukaryota; kingdom Metazoa; phylum Chordata; class Aves; order Ciconiiformes; family Ciconiidae; genus Mycteria; species Mycteria americana. The sequence continues at coordinate 851,421 of NC_134366.1, read as the reverse complement.
CCCCGCCAGCCGGCCCGCTCGGCGCCCCGCGCCCCTCCCCGCTCCGCGGGGCCGCAGGCCGCCCGCGCCCCCCACAAGGGTGAGGCCGGAGCCCCCGCGCCCGGGCCGGGCCGCCCCTCCATCGCCTCAGAGCGCGCCGCGCCCGCTCCCCGCTCGGAGCGGGGTGTTCCCGCGTCCCCTCCTCGCCCGCAGCGGCAGACCCCGGCGGCCCTTACCAGAGGCAGAGAGGGGCGCGGGGGGCTGCCGCCGGGACGGAGCCGCCTGGTGAGTGCCACTCTCCCCTGCGGGCCCGGCCGGGGGAGGAGGAGGGAACGGAGCCGCCGCTGGCCTCACGCCGAGCGCACTAGCCTGCTAGCGCCGCGGGCGGGCTCTCGGCCGCTCCGCCAATGGCGCCGCGCCGCGCCCGCCACCCGCCAATCCCCGCCAGCGCGGGCGGTGCAGGGCCGGGCGGGGGGCGGGCCGGACTGAGGCGGCGCTGGAGTGACAGGGCAGCGGGGTAGGGTGCGGCGCGGAGGGGCCATGGCGCTGGGTGGGGTGGGGCGGGGCCGGGCCGCGGGGAGAGGGGCCGCGGGGGCGGGCTGAGGGGGTGAGGGGAGCGCGGGTGTGGGGAGCGGCGCGAGGGGGACCCGCGAGGGCGGGGGACGCAGCGGAGGAGGAGGGCTGTGGGGCGATGGGGGTGAGGGGAAGGGCCTGAGGGGGAGCAGAGCGGGGAGGTAGCCGAGGGGAGGAGGTGTGGGGCGGTGGGGTGAGGGAGTTTGGGCTGAGGGGAGAGGGGCCTGGGGGGACATGGCTGAGGAGAGAGGGGACCAAGGGAACAGGGCTGAGGGGAAGCAGAGAGGGGGCTGAGAGGATGTGGCTGAGGGGAAGTGGAGAGGGGGCTGAGGGGATGTGGCTAGGGGGGAAGACAGCTGAGGGGAAGCAGTGAGGGGAGATGGCGTCTGGGGGGAAGCGGTGAGGGGAGATGGCGGCGAGGGCGCTTGGAAGTGACAGGGAAGGGCCCAAGGGGATACGGTGAGGGAATGGGTCTGAGGGGAGATGGGGCTCTCTGGCACTGATGGGGCCTGAGCTTGGCTGGGGAGGCCCTGAGTGCTGGCGGGGCCGGGAGGGTGTCTTTGCACCAGTGCTTTGGCGTTGGTGCAGTCTCTGGGGGGTGGTGAGAGCAGGTCCCCTCCCCGGGCAGGGGGGAGTACCCCCGGCGTTACTGTGCGTACAGCGCTGACGCACAGTGACGAAGGGCAAGTGGCACATTTTAGTTCCTGGCAGCAAAGCTTTGTCCTCTCACCTTTGGGGACGAATATGGTTGTTCACAGAGACGGAGAAGTTTGAGGGTGGATGACGGCTGACAGGAGATGAAGGAGATCCCGTGGCTTGGGGAGGGTGAGGTGGGGCAGGAAAGGACTATGTTTGGTGGGGGAGAGGATGTCCTTCTGGGAGCACGTGCATGCCTGTGTTGGACAGGAGGACTCATCGATGTGGTGAAGTATCTGGAAGGAGGCTTGTTGTAAAACATAGTGTCCAGGGACAGATGGAGAGTTCACCCACCCCTCCGGGTGGCTGAATGACAGGTACCACTGGTGCTTTTGCTTAGATTCCACCGTGGCCCTTCTGGTCCAGAAATGCAACCCTCCTTGCATGCAGGAGGAGGACAGGAGAACAAGATACAGGGATGAAATGTAGATAGCAGGATGGTAAGTGATGAGAGAACATGCTTTTTACAGCAGGCATAGTTGTGATGCACACAGCTGAAACTGCCTAGGGGTGCAGACAAGAGAAAGGTGAGACCATCCAGTATTGGTACAGTGACAGTGACCACGCAGGAGGAATATTCAGCCTCATTCTTCATGGTTTAAACCATTACAACCTATTCTGCGAGTTAATCCATGAGGGAGGGAGATCATCCCCTGTCTGTTGACAGCAAGGTTCCTGCATGTGCCCAAGGGGTGTATGTGTCACTTATCTGACCTGAGGGAGCTACAGAGCTACTAAATCACATTAGAGTATGTGACACGTTGGCCTGCTAGATAAGAAAATCAAAGTGTGGTGACTAAATTAAAACAAAAATAGGTGTGTCTCTTATGTCTGGTCGCTTGAGGGAGGAAACACCCTTTGCATCAGGCTGTGGAAGGGGGCACACCCCATCCATGGAGAGTTAAGGTTGCAGCTTCTGCCCGCCCCCCTCCTCCCAAACCTGAGAGTGTGGGTACATTTCCAGGGGCGCAGCTTGTAAGGAGAAGACGGGGGGAAAGTCCCGTGTCCTGGTGAAAGGCATATATATAACAACTGCTTGTACCATGTGCTATTTTTAAGCTCCAAGATAAAATAGCATCCTAATGGCTTTCTTTGGGAGGATCGGGCGACAGTTTGAATTTCAGGGCTGTCCCAGCCTACCCTGGGCTTCAGATCATCATAGGCTTAAAGATCCCTCTCTCTCCTTAGTGAATCCATCTCTCTTCTCCACTGGAGCCTTTCTGCTAGGTGTCTCCGAGAGAGGGTAGACCCTGGTTCTAGTGCAGGACAGTAATTCCTATGTCTGTGGAGCAGACATAGTAATACAACAAAAAGTAGTGGGTTACATCGGTGCCATGTTTGGGAGTATGTCTGACCACTGGGCTGACCTGCTTTTGCCTTCAAAAAGAACTTCTGGTTGTTCACCGAGCCCTGAATTTATTCCCCAAAAGAAAAACTTAAAAAGAGTCCAAAGGCTAACCTTCAATGCACAGTGGTCACACAGGAGCAAACTATTGGTGTTTTCAAGAGATAGAAGTGTCCAGACTTCACCCTGTCAAGCGACAGCTTTGGTAACTCGCCCTAGTCCCAGCCAGGCACACCTAACTATCATAAATCAGAGCAGGTCGCAGCCCTTTAATGCAATAGGTGTGCCCATTATAAACTATATGTTGCAGCAGGCAACTGTCCACCATAATGCAAACATCCGTATTTCATTGCACAAGGGGCTTCCTACTTTACAAAACCTGAATTTGTAAAGCCTGGGAGGTGGGCTACCATCAGTCCAAAAGCTGTGGTTTTTTTCCTTCCACTGAAATGAAGTAAATCTGTTTCTACGGCATGTAGCATCACAGTCCAGGCAGCTGTTTCCCATCACTGTTCTTCCATACACCTTGCTAGCTGAGAACAGATTCTTCTGGTTGTCTCATCCCCATCTACAGCTTCTTCTTTGTACTACGTGGCATGCTCCTGAAGCAGTCACGGTTTTTTACCCTATTATGCATAGCTTCTCAGTACACTGAGAACTGGGCTTCCTGATTTTCTTAGATCCTGTCTTGCTTCACCTGAAACCAGCTGAATTTTTATTGTTGGCATTGGAAGGAGCAGGATGGAAGAGAGTGTTTCATAGCTCAGCTTACATCTGAGGAGCAGAATAACTTGTTCCTGACTAGAAGAAGGGAAGGAAAGGCAATATATAATAAGAGCTGCACCTCTGTCCTCCACACAGGTGAATTCCTATAACTCTTCAGAAATCACCAATGTAAAGGCAGGATAGAATCCCAGCTGGGCTTGTTCCTGGGTGAAAAACTGACTGACATGTTCTCTTAGTTGTTACTGTGCTTACAAGCTTAGCTTGCCCAGAAAAACTGATGGCTACGTTATTATTCAACCCGAGCTTAGCATGGCTTTTGTGGGGCACCGTTTCATATGAAACTTCCTTGTTTTAGTTTAAAATCCAAAGTCTGCTCTTTGCTTTATAGGAGCAACTTTAGGACAGGCTCCATTTGTTGCATCCCCACATACTTCCCCTATGCAAACATTCAGAGCATCTAATTTATCTTTGTTTATCCCTCAAAAGAATATAACCTACTTCTCCACTTGCTTTTCCAGCTGCCTTTCCAGTCTCCCTGAGTCCTCTCTCAGCTACATTTGGCCTGAAAGAGAGGGCAGCATGAACCACTCTCCTCGGTCATATGGCAGACAAAATTTATGAGATGCTACAGGTGTGTCTGTCCTTGTAATAGCAAGGGGGGATTATTCTTTTTTTGAGGCAGGAGGTGGAGGGAGAGAAGGTTAGCAGGCAATGGCTCTGCCCTTTCATCAAGCCAGACAGTGAAAGTGGATGGGGGAAAAGGGAAGGGGACCAGCTCATCTCCCTAACGAGTCACCCCTAGCCAGGCCCATTAGCCCAGCAGGGCAGGTAAAGCAGGCCAGCAGTTAGGCTGCTCTAAGTGTAGGCCTGATGTATCGTGTGAGTCACTTGTGAGCACTGAGAGAGCTGGAAAGGGAGAGCTCATTTCTGGCAAATGCTCATTCATTGCCACTTTGATGGGAGCCAGTGCAAATTAAGGACGCTCGGTAATGTGGCAGGGTTTGGCTCTGCTGATTCCAGGGTATTGGCAGCAAAAGTCTTGGAGAGAAACAGTAATGAACTGTGCGGCTTTCTTGCCCATTTATCAAGAGTTTGTCATTTTCTCCTCAAAGCACATGACATGATAGCCGAAGGTGAATGTTCAACATGAGAAGTGCTTGGGAGGCAGGGCTGCTGGGGTTTGTCCTGGCTCCGCAGGGATGCTGCTTTAAGAGCTGCATGTTGCTGAGGGGTTTGCTGTCATTCCTCTGATCTCTCACTCATTTCAGACATGCAGCAAGAGCCTTTGGAGGGGTCATTTCCAAAAATGAGTGCTCGTCAGTGGCAGTTAGTAAGTAATGAACCTGACCCCTCTATAAAGAAAAATAAATGGAACCAGAGCTATAAATTGTTTTGAGTGGAGCAGAGAATTGCCTCAACCCTTATAGCAGCACCCAACAGACTCTCATTTTCAGGAAATTTAGGTTTCTGAATGCTTTTGAAAGTGAATGCCCATAAGCATCTTGGAGAATTTGAATACTCTTACAAAACTAGCCTGCAACTTTCACTCTCATGCTGCAGTCTTCATTTTACGTCCGCTTCCCTATCGTGAATTAGGCATGCAAGTAGAAGCTAACTAGTCAGAGTGAGGCAGGACGCTGCTCCGGCGACAACAAAAGCATTGTGGGTCACTGGCAGATATTTGCCAGCCAGGCAGGGCTGTTATGCTCATCAAAGCTGACTCCAGCACAATGGAAGGCATGGAATTTTGGCCAGGGATCCCTGCCATCCCAGAGACCTGTCAAGTCTCTCTGACCAGTCATGGGATTTGCCTTGCAGCTGGCACACCCCGTGATCTCCTGATCTGGGATCTGTCTGTCAGCTGTAACCTGGTGTGCGGGGCTGCGGACAAGGAGGAGGAGGAGGGTGGCTGCGGTGCTGCACTGAGGCTGGGGGAGTGAGTACCTCTGCTGAGGGCTCCGCAGTTCCGGGAGCACCGGCAGAAAGCATGGCACTAGCTGCTATCCTGCATCGTAGGTCCTACCGTGAGTGAGCCAGGGTGCGGGACGCTTCTCACACACAGCACATGACCCAGAGCATGGGCATTCCCACGCGGGAAGAGGAGAACCTACAGAGGCTTGTTGTGATGTAGTAGCTGATATTTGCATTGTTCTTTATCTAAGCAGAGCCTTGTCCTGGGAAGTGCAGGGCAGGCTGGCCTTCTAGAGGGCTTAATCCTGCTCCTCTGCGCTGGAGAGGGCTTTTAGCGTCAGGTTGGCAGGGCTGATCTCTTCTCTAGCCCAGGCCTTCATAAACCAAGCCCAATTATTCTGAGGCAGAAAAATTGAGTCTGTGCTGTAATGACAGAATGAAATGTCCTCAGGAGTTTGCGTGTAGCCTTGAGTTACCTTTTATAAATAGGCTAACAGCTGGAGGACCCATGTTTGTTTAAAGGGAAAAGACATACAGTACATGCCCTATATGATATGCTCTGTCCTAAGCAATTCTGCCATTCTGTTGATTTATATCTGGAGATTAAAGGATTTGCCTTTCAATCAAATTATTCTCCTCAAACTACCCAGTGGGGGAAGAGAGGGGGTTTTGGTCACGTTCTCCACTCTGTGCAGCTATCCCTGGTGGAGCCACAGAGGTTTTCTCCCTTGCTGTGCAAAACACACAGCTCACAAATTACTCCTGATCACTTTGATGGTGACTTGCTATTTCTGTCCTGCTTCTGGTGCACAGGACACTCGGGGGACAAGAGAGGGCGAGAGGTCTTTGGGCCCCAAGGAGCTTCCAGCCTGAACTAGACGGAGCATGTAACCAGGACTGACAAAAGCTGTATGATGAGAGAGAAGACGACTGAAAGGGAAAAGCAATCTGCAAAGAGCCTGGTTCCATTAGGCCCTGCAGGTCTGCAGGAAGTTTTGTGCAAGTCAGATCCCTCACCAACAAGGAGAGTGTCTCAGGGGTCAGGGCCTAGTTTGTTTTAATTTTACTGTTCTCTTCCTTCCTCAGACGATCAGGTACAAGATAAGGCGCAGAGAGCAGCAGAGGGGAAAGTTTGGATCATTCGTCTAGAGGCTGGAAGGAGCAGATCGGAGGGTGGTGAGATGAAGGGCACGCGTATCTGGAGGATTGCCATGCCTCTGTTTTGAGAGATGTGCTGTCACTGCTTGGACAAAATGAGGGGATTGTGAAAGGCAACCAAACCTCACGCCTTCTTAGTGTAGTACCTTGTCTCTGATGGTGGCTGGTGCCAGGCGCGCTGTAACAGGCGCAGTCAATTTGCCAGGCCAAAATGGGGGTGATCTCCTCACGTTGAATCTCATCTGCACCCTGATTGCTGGACTGGTTGAAGCTCTGGGACAGGAGGTTCAATACACTTTCCATACCACTCATTATGACTATTCTAGGCATTCCTGGGACCCAACGGTCCACTCCCTTTCTGAGTCCTAATAAGCCAGTGGCAACACTTTCTTGTGGCAACAAGTTACACAGTGTAATGGTACATGTGCAAATTAATGGTTTGGAATGTGCTGCTTTCCAATTCCTTTGTTTTTGTGTTACATCAAAAAAGAAATAGAAGGTTCCTGCTGTGCTTTCTCTTGGCCATCCAGTATTTTCTCTGGTTCCATCACACAGTTTCTGACTTTCCTTTTTTTGTGAGGTGGCCGATCTCTCAGTGTCTCATCATGTGCTCTTCTCTCTTCCAGGGCTGCCCTCCCTGCTTTTGGTGAACTCTCTTGAATTCTCCAACTTCCTTGCTGTGGTGGGGTGAGACAGTACTATGGGTATTGTCTCTGGAAAGACTATACCGTTTATATACATTTCCTACATCACTCATCTGTGTTCCAACACTTTAATTATACTTCATCTTTTAAATCTCTAACATCTTGTTGTTCCTTTTGCTCATAGGCTAGGCAGAAGTCAGGACAATGCTATGTACAGTAATGCCCAAGTTCTCTTTCTGAAATGACACAGTCACTTCAGAAACCTGACTCCCATGAAATTCCCCTTGGTTCATCAAAATGGCTGAGAGCACTTTGTCTGTCTGAAGAATTCCCAGGGCATTTTCTGTTGTTTATTTTCAGTTTGGGCAGCTAGTCCATTTGCATGAACCCTGTGAAGGACATGTGGGATGGAAAGACCGTATGCGTGATGCTCATCCACAGCTGTGCAACCACTGCTGGTCCCATTTTGCACACTCATCAGTTCAGACATGCAAATAAAGGGTGTGTAGCTTTCATTTATATGCTTTAGCTTAAAAATGAGCCGCACATGAAAATTGCATGAAAAACATCTTTTCGGGCTAGAAGCAAGCCCTCTGTGTGGATTAAAGGCAGTGTCACATTAGCAGCAAGGACAGAGCTCAGCCCTTCTTGATCAAAAGCTTCTTTCCCCTGCAGCTTGAGCCAATGGAGGCAGCAGTATAGTCCCTATGCCAAACACAAATTCTTTCAGATACAGTACAGCAGCAGGCAGAGATCTTCATATGCGTAACACCCAGCCCACTGCAGTGCCATATGGGAGCCTCATGAGAAGTCTTTTGACAAGCCGGTGGTGGTCCACTGTCCCTGCAAGCCCCTCAGCACTGGCCAGTCGTGCTGGACTGAACTGGCTGCCCAGCACCTGAGCGGGCAGTACAGTCATTTGCCTTCACCAGCTAACAAAGCCCGTCCGGCTTAGCAGACGTGGAGCACCGGGCTGTGGAAGATGGACCTTCCAAAACACTCAAATGTGTTACCGCACTGAGACGAGTTTTTCAGGCTTGCAATTAGAGTGGTTTTCTGAATCTGCTCCCAAACCCTGGCTGCCAAAAGAGAGTGGAATATGTGAACCAGAGAAAATGAGCTAACCCCTAAGGCCGGGGTTAGAGGGGTCCGAGGAATTATCTCACATCCAGAATTGTAGTAGGAAAAAAGGGAAGGTACTGGCTGGGGTGAGGGCGTAACTGCTAGAAACTGGCCCAAAGGAGAAAAGTGAAAGTGCATCACTGTGCTGCATGACATGGCTGCAGCAGATAGCTACTTGAATTATATATAAAACAGAGGGTGGATGACATTAGAATTAAAAGTTGCCTGAAAATGCTGAAGGATGAGACGCAATCTGTCATATAAAAATTTAATTACGATGTTGTTAAACCCCAGCTTTCTGGAAGAGACAAAGTAAACACACTTTCCAGAAGACTGTTTCTTCCCTTGGGACTCCATAACAGACCTGGAGACCTGATTGTGACATTTCATCATTGCCAGTAGGAAAAAAAAATCCAGACAATATCCAAAGCTCATGCTCAAAAGCCACAAACGGCAATATTTTTTCTACAGATCTTTCTGCTCTCACTTTAAAAAGAAATGAGAGCTGGGGGAAATGACAGCAGCTCTCGTTACTATGGGTGAGAATTTCCATTTAAATTCTTATTCATCTTCCAAAAATGAGAGATTTTAAGGAAGGGGGCTGGGGGGGAGGGAATGCACTCCAGTTGCTTGGAATAGAAATATAGCTTGTTCATACAAAGCATGGAAAATAATGATAATCCCATGAAAAAAATCTTGGCAGACAGTGACATTCAGAAAAGGAAGGACGGGAGAGAAAAGACAGAAGACTGTAGAAAATCTGAACAATTGCAGAAGTTAAACTCAGCAAGAAGGCTGAGAGACAGCCCCCCGATGGCATTTCACGGGAGTCATTGGGTAAAACACGCTTTGGGGGGAGCAGGCGGGTATTTAGGGCCCAGCAAAAGAGGGCTGCTGGGGACTGAGTTTAAGTATTAATTTGGCGTTTAATTTTTGCAGTCAGGAGGAATTATCACAGACAATAGCATAGCAGCAGAGAGGCAGAAATTAAGGAAAACTCACACCTCTGTGAATCGAAAGTAATCAGAAGCATTTGCCAGACAAGGAGCCAGGCAACCAAATAGCCCAACTCGACAATTTTCAAGTTTTTGATAAGCTGAATGAATCACTATTAGCAGCACTTAACTGTGAAGTGGTATCTCTGTTAAAGACTGCCTTTTAAGGGGAAGAAAACAAACTCTGAAGGAATCAAAGCCCCCCTCATCTAAACTACTCCGAGATTATTTGATTTGAAGGAGGTTTGCGGCAGCTGGGAAAATTATGGGCATGAAATGCCACAAAATAAGTGATAAAGAAATAAGTGATAAAGACTTCTATAAATAGAAGTCTTCAGTGCCAGCATCAGTCAATAAACAGACTCGTACAGATAGAGTGAGCTTGGGAAAAATGAATGTTAGAGAAGGAGCGAAAAAGATTACAAGAGAGTCATGAAGACAGAAGATCAGAAACCCATGTCGCAATTAACTCATTTAAAGGTATAGTTGAATATGTTGGCAATAAGACGCCAGCAAGCAAACCTTTAGGAACATAAAGATGCCATATGAAAGTGAAGAAGATATTGGCTTGAAAGCCTGAAATGACTCAAGAATTCTTTCCTAAATTAAAAACAAGCCCCAAAGGTCATTACACATCATAATGAAATACATGCTACTGTTGCTGCTTAATATAAAATCCTCTAGTCCTCAAATAGCCGAAGTTCTGGAGTTACTCAAGTAGATCTGCGAGCAGCAGACTAGCTGAAGATACATGGGATTGATTAAACCTGAAATTTTAGGAAGTAACAGGAGAAACTGTAGAGGCAATGGGGAGTTTGAGAAGCTCTGGGGTCAGATAGTATCCAGACGAACGTCACGAGGTATTTAAGGTGTTGTTAGCACGCTCCTGAGGGGTGACCTTCAGGCCATTCCTTTCAAGAGGAACGTCCACAGTCCATGAAAGAAACTACTGTAGTTGTTCTCCTGGTGAGAGGAGCCTTTGCTGCTGTGCAGTTCTTAGAGGCCCATATCATTACTAAATCACAGTTTAAAGATTTTAGCAAAAATACTAGCTAGTGAACTGCAGACCGTGCTTGTGGTTTATGGAAACCCCAAATGAAACTGGATGAAGCAAGGACAATGTTCAGATCCTGCTAACAGAGCACTTGGAAACCTTCGTACTGCTTGTTTTTAGCCAGCAGAGAACCTTTTAATTGTAGCTGTATGAATCTCTCATTGTAGAGAGAGTTTTGGAAAGGGACTTCTCCGTTTGAAGTTGTGTCCCTTGTGGACATCCCTCCCATATTTTGTTAATGGACAACTTCTGTCAGTGTCAGCCCCAAAGCAGTTTTAAAAGTCTATGGATTAATTGTCCTCTGTCTGAGAACAGGCTCTGATGCCTATTGTCTCCTCTACTTGGCCATGGAGTCTTTGGAGGAGAGAATAAGGGATAATCAGTTTGTCACCACTGTCAGGAATGCACTGCACAGAGCTTTACATGCTAACAGAGTAGTGCTGGTTGTAACCAGCCCAAGCATTTCCCTAAAATTAGTATCTAAATAAATCCATCATTTTGGGAAAGCATCTGCTTTTGAATTAAATTATTCCAGATCTGAATATTAGCAATATTTTTGCTAAACTTGAGCTGTCACCCTACCAGAGCATGATTAAATATTAGTCTGCAACAAATTCCTCAGGAAACCTGAGAAGTAAAATGTGAAACCACTGAGAAGAGCCAAATTACTTAAATGTTAAATTGCTGCTTCAGCAAATGGAAGCAGATTTGGAACACTGGGGGAATATGCAATTTCTTGGTTGAGAAGATGAGCCACAGCCATAATGAATGTTTTGCCAAGCCTATATCTGGTTTCAGGATCTTCCCACAGTCATCCCAAATAAGCATTGGTGAGAATGCAATGTTATTAGAAAGGGGATAGAATGAGAACAGCCTGAGCATTAATAAATGAATGTAGGTTTGTAACAGAGGCTTGTTAAATTGGGGGAACTAGCTCAAAGCTTTTAAAATAGGGTCACGTCTCTTGCAAAAGCGGGAACGGGGAAAGCAGACTGTATGCTGAACCTGCGCTCAGTGGGTCCCCGCTGAGCCCTGCTGCCTTCGCCCTCGCTCGTCCTCCTGATGCACCCACCCAGCGCTCGGCAGCACGAGGACGCTCTTCCATGCTGCTCCACATCCTGCAGCCCTCAGAGGAGAGCTGCGTCCGCTTCCACGAGCGTGAGGTCTGCTCTGTCTGGCATATGTGCGTGTCTCCGTGTGTGCATGTGGGCATCTCCGGGGCTCCCACCCCGCAGGCTGATCCCTGTGGTGATACTGGACTTGTGCCACTGCCTCCAGCGGAGTCACACGCTACAGCAGCCACAGTGGAGACGAAACCCTTAGGGACAGCGCTGACTCCTCCAGATCACAGAGCAGAGAGACAGGAGAGGAAATAAAAAAGCGTGCATGGTAGTGGGGTGGGATACAGCACGGCTGAAGGGAAGAAAAGGGCCTGTTTGGAGAGCTGCTGGACTGGCTCTTCCAGGTACTGTGTGATGGGACCAAGGCCGTAGTCTCAAAGGGAAGGCGGACAGAAGGGCTGTAGTGCACCTGATTTCCCTTCTTCACTGGGGAAAAACCCGTGAGTGTAATTATTGCTGCACTGCCCTGTGTTAATTAAAGAAAAGAATCACTGCCTCCAAAAATGCCTTTTAGCAGAGGTTACTCTTTTTTTTTTTTCTTTCTCTCCCCGCCCCCCTTTGTCAGGGACAGAAGCAGGTATTGCTCTTTCTCACCAGTTTTAGACCTTAATCATGAAACAGAAGATTTAAGCACTGGGAAATCAAAGGAATACTTAAAGTTGGCCAGCTGGTCACTAAAGAAACTTCCCTGACTTATTTAGAAACTGAAACAAACTCTGCTAGTCTTCTGGTTAAGCCTGTAGGGCCATATTCAGGCAGTAAACACCACCCAGGTCCCCGTGCTGTATGTTACTGGTTGGCTGTGGGCCACCAGAGCCAAGAGGAAGGGCTGAAGCTGGGGAGATCAGAGGAATCGGGGCCACCTGAGTCCCCGCAGCTTCAAAATCCTGTCGTTTCATTGCAGTGCCGGTGCCTGCCCAGTGAGGAAACTTGCAAGCAAAGTATGTAATTTTTTTCTTCTGTAGATGGCTTTGCTGACAAGGCTGTGTACCAAACTCCCCGTGCGCTGCCGCAGAGTCAGGCTTTAGTCTGGGAGAAGAGAACCAACAGCTTCATTTGGCAGTATGATGAAAGAACATCGATGTAAGTATTGTTTCTAAGGTTCCTCATAGGGTTAGATTAAAAGATAGGTCGGAAGAAATCTTGGAGGGATTGTGATGAAAGAGAAATCTTGTGTTTGTATGGTAAACATGCCCAGTTATTAAAGAGTATTAGGATGCGATTTGTAACCAAATATTACAAATATGGCTATTTATTACCAAATGATCCTGTGGTAATCCCTTGGGGCTTCCCAGCCAGAATGCTCAGGCATGAAGAATGGAGAGATAATCTCTCTTCTAGCAGTTGATGACAGACAGCCTCTTGTTCAGAGAGGGAAATCATGGCCAAAACTGAAAGAACAGTTCAAAAAAAGGAAGTCTATTGTTAAGGGAAGGCTGGCGTATCAGCGACCTACTCCACAAAAGCAAAAAGTGCACGAATGGGGTGCTTAGCTGTTCCGTTGCTGTTTATTTATTACTGAAAATACACTTAGCTGAAAACAATCAGCATATTTTTAAACACTAATGATTGTTAAAAAATATCTTCTTTCCTGCCAGGACAACTGAGGGGAGCTTAATAAAATGTCAGAAATGACATCCTGATGTTGTGCAGAGGCTAACTCCGCGGCCTCCAGAATAGAGCTCTTTCAGCTGAGTCTTGCAGTGATTATGTCTGGTTCTAATATTTACAGACCATTAATTTTAAAGCATTTAAAGTTGCTAAACAAAGAGACAGCATAAAATTGCTATTTTTATGGATATACATATGTATAAAGATGTGCAAGATGTATAGGATTGCTACTATTGTTTCCTCATAAGGCATTCTTGAAAATGAGTAGATGAGGTTGCTCTCTGTCATCAGCGAAGACCTGTGGGTGCCTGCAGCAGGTCGCTGCTCACCGCCGGCACGGCTCCGAGTGCGATGGGGAGGCAGGTAGCTAAAGGAACAACAAAGGGGTGGGGGAAAAGGGATTCAGGATGCTGCCAAAACCCACACTTCTAAAAAGGCCAGGGCTTTCATGCCTGCATCTGTTGTCCCCACCTTGAACATCCCACGTCTGTGGAAAGCAAGGCTCAGGGTTTGCTGAAAATTAACTTTTGCACAGTTTGTCCAGTCAGGCACATAAAAAACATTAAGGATCATGAGTACTACCATTGGTACAAATGTTGTAGTAGTACCGTTTGTACAAATCTTGGCTGCTGTTATTTGAATATTGAAATTCTTCTCAGTGGAAATTTGGTGAAACAGGAAGGCACCCCAGGCCATTGGTTATGGTGGCGAGAGAATGTGGTAAATCTCCGTGTCTCCTGGACTCCTGCGAGTGCTACGTACTGAAAGTCCCTGTGTACGCAGCTGAGCCACGAAGAGCTGAAGTATTTTTTTCTTTTCAGCTGGAACAGCTTCTCCTCCTAGGCTGATTAAAATGTCTTGTAATGGATGCTTTGAGCAACCTGATACTGTGACTCAACCGAAATCCAGCCCTGGATGAGCTGGCTGACCGGAGATCTGCTGCGGAGGCAGTTCTTGATAGGCCTGGTTTACTGGAGAGCGGAACAATGCTCGCCGCAGCACAGAGGCAGCCTGATTGCACAGGGGACTGCAGGAAATTATGGCAAAGACCAGCTCTGTTTGGAAATAACTGAGTTATTTATGAGTGGGTGGGTGTCTACATACTTTTGTCAATAGCAACATCATTCTAGAGAAAGAAAAGTCTATTCTAGCTGTCCTGTGGCGAGGGAGGAGAGAGAGCCTAGCTTACTGTGCAGGGATCTCCTCCTCACTTCCAGGAGGAAGAAAAAGCATCTGAACCCCAATTTTGCCGTCAAAGTATTCAGCAAGGCATGGAAGCTCCTACTCAATTTTAGCCAAAAGCAGAGGGCAACTGCTTAGCTGCAGAAACGGGAATGGAAGCCACTTTAAGGCCTGTTAACCTAATGCTTTTTGTTTTTCTCAGGCCTTCTTATTGCATCCCCACTAACATGCGGGAGGGTGTGAATGCGTGTAGCAGCCAGCGTTTCCTGCCACCCGCCAGCTGCCTGTGTCTGTGAATGTTCCCTCTGCAGCCGAGCAGCCCTGGGTCAGAGCCCAGGCTCAAATCCAGACTTGCTGCTCTTGACTGCACAAACATGCTTCTGACAAAAAGGACTCGTGCATCCATCTGGGGAAGAAAAGAGGCAGCACAAGAGTGTCTGGCTCCAAGTCCAGCTCCTGCTTCATGGATATGAAATGTCCAGGTCGCTGCAAATTCCCTGCTGTATTCAGCCATGCTCAGCGCACCTCTGGGTCCGTGCTGCTCCGCTCCGCTCTGCTGCACCAGCCCGCTGGAGCAGACGCAGGGCTCGTGGAAAGATGCTCTGTCCGGCAGAAGCAACCCTATCTCAACAAAGCAGTGCGTGTGTGAGAAGGTGAATGAGACACAGATGAGAAGGTGAATAAGACCCTGGGGCTCGATGACTCACCTAAGCACCCAGGTGCATCCAGACTGCCGTACAGCGATACCTGGGGCGTGTGGTGCCAGAGCTGCGCAGGAGCCCGTGCGTGGGCTCAGCCCGTCTTAGCCTGAGCACTGGAGCGCTCTGCAGGGTGAGGGTCTGCATACGCCCGGGGGCTCCGTTCAGCCCACCTTCTCCCTCACGCAGGCTGGGTAGATCAAACAAAGGGGAGACCTGAGCATCCCGCAGTCCCCAGCCGGGATCCCAGGCACAGCGTGGAGGCTTTGAGCTTGCGCGGCAGCTCGGCAGACAGCCAGGGATGAAGACAGGGAGCATGGCAGTTATGGCCTTCAGCTTATGTACGGCTGCTCTGCATCTCACGGGGCCTGAGTATCGGCACAGCCTGGGGTCAGCAGCTCTGCCGGCATCCAGCAAAGCCCACGCGGAAATTCCCGGAGCGTTTTTCTATGAGGCACTGCTGGTTGTTTCTCTTCCAATCCCAGCACCCTTGAGCCAAATCCTGCACTTCTCCCTCCGCCAGAATCCCTCTGAAACCTGCCTCTCCCAGCAGCTGCAGGGTTGCTCTCCTGCTTCCCGGTTCTCTCTGCCGGTGCAGGCACTGCCAGCCAGCCGTCCTCCATGCTTGGGATCAGGTTCCAGCTGCCAGGAGTTTCCCGGTGTTGAGAGGGGCATGGGGGAATTGTTTTCCATGAGCTCCAGCTGCTGTTTAGCAGCATGCAACAACAGCACACGAGCCTTCCAGGACTCGGCAGCTCCGCCACAGCCTCCGTGCACGACAGCCACTTGCCTCTTTGAACCCCGTCCATGCTGTGGCGATAACAATTGTGCCTTTGTCTCCTCAGTCTGAACGTCTTTATTTCAACTGTCAGCTATCCAGGCAAGAGGCGGTCTCCTAGGCCACGGACACACGTTCGTTTTGCAAACAGCTGCCGCAGTTTAAGACAATACCCTGCCTCTGCTGTCCCCTTTCCGAGCTGTTGTTGCAGCTTCTGCTGCCCCATGGAGCTGGTGGACGTGGAGCTGAGAGCGGTCCTTCTCTGGTTCAAACCCCACGGCAGGGCTCGTTGACACAGCACAAAAGGTGGGTTGAAATGACAGATCAGATCTTGCCTGATGTCAGTTTGGGGTGAAATCCCCTAGGAACAGGCCCTGGCTGCAGAGTGAGGTCAGACCAGGCGAGGAGCAGGGCATTAGTGAGTGGAGAGAGCCCCAGTCCCCTGCTCACTGCCCCCAGGATCCCGTAGCCCCACGGCCTCTGGTGCAGAGGTTTGCTGCTATCGCGGCTCTTGACAAAAACCAGGTTGTGAAGGACTCCGATGGTCCCACCAGCGCAGCAGCCAGCTAAAGGGTCAGCTGTGAGCAGCTGGGAACAGTAATACATTAAACAGCCTCAGCAGGACCCAAAAGACATCTGCGCACAGCCGTAGTGCGTGTGCACGTGCGTGTGTGTGCGTGCACGTACAGCCCGTAGCACAACAAAGCTGTGATCTCAAGCAATGCTTCTGCTGCTAATCAGAGAGCGACTTCACCCAATCATTTAAGCAGGTGGTGGTGTAAATGATGGCTCTGCCCCGGTAATCTCTCCTTCCTGAGCCGAGGGAGGAGCGGGTCCTGCTGGTTTCCGACGGGAGAAGACAGAGGTGAGGAGAGAGCCTCTGAGGGAGGGAGGTGAAGCTGGAGAAGGGCTCCCCGCACCCAATCTCTACAGCCACACCCCAGTCGGTTCGAGTTGAGCCTGGCAAGAGTCAAGGAAGGGGATGCTGGCCATGCCCTTGGCGTTTCACCAAATGCCTCCCCAGCCCCTGCGCGAGGCCACTGTGGCATGTTCTTGCTCTTGCCCCCGGAGCAGTGCAGCCAGGGGAGGGCAAGGGGAGATGCCGGCTAGATGTGAGCTCCCTGCTGTCACCAAGTTTCCTAAAATAATCCTGCAGTGCAGGGTAGGTCACTGTGGGCCACTGCCCCTCCACTGTCTGTGGATGTTTGTGTAACTGGAGACACGGAGATGGCACAGCCAGTGTCCTCCTTTGGAAAGGGCGGGCAGCTTGTCATCGAGATTATCTTGGTCTGACCACAGAGGTCTTCAGAGATGGTCTGAAAGCTAACCAGAAGGCTGAGGGGGTCTGCAGTGGGCCTGGGAGTGAGCTTGGAGGTGGGAAATGGGGATTTCTGAATGTGCTACAGCCGGCGAGGGTGGGGAGGAGGGGAGATCCTCCACCCGTCCCTGCCACGGAGAGCACAGGCAGCTCTGGACTCCAGGACCTGCGCGGTGCGTAGTGCTGGACACACGGAGACTCGGCATGGGGCTTCGGTCTCTCACCCCCTCTGAGCATCTTTGGGATTTAACCAGTGCGGTGCGGTGCTTTAGGGATGGGTTTCACCCCAGGGAAGAAAGGGACAGTGAGAAGCTGTGCCGAGCTAATGTGCCCATTCCTCCAGCTAGCCAGGCTTGCTTGCACAAGCTGAAGAGGCTGCGCTGCTTCCCATTAAAAGATCATTATCTTCCTCAGCGATTGTTTGAGAGCTCAGGGGATCCTCCAGGCTGCAGGAGAGGGTGGATTTCAAGGCACGGGCCCATTTCAGCACAGCTGTTTCCAGCTCAGCTGCAATGATGGATGGAGCCAGGACCATCTTTTGGAGGAAGAGCAGCTCGGTGGCGTGACATCTCTGCACTGCTGCCAAGCCCACCACTCCATTTTTTTGCAGGGCACACCCTGCCCGTGGGCAGCATCTTCAGGTTGGTGCAGAAGCTCATTAGTAAGCACCACGGTGGGCAATCGTCAGTGGCGTATGCACTGTCAAAGGGCTCCCTGCATTGCAGCTCTGTTTGAATTGAGGTGGTATGTGGGGCTTCCCCGAGTCCTGCCTTGATTTTTAGAATCATAGAATAGAATCCTAGAATAGTTTGGGTTGGAAGGGACCTTTCCAGGTCACCCAGTCCAACCCCCTGCCATGAGCAGGGACATCTTCAACTGGATCAGGTTGCTCAGAGCCCCGTCCAACCTGACCTTGAATGTTTCCAGGGACGGGGCATCTCCCACCTCTCTGGGCAACCTGGGCCAGTGTCTCACACCCCCATCATAAAAAATTTCTTCCTTAGATCTAGTCTGAATCTCCTCTCTTTTAGTTAAAAACCATTCCCCCTTGTCCTATCGCAACAGGCCCTGCTAAAAAGTCCCTCCCCATCTTTCTTACCAGCCCCCTTTAAGTACTGGCAGGCTGCTATAAGGTCTCCCCGGAGCCTTCTCTTCTCCAGGCTGAACAACCCCAGCTCTCTCAGCCTGTCCTCACAGCAGAGGTGTTCCACCCCTCGGAGCATTTTTGTGGCCTCCTCTGGACCCGCTCCAACAGCTCCGTGTCTTTCCTGTGCTGAGGACCCCCGAGCTGGACGCAGCACTGCAGGGGGGGTCTCCCCAGAGCGGAGCAGAGGGGCAGAATCCCCTCCCTCGACCTGCTGGCCACGCTGCGGGCGATGCACCCAGGATGCGGTTGGCTTTCTGGGCTGTGAGCGCACATCGCCGGCTCATGTCCAGCTTTTCATCCACCAGTACCCCCCAGTCCCTCTGCGCAGGGCTGCTCCCAATCCCTTCATCCCCAGCCTGTATCGATACCAGGGGTTGCCCCCAACCACATGCAGGACCCTGCTCTTGGCCTTGTTGAACCTCATGAGGTTCACATGGGCCCACTTCTCCAGCTTGTCCAGGTCCTTCTGGAAGGCATCCCGTCCCTCAGGCGTGTTAACTGCACCACTCAGCTTGGTGTCATCTGCAAACTTGCTGAGGGTGCACTCGATCCCACGATGTTGTTGATGAAGGTATTAAACAGCACTGGTCCCAGTACGGACCCCTGAGGGACACCACTTGTCACAGATCTCCATCTGGACATTGAGCCGTTGACTACTACTCTCTGGGTGCGACCATCCAACCAATTCCTCATCCACTGAACAGTCCACCCATCAAATCCGTATCTCCAATTTAGAGAGAAGGATGTTGTGGGTGACTGTGTCAAAGGCCTTACAGAAGTCCAGATAGATGACATCCGTAGCTCTTCCCTTGTCCACCGATGTAGTCACTCCATCACAGAAGGCCATTACGTTGGTCAGGCAGAACTTGCCCTTGGTGAAGCCATGCTGGCTGTCTCGAATCACTGCCCTGTCCTCCGTGTGCCTTAGCATAGCTTCTGTGAGGATCTGTTCCATGATCTTCCCAGCACAGGGACATTTTTGGTCAGGTTGCCCAGGGAAATGAGGCTGAGCAGCGGCTGTGTGCGTGGATCTGCCTTGCACAACAACGTTCAAACTTCTTACCCAATTCCAACCAGATTTGATGGAGGGGAGGGGAGCAACCAGCTGGGACGCAGATCTGTGGGACTGGTGGGGATGTGACCGGTGTTCCCAGCGTGGAGCCTGGGGCACTGCTCCTCCTCCTGCAGCAACAGGGTAAGGGCCAGGACCAAAATCAGCACCCAAAGCACCCAGGAAAGCCCCAAGCACAGCCCCAAATGCACTTGTGGTTGCTCTGCATGGGCAGACCTCGCATCTCCTGGGACCCCGGTGATGCCCGGAGAGTTCCCGTGAGCACAGGGGTCCTCCACGGAGCTTGCTGCATGCCGAACTGGGTAACTTGGTGGTGGGAGATAGGTTTGGATCCTTCGTCATACTGCTGCCTCCCAAAGCATGCCTCTGCTCTGTAACCTGCGTGAGAAGGGCTGCAGTGGGCGGTGGCGGGAGTCGGAGACCTGCGTGGGCCCAGCTCCTGCCCCTGCACCGCGCTGCAGGCCTGCCCCCGCCCTGGGGAGGAGGAAGCAGAGGCGAAGCAGGGCTGAACCAGGGCTGAACCGCAGCAGCGCTGGCACCTTCTAATTACGTTGTTGCTCAGTGTCACGCACGGGGAGGATTGCAGCGCTGCCGGGGTGCCGCTGGATCATCCCTCATTAGCACACAGCCCCGGGGCTGTTCCCAGGGCACACCCGCGAACCCCGTGCTCCCACCGTGCTCCCACTCGAGACCCTCGAGCCTGGCTGTGAGACGGCCATCTCCCGGCACGTGGGGCCTGTGCCCAGAATGGGGCTGCAGCTCCTCGGTGAGCCTCCACACGGCATCAACCCACGGCAGCTCACCCGTGCCGGGTGGCTCGGGGGCCTGACGCTGCGTGGGTCACCCTGTGGGGCTGCTGCCAGCATCCCCCCAGGTGCCAGCCACGCTTCCCGACCCACCGCCAGCACCGGGGTTTGCTTGGGGGGGGGTTTGCTGAGCCGTGGCACGTGGGGAGGCCCCTGCCCAGTGCGGGAGACCCGGTTGGGGTGGTGGGGATGAGCACCGCAGAGCCAGGGCTGCACCTTCACGTGGCACCTGGCAGTTGTTTGAAGAGGCTTGTGCAACCACCGTGGTGGTGTTTGCAGGCACTAATCTCATCACCGCGGAGTAGCCGCTGTCTCCTTCCCTGCCCTGCTTAATTCCTTTGGCGGAGACACCCAAGATCCGGCCACAGGGCTCCTCCGCCGGCACACGTGGCCCAGCGGGGACCAACCTTCCTGTCCCACCGAATGCAATGGCAAAAGTCGCCCCACGGCCGTCCACCGAGGTGGAGCGAAAGCCGCAGCACGGTTTCACCCCGGCTCCAGACAGGAGCTCCTGCCCTGGGCCCCTCTCCTCCAGCTGAGCCTCCTCCTCCTGGTTCCCTGCCCTCCCCGGGACCCCTGAGCCGCTGTCAGGGACCCTCCTGCTCACGTGGCCCCGTGGTGGCAGGACCGTGCGGGGTCGGGGCCACGTCTTGCCTGGCACAGGGATGTGACACAGCCCCCAGTCTCGGGGATTTCCCGCACAGAGCAAAAGAGAAAGAAGGAAAGGGCACTTGGCTGTGTTCCTCTTGGCCTCCTTCCACTTTCCTCTTTTGATGTTATTCTCCCTTTTTATGGTTCTTTGCTTGAGCCTTAAGGCCCAGCAAACATCGCTGGGGAGTTCATCCAACAGAAACAAACGGGGACGTGTCTTCTGCGGGTGGAAAGCGGCAAACCCACCCCCCTGGGGCCAGCACGTCCTGTCTGCGGCCGCTGGGGCTGTGCCCCCAAAAGCAGACAAAACCCCCCAAAGGCAGACCCACGCTGGCCCGAGCGGCCGAGCTGTGGACATCTTGGTGACATCCCTTCTCCAAAGGCGCCCGAGGCTCTGTGGCACCTTGAAGCGCTTGCGAGCACAGCCCCGCTGCAGGAGGCGAAGCCGAGGGGCGAAGCCTGGACGGGGCACGGAGGTGCCTCCGGGGCTGCGTCCCCCCGCGCACGCCCGCCCTTCCTCCTCGCCTGCCCACCCGCTGCGGGGGAAGCATTTTGGGCGAGGAAGACCCCGGTGGTGCAGGCCCCTGCCCGCTCCCTTCTGCTGCCTCGCACCCCTCAGGCAACAGCCGAGGGCAGCCCACGCCCGGGG
Organism: Mycteria americana; assembly: GCF_035582795.1. Classification (NCBI taxonomy): domain Eukaryota; kingdom Metazoa; phylum Chordata; class Aves; order Ciconiiformes; family Ciconiidae; genus Mycteria; species Mycteria americana. The sequence continues at coordinate 830,185 of NC_134366.1, read as the reverse complement.
ACCGGCGCTGGCAGCGCGGGGTTGATGCAAGTGACAGGTCCGATGGCACCGGTGATTTCCAGGAATAGTCTGGGCATCGCCTGCGATGCCGCAAAAATAAATTTCCCAGGGGCTGCTGCAAGGGAGGAGGGAGGAGGGAGGAGTGGGGAGGAGGTGGATGGCAGCACCTGGGGAGCAGCCACTGTCCCCCCACGGCCCTTTCCAGGTGGCAGCAGTGTCATTTGCGTCCCATGCTCGCAGCTCCACAGCTTCTCTGGGACAATTACGCCCTGACCATCGCTGCTGCCTCGGCGGCGTGAGGGTTTGTTGCTCCTGACTTCACGGGAGCACAAGCATTTTGGCAAACCCACCCGCCGGTGGGTTTCTCGGCTCTGTGACATCCCGGTGGGGACGGTCCTGCCAGGGTGGTGCAGGAGGAGGCTGCGGGGGACGGGGACGCTCCTGCGCATGGTGAGGGTGGATGGGGACCTTTCGGGCTGGGGGCTTCCCTTGTGCCGCTGGCGAAGGGCAGCTGTGCCCCGGGGGCGCTGGGCGATGTCCCTGCCCCAAGGGGCACGCGGCGCCTGGCTCCTGCCCACCCCCAGGACGGAGCTGGACGGCCCCGGCCGGCGCCTAAACCTGCCCTCTCAATAGAGCTCCCCGGGCAGCCGAATGCACCGGATTTAATCTAAATGCACGTTCCTCGTCCAGCCCTGACGCTCAGTCTGGTTTTAGCCAGTTTAATCTGTTTCTGGGTGACTCGCAGGGTCTGTTCCCATGGCAGGAGGAAGGACAGGGGCACCGCCTGCACGTGTCCCGGGGCCGGCCGGGAGCCCCAGGCGCGAGTAAGCCACTGCCTGGACCTCCATCAGCCGGGGCATCGCACCCGCCCGGCTGCTGGGTCCCCTGCATCCCCCCTCGCACGTGCAGGTGATGGCAGAGGGTTTCCACCCGTCCCCGGGGTCTGGGTGACGCTGGCCGTGTCTCACCACCACGTGCTAAAAGAGCGAAGGGCACCAGAGCGAAGGGCCAGGTGAGCACCACGGGGCCGAGCCCAGCGCCCATCTGCTCCCCCGCCCTGGGTGTCTGCGGCCTGTGGGGAGGGCTGGAGCTGGGGCATCCCATCCTGGCCGTGGCACGGAGGGATGCGTGTGGCATCAGCCCAGAGCAGGCAGCACCAGGAGAGCGCGGCATCAGCTCTGTGCATCTAAAACAAGACACTGGGCCGAGCTGGGGCTGTCGACCGAGAGCCGCGGGGGCCGAGCAGAGCTGGGAGCGAGAGCTGCACGGGGGGCGAGAGCGGCCGCTCGGCGAGCGCAGCCCCAGCGGGGAAGAGAACAGGGCACTGCCGGGGAAAACCCGTCATTCCTTAATGCTGAGCAGACGGTCTGCGCCGCCCGCCCGGGACCCCCAGCGCGCCGCTGCCTGCTGAGCGCCGCCGCGCAGGTTGGCAGCCGATTCATCAGCCCAGAGCAGCCTTAAAAGGCAGCAGCCGCCTGGGCCCCTCGGCTCCGGCGTGGGCTCCTGAGGAGCACGGAGGGACCCAGTGGCTCCCAGCACCGCACGCCTTCCCCGTAGGCACGGGGACACGGCCACGGTGCAGCCGCTGCCAGGCCAAGGGCTGGCACCCGCACCGGGCGTTTTCTCCAGCACGCCTGAAGCTTGCCTCGGCAGCAGCAGATTAGCTTCGTTTCCAGCTCTGCCTGGATTTGGTGACCTCTAACAAGGACCTTCCACCCTCCGCCCTGGCTGGCAGCCTCTGCTCCTCGGCGAAGGGAAGGCAACGGGCCCTGCTCCCCGGGGCAGAGCCATCCTGTTTATCACCGTTACTGGGGAAGTAGAGGCACTGGCGCAGAGCCGGGAGCTGGGACAGTCCCCTCGCCCGCCCCAACTCCTGCCCCGGTGACGGGGTGTAGCTGTGCCCGAAGCGGAGCAGGGACCACAGGGCTTTTGATAAGGGACAGGGCAATGGCAGCACGTCCCCGTGGAGCCACAGTGGACCCAAGGGAAGGCAGGTGGGACGTGACACAGCAGGGTCACCCCATGCAGGAGAGGGCTTATGGGGCGCTGGGGTGTGCTGCAGCCCCAGGAACGACCCCATGGGAGCAGCCGCTGCCTGGCTCCGATTCAAAGGAAACCCAAACGGCAGCCTGGCCAAGTCCTGGCACCAACGTTTCCAGGAATTATGCGGCACTGCCGCCCATGCACCAGCTCTCCAGGGGACATCTTAGTCACACTTGTCACTAGAAGCCGTTCCCAAGACAAGACGCCAATGGTTTTAACAAAGCAGCTTCTGCCCAGCAAAGCCGCACGAATCTCCTTCAGAAAGCATTGCCCGCATCGAGGTACAGCCGAGATTTTCGTGAGGTGACTCCTTCTGTCGCTTCTCCCTACCAAACCCCCAGCTTTGGGGAGACAGCGCTCGAGCCGCTGCCCTGAAACACATCCAGCGTCGCCACTTGCAAACGAGCGGGAGCAGGCTTGGTTTATTAGCGAATTTTAGGTGATCATTTGAAACCCTCTCCCTCAGTCCAAGCCAGCAGCACTCAGGCCCTCACAGAGCATCCTCTTTTGCCCTTTCACCAGGCTGGGTACCGGGCAGAGTCATCACACGCGCTGTGCTCCTGCCACAAGCTGAGATAATTCCTCCTGGCCTGGCAGAGCCTCAGGTGGGGGCACTTTCACTTGACAAATAACTACAGAAAATGGCAAGGCTGGGTTTCACAGCGCAGGGAAGGGAGCGCAGCCGCCTGCCAAAGCTGCCTTTGCTGGCAGGAGCAGAGATGCAGGAGCAGGCTCCGAGCGGCCAGGGAAGAGCCCTTGCGCGGCCCTCCCGGGCAGAGAAAATAGTGAAGGCAGAAAGGCAAAGGCAGAAGGGTTGTTTGAAAAGCTGCAAAAGGATTTCAAACCAGGGAATTGTCCGGTATCACAGTTATAGCTAAACCCCACCTTTTCCCTCTTCATAAGGCAGCAGCTGAAAAGCCACGGTGAGGCAGCATTGAAGGGATGTCCAACACCCGCTTCTGAGCCCCCGGTGAAGGAGCTGCTGGCACATCCATGGCAGCGGCCCTTTGCGGCTTGCCTTTCTCTTAGCCACAAATGTTGCAAGATAAAAAGATAGTGCAAGTGCCCTTTTAGGTCACAAAAGGTAAAGCGATACGAAAGAAAACACTAAGCTTTGCAGCATTCAGGAGCTCACGGTAGAAGCTGATGAAGCCGTAAGCTGCTTTCAACATCAGTTTGAAGGATGACAGATGGAGGCAAGGAAAAAACCCCACCCAGTTCCCTGCTTTAGCCTCCAGCAGATTTGGTCGCAGCGCTGTAGTTTAAGTGAAGCTTTTAATGCTGACCCCGTTGTTGGCCACCTGCTCTTCACCCCCACGCTCTCTGCTGAGGCTGTGAACATCCCGAACAAAACAGCCCTCTCAGGTGCTCCGCTGGGAAAGCGTCCAGCACAAACAAGGATCTTCACCCAAAAGCGAGCTGCAACTCCCCGCAGCGTAGACGCTACGATGGAAATGCACCGCTTTGAAATTCAGAGGGCTGCAGCCCCGCTCTTCCCAAGTCACGGGGGTGATTGCAGACCCAAGTCCCCATCAGCCTGGAAACAGCCCGGACTGGGGCTGAACTGGGCTTTCCCAGCTCTGTCCACCCCTGCCAGGGTCCGGGGCCTCTGCACGAGGCCGTGAGCCGTTCTCACCCAGCTACAGGTACACAAATATCACGCAGCTCTGCCAGCCGGGCCAGAAAACCATCCTTCCGCCACCTGGTCCCATTCCTGCAGCTTACAGGAAAGCAGGGCGCTATTTTTCATCATGTAAAGTTATCCCGGAAGCAATGAGCAAAGAACGCAAGACAGGAAAAACAGCGATTGCCAGCACGGGTTTCTTTTCAAGCTGCGGCGTGCGACGCCAAGCAGTTCAGCAGCACACCTTCTACTGCAAGAAAAGTCGAGTTAGACAAACCGTTTGGATTTTAAGGACTTTATTCTCTCAGCCCGCAGATGTCCATTACAGTTGCGGGCTGATACAGTACAGATCGCGTTTAGGAACATACATCTCGCAGCCTTCTCCTTCCCGCCCACAGGACCTACGAAAGGCAGCACACAGGGAGCTAGGTGGGGTATAAAGCGAGGGGTCGCATTTCCATCTCGGGAGGGTTACAGGCGTCTCTAATCCCTCAAAGTGCACGCTGCAGCTCACGTCCCCCGATACTGCCGGGCCACGAAGAGCCGCAACGCCCACAACGCGTTCAGTTTCCTGAATATCAGGAAGTTTGGGCTAATGAGCTGATTTAGGGGCAGTCACGGGAAGTGCAACTGCAAAGCCACGGATTGCTATCATGGTTTTGCTCCAGATGAGCGACCTCAGAAAAGAGCATCGCGACGCCGTCAGCAGTCTCCATCTGCTTTTTTTGAACACGGCTGGCGAGTTAAACTTTCACACAGAGCGACTGTTTGTTTATGAAGTTGTACCGAGACATCTTGCCCAGCAGTCGTCTTGCCAAACTGATTATTTACCACTTAGGCTTGGCCCAAGGGGTCTTGCGCCAAAACACAGTTTGGGTCGATCGCGTTGCTGCCCGCGTCGCAGGGAGCCGGCCTTCCCCGCTGACACGCGGGCACGCGAGCTCCTCCCACCGCGCAGCTCTGCCAGGCACTTCAGACCCTCCAGGTGAATGCAGATTTGGTAACAGCCATTTCTGATTTAGCATTTCATCATCTTCCCATTCGAGGTGTTCAGCTTTGAGGGAAGCCAGCAAAGTCTAATTTTTTTTTTTTTTTAAATGAGAAAGAGTTCAAAGTTTATTCTTTCAGTTCTCAAGAGGATTAACAGCATGTTTTAAGAAACAGTTTTTAAAATAATCAAGTTAAAACTCCATATAAAGCACCTCAATTTCAGTATTTTTTTGACACAGATACAACTGCATGCAAGATGAGCTCGCAGGGAGCAAGCCAAGCCCTGTGAAGCGTGGATTTCTGCTAAAGTGAGAGCTGAGAGCTTCCGGGACGCGCGGCTGGACCCGGGCTGCATGGGAGCACTTGTTTCACCGAGAAGTTCACGTGTGAGGAAGATGAGCTACAAGCGATCGCCACAGCGGTGCTGCAGCAAGCAGCCAGCCTTACCCTGAAATCACTGGGCTGCTGTAAGGTTCATTAGTTGGGTCTTATCTGACACCAAAAATTAGCAGCAAAGCAGTTTTAGGACCCGGAGCCACGCATTCTGCTTTAGGTGGGCAATTTGTAGGGGTACAACAGCGGCTGAGGAAGTTCCTCTTCCTTCAAAGAATTAATTGTATTTCCTGCCTTTCCTGGCAGAAGGCGCTTCTGCTACTGGCGAAGTGGCCGGAGTCAAACCCACGGCAGCAGGAGCAGTTTCAGAACAGCCTCCCAGGATCATCAGCGCGATTCCTCACAGCCGGGCTCTTTTCTGGACACATCCCATGATAACAACACGCAGCCTTGGAAGGAGCAGCGACAGTAAATTGCTGCTGTGGAGAAACCTGGTAACAGCTTCGCCACCCGAGACAGCTTTTTTCTGAATTACCCTCCATTCCCAGAAGTTCTCCCTACTTTGAAACACCAACTCCTCTAGAACTAAAGCAGCAGCTAAATTCAAATAACTATGAAATAAAGCAAATCTAGCTTAAGTAAACGAGGTGAACATGATATCTACGTACAATAAGCAATTTCCCCTTAGAGTGTCTTCAAGAGGCCTCCCACAGCGGAACACAGGAGGTCAGCGAGGTGGGAAGCTCCACCTGGAATGAACTATTTCCCATTTTACTTCACTGCGACGCATTACGCTACCAAACCACAGAATCCAAGCTGCAGCTGAGAAAAAGAATTAACCCCCCCCCACCCCCCAACAGCAGGCTGCCCTTTAGCAGAAACAAGGTTTGAGTACAATCCAGATGATTCAACTGCAGCGGTATTAGCTTCATTTGACTGTATTTAAATAAAATAAAGCATTTAAAAAACAACAGGCACTAAAATACCCTCACTGCTTACACCACCGGTGCCAAGCCCCATGGCACGCGACAGCCTCTCCCCACCCCTCCCAGGGCAGACTGTCGGGCGGTTGGTGGATGTCACAGAACACAAGAAGCCATTTCCACGAAGCAGCGTAACAAGAGTATTCCGAAGAGTCAGCTCCCAGCCAGCAGCCAGGTTGCTCGGTTCAAGCCTGCGGCCGCAAGTTCCATGGTGTTCCCAGTAAGACAACAGATGAGGAGAGAGCTGGCACCTGATAACCCCAAGCAAGGAACGGGCGCGTCTCCCTCCCGCTGCAGCCTCCCCCCCACGATGGGCAGTCTTTGCTTGTTCAGTTCAGCCCTCAGAGCTTCTTCAGGCGACTGTACAGTTCCCTTTTGCTCTTCTCACCAGCCCAGGTTCGGCTTTTGGTGCGGAACCTTTTCAAGTCTTCTTTAAAGTCCTCGTGGTGCATGGGGCGATAGCTCTGGGGCTCGCAGAAACTCTGGGGAAAAAGACCCTGGTTTCACTTCAGTGTGTCACAGGAGCACCGATCTCTCTGAGACCCACCGACAGAGCCTGGTAGCAACCATTTGAACAACTACCACCAGAATAAACAGAACTCGAGTCCCCCCCCGAGCAGGGGTTTCATACCAGACATTCAGGAGCAAAGCCAAGTGATATTCAGATTACAGCTACTTCAGAAGCGATAGCTATGAAATGAAGGGTTTTCAGTCCTGCATACAGAGCTCTCACCCCAAGTTTCTGCCAGACATCGATACAGAAAGTAAGTCTATCTAGCATTCACCTTGAACCAGCACAGATTTGAAGAATACTTGTCTTGGACCGGCCAGCCCCTGGCTCTCAGGCCAGACCCAGAGCATTAGAGGCTGCTGTCGGCTGTTCCATGCTGCCACCTTGAGGCCCTCGGTCCTCCCACCGCGGAAGAGGATACCCACGGGGCCCGAGACAAAACCCAGGCGTCCACCGCCACAGGGGAGCCAGCAGATCGCAGGGAGAGCCAAAAACCGGGACAGCACTCACCGATATGAACACCGGCATCCCCCAGGGCGGCCCAAATGCTGGGAGACCCAACATCCCCCTGGGAAACAGGGCACGGCCGCGCCCAGCCGGCCACAGAAAGGCCAAGCCTCTCGCATCTCTCTGAAAACGCACCAAGTCACAGAACAGGAAGGTGATCCGAGAGATACTCTAAAGCACAGGGCCCGAGAGGGACTGAAGTGACAGTCAGGCCAAGGCTAGTTTGTGTCAGAACAGCGGGAAGGACTAGCAGGAGAAAGAGTACAGCCACTGAAATGCTGACGCAGCAGGAGCCAAGCGATACGAGAAACACCATCCTCACAATGCTGGCAGAGAGCTGCTGGGCATTTTTTAGTTTCCTTTTCCAAATTAGAGGGTGAAAACTCAAAGCTCGAGTTTTTCAGTGTTGCTATTTTAGTGCAGTATGAGGCTCCAGGTTTCCATTTGTTATACAGCAATTACTGTCAAGCCTCCCTTCCCTCCTAGTCCTTGCAGGCTGAGCAGTCTTAAATTCCTTCTCCGAATGACATTTTGAACTCCTAGTTGTTATAAAAGGGCAGAAACCAGTTTTATATTTTATTCTTGAGACAAGTGGAAAAACCTTTCAGCTATGGCAGCAAGACAGCTCTGAAGTATGGAACAGGCTTAGAGAGCCTCAGTGCCAAATTTTAACTGCTCTCAGTACAGGAGAGCACAGAAACAGAGCAGGAACACCTACCCCAGCAAAACACACCCTGCTCCAAAGAGAAGTCTGACCGAGTGTGAATACGTGGCTATTTCTTTATCATTTCTTCTCTTCTGAGCGTGAAAGAGGTGAATTTAAGAGAACGTTACTTACACGGCATCTTAAGAAGAAGTCCTTGTAACCCCCCTTCAGGACATAGAGTTCTGGGTAATGGAGGTTGGGGTATTCATTACCCAGCCTGTCCCGCTCTCTCACAAACCGGCACCTGTAGCAGGAGAAAATCCTGTGTTAAGTCTTCCAGTCAACAAATAACACACAAAACCAGTGCTCACCCAAAAATTTCCATTCCTTGGATTACAGAAGCAAGCCACTGCCTATCAGGAACACACTGGCAAGCCACACTGGCTGCAAAGCTGTGGCTAACTGGTTTTCCCTCTCCATCTCTAAGCATTCCAGCGCACCAGCCCAACTTCAACGTGGCCGTTCGCATCACGGGTTGTGTCACATCCTTGCCAGCGGTGACAACCAACATCTGCTCATGATAAACTGCCTGTTACGTAGCACGCCAGCACAGTAACTGGTGCCACCCTGAAAGCTTTGCTCTCAGCTAGCACAGCAGGAAGTTCTTATCCAGGGGCGTGTGGGTAACTCACATTCGAGGACCCCGCTCTGACGAAAACTCGCAGTGGAACACTATTATCACTCGTTTGTTCTCCGACGGCTGGATTGGCTTCTTAAGCAAGTAGTCTTCCACGTCCTCTTCCATATGTAGGTTTACAGCACCCTGTAAAGGCAGAGACATGCTCAAGCACACACGGTGAGTGGAGGAGAACAGTAACAAACCCATCCCACTTCCTTGCCAGCCGTCTCCTCATCTTCGCTTCCTAGAGGAGTTCTGGGAACCCTCTCTAGCCGTTGGGAACACGGCTTCAAACCCAAGCAGAACGTTACAGATAGTCTAACGCTGACTCTGGGTGACCTGGACCTGTTTCAGATGGCCATTTCGACAGCTGTAGGTTGTGGCTCGTTGGATTTCCCTTCCCGTCTCATTGTGTTGGAGAGGGCCAGCCAGCTTGTTCAAGCAGCAGACTTCAAGATAATTGGTTTGCACAACCATTTGTTCTTTTGAAGTCTGTGGCTTAAATAAAGTTTAATATCCTAATTTTAGCTGCCCTAGATATCAGGATGCTGGACACAGGGTGTCTTACAGCCTCCTCTGGAACCATCTCCCTGCTTGCCACACAGGCCACCTCCTCTGCTTAAGGAAAGCAGAACGATCCCTCCTTTGAGGGAGAAGTCACTTTATGAACCAAGTATGAGCGAAGTGTCCCAAGATTCACGCAGTGCGTAGGTGTAACAGGATCCCAGACCCCAGTGGGGCACTTGGGCGTCTCAGCTATAACATATCCAGCTCAGCTCTGACATATCCGCACGGCCTTGGATACTCGCTAGTAAAGAGCAGCCTCACGTGGAGCTACGCGACCCCAGATTGCCCTAGGGGCAACTTCAGACAACTCTACGTTGCTCCTACAGGGTCAACATACCTTGATGTGTCCTCCTTCATACTCATACGGGTATCTACAATCAATTATCACGCATTCTTTGATGAAGCTCGCAAACTTCCCAGTCAGCACAGACACGATCTGGAAAAAAAAAATTCAAAAAGAAAAAAAAAAAAAGAGTTTGGTTGTTTTGAGATGTTTTTGTGTTGAGTTTTGTTTGGGTTTTTTCTTTCCCCAGTAAAGAATTTTTCTTACTGTCCCCAGAACACATACCATTTCTGAGTCGATATATTTTAAGTCTTGATGTTTCCCATCAACAGTGTGGAATAAATAACCCTAGAAAACAGACAGCATTTAACTGAGAAAATTCCAGCGTGAGCCACATAGGCGATAGCACAGTGTCCAACAGTTAATTTTGTAACACAGATACTTTGTTGGCAAGAATCTCTTCAGCAAAGCTCAAGAGTGAAAACTAAGAATTCTAAAATTCAGGGACAAAATTTTATTTTTTGCTCCTATACTGAAGGGATTTTGTAGATCTTTTTGAATAACCACAAGTGAATTGCTGTGTCTAACCTATGAAAGCACCTTTCTCACCAACAGCCTTTCCGAGTAATTTGAATATGTACTCTTAAAGGAGGGAAGTGCTTTACTTGGGCTGGTTTGAGACATCTCTACCAAGAGAGGCCATTAAAACACTTGAATTAACACTTGTCTGTTAAATCACTTGAATTACCTTGGAGAAGTCACCAATAAGGTCTCTCTGGTCACTGTCCAAAATGCTTTCGATCTCTGCTGTGGAGGATTGCATCTTTACCATTGTCAAGCTCTAGAGGAAAACAGGTTAGAGATCAATGCCGAGCACTGACAGCAGAGATCCTTTTCCCATAACGTAACAGAAAACTCAGAGTTTGCTCTGAAGCCCTGAACTACGTCTCCCCAGCTTCCCCTTTGGATTAAGGCAAAACTCGGGCTCAAGAGTAGCAATGGTTGTGCCAGCTCCTCCAGATCTCCTGCACTCTGCAGAGAGAATGCAGTTTTGCTAGGTCAGCAATTCACCTGAAAAAGCTCTCTCATTAACCTTCATAAACTAGACACCTATATTAGATCCTCTCCTCATCAATTCTCTGTTACAACATCAGATGCCAAGCCACCAACCGCTGAATCCTCGGAAGGTGTTCCAGGCAGACTCTTCCTCTTCTTGCTTTTCCCTGGAGAATTCTCTTCCTGGGACCTCTCCATCCTTTTCTGGGTGGTTCTTCCTACACCACTAAGCAGAGATGAAGAGCCAAACAACCGGCATCGTTTGGCCTACAAGGAAGAGAGAAGTTAAAGAGTTGTCTAGCAAAGATTTAGATTAGAAACCAAGCAAGCCTCAGACTTTCAGACTATTACAAATTTTGCCTTATGCAAGACACTGCCACTGCACAGCAACAGCAGGATGTTAGCAGGGTCATCTAAATTCAGGACCTACATTTCCAGTAACACTTGTTTCTTGCTGTGTGGACTGGGTGAGCTTGGAGCACCATAAGCAATACGATGTGCTAGCAGAGTGCTTTATCTCAGTTAGCAGACAATCTATCAGCAGACTAAGGAGCTTTTTGCTGGAGTCTAAACTCCCTTCGCAGTCTATAATCAGAGGATTGGGCTACAGGCATTGGGCTGCACAGGTAAGTCTGTGCAGAATGTGTTCAAGATATGTCAATGAGTATCTGATAAGGGAAGATAAGATCTTCTTGCATTTATGAAGTGGTTTTGTAAAAACAAAGTTAATGCCTATACACGCACACAATGAGCGTTGACAAAGTTTTCCAGGTAAACAGGCTTTAGAGGTAGCCAAATACTGAAGGGGGTTTATGCCATAGCTTGTTTTGTTGTTATTAGGGATACAGGATCAGAGTGTGACATCTCTTGTCCCAGTAGTGAAAACGGCTGCCAGAACAAAGTCCCCGTCTCTGTTCTGTTGTGCTCTGCCAGAACACTCACCCGATTGTCCGTTTTCCTCATGACTAGTGGTGCAGTCCAGAGGCTCGCCACATCAGATGGCATCTCCTCATCGTTCTGAGAAAAAAAAAAAAAAAAAAAGAAAGTTCATTCTCCTCTATTTCACCGTGGGCAGGGACTGTAAATATCTACTGCACAGCTCAGGCAAACATTCCAGTTGAATTCAGCTGTCAGAGCAGTTTTAGGAATTTAACTCAATTACTAGTCCAATACTAAATGAAATGATGGAACTGAGTTGAGACATGTTGGAGAAGGTAAGTTACATCAATTCATTGATTGATTAACAATGATGTTCCTCCAAAGCTTTAAGCATTTCAAATTCAGTTAGAAAGTCTTCTATTTAAGTGGCCTGAAAGCAAACATCACCTCTAGCTCTTTCAGCAAGTTTCTAAAAAAAAAAAAAAAAAAAAAAAGCCAACTGTTCAAATATTCTCTCTAGTAATGCAATTCTCATCTGCCAACAGGAACAGCAGCAATTCTTAAACTAACTGCTGTCCACACCCCGAGTAAACCCCGGTGTCTGCACTAGGAAAGAGCACATACAAGATAGAGACACTGAAAGGCAAGAGCTGAAGATGATGATGATAACTCACCTTCTAGGAGTCCCTAGCACCTAGCTGTTTGTGTGACTTACCACACTGGCTGCTGCTAGCAGACGCGTGCACCACGGACACACATTGCTGGCAGACTATTAACGTTAGACAGAGCCGATTTTGAAGTGTCTGTTGTGTTTCCTTTGTACATACCTTCAAATCTTGCTCATCCAGCAGCTCTAGGAATCCATCATCATCTTCACTTTCAGAGGAAGTCAGAGAAGACTGCTGCAGGAAAGCTGGCCCGTAGGTTTCCTGTTCACCCGTGGGTATTTCACCAGTGGGAAACTGAGACAAGACAGTTAGTTTTAGCAACATTCCTTCTCTTTACTGCAGGATGCTGTAACAGAGAGGATGCCGTGCCTCTCACTGCACTACAGAAAACACAGTGGTTATTCCACCACCTTGAATACACCGACCCGAGCAAACCCCAAACTGAGTTCCAATACTTTTATTTGATCCTTACAACAGCAGAGTGCTTCATTAGCCTCGTTAAGCAATAACCCTCTTCTCTGGAAGAAGCTATCCAGTGAAGGTGCAGAGGATGACACCAATGGGTGGTGTCAACAGGAACAAGAATTAATATAAACTCTGCAGCTGATAAGCACAAGCTCAAGAGTACTTAGCAGGATGAAGGACTACCAGATTCAAGGAGTGGAGACAAGACTTAGTCCCCCCAGCTCTGTTTCTGTGCAAGGACCCATCGTGTTCTTTCAGTTGCTTTTTCTAAGCAATAGCATATGAATAAGGTAATATTTTCTTCCTTCATGTCATATCTGGACATAAGATTCAGTTGCATCTACACAGTTGGCTTCATTGTTCCAAATGCCTCAATATCTACTTTATTGACAGTGAAAACAGTTTCCAACTAGCTTCCTCTATTCCACGTCCATGTCCACACTCCCCTGACTTGCTGCAGCATAACCTCAGCTCTGTATTGACTGATCTTTCACAGACTACAGAACAATCCATGTTTCAAACTTCTGACCATCTCATGAGCCAAAGGTGAGGAGAGTTTTCTTATCTGGCAGATAGATAAGTTTTTCTATTTGGCACATGAATAGTGGTGATTAACAGCATTGTCTTAGAAACATGATGCAATTTTTCTTCCTCCCAGACAGCAGGTATGCAGAGATTAGGTGAGAATTAGTTGCCAAGAACACTGTATTACTTACTATCTGAGCTGGAGATGAATTCTGCCTTGGTCCAGGAACACCTCTTCCATCACGGGAATGGACATGCACAGAACTACGAGAAACTGGTTTGGTTGGCTTCTTAAACTCAAACGATTCCTGAATTAAAAAGGAGCAAAGTGATCATTTTACCAAAATCACAAACTGTGCAAGTTGCTAGGATCGTTTTATCTTTTTAGGTTTTTTAAAACTACCTGACGTTTTGGATTTAAGTTCCCTGCTGCCAACAGGAATAATCTGAAGGCGAATGTTTTCAAGTTAAAGATGTTACAATAGTGATTCATTTAACATAATCAAGCTTTTATCCCCTTGCTATCACCTACAGGCTTAAGGCTTTTCTACTTTTGTCAGCCAACTTCTCTGCAAAAGAAATCATTTTTAAAGGCAGCCAAGGCTGTCTCCTGACACTCGCTCTTCTGTAGAGACCTGTCAGAGTCCTACCGATGGGATTTCCAGCAGCAAGGCCCTTCAGACCAAGAAGGCAAAAGGACGTATGTGCTGTGAGGAACCAGGGCTCCCCATGCCAGCAGTGGAAAGAGAGGAGGTGGTCTAGCTAAACGGCTTTCTGGAGACACCCCTCATAGCTATCTAAAGCTGGCAGTATGAATGCATTTTCCCCTGCCACAGCCTAAAAGGAGTCAGGTTCAGTAGCATGAAGGTAGAGCTGCACAATCAAAGTCTTCCAAGTTTTTATTAACTTATAACCAGTTTGCAGTCACTATAATCAGTGCTGTCACACTTCACTGCAAGTTCCCCTAAGATAAGCTATGCAAAACTTTGTTAGGTCTGAACTACAGCCTGGCAGAGCGTAAAAGCAGCCTTTTCTACCACATCGACTGCTGAAGGGGTGTGCTAGTTCAGCCTCCTTGGTACCGCCTCTTCACCATATCATCACAGGCAACAGAAAGCAACACTTACGTTCTCCTTATTTTCATCTTGTTCCAATAGTTGAAAAGCATCACTATCCAGAGAATCAGAATGGTTTCTCTTCAGAGCAGGACTGGATCCCAGGAGGCTTTGCTACAACGTTCATACAAAAGCACCAGTTCAGAATTGTGCAATATAGTCTTTGCACAGCTACATTTTAAGCAAAACAGGGGTTAATAAAGACTGTAAGGTCTCCAACTACAAATTGGTGCAAACTATGTGCAGGAGTCTATTATGCTGACATCTTGGTACAGGTACCAAAATGCTTCAACTGCATTAGTGACAAAGCCACATCACTGAAATTTCATGCTAACTTAAACAAGATTTTGAGTTTACAAGCTGTAATTTTGACAGTTTTCATTAAGTACCACAGCAGCTGTTCTTGAAGACAGAAAATTGACAAGTTATGGAATGTATCCAACTAAAAACACTTAACACACTAAATCCTTTAACATTTATACAAGACCAATACCACCCTCACTTACTGGCAGTGAATGTATTCTTCTGAAAGGCATTCGAATGCTACAATGAAAAAGAACCAAGATTTATTTTAACATTTGGTTTTAAAAGACAGTAACATGAGTAGAACTCGCTCCCCCCCCCCCCCCCCAAAACTCCGTAAGCTACAACAGTCACTGACAAAGAAGTTAAAATAGAAGTATACTTACTTCAGTCTGCTGGACTCAAGAATTGCTTTCTCAAACCTAAAAGCAAATGAGATCCCCCCCCCCAGTTAGCACCGAAGGATAGTACACTAAAAATCAACCTTGTATTTAAGTCATGGAGTGTTATGCTAAGCAGAAGCCAACATGCTTCTTGATGACACTTTGTCTTTCTCAAAAGCTATTTATAGCCAGCTTATCCCATCCTAGTTTTTGAAACACTAGGTAAGCTCCTTCTCCCCCTCCTTTCCTTAAATTATTTTCAGCATTGTTTAGACAAGAAGCTGGGTTAAAGGAAGAAGAGCTCAGTAAATCAGAGACCAAGGGCATCTGTCCCCCATCCCTGGGGACAGAAGATTAGGAAAAGAAAAATGATCTAATTCAGAGTGGCAGATTCAAAGCTAAGAGCAACTGCTTGGTATCAGTTAAGGCACATGCAAGCACAAATTAAGTGTTGAGTGAAAACTGCAACTTGCATGCAATTTGGTGCAGCCTGAGACTCCTGGTAAGGTGCCAATGCCATGCTCAAAGATTCTGGTTGGTACAACACCTTAACTCAGGCCCAAGACTCCTTAAGTACTCTGCGACACAGACAAGACAGCAAGCCTAGCATCTCAAGCTGCAGAGCACTACAGCACACGCTTCTAGAAGTTTAAGAGAGAAGAGCCCACTGCATGCGTGCCAGCAAAGGAAAAGCCACGTCAAGCCTCATTAGCCTACGTTTGTTAATGGTGCAACGTGAAATGCCAGAAGTCAGGCTTAGCATATGGTTACGTACGTTTCCTCCATATCGTTTGAGGCTGCAGGACCAGGTGAATCCAAAGCACAACCTGCAGAGGAAAGACAGTGTTTTCTACTGCGTAGTATCTAGGAAACACAAAGTATTGGACACTGCTACAGATTTCCTCAGAAAGACCCTGAGCTGAGACAGGAAACTAATGTGGAAAGTGCCGACTGCAGCCTCACCTCAATGTAGAGGTAAGTAACAGTTACAGATACTCCACACCGTTGGTTTTGGCCATAGATTATCAGTGTTAGTGCTTGGGGAAAAATAGGAGTAATTAAAAAAGCACCCCTAGCCCTGCCTAGAATGTCATATAGAAGAGAGTGCTACCACATAACATGGAATACTCTTGGCTTATTCTCTCACACACACACCTCTTAATAAACAACTTAGTCCTTCAGGGTTTTTTAAGCCATGTTTTTAGTTACACCTCTTCATAGGAAGAAATTCTGGGGTTGTTCCTAAAGAAGTAGTCAAAAGGCCCTTCTTAATGCATGCTGGTGTACTGGAAGTAACAGCAAGCACCCCAAAAGAACAAACCAAGCGAAACATTACAGCTACACAGCATTTAAGAACAGTCAAATATGAAGTTTGCTTAAACACAGATTCCCCAAGGAGTTTTTGTATTATGGCAGTATTCACAAGCCCTAGTGATAGGCCAACAGCTTACCAGAACACGCTCTATACCATCGTGACGAGACTTGTTGCTACTTCAGTGACTGTTATCGAAACAAACAACTACAAAGAATTAATTTGACTAACATGACAGGTAGTGGTCTCGGCACAGCAGAAACCTTAATCATGTTTTGTAAGCACTTAAGGCCTGTTTTGGAGACAGGAAAAAAAGAAAAAAAAAAAAAGCTGCGATTTAGCAAGCTTGGTTATTCTATCCCACTCTATGGTTTGCGAGCTATACTTGTGTTTTAGCGGTTCATAAAGTTCCTTTGATGGCTCAAATTACCACGCACAGTCAAACTGATGCATAAATTCAGATGGAGACAATGATTTCCATCACTGGGCTGGACCAATGAAGTATCAGAAGCTTCCCTAATTCTACAAGTTATGGGGTAATAGCTTATTTCATTTTCACTTATAAAACATCTCACCTGAAAAAAAAACACTTCTGGGCAAGTATCAGTACTAAGATGCAGCTCCCCAGGTTTCAGATAAACGATCAGCTCATGTTAACAAAAAGCCACCAAAAAAACCCCCAAGCCACAAGACAAACCCTGCTCAACAGCCTTAGTTCCAGCGTGCAGAGCAGGTTAGCACAGTTTGGGTTTAAAGAGAGAAACCACAGGGTGACAACTTGCTTTCATCAAAGTTATCACCCTCCAAAGGGCAGGAACTCAAATGGGTCCCATTCAGAGCTGAATGCAGATATGCAACAGATCCTAACAATGAAGAATGAAACATTATCTCCCAGTTCTCCCGACCACAGACCCAACACGCAACTATAAACACTCACAAGCCAATATCTGCAAGAAACCCCAGGCTAGAGAATGGTGGGAATCCAATTCACCAGCGGAGCCTATCTTGGGCTATCTTTAGCAGCCACCTTCTTCAGCCATCTCTACTGCGAGAAAGGCCAATACACTCATGATAAGGTGTTGACCTACTACCATGTACAGAGCAGAACATCAAGGCAATCAGAAAATGGCAGTGATAAACATCATGCTGGAGTTCAAAGCATGACAGGTCAGCAACCACGTCTTAACAGCCATCCTAAGAAAAAAAAAGGCCATCTCTGCCAGAGTCCCCCCTGTGGGGGCAGAACCAGTTCTTGCTCCACGCTAGCTCTACTGCTAACATACTGCAGGACAATTAAAGCAAAAGAAAAAAAAAAAACCCTACCCACAACCCAAACCATGAACTGCAGAAGCTTGCTGAGTGGTGGTTTGCCTGCCTCCCTCCTTTCAAGAACGTCAGAATGAGAAGTGGCTGCAGGGATTGCAGGCAGGCAGCATTAGTTCTCTGTCCAAACCCTGGCAGCTGCTTGCAGTGGAAGCCATGTAAAGATACGACGCTTTTCATTTCTTATGTGTTATTTATTGAGAAAGGCGTACCTGAATCTGTTGATTCCGATGACACTGTTCGTTGTAAGCCATTAGTATTGTTTCCCAGATCTTGCTCAGTGTTTTCATGCTGACTGTAAAGGAAGTTAGGTATTTGTTTTAAATGCTCATCAAAGCGAGAAATACAATATAGGAGTGCCTGAACGTAGAGAGACGGCACAGGTAATCATAACCTGAAACCTTTATCATCCGCCAAGTGAAAGGATTCCAGCTCGGCAGTCCTGCAGACTGCAGTCTCTTGTGCTCTACTGAGTACACGGACAATGCCTCCACCAGATCACCACGCTTACAAATATCCTCAGCTCTAACACCTCCAGGGACTTCAGCTTCCGGTTTTGGTTTTGTTTTTTTTAAACCTGCACACTCAGTGCTGGTAATATTAGAAGTTAGGCTTCCAAAACAAAGACAGGGAGAGTGTCATTTAAGACAATCATTCTCCTGATAGCCTTTCTGGTCACCTCGCACCAAACTACCAAGCTTTTTCTCCATGACATATTAACTGTGAGGGTTTTTTTCTGAAATTATGTTTTAGAGCCTGTCCTGAGCTTGTGCCTTCACAAGTGACGGTTCTAATACAACAAAGTGGCAGAGCTTGCAGTAAAACTTTAGGGCTAAAAACGCTTTAAATGTGCAGTAGGATATTGGTGCCTGGAATCACATTAGCACTCCCAAACCTTTGTCTAGAAACACCTATATCACAGCCCCATTATCCTTCTCGGGACTGCAACCCTCTCTTTGGCAGCCACTCATTTAATTATTGTTTTGCATAGAAAAATTACCAAACTTCTAACTCAAACTCATTTTTATAAGTAGTTAGCTCTCAAATTTTGTCTTATCAACTAAGCAAGTTCTTCTCTGCTCACATAACCATCAGACCAGTTGTCGTGGTTTAACCCCAGCTACTATGAAGAAAATTAACTCTATCCCAGCCAAAACCAGCATACCAGTCTAACTCATTCTGTAGGTGAAGGGGCTCGAGGCATCCAGAGCCTGAGTAACACCAGCCCCTGACCCGATGCGTGTGCAAGTACAAACACTGCTCTGCGAGCGGGCAGGGAACCTCAAGGCAAGCTCTCCTGCCCAACTGCTGAGCCACATCAGACACACAGTTGTTCCGTACGTGGGCAGGGGTCACGGCGGCTTCAATACAGAGAGATATGCAAATCATATGTAGCCTTACTCTATATTACTTTAAATAAGGGACAAACTATTTGAGCGTGGCTCCTCCATCACATCGGTTAATTAAAAAAACGCACCAGGGCGCAAGCTAGGGCTACAAACTCAAAATAATGAGCACAGAGGGGACTGGTGCAAATCGTTTCCAGGAATTCCAGGAATCTGAAGGAGGGAAGGATCATAAAGAAAGCAGGTGATTACAGAAATGAGAATGATATAAAAACAGCAAACAAAGGACAAATACAAGGAGAGCCACCAGGACCAGAGAGTAGGCCAGGGCAAAACAGAAGCCATACAAGAGACAAGCTGTAGAGGTTACTGTAGAAATAAGAAGATGAAGGAGTTAGAGACTAGTAACAGCAAAATTGGATTGAGCAACTGCACGGTTATGGGGAGAGGAGCGGCAGAGTCCAAAGACTGCATGCAGCATTTTCCATACGTAAAACAGTAAAGAGAGGAGGGGCATGCAGGAACTGGGTGAGGGTGTGCATGGGGAGCAAGGAGGAGCTGAGACGATGCAGCTAACGTGGGAGGGAAGGCAGGAAGGACAGACACAAAGGTACCAGCATTCGTTTGTAGGAGAGGGGAAAGCACCCAGTCCTGGGGCCAGGCGGAGGGAAGGGCTCAGGGGCGAGGTGGATGCCCAGAGCAGAACCAGGGGAAGATGGTGGCACGTGGTGGGACACCGCAGGGAGAAGATGGCCCACGGCGCAGGAACCACGACCACGTGTGGGCAGGAGAGCAGGGGCTCCCGGGGGCAGAGGGGGGGATGGCCCGGTCTCACGGCTCCCTAGGGAGAAAGGGGCAGCAGAGAAGGGGGCTATTTGGGGGGTGGGGGGGACGGACGAGCAGCGGGGGGGGGGAGGAGAGCTCTTCATCGGGGGTGGGGGGCATAAGGGAGTCGTGGAGACCTCGGTTTTGCAAGGGCGGGGGGGGCATGGGAAGAACTCCTCGAGGCCTCATTTTGGGGGGGGCGAGGAGAAACAGCTCCTCGAGGCCTTGCTTTTTGGGAGAAGGGTTAGGAGAAGAGGTCCTCGAGGCCTCAGTTGTAAGGGAAGGGGGGTGCTCGGAAGGAGAGAATGCGGGATGAGGTCCTCAAGGCCTCACTTCTGGGGGGAGAAGGAGATTAAGAGAAGAGCTCCTCAAGGCCTCGATTCGGGGCGTGGGGAGGGAGGAGAAGAGATCCACGAGGCCTCACTTTTTTTGGGGGGGGTGAGGCCCTGGAGGCCTTGCTTCTGAAAGGGAGGGGAGCAGAGGTATAAGAGCTCCTTGAGGCCTGGGGGGGGGGGAAGGGTAGGAGAAAAGCTCCTCAAGGCTTCACTGCGGGTGGGGGGGTGGAACGGAAGGAGAAGAACCACTCCTCGAGGCCTTGCCTTTTTTTTTTTTAATGGGGGGAGGAGAAGAGCTCCCCCAGGCCTCGCTTCGGGTCCGGAGTGGGGGAGAAGAGGCCCTCGAGGCCGCGCATGGCTGGGGGGGGGGGGGAGCTCCCTCAGGCCTCGCTTCGGGTCCGGGAGGGGAAAAATGGGGCAAACAGGCCCTCGAGGCCTCGCTTTTTTTTTTTTTTTGGGGGGGGGGGGGGGGGGAGGGTCATGGCAGAGGCCCTCAGGAGGAAGGGGGGGGGGTGCCCGCTTTGACTGACCCGTGTCCCAGCTGCTCCATGGTGAGGCGGAGGTCGGAGACCGGCGAGAGGTCGGCGGGAAAGAGAGACTTGACCACGGCGGGTGAAGCGGGGGAGGCCGGGGAGAGAAGCAGGAGGCGGCGGCGGTAGGAACCGCCCGGTGCGGGATCCATGGAGCCGAGATGAGATGAGCGGAGCGGAGCGGAGCAGAGCCAGGCTGAACCCTCCCGTCCTCCTGTCAGCGCGGCCCGCACCGCTTTGACCCCAGCCGCTACCCGTCGCCCGCTCCGAAGCTGGCGCCAAACTTCCCCTCCACCAATCAAAACCCTCCTCTGCGCGACGTTTGAAGGGGGCGGGTGTTTTTTCTCAAATCTCCCCGCCCACCGCGCTCGTTCTGACCAGTAAGAACGGCGGCGGGCGCCTCATTCCCCGCCTCCAACTGTTGCTTGACGTCGCTTCTGCCCAATAGAGAAGCCAGCCAATAGGGTGCCTCAAGTACCCTGACTGTGTGCCAAAGGGGGACTACATTTCCCAGCATGCAACGCCGAGGAGGGCACCGCGCAGAACGGGTTGCCCTCCTCGGCGTTGCATGCTGGGAAATGTAGTCCCCGCCTCACTAGAGTGCCTCCATTGCCGCCAACTCTCTGGCTGTCTCCCTTTAGCCGCGCCTCCACCCCCTCTGGGCCTGAGGGGAAGCGGTTAAAACGAGGAAAGATAAGGGAAAAAGGGCATAAAATCAGCAGGTAACTGGGCCTCGGTGAGCCGAGGAACCCTTTCAACCTCATTTCTCCTCAAATGAGATCTTTGTGAGAACAATAAATGAGCGGCATCACCGGGGAAGCGGTGGCCACTTTTGTAAGGCATTTGGTGAGCGACAGCGTGAAAAGAAGAAGCCAGCATGCATCCCTGCAGCACTGAGACAGGGTTTGCAGAGCAATAGCACTTGTGAAATTGGAGTGGGAGAAGAGAGACTTGAATGCACTGACATGCTCATGTCAGTGTGCAGGGTGGTGCAAAAAGCACGTGCAATTGGGCCGCTCCAAATAACCTTTGCAGACCTTGCTTGTGTCCTCTACCTGCAAGAGACTGTGCTATTTACCCAGCTGCTGCTATTTGCCTTAAAAATGGACACATGGCCAGCTTTTCAGAGGACCTGTTGCCCCACCTTGCCTTTTTCCTGCCCTGTCCCCTGCCTACGGGCACGGAGCAGGATGGAGGCAGCAATGGTTCTGCCGTGGAAAGCAGGGGACTCCTTGTGTGGGTCGTGCCTCAGGCCTGCCTGGTTGTGGACACTGCAGGTGCAGGGGGGGAGCAGCCCCAGCTCCAAAACACAGGGTCCCATTTTACAGGTGAAGAAACAGGGCAATACAGTGAAGTGCTCGGGACCCGCAACGTGGCTTCAGCAGGTTGCGTGTCTTCTCCTCACATAAGGGTTTGCTGATCTCTGCTGTGGAGCAGAGTACCTGGCAGATGCGCTCTGCCGGATCTCCCTTTGGTGGTTTCAGAGGCTGCTGTCTCTGGCTGCAAGGCTGATCACATTGGGTTCAGTGTTCTCAGCCTGACGCAGAGATTTAAAGGCCTGGGGAGGGGATCCCACGCCTCCAGGACATGACCTGTGTCCCTCTGCCTGGGCCCTGCCACCCACCAGATTCACACCATGCTCCTGGTTCCTGGATTAGACAACACAGCACTTGCTCCATCTCTGACCACCCAGGATCTCACAGATCCCCATCACACCCCCATCGCTGCCACTCGGGCTGCACCCTCACTCCAGCTCTCCAGTCAGTCCTGTCCCCCCTCTGAACATTTTCCTTTCAAGCAACAGTTTTTACCGGTTTACGTGAGCAGTTACCACCACTATTAGCAGCCCCGTGGCTCCACCCTGAGTTCCTGGATGTGGGGTGGCTGCACCTCCATGCTGCCCACAACACAGCACACCACACCGAGCCAAAGCAAGCCATGCAGCGCTGCCAAAGACTGGCATGGGCAATCAGAGCATCTTCCCTGCCACTCTCCTGCTTATTTGTGTGTGTCCTCAGTGCCCACAGGGACAGGTGGGACACTGTCACTGTGAGGTCTGGCCAGGATACCAGCGTGCAGACACCCCCAGGCAGGACAACACATCTTTAATGCTCCAAAGGACTTGGTAGGAGGAGATGCAGCAGCGTGCAGAGGGGATCCAGCCCAGGCAGAGCTCCAGTGAGTTTGCAACGTGATGCTGCGTCATTCCCACACCTCTTGCCTGCTCAGCTAACCAAGGGCACAGGGCAGGGGACCAGAAGGTGTTCGACCCCGTCAGGCACACAGCTGGATGTAAGTTTCTGGTGACCAGAGCCAAAAGTATGGGAAGACCTTCTCGGTGAAGGAAGCCTTGAACTGCAAGATCTGCGTCATGTTCTCTGCATTGTAGAAGGTCACTTGGCCCGCTTCGTAGTCCAGGTGGACCCTGATCCGCCGAGGCTCTTCCTTCAGCACCAGCGGGGCGGGGGGCATGTGGAGCGCCGTGTACTGGCGATTCCAGTCCAGCCGCAGGGCCCAGATCTTCCCCATGGCCATGCTGAGCGAGTCCTTCCTCCGAACGGACTCCATGGCCACCCCCACGGCCCAGCTGTCCCCGTCCCCTACCTCCAGCTCCCAGTAATGCCTCCCAGCCACAAACCCCTGGGAGCCCAGGACGCTGGGGCTGCCTGTGAATCTCAGGGGGGTTTCAGGGAGGTTTTGCAGTCTGTCTCCCAGCCGCACGGTTTTGCGGTCCTTCGAGAGGATCAGGTTCGGGTTTGCTGTCTCTGGGTCCAATGTCACCTTCACTAACGCACGACAGAGAGAAATGTCAGTCCGTCGCCCGCTGAGGAGCGAACCAGCACCTCTCCCTCCTCTTCCGCGGGGCTGGGACGTGTCCTGTGAGCACAGCAGGCACTCATGCCCCACGAGCGCGCACACGCAGCACCCGCAGCCCGCTCAGGCGGCACAGGACACGGGGCACTCGCTGCCCTCCACGCCAGGACCCACGGGTGAAGCAACACTCCCTGAAGCAGGACTGAGCCAGGCAGTGTCCCCACGCGCAGGGGACAGACACGATGGACTTTGCTAAACCTGCTTTGCTAACCCCGTGCTGGATATTGCTGGGTCTAAGTGTGATGGGGCTGCAGCCAGGCTGGGTGCGGGGGAGCAATATATCCCCGGAGCGTGAGGAAGCATTGCCTGCAAGGCAGCAGTGGTGCCAGGCCAGTCCCTGCTCCAGTGACAAGGGTGACGAGTGCTCACCAAAGGGAAAAACAGCTCCTAACCCCACTCCGCTGAATAACCAGGCAATCTCACTGCAGAGCCAGAGCCGTCCGTTTCATGTGGGATGTTCTGCTGCCATCCCGCGGCCATCCCACAAGGCCACAGATGTGTCACCGCACAGTGCCACCACCCGAGGCCCTCTGCTAAACCCACTCCTCCAGGGCCACGTCTCACAGCAGGGACCGCAGCGTGGGGGAAACTGAGGCACACCCATCCTGTGCATCAGGTCCCTCATCCTGAAAACTGAGAGGGCAGAGGCCTGCCTTGGCGCAAACAGCTCCAGCTAGCCCCGAGCCCTGCGATGCTGCCAGGACCACGTGGACACTGAGCACCTGCAAAGGCATTTCTGATCTGTGCCCAAAAGCCAGCTCAGAATGCGTACGGCCCCTTTGCTTAAGTAGTCACGGTCTTACACATCGCGGCATAAGAATAAAGTCTCCAGAGACAGGGAAGCCAAGGGCCTCGTGCTGCCCCGGCTCTCGTTTGGTGTTAGAGGACAGTGTCATTGGGCGTTGCCTGGCATGGGGACAGACCTGGATTTTTATAGCAGGCCTAGTCAAAATGAAGGGACTCAGTTTTAGACAGACCCTGGATTTAGATGTTGTGGTATGAGCCTATCTCTGCCCCAAGGACGTAAGGAAACTCATTCTGGAAAGCTTTTCTCCCTCATTTGTGCCCATCAGCTCCAGAAACTTACCCCTTTCTCTGTCCATCTCGCTCAGCAGGTTCACTAAGGGAAGGAAAGGAAGATGCCTGAGTCTTTCTTCTCTTGTGGCATCTTTCCTGCTCCCCGTCAGGACAGCAAGCCAGATGTGGAGCCTGCTCCCCAGCTGCCACAGCCCTGGGCTCCAGCAAAGCCCATCTCAGAGATGGGTCCCATCTGGAGCGGGCGTGTTTTGCTCCAGAGCCCCAGGCAGAGGCTGTGGGCGGTGAGGAATCTCCCACTGCAGCCAAGCCCAGGGGAAAGCACGGCGTGGGGACAGCAGCAGCAGCACGCCCTCCTGGGGCCCAGACACCGGCTACACAGCAAGGCATCGCTCGCCGCTTCTTTGCTTTACCTTTGAATTTGGCCACCGCACCCGCGACCAGCTGGCTCATCTCAGAGAGGCTCGTAACGGTCCTCTGCAGCTCCAAGGAAACCGGTTCCGGGATCGGGGTCTTTGCCACTTCGCAGCTGAGGGGGAAACAGCATGGAGAGGAGCTCTGACCCCAGCACTCAGCCAGCACCCGGGGCCAGGACGGAAACAGGGGGACAATCCCCTACAGCAACATAACTTGGGGGAGCCGCGTCCCAGCTACTGGCACAGGAAACCCATCTTTAACAGGGGTGCAACGACCTCTGGTCCCAGATAACATGACGTTAAATCCCAAATGCTCGGCAGGGCAAAGCCACCTCCCCCCCCAGCTGCCGCTGCTGCTCAGCCGCCTGCAGCATTTCCAAACCTCTGCCCAAAAGAGCCATGCAGGAGAAGAGCGACGCTGAGCCCGTTTCATACCTGCTCAGAGTTTTGCCAACATCCTGGAAGAGAGAAAACACCAGGTCAGCTCTGGCACTGCCGAGAAGGACCACGGTCCCCGGGGCAGTGAGTTACAGTCGCGCCCCTGCTGCATG
This sequence comes from Mycteria americana, assembly GCF_035582795.1. Lineage (NCBI taxonomy): Eukaryota > Metazoa > Chordata > Aves > Ciconiiformes > Ciconiidae > Mycteria > Mycteria americana. Next base: position 805,078 of record NC_134366.1, on the reverse strand, counting down.
AAGCAGGGTGATGGGGACTGGGCGGGGGTGGTCACACCACTCTCCTGGGGACTCTCCAGTGACTTGCTCACCCAAATCTTTGCCTTCCCTCAGCTCACACCGCAGGCCCAGACTCACACCGGCCACACCACGCACGGCGGTGTCACAGCCTGGCCGCTGGCATGCCGGCCAGCACCGTGCTGCCCTTTGCACCCAGGCTCTGGGCTGCACGGGCACCGGGATGCAGGGGTGCTGGGTGGGTGCCCCCAGCCTCACCGGGGTGTCACAGCACCCAGATGGGCAATGCAGCCTCACCATAAGGAATTCGACCACTGGCTGGTCACGTTTCTTCTCTATCTCCGCAATCAGAGTGTCCAGCAGCGATTTCCTCTCCGAAACGCTGGAGACGTATTTGCGGCACTCCTTGGTGAGCTCCCCGTGCGCCTGGTCGAGCTGGGCCAGCATGATGGCCTCCTGCTCCTGCAGGAACTGCTGCAGCTGCTTGAAGGTGTCCCGCAGCCTCTGCCGCTCCAAGGCCACCTTCCCCTGCAAGGCACCCGCGCGGAGGCCCCTGAGCCATCCCCTCCTCCGGGAGCCTCCGCGCAGGCACGGGGACCCGGTGCTGCGGAGAGGGGGGCAAGGATCATGGGGAAAAGGAGAAGGGTTTTGGGGGAGGAAAAGCTGGAAGAGAGGAAGGAGGAGAGGAGTGGCAAGTCTGGATGTTGATGGACCCAAGATGACAGCAGAGTCTGAATGAGAACAGGGTGGAAGAAAGATATATGGGATGGACAGAGAGGGAGAGAGAAAATAGTGCTGTTACGGAAAAGGAGATAAATATATACGGGGAGAGGGAAAGATGGGACGCGCCCGTGAAGACGGGTGGGTAAGCAGGCAGGGGGGCACAGCGCGCGCACGGGGAGAGAAACACACACCAGCAGCTCATCACTTTTCTTTTCTCCTTTGGGCTTAAATTCTTCTTTCTCTTTTTGTAGAAAAACCAGGTTGCTCTGGAGTGTCTCCTGGGAGAGGGGGGAAGCGTATTTGGTGATTTTGGGGTTACATTTGCAGGAGTGAGATGATGTCACCAAACAGCCCCCGTGGGGACAAGACCGCTCTGCAGGGAGGGGTCACTGGGGGTGGGTTTTGAGCTCAGCTCTGTGGGGAAGGGAAGAGCTCGGGGAGAGCACCCACCTCTCCCCAAGCACGCGGTACAGACAGGCTAGGGAGATCCCACGCGCAGCTGTTTTGGCCAGAAACATTTCTGGAATAGCTTCATGTGGAAACCCTGAAGTTTGTGGTTTGGTTTTTTGTTGTTTTTGGTGTGTTTTTTTTTAATTAGAAAAAACAACTTTTGGCGTTGGAAGTGGGATTTGTGGGAAGAGGTTTGCAGTGACAGCAGCGCTGCGTCTCAGACGCACTCCATAAATTCGCTGGAGTATTAAAAAAACCCCCATGCTCCTCCAAGACGTGCCCTGCGGCAGAGCGAGCAGCTGGCAGGGGGGGACCCCAGCCTACATCCCAGGGGGAGACCGTGTCCCCTGTAGCTGCAGCCCCAGCCCCGTCCCTGGCTGGGGACGTACGGGGCACTGGGACCTTGCGGGGCCACAGAGGGGTGAGCAGCGAGAGGGTCCTGTGCTCCTGGATGGGCTGGGGGAGGCGATGGGCAGTGGAAGCCACCGGAGAACCAGCAACCCCAGCAGGGTGGCGGGGATATGGGACCCCAGCCCGCGGCCAGACAGGGTCCCCAAACCATGGCCAGACAGGGACCCTAATCCGTACCCAGACAGGGTCCCCAAACCATGGCCAGATGGGGACCCTCACCCATACCCAGATGGGGACCCCAAGCCATGGCCAGATGGGGACCCTAATCCATGGCCAGATGGGGACCCCAAGCCATGGCCAGACAGGGACCCCAAGCCATGGCCAGACAGGGACCCCAAGCCATGGCCAGATGGGGACCCCAAGCCATGGCCAGATGGGGACCCCAAACCATGGCCAGATGGGGACCCTAATCCATACCCAGATGGGGACCCCAAACCATGGCCAGATGGGGACCCTCACCCATACCCAGATGGGGACCCCAAGCCATGGCCAGATGGGGACCCTCACCCATACCCAGACAGGGACCCCAAACCCGTACCCAGACGGGGACCCCAGCCAGCGGCTGGATGAGGACCCAAATCCGTGGCTGCACAGGGACCCTAACCTGCACCCTGAGGGAACCCCAGTCCATGACTGGAGGGGTACCCCAGCCCGTGCTCAGAGGGGACCCAGATCCATGCCTAGAGAGGACCCCAACCTGTGCCTGGGAGGGACCCCAGATTTGTGCCTGGAGGGGACCCCAGCCCATGCCCAGAGGGGACCCTGACCTGTTCCTGGAAGGGACCCCAGCCCGTGCCTGGAGAGGACCCAGATCCATGCCTAGAGGGGACCCCAGCCTGTGCCCAGAGGGAACCCCAACTTGTTCTGGGAGGGGGACCCCAACCTGTGCCTGGGAGGGACCCCAGATTCGTGCCTGGGAGGGGACCCCAGCTCACGCCCAGACGCGACCCCGACTTGTTCCGGGAGGGGACCCCAGCCCGCGCCCCGAGGGGACCCCAGCCCGCCCCCGGGAAGGGACCGCAGCCCCTGCCCGGAGCCCCCCTACCCGGAGCTGCTGGGCGGCCTCCTCGGCGGGGCGTGCGCGGTGGTCGCGGTGCTGGGGCCCCTCTCGGCACAGGGGGCAGAGGGGGGTGCGGCAGCTCTCGCAGAAGAGGCCCAGGGCCTCGCCGTGGGCCGGGCAGCGGGGCCGGCGCGCCTCGTCCCCCAGGGCCTCCGCCAGCCCCGCCACGGCCCGCAGCGAGCGGTTGGGCCGCAGCGAGCCGGGGAGCACGGTGGCGCGGCACTGGGGGCAGGCGGCGGGGCGCGGCGGGGTCCCCAGCACGGCCGCCATGCAGGGGCCGCAGAAGCTGTGGCCGCACTCGGTGATGACGGGCTCGGAGAAGAGCTCCAGGCAGACGGGGCAGGTGGCCTCGGCCTGCAGGCTCTCGCCCAGGGCCAGCACGGCCCGCGCCATGCTAGCGGCGAGCCGCGCTTCCCGGAAAGGGCGCGGCGGCGGGACGGGACGCGGCGCGACGCGGTCGGCGCCGGGCGCTGCCGGGCTGGCCCGGGGCGGGCAGGGCTGCGGGCAGGGGGACGGGCAGGGCTGCGGGCAGCGCTGCGGGGCACCCCGGGGCTGGGGGGGCTGGGGGGACGTGCGCCGTGCTCCCGTGGGGCCGGGGGGGTGTTATTGTGTGTGTCTGTGTGCATGCGTGTGTGCCGATGTGTGCACGCGTGTCTGTGCACCTGTGCGTGTGCGCACGTGTGCGTGCCGATGTGTGCACGCGTGTCTGTGCACGTGTGTGTGCACGCACCTCTGCACGCGTGTGTGCCTTTGCATTGATGTGCACATGAGCGTGTGCGTGCATGTGTGTGTATGTGTTGGCATGTGCGTGTATGTGCATTTGCCTGCACGTGTATACGTGTGCATGCGTGCATGCATGTCGGTAGGCATGTGCATGTGTGTATCGGTGTGCTGGCATGCGCACACGCGTGTGTTTGCATGCAAGCGTGCTGGCATGCACATGCAAGCATGTGCATGTATGTTGGCGTGTGCATGCGTGTGTGTATGTGTGCAGCTTTGTGCCTGTGTGTGTGCAAGCGTGCTCACGTGTTGATGTGTGCGTGCGTGTGTGCATGCATGTGTGCCTTTGCATTGGTGTGTGCATGAGCGTGTGCGTGCACATGTGTGTATGTGTTGGCATGTGCATGTATGTGTATTTGCGTGCATGTGTATACGTGTGCATGCGTGCATGCATGTGTATGTGCCTGAATGCATGCATGTGTGTAGTCATGTGCGTGTATGTCTGTGCATCTGTGGGCACGCATGTGCATATGTGTGGCCACGTGTGTTGGTGTGTGCATGTGTGTGTGCATACTTGTGTGCCTTTGCGTTGGCATGCACGCATGTATGTATGTGTATGCATGCACATGCATCTGTGTGCACATGGATGTTGTATCTGTATGTGTGTGTGTGCATGCGGACCCATGTGTTCATGTATCTGTGCATGTGTGTTGGCACATGTGTGTATCTGTGCAGGTGTGCTTGTGTGTTGACGTGCATATATGTGGGTATGAGTCTGCATGTTTGTGTGTGCATGCGTGAATGTGTGTGTCTGTATTGACATGCCTGTGCACACATCTGCACACGTGTGTATGTGTACGCATGTGCGTACAGGCACGCCTGGGTGTACGTGTGTCTGTGTGCATCTGTTTGCCTGTGTGCGTGGTGCGTGCATGTGCATGGTGTGTCCAAGTGTGTGGTGCGTGTGTGCTCGGGTGTGTGCATGGGTGAATGGTTTTGTACAGCTGTGCCTGCGTGTGGGTGCACATTTGTGCGTGGCCATGTGTCTGTGTGTCTGTGTATGTGTGTGTATGTGCGTGTGTGCATTTGTGTGCGTGTGCACGCACATGTGTCTGTGCGCGTCTACATACATGTATTTGGTTGTTGGTGTGTAGGTGTGCATCTGTGTGTGCGTCAGTGTCTGTACAGGGGGGGTGTGTACATCTGTGTGTGCCAGTGTGTGCATCCGTGTCATTACATGTGGGTACGCGCGCGTGTGTGTGCGCACACGCGTGGGGGTGTCTCTGTCTCTCTCTTTGTATGTTCGTGTGCTTGAATCTCAGCACACGCACGTGAGTGTGTCTGTGTGTGCGCGCGTGTGCAAACCGGGGAGGAACGAGCAGGGAAATGCCGGGGGGAGCACAGGGCCCCGCTGTGTGTGTGGTGCGTGTGCCCGTGTCTGCACACACGCGTGGCCGTGGGCAGCCCACGGGTGTGGGGATGACGCCGGCAGCCAGCAGCGGCAGCCCCGGGAGGGCTAGTGCGTGTGTGAGTGTGAGTCTTCATCCCAGCCCGCGCCGGGGCGTTGGTGCAAGAGCCAGAGCACGCCATGGCGTGCAGCGGGGTGGGGAGACGGTCCCTGCTCCCAGACCCTGCCGCCAGCCTGTGCCCTCCAGCACCGCTGCCCAGCAGCTCCCGGACGGGGAGGCCCCTCGAACCCTGTGGGACACCCAGCCTGGAGCCTGCCGCTGGGTTTTCACCCTCTCTGCTTTATAAATTGTTTTAAAAAAGGGACGCTGCAGTTCCCCGGAGCAGTCGGAGCCCTCCTGGGCGCCCGAGGGCTGCAAGCCAGCACGCTTCGGCATGGTGCTGCCAGCCACCTCGGATGCTCTGGCTGCTTAAGTAAATTTAATTATTTATAACCCAAAACGTGCCGGGGAGCTTCGCCCCGGCTCAGGCCATCGTGGGCGGGTTGGAGGTGCGGAGCAGGATCCTTCCCGAGGCCTCACGCTTGCAGGAGCCGCTTCCCACCCGCCGGGTTTGGGGGTTAATGCAGTTTAAGGGATTGTGTCAGCGCGGCAGCTGTGACATGTGGGAGCCGAGCGTAATCCCGTCCGTGAGCCACTTTCCCGGGGCCGGCTGCCTCGCTGCGTGCTGCCAGCCCCTTCCTGCATGCGTGAAATCCCCCCCAAACCGAGCAACCGCCCTGGGGCAGGGGGGCTCCGGCTTCCATCCCTGCACCCCACAGCCGCTGGCAGCTCTCCCGATGTCTCCTTTGCTCTCGCCCCGACCCCAAAACACCCGGAGGGCCGCAGCGGTGCTTCAGGAAGAGAAGAGGCCCCCCGGTAGCCCCCCGAGCCACCCTGCGTGTCTCTACAGGCTGCAGGGGCCCGTCCCCTCTGTGCTGCTGCCGGTGGGCTCAGCCCCCGTGGGCGGTGGGTGCCCAAAATCAGGCCCCCGTGTGCAGCCGTCGGCTCTGCTCCTCCGCCACCCCGGTGTGCTGCCAGCCGGGCCCCAAGGAGCGACCCCAGCGTTTTTGGGGGCACCGCGCATCCCTGTTGTGCTGCTGGCGGCTGGGCTGTCCCTGGCAATAAAGCCGTCGGATAACCCTCCCTCCCCGGGTGGGTACTGCCCTGCCGTGGGCTGTGCCCTGTCAAAAGCCCCTGCCACCCCGCTGCCCGCTTCCCCGCCACAGCAGGTCCCCAGACTCCGTCCCGGTGGCTGCGGTGGGGTCGGCGCGATGCTTTCAGCCCCCTGCTCGCTGTCGTTGCAGCATCCCGGGGTGACAGCCTGGTTTCCCCGCTTGGCCAGAGCCTCTGAGCCGCGGTGCGGGCGGCGCTGGGGTGCTGCTGGGGGGGTACACTGCCCACCCCCCACCCAAGTGGGGACGGCGGTGGCTCCCGCTCGTCCCCTGTCCCCAGGGCTGCTGCCTTCTGGGTGCAGCCGCATCCAGCTCTCCTGGCACCCTGGGCCAGGGAGGGCTGGGCGAGCGTGACGGGGCCAAACCTGCGGGGACGTGAGCCCTTGAAGAGCTGGTCCTGCTGCGGGACGGTGCCATTAACCCCCACAGTTGAGCGGTGTTTTAGCTGTGCGGCATTCAGCACTCCCCGAATGAACCCGCCTGCAATTAAGTGGAGGGTGCCGATAACCTGCAGACAACTCGGGGGGTGGCGAGGCTGCTCACGGCATGCGCTGCCCTCAGATTTGTGCCCTGCAGCACCGTCACCTCTGCGGTTTTTTAGTGCCGCTGCCACCCTGAGCTCGGCGCCCATCGGGAGCCACCACGGCTGCGTCCTGTCCCCTCCTGCGGCGTGGGAGCTGCGGCTGCAGACGGGCTGTTGACATTCGAGCCGCTGAAGGTCACCTGGACGTTGTTAAATCCTGACAGCGTCCAGCGACCGACGTGGCCGGTGAGGAGCGGCACGAGTGGGAGAGCAGCCGCTGCGCGGGGCCCAGCAGCACCGAGCAGAGCGCGGGCACTGCCAGCCCGGCCACGCTGGGGCGAGGAAGGGGCTGCCTGTCCCCAAGGCTCCCCGTGCAGGTCCCAGCGCTGCCGAGGGGCAGCCAGGCCCCCTTCACTAGTACGGACACTTAAGTGGCTGCTTTGCAAAAAAAAAGCTGAATCCATCCATTTTTAGGAAGAAAAAAGGACAGTGCCACATCCGTGGCACTGCCAGCCCGATGAACACGAGCTGCTGAGAACCAGAGTCGGTTCTGCTTTTAATTTCTTTATTCCCCCTAATTGCATTTAGTCCTGATGAGGGGGATGCGGGGAGGCTGCCGAAGGGTACGGGGCAGCCAGCCGGGCTGGGGGCTGCAGCCAGACCCTCTTGTCCCGCACCAGCACCTCCCTCCCGGGACATCAGCCCCACTGCAGCACATTTAAGCCACGTCAGACTGCACGCCGCAACCTGAAACCCCAAACTGCTCCCAAGGAGTTTCAAGCACCACCCCAGCAGCAGGAACAGAGGAACCTCGGCTGGAACCTGCCCTGGCAGCCCTGAAACGCTTCTCTCCGCAGCAGTGACCGGCCGGCAGCTCTCAGCAGCTCCGCGTGCTTTCTAGCACGGGAGAGGCTGTAAATTACAAATTTAGGAGGGGTTCATACACACGGAAAGTCCTGCAGCGAGGAGTTTGGTTCTGCAAAGGCATTAACAGGTCCCGACAACTTATCCCATCATCGCTCTGTTTATTGATGCCACTGTCCAACATGAGATCTCACGCCGCCTTCCCCACGGCACCCATCGGCCAGGAGCCCGGTGTGCACCGGGAAGCTGGCATCACCGCTCCGGCCACGGCCTGGTCCTTCGGGTGCATGTCACCCAGCCACAGCCCAACTACGGGAGCTGCGAGGAGGACGAGCCGGGACCGCGGAGAACCGAGCCGCTGGAGACGGGAGCTCAAACCAACAGCAAGGAGACTGACCCGTGTCCCACCCACCACGACTACAGCCACAGCCGCATGGCAAGGGACCCCGGCAGCGGCTGCCTGGGAGCCGGGAGGTCTCCCACAGGCAGCCCCGAGCGGGCCGGGGCTTTTCTCGGAGCCAGCCCGGGACCTGCTCCTCCATCTGGGGCAGGACTCCACTGCTCCTGCCGCTGGGGAGTGCGCGGTCGATGCCACCGGCAAGGGCGAGGGCAGCCCGCTCGCCGCAGTGCGTTTCAAAGAGAGCAGAAGAGCAGTTAAACACATCAAGGTCTTGTGCACAGGTACATCATGACCCCACAGCACCCCGCGGCAAGACCCGCGTCTACAAACCGCTCCCGCGTTTCACGACGGCCGGTGATGCCTTCGGTGCAGCTCTCGTAGCGGCGGGAGGGCCGGGCGCCCGGGGTCGCCGCTCACCGGAGAGGCGTCTGCCACTGTGGAAGGATTAAGCGCTAGAAATGAGTGTTTGGAGGAGACTTGCTGATGGGGTCCTACCAGAAAAAGGTTCTTTTACTGCAACTAGTATTTTATTCTATTGTATAATTCATGAGTGCATCACAGCCCCGAGAGCCGGACAGGCACCTATCAGCGCTTCCAATCTAGACACATGGAGAACTTCCTCGTCATCTGGATCTATTTATTACTCACCTCCCCCTGGCCGGGAGCTCCTTGTCGCCATGCGCTGCTGAGCGGCTGTCGCGTCCAGCCCGGAAAGCTGGGACGAGGCAGCGCCTCTGCAGAGCTCCTGGACAAAAGTGACTGTGCCAGAATCAGCCTACAGAGCATTTTAAAAAAAAAAAAAAAAAAAAAATCTTGGCGATCCTAAGTTTGCTTATCAAATAAAAAGTTCCTCCACATTTATTAAAAAACCAAACAGTAGATTTAAAAAGCAGTTAAGAGTCCTACTCCGGCAAAACACCCTGTACAGGTTTCTTTTGTTGTTGGTTTGTTTGCTTTTTTCTGATGGTGAGGATTCCCCCTAAATCAGCTGCTTCTGTTAATTTTATATATATATAATCTTTTAATTTTGCCGCGCGTTGCTTGCTTTAATTAATTAATTTATTTCCAATCAGCCTAGCCGTCTCCACCAGACCAGCGGCGCTACCACACAAAGCTTCCTTGATGTCCATGCCCTGAGCTGGGGGGGGGAGGGATGGAGGGAGGGTGGGAGAGATGAGCGGAGGAGGAGGAGGAGGAGGAGGAGGAGGGATGGAGGGATGGAGAGAGGGAGGGAGGGGAGGGAGAGGAAGCCGTCGGCAGCCCCTCACTCTCCCATGTGCGTCCTCAGGTGGTACTTGAGGGACTGCTTGTAGCGGAAGCACTTGGTGCACTCGGTGCAGGGGTAGGGCCGCTCGCCGGTGTGCGCCCGCTGGTGCTCCAGGAGGTGATGCTTCTGGGTGAAGTTCTTGCCGCACTCGGTGCAGTGGTAGGGCCGCTCGCCCGTGTGGATGCGCTGGTGCTCCAGGAGATGGTGCTTGCGGATGAAACCTTTCCCACAGACGGCGCAGGCGTGCGGGCGCTCCCGGGTGTGGATGCGGTAATGGTTGGTGAGCTTGGACTTCTCGCTGAAGGTCTTCTCGCACTGGCTGCACTGGTAGGGCCGCTCGCCGGTGTGAGTCCGCTGGTGCCGCAGGAGGTGGGAGGGCCGGGTGAAGTTCTTCCCGCACTGGGGGCAGAGGAAGGCCATCTCGCTCTTGCCGGCGTGGATCCTCTGGTGCATGATGAGGCTGATCTGCAAGCGGAAGCTCCTCCGGCACTCGCCGCAGGTGAAGGGCCGCTCCCCGACGTGGGTGATCTGGTGTTTGCTGAGGCTCGACTTGTGGCTGAAGCTGCTCTCGCACTCGGAGCACTTGTAGGGCTTCCCCGGGGGCGGGGGCCGTGGCTGGGGCTTGAGGCCGTGCTCGGGGCGCCGGGGGACCCCCACGCCCCGGCGCGTGTGGCTGCGCTGGTGCAGCAGGAACTGCTGCTTGTTGCGGAAGCTGAGGTCGCAGTCGTGGCACTCGTAGGGCCCTTCCTTGAGGTGGTTGCGCTGGTGGATCATGAAGTTGATCTTGAGCATGAAGCTCTTCCCGCACTCGGGGCAGATGTAGGGTCTCTCCCTCGTCCGGTTCCGCTGCTGGGCGATGGCCGGCTTCATCTCCCCGGAGTCCCTCTCGCAGGCGGGGGTCTTCCCCACGCGGGCGGCCGCCAGGCTCCTGGGCTGCGTTTTGGAGCTGCACTGCGCCTCGCAGCCCAGCCCGGCCTCGTGGCTGGGGAACGCCGGCGGCTCGGTCCTGCCCGAGAACATGGCGCACGGCTCCAGGGTGTCGGGGTCATCCTCCTCCTCCTCCTCCGTCTTGATAACGATCCCGTCCTCTGCGGGAAAAAACCGGAACAGCGTAAGGGTCATCGAGTGGGACGGGGTGGCCTTTTACGCACCTGGGGGTTGGTACAGAAACATCTGCGTGGGCTTCTGCAGCTGTTTGCACCTGCCTGCCCGCTCTGCTCAACCGCCCGATGCGAGCTGGCTCCAGCCTGGAGCCCTGCGCCCTGGGACGGGGCACGTCCCCTCGCAGTGGCAAGGCGAGCCTGTGCACCCCCCGACAGGGAGGACAGACAAACCGCCTCCTGGACAGGTTCCTTTGGAGGGCGCGGCGAGACCTGCCTGCCAAAAGGTTTTGCGATTTCATGATGCTGCGAGACGGGGGGGAATAAAAGCACCGTCGGTTTGCAAGGACTCGGGTGGCGGAGCGATTTCAGAGCAGCTCCATCTGCTGCCGTTTTGCTGGGCTACAACAACGCTCCCCACGCCCGGCATGGCACTGCTCGACGGAATGGCACAGCGCGGGGCTGCCGGCCTCCAGCTCCGCTCCCGAGACGACATGCCCAGCCTGGGACTGTCCCCTTCCTTCGGCCTCACTGTGATGGGGCGCGGGGACAGACCCCCCTCCTTCCCAGAGGCAAACAGCGGTGGACGGCCGCGCATCAGGCTCCCCCCTTGCGTCACTGACGCCGGAGGTGACCTGGTGTTTTTGTTTGGTGAGACCGGCTCTATCGGGGACGCGCGCAGCCAGCGCGCCCTGAGGAAAGGCCCGTGGTGGATCCCTCGCACGTCACCCCACGCTGGACTTTGAGCCAGGCCTATGTACTTTTCTAGGAAGAGCAGCCACGCTTTCCCAAGAAGAGGCAACCGACAGGCGCAGTACGTATCAAAGCCACAGCCCTCTCCCCTCCGACGGAGGGGTCAGCGGGGAAGCCCCACATTCCCAGGTCCTCCTTCCCACCTCCTCGCAGCAAGGAGCGTCCCCTACGTGGATCCCAGGGCTATCGCTGCTCGAGCACCGGATGCCGGCACCCACAGCCCGGTCAGAGCGTTGCCGCAGCTCCCGCTCAGCCCCACCAGCCGGGGCCCCACGTCAGCGGAGGCGCGAGCTCTTGGACAAGGATCGGCTCCAGCCCCACTGGTGGCTTAACTGGTTTCCTTTAGAAAACTGTGAGGAGACCACGGGATCCACGAGGCGGAGTTGAGGAGGACCTCAAGAGCCCAACTCTATCTTTCTTGGTCTGCGTTACACCATTGCAAAGCCGTCAGAAGGCAGGAAACCCACCGTTCCCGACAGCCCAGCTGTGCGCTTTCCCATCTCTCGCCCTCGAAGCACATCTGTAGGACCTGGACCGTATCTGCCGCCCAGCCGGTGGACTTCTACACATGAAGCACCCGGTGCCATCTTCTCGTCTCTCTACTAACCTCACTGCACCCTTCCCTCTCAGCAGCTCACATGCCATGGACCTCCGGCCACCCTTGGCCCCATCCTCCAGACCTGCCCTGAGTGACCCCCATGCTGGCGACGTGCAGGACCCCGCACGTTCCTCCAGCAGAGTCTGGTGTGTAAGCGCCTGAGCAGCTCACACCATTCCTCTGCACGACTACCACCAGGCCAGGAGTCCTCAACCGACATCCTGCCCTCTGCAACGGTGGGATTTTGGCAGCAGGGGCTCACTGGAGCTCTCAGAAAACGCGGCCTGGGACACGGCTTCCCTTAGTCTCTGTGTGTAAGAAGGGCTTTTCCCACCCGTGGAGAACTGAGCCACTGCTCGCTCCGCTCTGGAGCAGGTCAGGTGCCCTCAGAGACCACGCTCTGATGTCCACCACGTGCGTGCTGCCTCCTCCTCCCGGCCTGAGGTCTCACCGCAGTTGCTCTTGAGGTTGCTGCAGCCAGAAACTTTCCTTCTGGTGCTGGTTCTGGGGGGATTTAACCCTTCTCTTTCATCCAACCCTTTCCCCACCTTTGCCTGACCCACCACAAGCCGCTCCTGGGCCTCCAGCCCCCCGACACGGCACATGCTGTGGGGCCACGTGCCGAGCATCTCACCTGTGCAGCTCCCGTGGTGCACGATGACTCTCTGGATCTCATTGAAGTCAGCTACGTATTCGGACGAGTCACCCAGGCTGGTTCCTGGGAGGTCCCTCGGAGGGGAGACGGAGCCGTAGGGGCTCTCGCAGGCTGCCTCCTCATCCGGACTCTGGAAGCTCCCCTCCGACTGCCCCGACATCCCGTGCAGCTCAGGGTTTTCGGGACTGTCTTCAGGAAGGAGCTCCTCCGTTTTGATCACAACCCTTATACCAGCTGCAGCAAAGAGAGATTCCCGCCCGCCATCATTCCCGGGAGCCAGGACGAAGAAACCACTCGCAAACAATCCCCACCGGCTCCCCACGGGCCGGCCCCGGCTGCTGATCCTGCAGAGGGCTTTCGTTTGCTCGGGCCCTTCTGCTCTCCCTTCAGCCCCTGCCCTTCAACCGTCCCTGCCACGCTCCTGCCTCTCGCCTGGCATCCTCCGCAGGCACAGGGGACTCCCTCTGCCCGGCCCGGGGGCTCAGCGCCTGCAGCTCAGCATCCCTCTGCCACCCCACATTCCCAGGCCGCAGCGCTGGGCCGGCAGCTCCCTGTGGGCAGCAGATGATTTTTCTCTTCCCGTTGGCCTCGATTTAACTTCAAGATCCTCGTGACCAAGAGCACGGGCAGGGGGTCGGAGCGACCCCACATCCACAGCCTGAAGCCAGAAGCAGCGGAGCTGACACCATCTCTTCTAGGGCACCTCCTTATGTCCTTATCAGCCCCCCTTATCTCAGAGTGGGAGTCACTGCAGGACTCGGGGTCCCTGGTGCCCTGCTCGCAGCCCAGCCCTGCGCTTGGAGAAAGCCCTCAGCACCCCAGGTCCCTGGGCGCAGGATGGGAGCAGGCTTCCCTGCCCCGGGGGGATGGTTAAACCAAGTTAAACCCAGGCACCATCCAAGGTTAAACCCAGGCACCATCCATACAACCGGGAGCACGGGGAGGATTTTCCGGGAAGGCTACGGCTCCCTCAGGTGGATGGGTTTTCCCAATGGGACCCGATTCTCCTTTCTTGCCGGGCACGTGGGCTCCTCGAGGACCTGGTCTGGTTGCAGATGCTGACGGCTCCTAGTGCCCAACTCTCCGGGCTCCGCTTGCCCTGGTTTAGATGTTGAGCCATACCTGGACATCAAATCTCTCATAGCCAAAGCTTTCCTGCTCGTAGCTAAGGCTCCCCCTGATAACCTCCTCGGGCATGGCTCGCAGCAACACTTGCTTTAGCCTCGGGGTTCAGCTCCTCTGAACGCAACCTACGGCTCCCCTCCCGCTAAGCTGCCGTCTCACCTGCGGTGGCATCGGTAATGATCTCGCTCTCCTCCAAGTCCTGCTCACTCCTGACCCGCGATTCCTCTCCTTGCTCGATCTGAGACAAAACACCAGGTTTGGAAATTGCATAGTCTGTTGAGAGACAGAGGGATGGAGGGAGGGATTACTGCACAGGGAATCCTGATATCGGCTTCCACCTCTCCCCAGCGCCCGGGGGGACACGTGAAGACACTCAGGAACATCCACAGAGGGTCTGCAGGCAGAAGAGCCTGGTGCTGCAGGCAGGCCAGGCTCCCTGGATGGGCAGAAGAGATTCACAGAGGCAGAGGCTGAGGTGCCACACACAGAGGAACTACCTTCAAGCAGAAACCCAACCCGTAGGTTTTTCTGGCAGTGTTTTAGAACTTCTCAGGCAAACTCCTGGCTCTCCTGAAGCCAAAAGCGTTTCACCTCCGGCCCCAACAGAGCCAGAATTTCTCCTGCAGCTTCAGTAGGAAATGCCCCAAAGGAGCGTAGCTAAGACCGCATCAGACAACTTTTCACTCTGCAAAAGTTTCCTCCTAAAGGGGTGCATGGGCTGGTGCCCACTGCTGACCCAGAAGATGAAGGGAAGCCCTTCCAACAGCCACGGGGAAGGTGCTGGTTTTTCACTGAGTAACTTGGCTGGAAGGAGCTTCAGGAGGTCTCCAGCCCACCAGCCCACCCAGCCAGGACAGCACCACGCCCCGAGCCAGGGACAAACCCGGACACTGCCGGAGGGATGCCCTTACCCGGACTAGAAACATCCTCCTGTGTTTTTAAGTCTCCGTGTAAAATGGGACATTTGCATCTCAAGGGGATCCAAGGGGATCTCCGAGGAGGACTCAGAAGATGCCCAAGCCTGCGGGCAGCCAGGAGCCCCAGAGAACCTGCCTCTCCCCAGGGCGAGGACACCCCATATTTACCCAGGGATATCAGCGACTCATAGTTCCCCTTCATCACGTTCTTGTACAGCTCCTTCTGCCACTCCTCCAGCTTCTCCCATTCCTTGTTGTTGAAATAGACGGACACGTCGTCAAACGTCACCGGCACCTGCAACCACAAGAGCACGGGTTCAGGCGGCCGCCTCGCTCCCCAGGAGCCCAGCGTGTTATCTCCGGCCGCTGGCAGCGGCAGCTCGCTCCCGCTCGGACATGGCTAGGCTTCAGCTACTTCACGGCCATCAATGAGTTGGTTTTTATTTTTAAAACAACTCCTGGACATGTATTTCTATGAGATTAAAGGTCTCAGCCAAACGGCCGGTTCCCGGTGATGAACCCAGAGAGTGATTTCCCCAAACCACACCGACCTCCTCCTCTCGGTCCCCGCACTGGCAGGGACGACTCTCCAGAGGAGACCGGGCTTGCGCCCGCCTGGAAGGAACACGAAGGAGATAAAAATCGGGCACTACGGCTGGACCTCATCTCTATTGATGAGCTGACGTAAAACCCCAGATTCAATTACCCCAGAACTCGAGGGAAAACTCTACCCGGGCCTGAAGGGCTCCCAGTTATCGTTAGTTATTGTGTGCAAATTGGCCGGGAGCAGACTGCAGCTTTCAAGCCTGTTTGCCGAGTAATAATTTCTAAGGATAAATTCAGGATGCGCGAGCCAGGCTGCGTTCAGCTTCTGCTCCCCGACTGCGCTAATGGGGTGGCAGGCTGTGAACCCCCCTCCTCCAGACCCCCTCCGCTCTCTCCAGCGAAGCGGCGACGTTCGCTTCGCCGCGTCTCACACGGTCCCATCTGCAAACTTTTTTAGCGAGAGGGTTGTGAAATGGAAGTAGGAACTGCGTGTTGATGGTGGGCTCCTTCTGATGCTCGGCTAAGCGCAAGTGTGAGCACAGGGAGCCCGTCCACCTTCCCCTCGAATCCCAGAGGTTCCCCCTTCCCGGCAGCAGCAGCTCCCGCTTGCTCCTTCCCCAGTCCAGGAGATGCCCACCGCAGCACCAAGGTGGTAAAAGAAATGGTGGGTAAAAAACCAGAACCACCAAATCTGCAGGGTTTCTCTCAAACGGTGGTTGGGAAAAAAAAAAAAAAAAAGATTAAATCGCTCCCAGGCTGCACAGCGCCGTGAAGCAGAACTGAAACCTCCGGCCTGAGTATGGGGGACATTCCCCTCGGGCGCATCTCCCACCGCATGTGGGTCCCAGCGGGGGGAGATGCGGGGAAGCTGCGAGGGGCAGCTCTGCTCTCTCGGGTCCCGACGGCGAGCGACTCACCTGCGCCAGGGCTGTCCCCGCTCACCCACCGCATCTCCCCCCCGGCCCTGCCCTCGATGAGCGTTTTGGGAGCGTTTCGGGCGCAGACCCGGGCTCCCGCACCCCAGGACACCGTTACCTTGGGGACTTCCCCCTTCCTGCCGGGGGGCAGCCGCAGGATCCAGAAGTTCCTGTTCTTCAGCAGGTTCTCCATGTTCTCCAGGCGCCGCTGGAGCAGCCCGTACTCCTGGATGAGGGTGCCCAGCGCCGCGCACTTGCTCTCCAGCTGGTTCCCCAGCTCCGCCGCCGTCTTCTCGCAGTCGATCAGCTTCTTCTCCGCCATCCCCGTCCGACCCTCCAGGTCGAGCAGGCGGGTGGAGTGGGAGTCCACCTTCCTCTCCACCGCCTGCACGGCCGCCACCACCGTCAGGGACAGCTCGGCCGTCTGCGTCTCCCGCTCCGAGGTGCGCTCGGGGCCGGCCGGCGGCCGGAGGGGCGAGGGGCAGCGCGGCTGCAGCACCGGCTCCGGCGCCTGAGGACAGAGGGGTGCGGGGGTCACGGCGGGGGGGACGCCCCCAGGGCGATGGGGACCCCCGGGGGGGGCGGCGGCAGAGCCCAGCGCTCCCCAGGGCGGCGGGGACGTCCCCGCGTCCCCGCAGGGCGCTGACCCCGCTAAGCTGCTTACGGCGGCGGCCCGTGCGGGTCCCACGGGACGGGCAGGACCCGCCGCGGGGGGGGGCGGGGGGGTGCCCCGCCACCGCGGGGCCGGGAGGTGACACTGAGGGGGGGGTGACAGGGGACGGCCGAGCCCCGTTGCCATGGGCACGGCGAGGGAACACCCCGGGGGGCTGGCGGGCGCTGTCAGGGCAAGGCCGCCCCGTCGCCATGGGGACCGGGCGGTGACACGGGGGGGGGGGGGGTTGGGGGGGGGGGGCGGGCGGCCTGTCCCCGGGAGGGCGGCGGGTCCGTCACGGGGGCGGCGGGGGGGCGCTCCCCGACCCGCAGGGCCCGGCCGCCGGGGCGGGGGTGGGGGGGGGCGGGCAGCGGAACCGGCAGGCCCGGCCCCCGACGGCAGCTCGGGCGCCGCCGGCCGCGGAGGCCCGGCCCGGCCCGGCCCGGGCGCGCCGCCCCCCCGGGGCTGCCCGCGCCGCCGCCGGCCCTGCCCGTCCCTGCCCGTCCCCCCGGGGGGGCGGCCGCGGCCCCGCGCGCTGACAGCCCCCGCCGGCCTCCCGCCCCGCCGGCCGCCCCGCCGCCTCCCGCCGCGGCCCCGACGGCGCGGCCCGCCCCGACGTGCGGCCCGCGGGCGCCGGGCGAGCGGCGGCGGGCCGGGCCGCGACCCGCGGCGGGCGGGCGGGGCGCGGCGGGCGCCCTTACCTGAGCGGGAGCCCCCTCGGCCATGGCCCTTTGTTCCCTGCCCGGGGCCCCGGGGGCCGCGGCCGGGAGGATCCAGCGCCCGCTCGCTCCTTCACCTCCGCCCGCCGCCGGGCATCGGGCTGGGCCCGGGGCGGCGCGGCGCGGCGGGGCGGCGGCGGGGCGGGGGCGCGGCGGGGCGGCGCGGCGGGGCGGGGCGCGGCCCGGCCCGACCCGGCCGGGGGAGGGGAGGGGGGGGGGGGGCGGCGGCGAGAGACCGAGCGCGGCTCCGGGTCCCGGCTCCGCCGCTCCGCGCTGGGCGCTCCGGCCCCGCCGCTGCCCCGCCGAGCCGGCAGGGGGCGGGCGGGCCGCCGCCGCCGCGCGGGCCGCGCCGGGGGCCGCGCCGGGCGGGGCGGAGCGGGGCGCCCGCCGCCACCGCAGCGCCCCCTGCCGCACCGACGGCATCACCGCGCCGCCGCCGCCGCGCACCGTCGGGGCCCCCCCGCCGGCCCCGCCCGGCCCCGCCGCCGCCCCCCCGCCGCGGGGAACGGACCGGGGCGGCCCAGGGAGGGGCGGGGGGTGGCCCGGGATCGGGCCCGTGGTGCCCCCCGCGCGGGGCGGGGCTGCGAGAGGAACGGGGACCCGGGGGGGGGGACTGGGAGGAACTGGGGGGGGGGGACGGAGGAAGGGTTGAGCGGGGGCTGAGGGAACGGGGAGGGGCTGGGGGGACTGGGGAGGACTGGGGAGGGACTGGGGGGTACTGGGAAGGGACTGGGGGGAGCTGGAGAGGGGCTGGGGGGAGCTGGAGGGGCTGGGGGAACCGGGGAAGGACTGGGGGCAACTGGGGAGGTGCTGGCAGCAACTGGGAAGGGGCGGGGGGTAACTGGGGAGGGCCTGGGAGTAACTGGGGCAGCCCCAGAGGTAACTGGGCTGACAGGAAGGACTGGGGAGAGACTGGGGGAGCTGGGGAGGGGCTGCGGGTGACCGGGGGGAACTGGGGCTGTTCCGGGGGTAACTGGGCCGACGGGGAGGACTGGGAGTGACTGGGGAAGGACTGGGGGTGACTGGGGAAGGACTGGGGGTGACTGGCGGGGGACCTGGGGGGGACTGAGGAGGGGCTGAGGAAAATGGGGTGGGGGGTGAGGGGTAACTGGGAAGGCCCTGGGGGAACTGGGGGTAACGCAGGGCAGCGGGGACTGGGCTGACTGGGGGACTCAGGGGGAAGTGGGCGAGACTGGAGGGAACTGGGCAGGAACTGGGGGGAGACCGGTGCGACCCGGGGGGGCCAGGGGAGCCCAGGGGCCCTGACAGGACTGGGGTCCCTGGGGGGGGGGGGCGGGGGGGCCCCGGGGGCGGCTCCCCCCGGCCCGGCCCGGCCCGGCCCGCACCGTCGGGCGCCGCCATGGGCGGGGGCGGGGCTGGCGCGGGCGCCCCCTGGCGGCCCCCCCCGCCCCCTCGCTCCCCCCCCGCGGTCTCCTCCCCCCCCCCCCCCCCGCCCTGCGGCCTCGCGCCCCGCGGGCCCGTGAAATGGCGGCCGGAGGGCGGCGTCGCCATGGCAACCGCCGCCCCGCCCGGGACGAGTCCCCCCCTCCGCGGCTCCCGCCCGCACCGGCGGCTGTCGGGGCTCCGGGGGGGCGGGGCTGCCCCTCCCGACCCTCCCGTCCTGTCCCTGCTGTCCCCTGCTGTCCCCTCCTGTCCGGTCCCATCCCACCCCATCCTGTCTCATCCCTCCCGTCCCGTTCTGTCCCGTCCCACCCCACCCCCTCCTGTCCCGTCCCATCCCCTCCCATCTGTCTCATCCAGTTCCAGCCCAGCCCATCCCACCCATCCCGTCCCCATCCCATCCCATCCCATCCCATCCCCTCCCATCCCATCCTATCCCATCCCATCCCCGTCCCACCCCATCCCATCCCATCCCCATCCCATCCCATCCCATCCTATCCCATCCCATCCCCATCCCCATCCCATCCCATCCTATCCCATCCCATCCCCGTCCCACCCCATCCCATCCCATCCCCATCCCATCCCATCCCATCCTATCCCATCCCATCCCCATCCCCATCCCCATCCCATCCCATCCCATCCCATCCCATTCCCATCCCCATCCCCTCCCCATCCCATCCCATCCCATCCCATCCCACCCTGTCCTGCCCCACCCCATCCTGTCCCCTCCCGCCCCGCTGCAGCCGCGTACCTGCACACAGCCCCGGCAGCGTCCCCCGCGTGGCAGCAGCCCCCCGGCACACGGCCTCGCTCCTGGTTCCGGCCGTGGGGACCCCCGGCACGGGGTGACAATGGGGGGAAGTCGGTGACATGGAACACGGGGAAGGGCAGGAAACCCTTTGGATTGCGGAAAAAGGGAGGGGACGAGGGGGACGGGACGGGGCCGCATCCCGTCACTGCAGCGATGCCGGAATGGGGGGCACGGGCTGCCCACCAGCACCCATACTTGGGGCTTGGGGGGTTCAACACCCGTCCCCACCCACACAGGGGAGCGACAGCAGGCGGGGACCCAACCAGGGACCCCCTGCCTGGCCCCCTCCCGGGCTGTCCCAGGGAGCCACAGCCCCTGGCTGGGGGTGACACCCGTCGGGAGGGGACACCGGGAGCGGCTTTGGGACAGGGGCTCACTGCCACCGGGGCTCGGATGTCCCGGTGCAACTGGGGAGACTGGGATCCAGGGGCAGCTACTGGGCAGAGGCAGTGCCTGAGCCCGGCTGCCGGAGGGCCCCACGCTGTACATATGGCGGGATATACGTATACTTATTGTGTCTCTTTATTTCCCACTAGTGCATCTGCGTCGTGATCGGCCAGAGGGATCAGGATGTGACCACTGGTGCTGAGTTCATGTGAGCGCTGCGTGTCCGTGACCCGTGCTGCCGGCCACGTATATATGGGTATATATATACACACACACGCACACAGACAGCGCATGTATACGCCATCAAAGTACATATGTGTATATCCGTGGTGTCCCCGTGTGCTCGTACCAGGAGCCGCGCTCAGCCTCGCTGCCGGCACCAGCCGGGTCACGGAGCTGCGGCAGCCGCCCTGCGCTCGGGCTGCCGATCCAGCACGATGCTTTTCCCCTGCCACGCGCCGTCCCCTGCGCTCGCCCCTTTTCCCTCCTCGCCGCCCCTGGCATCTCTGTCCCCGCACCCCTCCCTGCGTGGGGCAGCCCCATCCCGCCCGGTTGCTCCAGAGAGCGGGGGGATTCATCCGGGGTCACTCGCTCCGGCTCTGCCAGCACCCGGCACGTTTGGGCTGGCTGAGGAGCCCCGGCACCCTCCGGTCTCAGCCCGGCAGCAAAGCCAGGGACCAAAGGCACGAGTGCCACGTCCCTGCCCTGGCTCTGACCCACGGACAGGCCCCACGGGCTGCCCTGTCCGCGCCCCACATTTGGTCCCAAGCCAGAACAACCCCTTGGGCCTTGTCAGAGCTCGGGGGGGGGGGGGGGGGGGGCTCTGGCGGCTGCCCCCCGGGGAGGCCAGGCTGCACCGCGGCCAGGGCTGGGAGAGGGGACCGTCCCCCTGTGCCGGGCTCCAGCAGGGAAGAGCCTGGGGGACGCTGGGCTGGGGAGCTCCGGGAGGGGCAACGCGTCTCCCCCAGCACCCGCCCAGGAGGGGAACGGGAGAAACGGGAGCTTCCACCAGGCAGGGCTTGGGGCCCTGCTGCGGCCGTGGCCACCAGCCCGCAGGGCACCAGAGGAGGGGGGAAGCAGGGGGAAGGTGGAAGAAGGGACACGGGGACAGCTGAGGTCTGGGTGCAGAGACCCAGGAGCAGCCCAGGATGCTGGTGCCATTCGGGCCAGAGCCAGCCTCGGGGCACGGGGGGGCCCGGGGCCGTGCCAGTCTCCCCTCCGCAAACACCCCAGGAGCGAGGGGACCCTCCCCGGCACGCCCCCACGGCCAGAGGAGGGGGTGAAGGCGGAAGGGGCGCAGCCCACCCGGGCGCAGCGCTGCTGGGGAAGGGCAGGACCCTCCTGGGACAGCACAGGGCACCCGCTGCCCCCCACCAGCCCGCACCGCGTTCCCCGGGACGCGCGAGGCCCTGGCGCAGCGAGACAAAACGGCGCGCTGCCCCGCGGAGCCAGGCCTGGCACGAACAGTTTATTGGCAGCCCCGGTACAAAGAGCTTGGGTACGTGCGAGCGAGGAAGCGGCGATGCAAATCCAGCGCGGCCCGGCTCGGCGGCTCCGACGGGGCAGCGGGCACGAGAGAGCCCGGCGCCACGTGCCAAGGTCCCTCCAGCTCCACCGGGATGCCGTGGGGCGGCGTGGGGCCAGGCTGCCCTGTCTGGTGAGAGGCGAACCCGCAGCGTCGGCGGCTGGACCCTCAGCGGAGCACGCCAGGGCTCTTCTTGCCCACCGCAGCGGGCCACAGTCAGTGCTGGAGGGCCAGTCCATGACATCCCAGCTCCGAGGCGCAGGGCAGCCCCGCAGCCGCACACACCGGTGCTTCTCCCGGCATGGGACTGTGCCGGCTCCACCCTGCAGCAGAGCCTGGCTGTGGCCGGCGACTCCTCAGCCACTGCTGCAGCCCTATTTGCGCGTGGCGCAGGCCAGCTCCCGGAGCTGCGACATTATTCTTGCCTAAAACCGAACTCTGCTTCCAGCTGTAGCAGCAGCAGAGAAAAAGCTTAAAAACACGAAGCCCAAATGCCGGACACCAACCACAGCAGCCCCAGAGCCACGGCGAGCAGCCTCGTTTGCCGGATCTGGCTCCCCGGATCCTTAGCGCGGACAGTGACAGACTTGAGCAGAGCCCGCTCGGCTCGTGCGGTTCACCAGTTCTGCAAGTTACCTGGAAAATGCTAATAAATAACAGCCGGGCGCCGGGCAAGGGGGCTGCAGGCGTCACCGCAGGAGAGGGGCGAGCAAGGACGAAACACAGAGGCCAGCGAGGGGACCGGGGCTGCGATCACTCACCCGACACGGGCTTCAGAATGGAAACACTGTATTGACAGACTTTACAAAAGTTATTACAAAACACAATCACGAACCAGCAGCTGACGATACACAGCGGAAGAGACACCACCTACAGCCACCTCAGGAACAACACCGATTAGCTCCGAGAACTCAACCAATATTTACACAGACGTTTGAAAAACTCCGGTCAGTTATCTCATACATTTAAGTGTTTTAGATCAACTGTGAAATATAGTGCCACACGTTTCCTTGTAGTATAATAATAATAATAATAATAATAATAATAATAATTAATAATAATAATAATAATAATAATATACTACGTCTAGATTAACTAAAAACCAAACAGCTCTTTACAGGGGTTAGGAGAAGTTGCTTTCACTCGTCTGACTTACCTGAGTGTGAGACCAAACCCAGTTAAAAAATAATAATAAAATCGCCTTCATTGACAGGAGTCCGTGTGACGGACCAGCGGCTCCGTTCCCTTGGGCCAGAGGGAAACTACAGCCCGACTGGTGCCAGTAACATCCTTCGAAAGAACAGAGACGTGTCCTCCTCGGGCGAGTCACCCGACCACGCCTCCACGCGCTGCCCTTCCCGACTCCTCCTGCTCCAATGTCCTCAGCCCCTTCTCCTGCCCGTCCTTTCCTCCTGCACCTACTTTTTCTCACCTTGCTCTTTGCCGCTCTCTCCTCTCCGCTTTTTTGCCTTCGACAAATCCTGCGTCGTGCCCCTAACCACGTCTCTGCCTCGCCTCTCTTCCCTTCAGCCCAGCCCTGGCCTCGCAGCACGGGGCTGCCGTTCGAGGCGCGGCAACGCAACGGGAGCGGGCGGCCGGTTGCCTGGGAATGGCACCTTCCTTCCCTCCCTCCCTCCCTCGCCTTCCAGCCTTGCGGTGAAACGAGTGGAAAAAAGAAAGCGAAAGCTCGTCACTCCTGAATATGCACAAAGATAGGTGGGGAAACACCTGCTAAATACGGACCCCAGAGAATCGCTCGGGATTATTCTCTACAGGCAAAATCCAAACCTGCGTAGGGGACAACTAGTACAAGGCCTACGCCGCTATGGAAGTCCCACGTAACCCCGCGGGGTTGAAGAGGTGCCTAGGCCGTCCGATCAGAGTTTTTAAGAGGAATTCCTTTGATGCTTCAACAAAGCGGGCTTTGTAGCATGACCACATGGATTAGCTGCGATACAAGTTCACCTCCCATCATGCTGCACGTCCACCTGCTAGACCGTTATCGTAACCGTGAGCCCTTCTGCCCCGGCCTCCCACCGCAGCGCTACTGCTTAGTTTCTTTTTTCACGCAGAAGTGGCCGGTTTGAGTTGCCGACTCCAGGTTGTGCTGCGAATCCTCCATGGGCCGGGGGTTGCGGGAGTGGATTTTCTGGTGACAATTCAGAGACTCTTTGTAGCGGAAGTGCTTCCCGCAGACGGGACACTGGTAGGGGGTCTCCCCGGTGTGGACCCGCCAGTGCTTGAGCAGGTGGTCCCGCCGGATGAAGCTCTTCCCGCACTCGGTGCACTGGTACGGCCTCTCCCCGGTGTGGATGCGCTGATGGCGGATGGCTTTGGAGAGGTCTCGGAAGTCCTTCCCGCAGTAGGTGCACGTCAGCGGCCCGTCACCCTTCCCCGTATGGAGCTTCTGGTGCAAGATAAGGCTCACTTCCAGGCTGAAGCTCTCCTTGCACTGGGAGCAGGTGTACGGTCTCTCCACCATGTTGTTCACCTGGTGCCTGACAAAGCCGTACTTGAAACCAGAGCTCTTCTCCCCATCGGGGCGCTTGGACGGTTTGGAGCGGGAGGGCCCTTGGGCTTTCGTAGGGGTTGTTTTGGATTTCTGCCTGAAGCTTTCTCCCTGCTCCAGGGAAGTGCAGGCTTCCTCGCTGGCGTGCGCTTTCTGATGGGTGGCAAAGAGCTGCTTGTCCAGGAAGCTCTCCCCGCACTCGCAGCAGATGTACGGCCCCTCGACTGCGGCCGCCTCCTCAGGAGCGTCCTTCTTGGCCAAGTCTCTCCCGCGGCGAGCGGAGCGCCTCAGCCCGTTGCCCGTTGCGGTTCTCTGCTGCGGGGTCGATCCGCTCCGGCTCTTGCTGCTTGGCTTTATCTCTTCCTCTGGGCTTGAGAAAACCTCTTCCCACTTTCCCGCCAATGAGCTAGGAAGCTCAAGGCTTTCGGGACCTTCCTCATCACACTGCTGTTCATCTGGCAGAGCAGAGACATTCATGTCATTTCTTTGAGATAAGAACTGCCTCATTATTTAGACCGCAATTCTCTCGGGGCAGAGGCGGTCTCTGCTTTGCACGCTCAGGACAGTGCCTGGCACTACGGGGTCACAAGTCCCATCTGGGAGCTACCTAAGCAGTACTGGAATACAAACAAAGCCAAAGTATTTTGACTTAGAATCATGGAATCGTTGAGGTTGGAAAAGACCCTTAAGACCATCAAGTCCAACCGTTAACCCAGCGCTGCCAAGCCCACCACTACACCATGTCCCTGAGCACCACGTCCACATGGCTTTTAAATCCCTCCAGGGATGGGGACTCCACCACTTCCCTGGGCAGCCTGGTCCAGTGCTGGACAACCCTTCCATGAAGTAAAATTTCCTCATATCCAGTCTAAACCTCCCCTGGTGCAACTTGAGGCCATTTCCTCTCGTCCTGTCACTTGTTACCTGGGAGAAGAGACCGACCCCACCTCTCTACCCCCTCCTTTCAGGCAGTTGTAGAGAGCGATGAGGTCTCCCCTCAGCCTCCTTTTCTCCAGGCTGAACAACCCCAGGTCCCTCAGCCGCTCCCCATCAGCCTTGTGCTCCAGACCCTTCCCCAGCTCCGTTGCCCTTCTCTGGACACGGTCCAGCCCCTCCATGTCTCTCTTGTGGTGAGGGGCCCAACACTGAACACAGCATTCGAGGTGCGGCCTCACCAGTGCCGAGCACAGGGGCACGGTCACTGCCCTGCTCCTGCTGGCCACACTATTGCTGATACAAGCCAGGATGCCCTTAGCTTTCTTGGCCACCTGGGCACACTGCTGGCTCATGTTCAGGCGGCTGTCGACCAACACCCCCAGGTCCTTTTCCTCCGGGCAGCTCTCCAGCCACTCTTCCCCAAGCCTGTAGCGTTGCATGGGGTTGCTGTGGCCCAAGTGCAGGACCCGGCACTGAGCCTTGTTGAACCTCGTACAATTGGCCCCAGCCCATGGATCCAGCCTGTCCAGGTCCCTCTGCAGAGCCTTCCTCCCCTCCAGCAGATCAACACTCCCGCACAACTTGGTGTGGTCTGCAAACTTACTGAGGGCGCACTCGCTCCCCTCATCCAGATCATTGATAAAGGCTTCTTGGGAGAGCTCACACCTCTCAATGATGAGACCTCTATATATAACTAGACAAAGGGAAAAAGTGGGTTCCTCAGCAGGAGGTGAAGCAGAACTGGTCTTTGAGAACATGTGGTTTAGGATAAAGGCAAAAAAAAATTGAGGGAAGGGGAATAAAAACTCTCTTCCTTCTGGGCTTGTACAGTGTCTGGGGCCAAAGGATCTCCCATGGTATAAGTGGTAACTCAAAGCAACGGCCAAGGATCCTGGCAGACGGAGGATGAAAAGAGCCCAGAGGATCTGGGGATGTGGAGAAGAGGGCTGAAAAAACCACAGGTTTCTGCAGAGTGTGAGAAGGTAAAGCTGTGCCAAGCATTCGTGTGCCCAGAGAAGACCGCTCAGCACTCCCTATCACAGAGCTCTTCATCTGCTTGTCGCTTTGCTAGACATCTAAACGTGCGGCTTGAAAACGGGCCACTTCGCTTGCGCCAGGCTGAAATTCTGGAAAAGCATCAGCCAGAAGAGTTGAGCTGCTTCCGAGAATGAGGCCGGGAAGCCAAAAGCACATCCTAGCAAGGGACGCTTCCCAAAGCGGCTCACGTGTCCCCATGCTTCAGAGCAGGGACCTGGAGCGACGGGGCGGTGGCAAGGACACGCCTTTTGCTGCGCCACAAGAAGCCTCACATTTGGCTGACAGAGAAAGCTGGAAAAATATCACTGTAGGTATTCGTGGAAAAGACTTTTAAGAACTTTGTTGCTAACGCCATCGAAGCTTGCCTGCACTACGCGTGCTCCTGCTCGTCTCCGCTTCAAGGCCGACCAAACGCACTACCCTGCCGTGTGATGCGACACCGTACAGGTGATCTGCACCCCCTCACCAGCCCACAGCCGCTTTCACAGCCTGCTGCTCACGTACCGCAGCTTCTTCTGCACGCGTGCTATCCATCTGCCTCGGCTGCCGTCCAGCTCCCACGCTGACCCTCGAGGCAAGCCTGGCAGAGGCCGCGGCGAAGGCAGGATCTCACCCCGGGCAATCCCCAGCAAGTGCCAAGAGCCTGAGCCCGCCTCTATCTCCCCCTCTGCGCAGTGCTCGGCAAAGCTCTGTGCTTCAAACTCACATGTACTAGGGACCTCCATGCTTTCCTCTTCTTCAGAGCCCTCATGGCTTTCAGCCAGAGTCTCTTCGTATTTACTCCATGAGCTGTCATCAGGACCAGGAAAGGAAAACTCTGTGCACAAGAGAAAGAACGACAGGAGTTTACGCTCACGCCTCCCAGCTGCTTTACAGAGGATTTCAGGAGAGACGGCCACAGCGCGTAAGAGCCGACTAGGAAAGCAAAGTCACCCCTGTACCCAAGAACAGAGCTGGCAAAACTCAACAGCAGAGGCAAGCGGAAGAGCGTAGACAGGCGGTGGCAGCCACGTGTCTGCTTCCCACCTCCCCACTGGGTCTTAGGAACCTTATGGCTCACCGGTGCTGGGGTCTGTAGGGGTTTCTCCTCCCTCAGAGTCATCCTGATCCTCCGCGTTGGGATCCTCTCCTTGCTCGATCCGTGACAGGAGGTCAGGCTTCGAAATGGCAGCATCTGCACGTAAAAAGAGGATCAGAACGTTTCCTTTGCCCTCGCGGGAGAGAGACTCTCAAACCTTCGCCCACCAACCTTCCTTCGCTGCTGGGGATGACGGGTAATGGAAAGAGAGGCTTAAGAAGATGCTCTCACACATCTGCACCGCTCACCTTGTCTGGGCCCTGGGAACATGAGCGGACTGCAGGAGCACACTCTGCTCAGGTGAGGAGCACCTCCCAGCCTGCAGCGTGAGGAGGAGAATAAGAAAATGCATCTGTGCTTACCTCCAGGCTTCCTTTCTTCTCCTCTCTGCTAAGGTCCGCGGATCCATTACAATGGGGACTTCAGCTCGGGGACAGCCTCAGAGCTGTCAGCCAGCGGCAGCAGGGGAAGTGCCCTCCCCATGCGGATCCCTCCAGCCAGGACCGCTCCATCCTACTCGTCCAAGTCACAGGCTGCTCGCGGATTTTGGTGGGGGAAAGGGGACAATCACAACCTCTCCTAGGGCGGAGAGCGGAAAAGGTCTTTTCCAAACAAGTGTCTGTCTCTGGGTATTCATTTCCACTGCTGCTCTGGTGGATCCGTTTGCCTTATACGAGGGCCAAACCCCTAAACCTCATTACTCAAAGGAAACCTTCAGATGAAGCACAGATACATTTTTCTAAGCTCCAGGCTCAGATCCACAGATCCCCTTCAGCGGGACTGTTAGATTCCTGCGCCTCTAGCGTAGGACGCAGATTGGTTTTTAAACAGGAGAACGGGGGGGAAGTATTTATCCTTCACCTTTTTCCCTTGCACGCAGGGACTGCAGAAGACCTCTGTCCAAAAAAATAAAGGAAGAAAGGACAAAAAAGGACAAAAGGCCTGGATCGCTCAGAGTTGGATGGCCAGTGGCCTCAGCACAGGGAGGAGACGCCTGTCTACCAGGGACTGCGTCTGTGCTCCCACCCACTGCACGCAGACGTCCAGCCAAGGCAAAGTCATTTCTCAGAACACACGTAGGTGCTCGTGAAGGCAACGTGTCCCCCAGAGGGAATCCCCGCAGCCGGGACTGGAAGGAGCGAGCAGAGCACGTTTAGCCCTGAACGCGCTGCCCTGAGCTGCCGGAGGGAAAGCAGAAGGCAGAGCCTGCCTTTGCCCGCTGCTTCTCCCCAGCTCTACCCCGGCACTACAGGAGCAGATACCGCAACAGCTTGCACAAGAAACGTTCCCTGGGCTGAGGCTGGGGTCAGAGAGCACCAAGGCAGGCAGCTGACAAACCTCGCTCTCCCCCCTTATGAAGGGCTCTGCAGCTGAAGGACTGGTCACCCACAGAAGGGGCTGGAAGGAAGCTCAGAGGCAGGGCACCCCTCTGCTGCCCTAAGCGGCGAGCGGGCTGATGCACCCAGCGCAGCGGATCTGTGGACCTTTGCGTGACAAAGAAACTCCCCTCTTCCCCATCTTTACTCGGCTTGAGGGTTCTCTCGCTTCCCCTCCTCCTTACGACCCAGGTGCTCGCTCGGCTCCTACCGGCCACAGAGACCGTCAGGTCACTGCAGCGATGCTCGTGATGTCCATCCACCGCTCAACTGAACCGGTGAGGACTGAACTAATCGCCAGAGCTGCTGTTGAAAATCGGCACAACGCGTTGCCCGACCAGCACACCCTCCCCGATCCCGCCAGGCGCAGCGGTACTTCCATCCACCAGGCCCCGGGAAAACCGGGCGCATCAGAAGGCTCAGGGCAAACCCCAGCCCGTCTTTACCCATCGAGATGACGGCCTCGTAGTTGCCTTTCATGATATGCCTGTAAAGCTCCTTCTGCCACTCGTTCAAGCTCTTCCACTCCTCCTCAGAGAAGTTAAACGAAGCATCGTTGAACGCCACGGGAACCTGCAATTAGAGCATCATACGCTCAGACATTTTGCTTCTTGTTAAAGAAGACACCTGGGGACGTTTTCTCATTCAAACTCCTCAGGCACCGCACAGGACGGTTCCATGCAACGCCCGCCCCTCCCCACGTGCCTCGCTCGGCCCCCTCCCTGGCTCAGGCAGCCTCACCCCTGCCTGCAAAGGACACGATGGGGTCCTCCTTCGTCACCTGCCTGCACCTCGCCCCCTGCTCAGCTTTCTCGTGCTGCGGACGACGTCTCATGCACAGCGCCCGACACGGGCCCTTTTCCCACTTCATTTTTGACACGGTAACTGTCAAACGGCAGTTTCTGCCGCAACTGCCTCTGAAGAGGAACTGGGCACACGTTACCGAACCCAGGCAGGCACGCAGGGCCGAGCCGCGCAATTCCGCATGACTCAAACACGGCTCCAGCCACACTAAGGAGTCCGTGACCCCGCACGGAGCGGCCGACGCGTTTTGGCGAGGATCACGCGTATATAACGAGTGGTGCGCGATTAACACGAAGGGACCTGCCCTGGTGCTTCTCGCCAGGCGCTAAAGGAAAGACACCGCCGCAGGGAAGCTGTGTCCTGCTCGGCACTGCAGCTTGCCCTGAAACGGGGCTGCGAGCGCAGAGTCCACGCGGAACAACCCCGTTTCAAAGACGGAGCAGAGGACCGTTACCTTGGGGACCTCCCCCTTCGCCCCCGGGGGCAGCCGCAGGATCCAGAAGTTCCTGTTCTTCAGCAGGTTCTCCATGTTCTCCAGCCTCTTCTGCAGCTGCCCGTACTCCTGGATGAGGGTGCCCAGCGCGGTCCATTTGCTCTCCAGCTGGTTCCCGAACTCCACCGCCGTCTTCTCGCAGCCGATCAGCTTGGTTTCCGCCATCCTCATCCTCCCCTCCAGGTTCATCAGCTGGGCGGCCTGGGCGTCCACCTTCCTGTCCACGGCCTGGATCTCGGTGACCAGCGTCAGGGAGATCTCGGCGGCCGGCAGCTCGGCCTCCCCGGCGGGGCCCTGCTCGGGGGCGGGCAGGGGCTGCTCCAGGGCCAGCTCCTGGGACTCCATGTCCCACTCCAGGTCCTGCGGGGGCACAGACAGGGCCGTGGGCTCCACCGCCCGAGCGGGGCGGCACCGCGGACGACGTCCGGGCGGCCGCGGGGTGAAGGGGGCTCCGTGGGGGACGGGACGGGCCCGCGCCGGCGCCGCGGGCACCTCGGGCCCGGCCGCCGCCGGGGGAGGGGAGACGGGGCCAGGCCGGGGGGCGGCGGCCGGGGGGGGGGGGGGGGGGAGAGAGGGGGGGGGAGGTGGCGGCGGCAGCGCTTACCTGAGCGGGGGCCCAGTCGGCCATGGCCCTGCGGGGCGCGGCGGGCGGCGGCGGCGGCGGGGGCGGCGGCGGAGCGGAGCGGGCGGCGGCGGCGCGGGCCCGGCGCCTCCTCAGCAGCGGCGGGGCAGAGCGGCCATGCCGAGAGCGCGGCGCACGCTGGGAGCGGCGGCGGGCGGCGCCGCAGCGACACCTAGCGGCAGGCGGACCGCGCAGCACCGGGGACGGCGGAGCGGGAGGGACCGCGCCGGAGCAGCCCCCGCCGCCGCCGCCGCAGCCCCCGGCCCCGCGCTGATTGGGCGGCGGCTCGGCCAATCCGCGCGGCGCCCGCTGGCGGCGGCCCAATGGCGGCGTAGAGCGGGGCGGGGCGGGGCGTCACGCGCGCGGGCGTGCCGGTACGCGCGCTCCCGCCGCCGGCTGCGGGGCCGCGCGGGGCGGGGGCGGCGGCGGGGCCGGGGCTGCACCGGGCCCGAGCGGGCCCGACCGGACGGGAGGGGACGGGGCCCGGCCCAGGTACGGCACCGGCACCGGCACCGGCGCAT
Organism: Mycteria americana; assembly: GCF_035582795.1. Taxonomy (NCBI): domain Eukaryota; kingdom Metazoa; phylum Chordata; class Aves; order Ciconiiformes; family Ciconiidae; genus Mycteria; species Mycteria americana. The sequence goes on along the minus strand of NC_134366.1, from coordinate 774,560 downwards.
CACCGCGGCCCACCGGGGCCCGGCGGCCCCGGCATCGGCCGCTCTCCGCAGGCGGCCCCGCGGGCACCGCCGATGCCCCGTCCCCCTGCCCGCGCCGCGGGGTCGGTGCCGGCCGGCCGCGCGCCATCATCCCGGTGCGGCGCATCGTTCAACCGCCACCGTCCCTCCCGCAGGTGAGGCCTCGCCGGCAGCAGCACCGGGAGCGGCCGCCGCGTCTCCCGAGGAGCCGGGACGGTGCCGGTGCCGGTGCCATGAAGGAGGACCGTGAGCACCCCGTGGCCCTGGGTGAGGCGCGCGGGTCCTGGCCGGCACCGGCCCTGGCGCTGCCCGTCACGGCCTGGCCGTGAACGAGGCCGGCGGCACGTCGGTGTCGGTGTCGGTGTCGGCACCGGCCTGGCGGGTGGCGGGAGCGGGCGGCCGCGGGTCGGTTCTGGGGTCACCACGGGACCACGCCACCCGCCCGTCCCCGTCACCACGGGGGAGCTGTGGCGGGGGGCTGCCCGCTGTGAGCAGCCGTCGCGGTGCTGTGCGGCGGCATCACCGGCGGCATCGCCGGCCGTCCCTCCTCTTGTCTCCGCGACAGGTTACGCCGTCACCAAACCCGACATCCTGGCCGAGGTGGAGCGAGGGGAGGAGGCGGCGGCGGGGCGCTACGGGGAGCACCGGAGCCCCCGGCCGCGCGCGGCACCCGCCGGCCCCTCCCAGGGTGAGCGGGACACGGGGGGCCGGGTGGGACCGGGGCCGGGGCGACGGGCCGAACCCCGCCGAACCGGAGGGCTCGGCCCCGCGGGATTCCCGGTGAGGGGGTCGCTCCCCAACGCGCCCCTGTCTCCGCAGGGGACTGGCTGGGGAAGGAGGTGAAGAGCGAGGAGGGCGCGTCCCCGCCTCCCGCGTCCCCTCCGACCCACCGCGCTGGCCCCGGCGACTTCCCCGTCCCGCCGCGGGAGCGGGGCTGCAGCTACTGTGGCGTTCCCGAGCCAGAGCCGAATCCTGGTGCCGGTAACGGGGGGTTCATCCCCCCACCGCCTGCCTTCGAGAGCCGCCGCTGCTGGCCGGGGGAGCCGCCGCTCGAGTGCGCCGAGTGCGGCCGAGGCTTCGGGCAGAAGCCGGACCTGGTGCGGCACCGGCTGGCGCATGGCGGGGAGCGCGCCTACGCCTGCGGCCGGTGCGGGAGAGGCTTCGCCGAGCCGGCGGGGCTGGGGGCCGGGTCCCCCGCCGCGGGCAGCCCCTGCCGCCCGGCCCCCTCCGCCGGCCGCTCCCCAGGGACGGCAGAGGGGACGGCAGCACCGCGGAAGGAGCGGAAGGAGCTGTCGCTGACGGAGAAGGTGCGGGTGCTGGAGATGCTGGAGGGCCCCAAGGTGTCGCAGAGCGAGCTGGCCAAGCGCTTCGGGGTGTCGCAGCCCCAGATCTGCCGCATCATCAAGAACAAGGAGCGGATCCTGAGCGAGTGGCACCGTAACGGTGACCCCGAGCGCAAACGCAAGCGGGAGGGGAAGGACGCGGCCCTCGAGGCCGCCCTCCTGCGCTGGGTGGAGGGTGCCCGCGCTGCCGACCTGCCCGTCAGCGGCCCGCTGCTCCAGCTCAAGGCCAAACACCTCGCTGAGGCACTGGGCCGGCCTGACCCGGAGCCCAGCAGCGGCTGGCTGGCTCGCTTCGGGGCGCGCCACAACCTCGCCTTCAAGAAGCCGCCGGCGGAGAAAGGGGACGCGGAGCAGCCCACGGCCGAGCACTGGGCCGGCGTGGTGCTGCCCGGCCTCCTCCGCAGCTACGCGCCCTCCGAGATCTACGCCTGCGGGGAGACGGGGGTCCTCCTCCCAGTGAGCCCCCCCGGCAAGGGCGAGAGCGCCGGCGACCGGCTGACGCTCCTGCTCTGCGCCAACGCCGACGGCTCGGAAAAGGCCCCGCTGTGGGCAGTCGGGGAGAGCCCCCGGCCCCGCTGCCTGCAGGGCGTCAACCTGGGGCAGATGCCCTGGAGCTACCACGCCGGTAGCCTGGCCGGCATGACGGCCCCCGTCTTCGCCGAGTGGCTGCGGGAGTTCAACGAGGGGATGCGGCGGCAGGGGAAGAGCGTCCTCCTCCTCCTCGCCAAGCACGAGGCGCACCCCTACCTCCAGCTTTCCAATGTCAGGATGGTCTTCGTCCCACCGGCCACCGCCCTGGCCCAGCCGCTGGACCGTGGCATCGCCAACGACCTCAAGGGCCACTACCGGCGCCGGTTGCTGAGGTGGCTGCCGGTGGAGCGCGGCACGGCGCAGCCGACCCTCCTGGATGCCCTGCACATGCTGGCGCAAGCCTGGGGCGACGTGCGCCCGGGGCTCATCGCCAGCTGCTTCCATGCTGCCGGCTTCAGCCCTGACACCGGCACCGAGGCCCCGGTCCTCAGCCTGGCGCCCGGCACGTTCAGCCAGGAGCAGCTGGAGCGCCGCGCGCTGATGGACAAGGAGCTGGACCGCGACGGGGACCCGGCGGATGGGGACGAGGGGACAGCAGAGGGCGAGGATGCGGGAGAGCCGGCCGCGGTGCAGCCTTGCCCCTCGGAGCGGGAGGTCTGGGGGAGCTTGGCCACGCTGCGGCGGTACCTGGAGTGCCGGGCCACCTCGCCGGACCTCTTCCAGGCTTTCTACGAGCTGGAGGACGCAGTGCACATGGTGTCGGCCGGCGCCGGGCGAGCCCTCATCGGGGACACCCCTCCCAGGCAGTGAGCGGAGCGGCCAGTGCGTGCCCGGACCCGCTCGTGCCCGTGACGGGGACCGGCACTCATCGGGGCCGTCACCGGACTGGCCTGGCCGCTGCCTCCTGCGGCAGTGCTGGCTGAGTTGTGCCGTGGGGTTTGCTGTGGGTCCACATGGCTCGGGGGCAAAGCGGGTGCCCGGCGGGGAGCACCATGCATGGGGGCTGCGGAGTCGCCGCGCTCTGGATGTCACCCATGGGGACGGTGCCGGGGGCTGGCGGTGGCCTGCTGCCGAAACCCTTCTCCCGGGTGGGGGCTTCTGCAGCCAGCGGAGCCGTTGTGGAGCTTCCCCAGGGGAGGATTTGCCCCGAGTGGGGTAGTTGTGTTTGCTGGGGGGGGGGAGGGAATGTGGGGTGGTGCTGGGGTGTCCCCGTGCCGGGGGCAGTGGCTCCTTCCCGCGGGGGTTCGGGGGGACCGGGTGCCACCGGCTGCTGTCACCACGTGGTGCCCGGAGGTTTGCAACAGGCATTAAAAGGCAGAATTCAGCAAAGCGCAGCGTGGGTGATGGTTGTAATATTTTAACGTCACATCCAGCCCTGCCGTGAGCCGGGCAGGGGCCCCGCGCTCCCCCGGGGCTGCCGGGAGCAGGGGGGCTGCCCCAAACCTCCCCTCCCTCGCCCTGGCCTGGGGACACGGACCCCCCGGCCTGGTGACACCACAGCCGCTCCTGAGCCCCCGCAACACCCCGACGTGTGCTGTCCCCACCCGTGTACCAGGGCCGCGGGCGGCACCCACGGGCAGCGGGGACCTGGCTGACGACCCACGTGCACCCGGGGGTCCCCTGCACAGCCTCCCTGTGTATGCGGGACCGTGCGCCCTAAGTGGCACCCCCGGGCACCCTGTCCCTGGCGTGGTGACCGCTGCCACCCCCTGCCGCACCGGGGTCCCCGAGGCGGGACGGGTCACGGGGACGACCCCCTGCGTGTGCACGGAGAATGAGGGGCAGCTGGGGGCTGCCAGGCTGGGCCGTAGCCTGCGGCAGGGACAAGCCCGTCCCCACGGCACCGTGGCACCCAGGGGTGCTCTGCACCCAGCCCTTGCAGCTGCCCCCACAGAGGGGACCCCGGCCAGGACCCTCCGAGTGGCGGTGGCCGGGGGGGTTTGGGCAGGAGGTGCCTGTTGGGACACGCCTGGGAAGGACACGCAAGAGGTGCTCATTGGGGTGTCCAGGGTGGGGGGCCCATCGGGGTGCCCGGGGCAGGGTGTCCCTTGGGACGCAGCGAGCGGTGCGTGCGAGGGGCACCCAGGTGCCTGTTGGGGTGAAGGGGGCAGGGGGTGCAAGGGGCACCCGTTGCATGGGACAGGGTACACCCAGGGTCCTGTTGGGGTGCTGGGTAATTTTGCCTGGGGGTTGCGTGTGGGGATGCACGGGGCGGAGTACACGGGGTGCCTGTTGGGGTGCCACGGGGCAGAGGGTGCAAGGGGCACCCACGGGAGTCCATGAGGCACTGAGCACCGTCGGGGTGCACAGGACAGAGGGTGCAATGAGCACCCTTAGGGGTGTGTGGGCAGGGTGCACTGGGACGTGTCTATGGGTGCAGGGGGTGCCAGGGCCCCCCCAGGGGTGCAGGGGGCACCCAGATGCCTGACAGAGTGAACGGGGGAGAGGGTGCTCCCAGGGGTGCACAGGGCAGGCTGCACCGAGCGGTGCCCGTTGGCATGGGTGGGCACGGGGTGCAAGGGGCACCCCGGGGGTGCAGAGGCGGGGTGCACCCACGTGCCCATCAGGGTGCGTGGGACATGGGGTACAAGGCCCCCCCCCAAGGATGCAGGGTGCACCGGGAGTTACCCATGTGGGGACAGGGGACGCGATGTGCCAGGGGCACCCACGGGGGGACAGAGGACAGGGTGCTCTGGGGGGTGCTATTCATGGTGCACCCATCAATTTGGCTGGGGACTGGGGGGGACCGGGGGGGTGCGAGGGCAGCGTGCACCGGGCATCGAGGTGCACGGCACGCGGGGGGAGCAGGGGGCAGGTGGGGGTCCAGGGGACAGGCTGCGTGGGGGGCTACCCACCGGGGATGCACAGTCACGGGGGTGCACGGGGCTCCCCCAGAGGTGCAGGGACAGCGAGTACCGCGGGTGGGACGCTGGGGCGCAGAGGGTACCTGGCACTGCGTGGGACGGGGTGCGGAGGGAAGTGCCCACCGGGATGCGCAGTCACGGGGGTGCAGGGGCACCGTGTACCGGGGCGGGGGGGCATCAGGGTGCACGGCACACGGGGGTGGCAAGGGGCACCCAGGGGTGCAGGGATGGGGTGCGCAGGGATGTGCCCACCGGGACGCACGGTCGCTGGGATGCAAGCAGCACTGGGGGGGGGTGCAGGCACAGGCTGCACGGGGGGTGCCCGCCGGGATGTGCAATCACAGGGGTGCACAGGGCTCCCCGGGGGTGCAGGGGCAGTTTGTACCGTGGGTGGGGGCATCGGGGTGCAAAGGACATCGGGGTGCAAAGGAAGGGGGTGCAAAGGGGCACCCGGGGGTGCGCAGGGAAGTGCCCACTGGGGTTGCAGTCATGGGGGTGCTGGGGGTGCAGGGACAGTGTGTACCGCGGGTGGGGGCATCGGGGTGCACGGCACACGGGGGTGCAAGGGGCACACAGGGGTGCAGGGAGGGGGTGCACAGGGAAGTGCCCACGGGGGATGCACAATCTCGGGGGTACACGAGGCTCCCCCGGGGGTGCAGGGACAGTGAAAACGGCGGGGGGGAGCGTCGGGGTGCAGAGGAAGGGGGTGCGAGGGGCACCCGGGGTGCACAGGAAAGTGCCCACCGGAACATACAATCACGGGGGTGCAAGTGGCACCCAGGGGGGGTGCGGGCACAGGCTGCACGGGGGGGTACCCACGGGAATGCACAGTCACGGGGGTGCATGGGCCTCTGCCAGGGGTGCAGGGGCAGTGGGTGCCGTGGGTGTGGGCATCGGGGTGCAAATGAAGGGGGTGCAAGGGGCACCGAGGGGTGCACAGGGAGCTAGCCACCGGGACGCACAATCACGGGGGTGCAAACGCCCCCCGGGGGGGAGGGGTGCAGGGATGGGATGCACGCGGGGGTGCCCACGGGGACACGTAATCATGGGGATGCAAGGGACTGCCCCAGGGGTGCAGGGACGCGTATCATGGGTGGGGGCATCGGGGTGCAAAGGAAGGGGGTGCAAGGGCGCACCAGGGGTGCGCAGGGAAGTGCCCACTGGGATGCGCAATCACGGGTGTGCACGGGGCTCCCGCGCGGTGCAGGGACAGTGTGGGGGCACCGGTGTGCAAAGGAAGGTGCACCCAGGGGTGCAGAGACGGGGTGCGCAGGGAAGTCCCCACCGGAATGTACGATTACTGGGGTGCACGCAGCACCCGCGGGGGCGGGGGGGGTGCAGGGCCGGGGTGCACCGGGGGATCCCCACGGGGATGCACAATCGCGGGTGTGCAAGCAGCCCCCGGGCGCGGGGGATGCAGGGACGGGATGCGCAGGGAAGTGCCCCCCGGGACGGACAATCACGGGGGTGCAAGCAACCCTCGGGGGGGGTGGTGCGCAGGCACAGGCGGCACGGGGGGTGTCCACGGGAATGCACAGTCACGGGGGCGCAAGGGGCTCCCCCGGGGGTGCAAGGGGCAGTATGTACCGCGGGTGGGGGCATCGGGGTGCAAAGAAAGGGAGTGCAATGGCCACCCAGGGGTGCGCAGGGAAGTGCCCACCGGGATGCACAGTCACGGGGGTGCAAGGGGCGGTGCGTACCGCGGGTGGGGGCATCGGGGTGCACAGCACACGGGGGTGCGAGGGGCACGCAGGGCCGCAGGGGACGGGGTGCACAGGGAAGCGCCCACGGGGGTGCACGTGCCTCCCCGGAGCATGCGGTGACCGCGGTGCCGGGGTGCGTGTGCACGGGTGGGTGCGTGGGGGGGGGTGCGCGGTTCCCGCCTTCTTCCACTCCCCCGCGTAACTCCCCGGCGCGTCGCTTCGCGCCGCAGCTCCGCGGCGGTGCCGCCAGGGGGCGCCCAAGGGCGGGCGCGCGCAGGGCCCGCGCCGCGCCGCGCCGCGCCGCTCGGAGGCGGAGGAAATGAAGGCGAGTTCCGCCGAGGCGGGAGCCATTACCCGCCGCCGCCGCCGGAGCTGAGCCCCCCTCCGAGCCCGGCCCCTCCGCCGCCGTCCCCCGCTTCCCCCCCCCCCCCCTTCGCACGCCCGTCCCGGCACAGGTAGGCGCCGCCGCCCTGCCCCGGGGAGTGTTGAGGGGTGGGGGGAAAGGCCTGCGGCCGGGGCCGGTGCCTGCCCCCGGCCCCCCCCCCCCCCCGGGGGCAGGCACCGGCCCCAGCCCCTTTGTCCCCGGTGCCCGGCGGAAGCGCGAACAAAAGCCGCCCGCTGAAGGCCCCGGCCCTGCCCTGGGGGTGCAGCCGGTAACCGGTTGCCTCCCCCCCCCGCCCGGGGCCACCCCCGCCGCTGAGGGGGGAGAGGCCGTTGCACCGGGGGGAGGGTGGGTGAGGGTCTGAGGCGCTCGGCCAAGGCCCTGAGGTGGCCGCCGGAGGGGTCTCGGCGGGCCCTGGAGATGCTGAGGGCGGTTGAGGGCTTTGCCATGGTGCTGGGGGGCTGAGGGGATCGGCGGGGCCAAGGCCTGCGCCGTGGCACTTGGGCTGCGCCATGGCCGAGAGCCTTGCCGGGGCTCACGGCATGGCCTTCAAGTGCTCCCCGTGGCTGGGGGCTTTGCCACGGGCCCAGGACCTGTGCTGTGGCCACGGTCGTTGCCAGGGTCTTGAAGCGCTCAATGGGAGCTTGAGGCGTTCACCGTGGCCAAGGCCTTCGCCAAGGTCTTCACCACGGCCTTGAAGTGCTCGCCACGGCCTTGGTCTTTGCTATGGCCTGGAGGCCATTGTGAGAGCTTGAGGTGTTCACCGTGGCCAAGGCTTTCGGCGTGGCCTTGAAGGACTCACCGTGGCCGTGGTTTTCACCATGACCCTGAGGCCCTCACTGGGAGCTTGAGGTGTTTACCATGACCAAGGCCTTCGCCATCGGCTTGAAGCACTCGCCATGGACACGGTCTTCGCCGTGGTCCCAAGGCACTCAGTGGCAGCTTGAGGTGTGCACCATGGCCAAGGCCTTTGCCATAGTCCTTGTCACAGCCTTGAAGCGCTTGCCATGGCCACAGTCTTCACCATGGGCCCAAGGCCCTCACTGGGATCTTGAGGTGCTCACCGTGGCCAAGGCTTTTGCTAATGTCTTTGCCATGGCCTTGAGGCGCTCGCCATGGCCAAGGACTCGACCATGGGCCCAAGGTCCTCACTGGGAACCTGAGGTGCTCAGTGGGGCCCTGAGGGTCTCACCGTGGTCAAGACCAAGGCCTGCATCATAGCCAAGGTCTTCACTAGGGCCTTGAGATGCTCACCATGGCCAAAGCCTTTGCCATGGCCCCATGACCACAACTGTGGCTGAGGTCTGTGCCATGGCCTTGAGGCCCTTGCTGGGAACTTAAAGTGCTCGCCGTGGCCAAGGCCTTCACCATGGCCCTGAGGCCCCGTGCTGCAGCCTTGGTGCTTTCACCGTGGCTGCGGCCCTTGCCGTGGAACCGAGGTGCTTGCCATCACCGAGGCCCTTGCTGTGGACCTGAGGTGCTGACTGTGGCCAAGTCCCTCGCTGTGGTGCTCACTGTGGCCCAGAGGTGATGGCCATGGCCCTGAAGCTGTTGCTGTGGCTTCTGCTGTGGCCCTGGGGTGCTTGCCAAGGCTGTGTCCTGCAGGCACTCGCCTTTGCTGTCAACATGGCCACGAGGCCCTCGCTGTGGCCTTGAGGCGCTCCCCATCGCCCTCAGCCTGGCCCCGAGGTGCTCCTTGTCACCCTCTGTGTGGCCCTGAGCCGCTCACCATGGCCCCGAGGTGCGTGCCGTGGCCCTCACCACGGCCTCTGTTGCGGTCCCAATGCACGCACCGTGACCACGACCCTCTCTGCGGCCCCCGTGGTAGCTGGCTGGGGGCCCCCAGGTGCCTCTGGCTGGAGAGGGCCGGGGGCCCTCGCCATCACCCCGCACTGCCGCCACCCACCGCTGCCCTTTCCTTTTCTCCCCTCCCAGGTGCTCTCGAGCCGGGGCGAGGGGATGAGGTGCCCCCCTGCCGCGTGGTGTGCCGAAGCGGCTCTTTAGATCCTCCCCGGCCCAAGCCTCCCCTGCCATGGATGCCTCGGGGGCTCTTGCTTCGGCTCCCTCCTCCGCGGCTCCCTCGGGCTCCCGCAGCCCCATGTTCCCCCCAGGAGCTGACAGAGAGGAGTGGGGACCGAGGTTCAATTGTGCCCCTTCCACCTCTGCCGCAGCCTCGCAGGCGATGCCAGCGTCTGGCCGGAAGAGGAAGGCCAACTTCTCCAATGACGAGACTGAGACGCTGGTCTGGAATGTGGTCCGGCATTTCAGCGCCCTGTATGGGTCTGAAGCCCTGCGGGCTCACCCCGTGCGGCGGAAGCAGCTCTGGACCCAAATCCAAAGCCGCGTCAACTTCCTGGGCTACACCGAACGCTCCATCGACGACCTCAAGCACAAGTGGCGTGACCTGCGGTTGGACGTCAAGAAAAAGATCACCTCCAAGAAGCACCTGCCCATGAACCGCGCCGGCGGGCCCCTCCACAAGCCGCGCCTCACGCCCCTGGAGAAGATGGTGGCTTCCACCTTCTTGCAGGCCAGCCACGACTCGGAGCCCGAAATCATCTTGGACCCAGGTCAGTTGTGGTGGTTCTCTGGGGAGAGGAGAGTTGGAGGAGCAGAGTCCTGTGCTGCGTCCCCACCTGCGCTCTCCGAGTGATGTCCGGCCTGGTAATGTCACCAGGCTGCGGTTCCCCCAAGCTCCGAGGTCTGCCGAGCGTTTGTGTTCTGTGCTAGCCGGCACGGTGTGGATCGCGAAAGGAGACTTTGGGGTTTTGCTCTCGTATCCGGTTTGTGTCGGGATTACAGCATCCGGCAGGGCCGTGGTCCTGTCGTATCCGAGTAGCAAACCACCACGGTTGGAAACTGCGTGTGCTGGAATTAAAAATCCACTGTGGAAATAACCTGGGATCAACAGGAACACCTCAGACTTTGTGGGAGCAGGTCTTTTTTGTTTTTTTTTTTCCTTTCTTTAATTTGGTACAGTGCCTGTCCTTGCTGGATACCGTCTAAAGGCAGCCGGTAAAAGACGGGATAGGATTTTATTTCCCCCGTTCCTTTCAGGGTCGGTGTCCCCCATGGTTAGCTGAGGTCAGAGGGAGCGGGAGCAGCTGCTTCAGAGCAAAGTCACACTGTCCTCCCACAGCATCTTGCCCCCCGGGTGCCACGCGTGGCCGGGGGGAGCCAGCGGGTCTCTGGGCGGGCTGTGCCTCCGTCACCTGCAGAGCAAACCTGGGCCTCGGGCTCCCGCAGAGCGCAGAGCCCTCTTGCCGATCCCGCTCTTGGGTAACGCCTGTTTAGCTCAAACGCCCAAGGGATGCTCAGGGGGAAGATGTTGGCGATGACCCGACATCGGTCTCGCAGCAGTGCTGGGCTGGGCCCACGGGTACACCCCGGCTGGGCTTTGTTCCTGGCCAGGAGGCAAACACCCCCCCTGCCCTTTCATTTCCATGAAGGGGCTGTGTCCAGCTTCTCTGTGTCCCCAGAGGACACCGGGGTTAGTTGTTCCTGCTCCTTCCTCTGCTCTTTGATTGCAGCTCGGCCCGTCAGGTTTCAGTGGGGATGGGTGGGCGGCATGGGTCTCGTTTCACTCGGTTCAGGCTCGGGCTGTCTCTGAACCAGACGCCCATCTTGCTGCAAAGCAGAAAAGCTCTGGGCTGGAGGAAGAAGTCCTGCGGGACATTGAGGTGATGCCAGCCTCCTCGGGGCTGGGCGGGTTCAGGATGGTCCCGGGGGAGTGAGGGTGAGCGATCGCACGGGCCGGCCTTGCAGGACGAGTGTCAGTGCAACCGTGTCCCCCACACAGCATGGCTCCCCTGCAGATTCCTGTCAGCCCCTTCTTCTGGGGAGCCCCATCCGCCCTTCTGCAGGGGCACGTGAGCCGCCGGTGCTGTCGTTGCAGCGGCTGAGGCCGGATTCTCTCTGTCCTGCAGATCTGTTCTTCCCCGGTGCGACCAAGCAGTCCTTCATGCACCTGCAGCCCGGTGTGAGCCACCCCAGCATCTACATCGACACCAACGGGCAGCCCTCGTCCCTGCCGGACGTGGAGGGCTCCGCCGTGCCCCGGCTGGCGGTGCAGAGCCCCGACCCCTCCGTCATCTGCGAGTACAGCCGAGGGGAAGGACAGAGCAGTTCGGGTAAGGCTGCGGGACAGGCTGCTGAGGGGCTTTAGGCGGCAGAGTGAGGGCGCGGGGTCTGGATGGAGATCCGCTGGGAGCCGGTTAAAGGTTGTGGTGGTGGTTTGCACCAAGAGCCCAGTCCCGGCACAGCGTCACGCTGCTGGCAGGGCTGGGTGCAGCCCTCGGCACGGCGCCGGGGGTGGCACGGTGGGGGACGCCCCGATCGGAGACGCTTCCCTGCGCCTTCCCAGCCTGCGCGATTGTCTCCTGGTCTGCGAGTCCCAAAGGGCTGCGGATGCGTAACGGGGAACCCGGAGCACAGTTTCGTAACCGCCGAGGGTTGCTCGGTGGCGGGAGAAGGTGGCAAATCCAAGGGAAGGCAAAGGCCGTGCCCATCCCTGTGTCACGCAGGGGCCTGGGGAGCTCGCTGCGGGGGGATGAAGGGCGTGCGAGGCAGGTAGGGGCGAGGGCTGCACAGATGGGGCACATTGGCCTGCTGTGTCCCTCCGGGATGTCCGTGAGGGGGATGTCCGTGTGTCATGGAGGGGCAGGGGGCCGGGGCAGTGGCTGGGGCTCACCGGAGGGCTTCTCTTCTCTTCCAGCTGAGTCGGGACCGGAGCTGCGGACTCCGGACATGTCAGCCATTTCCCCGTCCCTGCGAAACGAGTCCCTCGTCTCCTACGCCTCCATGTCGGAGGAGGAGGAACGGGAAGGCCGGGAGGTGGAGAGGGGCCACGGCGGGGCCGTGGGGATGCAGCCCGGGCCCGAGGCCCCCATGTCTGCGGAGGAAGACATGAAACTGTCCCGCCAGGCCATGCTGATCCGCAGGTGCAGCTCCCAGGGCTCCGTCACCTCCCTGCCCGAGGACCCTCTCAACCCCGTGGACGCTCACTCGGACTGGGGCCACGAGGGGGTGTCCGACCTGCCCCCCCTGGGCCGCGGGCTCGACTCCTCGCACCCCGAGGAGCAGGCGGGGGGCCCGGGCCCGGAGATGGGCGCTTTGCCCAGGGTACTGATGGGGCCCACCTGGGAGAAGCCAACGGCCGAGGAGGAGCCCCCGGCCCGCTCCCCGCTGCACGGCGCCCTGACCGAGGAGTCGCTGCCCTCTTCCGCCTCCCCCCCGGGGGATGCCCCCGCCGCCCCCGGCCCGCCCCGCGGCCTGGGCTGCTCCCGCCTGCGGGAGGACCGCCGGGAGAGCTGGAGGACTAACATCCATCACCTGCTGGACCTGGAGGAGCAGTGGGACCAGCTGTACCACCAGGAGCTGGCCATGTGGCAGGAGGAGCGGGCCACCCAGCGCGAGGAGAGGGCCCGTGACCGCGAGCTCCAGTTTCGCCTGCTGGGCGTCCTGACGGACATCCGCGACGAGCTGCGCTACCTGCGCCAGGAAAGGGCCAGCGCCCGGCAGAGCCAGGCGCCGCCGGCCGAGCCCCGGCCGGACCCCAGCCCGCTCCTCGAGCAGCCCAAAGCCGAGCCCAGCTTCCCCGAGCCGCAGGCCGGGACCGCCAGCTGGGGAGAGACCGCCGTGCCCAGCCGAAGCCCCTTCGGGAACCGGGGCCGGGGCCGGCGTCGGGGCCGGCCGCGCGGCTCTGCCTCCAGACACAGACGGCTCTTCCTCACCAACAGCTAGGGACGGGCAGGGACGCTGTCCCACGAAGGACATGCTGTGCCTGCAGCCCTCCCGGCGCCCGCGCGCGGGGCTCCGGCCGCGCGGTGGGTGCCCGGCCACGGACAGAGGGGCGCGCGCGTGGGGGAACGGTGTGCGTGGGTGTGCGTGGGAGCTGCCTGGGTCACGGGAGGCGTGCGCGAGCGTGCGGCTGCCGGCGAGGTTGGCGCCTGCCCCGCCGGCATGCCCGGGGCCCTGCGAGCGTGGGGAAGGTACAAGGGGGCACGGCCGGCCGGTGCCGCGCACGCCTGTCGTGCCCTGGGAGCGTGCTGGGCGCACGCGAACGCCCGGGGAGGGAGGCGGCGATACACAAGCGCGTGTGAGGTGTGCAAGCGTGCGGGAGGCCTGCCCGTGCCCGCGGCCCTGCCTCTGCCTGCGCGGGCAGCCCGGGGCAGGGCCCGCGAGCGTGGCTGGCCGGGCGCGCGTGAGCGAGCGGGGCGCGCAGCGGAGAGGTGTGTGCGTGCGCGGGTGTCAGCGGGGCCGTGTGACAGCGCTAGTCGAGTAGGATTACTACCTTCGGGGGGTGGGGAGTTAGGAACACTTAGTCGCTGATGTGCGAACATTTTATGCAAATCATTTAATGACCTAATTTGCATATAACCATAAACTTCTGTTAAAAAAAAATCCCCAAAAAACAGAAAAGCTGTCTCTGTGTGTGGACTCGGTGCCGGGGCGGCGCGGTGAGGAGGGTCCCGGGCGAGCGGGACCCGCTGCCCCCCGTGAGCCTTCCTGCGCTGCCTGCGGAAGCCGCGCTCCCCTCTCGGCCAGGAGCTGTGCCGGATGCCGGCCGTGCTGTGCCGAGCCGGCAGCGATACCCATCGTGGCGCTTGCAGGGGTGGCGAGCCGCCCGCGTTGGACACCTGAGGATTAATCCTGCCTTTGCGAAGGCAGCCCGTTGCAGGGCCGGGGGGAGCCGTGTGCTCCCCTCGTCCTCCTCCCCGGTCGCCCCGTGGACAGGCAGCTGCCAGATCCTCCGGCGGCGCGGCCGTGCGAGCAGCTGCTGCCCGTGGGGAGAGCCGGTTCCCTCGCCCTGCCTCCCCGCAGCACGCGTCGTGGGTCCCTGTCCCCTCCTGGTTGCCCACGTAGCCTCAGGGAAGTTCCGGAGCCTCCTCCGCTGCCCTGGTCCCTGCTCGCTTCTGCCAACGCTGCTCGGCTGCTGTGTCATGCTGCTAATTCGTCGCCTGCCCGTGGTTCCTCCCCGCTCAAATCCCCGGTGCTGCCGGCACGCTGCCGCGCTGGCCTGCCCTGCTTTTGGGCTGCCCCGAGCAGGCCGGGGGGAGCAGGCGGGCAGCCCCCCACGATCCAGCCTGCCTGGGCTGGGTGCCGTGCTGCGATACGGGGTCGTTCGCCCCGTGGGCTTGCCCCGCGCAGCCCGGTACGGGCTGCGCGGGGCAAGCCCACGGGGCGAACGACCCCGGGCTCAGCCCCGAGCTTCACCCTCCTTATTTTGGGGACCCCGGCTCCATGGGATCAGGGCTGGCGAGGGAACAGGACCTGCAGCCTCAGGCTGTGTTGTCCATGCTTGGAACCGGCAGCTTCACCTGCCTGCCTGGTTCTGGGGTGGTGGGGCAGCGGGCACAGCTCGGGGACAGCACGTATGGTCCCCCAGGCAGCGTGCAGGGTCCCCAGCAGCGTGCAGGGTCCCCAGGCAGCGTGCAGGGTCCCTGGCATCATACCAGGGTCCCTTGGGCAGCCTGCAGGGTCCCCAAGGAGCGTCCAAGGTCCCCAGGGAGCGTCCAAGGTCCCCAGGGAGCTCCAGCCCTGCTCACTTTGCCTCCTCCTCTGGCCGCAGCCCACATCGGGGCGACAGCTAAAAAGCCCACCCTGGGCTGATGCCCGCACAGCCGCAGCACGCAGGGACCCACAGCTACGTCCCTGCTCGGCGGCAGCTCCTTTGCCACCCAGGCGGGATGGGGCAGGTGGGTGCAGCCGCCTGGGGAGGGGGGCAACGGGGCAGCACTGCCGGGGCCAGCCATGGGGCAGCAGCCACCGGGCAAAGCAGCACGAGCCGTGGCGCTTGCTGGGTCATCGTCTCCGCTCGGGGCCTCCCAGGGTGACTGTCTCCCTTGGCGAGGGGGACGGTGACGCCCGTGCCTGGGGAAGGGGACACGGCTTTCCATGGCTGCAGTTAAAACGCCGTGTAAGTAACTTATAGACCCAAATCAAGGGTAGGAGGGACCTGGGACCGGTTCAGGGATGGTGGGCAGGAGCTGGGCGGGGGTTTCAGCTGGTTTAAATGAAGGCAGGACGTGCGGGAGCGCTGCCGCCGCCGATGCGAGCAGGGCATCGCCGTCCGGTTGTGTTTTATTAGTTGGTGAAAGGATTTGCAGAGGGGTGTGGGGCGCAGGGAGGTGGACACGGGGTCCGTGCACCGGGGGAGGGCTTGGCCACGGCCTGCTGCCCACCAATGTCGGGGAAAAGGCAGGAAAAAATGAGGAAATGTCGGGAATCAGAGAAGCTAGAAGGGGTTTGACAAGGTGGGGGTCATCCCTAATGGGTCAGGGGCTGCAGCTGCCCGGGGACACCCAGGACCCGCACCTCCCCAGGGAGCACGGCCGCTCCCGGCAGCCCTCGCACACCCACGGCTGCTGCGCACGCACGTGCCCACACGCCCTGGAGCATCGTGTCCCGGCCTTCCCTCGCCCTGCAGGGTTTCACCCGTGGGTGCAGCCACTCCCTGCTCTGGGGGGTCTCCGCACAGCCCTGCCGGCACAAGGCCCCCGCAGCCGGTGACACCGGGACCGCTGGCAGCCCCCGCACCCCTCAGCTGCACGGCACTGCCATTCCCACTGCCCCACGCCCCGTGCCGTGCCGCGATTTTCCCCACCTTCCCCACCCCTGAGCTTGCGGGCGCTGCCGCTGCCTTCCTGGGTGCAGGACCGCCGGGACGGGGCAGGAGTGCGGCCTGGGCGCAGGACCCGGGGGAGAGGGGGGACCCCGCGGGGCCAGGGGGCGAAGGCGCTGCAGCCCAGCGTGACTTTATTCCGTATCGCATCGTCCATACAAAACTACACCCCAAGCACTGTACAGAGCGGGACGGCGCGGGGCGGGGGGCAGTAAAAATAAGCAGCGGGGGCCGGGGAGCAGAGCGGCAGGCGGGGGGTGGCGGCGGGGGGACGCGGCGGGGGGCTGCTCCCCATCCTGCGCAGCGAGATTGTCAGGTGGGGGAGCGGTGGGGGCCGAAGAGCGTCCGTCCGTGGCAGGGGCCGGCCCCGGGTGGGGGGACCTGGGGGTGCATGGCCCCCCCCGGGGCTCCCCGTGCCCCCCGCCCCGGCCGGGCGCCTGTATTTGGTAGGAAGCTGCGTGGCCGGCGCCTGCCCCCATCCCGGGGGGTGTCAGTCCGCGGCGGGGCGGCCCCTAGTCCCCGGGGGGCATGATGCCGGGGGGGGGCAGCGGAGGGGGGCCCGCCTCAGCCCCGTGGACCCTCTGGTGATCCTTGAGGGATTCCTTGTAGCGGAAGCTGCGGCCGCAGGCCGGGCACTGGTAGGGCCGCTCGCCGGTGTGGATGCGCTGGTGCTTGAGCAGGTTCTGCTTGCGGATGAAGCTCTTGCCGCAGGCGGCGCAGGCGAAGGGCCGCTCGCCCGTGTGCAGCCGCTGGTGGTTCTGCAGGTGCTCCTTGCGGCTGTAGCACTTGCCGCACTCGGCGCACTTGTAGGGCCTCTCGCCGCGGTGGATCATCTGGTGCCGCACCAGCCCCGAGTGGCAGTTGAAGCTCTTGCCGCACTCGGCGCAAGGGTAGGGGCGCTCGGCCGCGTGGCTCCGCTGGTGGATCCGCAGGCTCTTCTTCCCGCTGAAGCTCTTCCCGCACTCGGTGCAGCCGTGCGGCCGCTCCTCGGCGGGTCCCGGCATCGCGGTGGGGACCCCTGCCGCCTCGGCCCCCGGCCCCGGCTCTGAGCCTGGGGCTTTGCCCAGTCTGTGCTGTGCCGGCAGAGCCACCGCTGCTGCTGCTGCCACCACTGCCTGTCCCTCGGGGCTCCCGAAGCCCGTGCCGGGGAAGAGCAGCTCCCCGGAGCTGCCCGGCAAGCCCACCTCCTCGGGGGGCTCGGCGTGGGGGCACCGCTCCTCCGTCTTCACCAGCAGCCCCTCGCCAGCTGCAGGGGAGGGAAAGGCTCTGGTCAGTGCCCGCCGGGGATGTCCCCCAGCCGCGGCCCAGCCTGGGTGGATGCTCCCCCCCCCCAGCCCCATGGGACCGGGCTCAGCGTCGCTCACCGGGACCGGGACCCGGCAGCATCTCCCTCTCCGGCAGCTCCCAGGGCTCGCGGACGCAGGGCTCTTCCTCCTGCTTGATCCACGACAAGAAGTCATGCGCCGTGATCAGGGTGTCCGCACCTGCAGGGAAGGACGGGGACAGGGACTCAGCCGAGCGGGGCCGCATCCTGCGTCGGGCAGGCTGGGGAGGCAACAGCTCCAAAGGGCAGCGGCTGCTGCCGGCATCGGGCAGCCGGTGGGTGCGTGGCACAGCCCCGGCCTCACCTGCGCAGGGGTCCGCCGGCATCCCCCGCTCCTCCGTGAAGTGCTGCTCCCCGACGAAGGCCACCTCCTGCTTGATCCGGGACAGGATGTCGGAGGTGGAGATCAGCGACTCTGTTCACAAGGAGAGACTTGGCCGGCGCCGGGCTGCGGCCGCCCGGCGCAACCTGTGGCCAACACGCCTCGGGGTGCGGGAGCCCCGGGCTGCGGCTGTGCGGAACATCCCCGTCCCACAGCAGTTATGGGGCATCAAACGCCCCCAGGGGAGATGTGGACAGCCCGTGGGGACGGGTGACCCTGGGACAGCCCGTTGGGATGGGTGACCATGGCACAGCCCATGGGGACGGGTGACTGTGGGACAGCCCACGGGCTCTGCCACGACGTGGTGCCGGCGGGGGATGCGTGGGTCTCCCAGCGACGGATGCCCAAGACCCCCAGCACGTTAGTCATGGGGGATTTTCTGGGGTCACTCGCGGTGGCCCCCGGTCACACAGCGGGGAGCAGAGCCTGGCCACGGCTTGAAAACTGGGCCCTGGGGGGCCGGGACCGCCGGGGAAGGGGGACGGACGTCCCTGGGGCGAGCAGCGGGGTGGGGGAAACGCGACGTGGGAGGCAGCGGGGACGGATGGGGGACCCAGCGCTGCCCTGGCTCCCGGCCGGTGCCTCACCCGCGCAGGCGTCCGGCGGCAGCTCCCTCTGCTCCAGCTCCCTCTGCTCGGGGACGCAGGGTCCCTCCCCGCGCTCGCTGCGGGGCTGCGCCTCGCTTCTGGAGAGGGCACCGTCTGCGCGGGGAGACAGCAGGGCTGGCACCAGCGGCGAGGCTGCGCCCGCCTGACCCTCCCCGTCGCCGAGACGTGGGGGGACGCGCGGGGGACACGCAGGGCTGTCGGGCCCTGGCATCTCTCCTGGTGGAGAGGCTGCCTCAATTCGGCAGGACCTCCGTGCCGGAGGCCCGTGCAGCGCAAGACGCCCGGGCCATCACTTTTAGGGGACGAGGACCCCCGGGGCCAGGCGGCACAGGCTGCCCCACGCAGTGGCAGTGGCACCGGCACGGCACGGCACGGCACGGCACGGCACATCATCCCATCCCCATGCGCACAGCACGAGCCACGGAGGGTTCCCTCCAAAACGGGAGGCCCCGAGGCCACGGCGTGCGCCATCACCGACCGCTCACGGGGTAGCAGGGCACCCACGTCTGGGACCCTCCGGGGAGCCGCAGCCATCACCCCAGCCTGCCGGGAAAGGGGCGAGAAGGGATGTTTACCCAGGGAGATCAAAGACTCATAGTTCTCCTTCACCAGGTTATTGTACAGCTCTTTCTGCCACTCCTCCAAATTCTTCCACTCCTCTGCCGAGAAGTAGACGGCAATGTCAACAAACGTCACCGGCACCTGCAGGGACAAGCCTCCGGTGGCTCAGCGGCGCCCGCTCCCCAGGGGAGCTGAGGGTCGTCCCCCCCGGCCCGCAGCCCCCCTGGAGCCGTTACCTTGGGGACCTCGCCCCGGGGACCGGGGGGCAGCCGCAGCACCCAGAAGTTCCTGTTCTTCAGCAGGTTCTCCACGTTCTCCAGGCGCCGCTGGAGCAGCCCGTACTCCTGGATGAGGGTGCCCAGCACGGCCCACTTGCTCTCCAGCTGGTTCCCGAACTCCATGGCCGTCTTCTCGCAGTCCAGGAGCTTCTTCTCGGCCGTGCCGGACCGACCCTCCAGGCTGAGCAGGCGGGTGGCGAGGAGGTCGATCTTCCTCTCCATCGCCTGCACCGTGGCCACCACGGTCCAGAGCGAGGCCTCGGCGGAGTGCAGCTGCGCCTCCCGCACGTGCGCCCGCTCCGGCAGCAGCGGCGGCTGCAGCGGCATCAGGTGGGGGGCCTCCACGTTCCACTCCTGCACCTGGGCCGTGGGGAGGGCGCGGGTGGGAGGGGGCCCACGGTCGTCCCCCCGGGTCACGCCCGGAGTCCCGGCCCCGCGGCAGGCACCGCTTCCCCCAGTTCAGAGACTTTCGGCCACCGCTGCCCACCGCTGCCCCCAGCACCCTGCCGGGGACCCCCGCCTGCAAGGCCCACCGCCACCCACCTGCCCAAAGCCGGCAGCCCTGCCCTCGCCCTGCCGGCGCGGGCTGTGGGAAGGGCCCTGCCGGCCCCGGGCGCGGCTGGGGACCTGCCCTACC
The DNA here is from genome assembly GCF_035582795.1 of Mycteria americana. Lineage (NCBI taxonomy): Eukaryota > Metazoa > Chordata > Aves > Ciconiiformes > Ciconiidae > Mycteria > Mycteria americana. Next base: position 755,306 of record NC_134366.1, on the reverse strand, counting down.
CCTGCTGACCACTCGGCCGGGCGGGATTCGGCCCCCGGAGCAGCCCAGGCGCCCCTGGCAGCCCCTGGTGCTGCCCGGGCGGGGAAGGAGCTGCTGGGGCCCGGCCTGAGCTCCCGAAGGGTTCAGGGCAGACAGGCCCGAGGGGACGGCGAGGGGCAGCCGCGGAGGGTCCGCCAGCAGGGCTGGGCAGGATGCGTCCCTCTCGGCCGGCGGGCTGGGGAGGGATTGCAGCGCAGCCACGGCGGCCGCAGGGTCGGCGCCGGTCGCTGTCCCCGCGGGACGCCGGCCAGCACCGGGCAGGTCGCCGTGCGGTGCGGGCGGCTGCCAGACGGCGGGGCGGCAACCTCCTCCCCGGCACCCCCTGCCCCCACCCCGTGCGGGGGCTCCCCCGGGCCGCCCCCGGCAGCAGGACGGGGCCGGCTGGGCAGGGAGCGGCCGGGGGCACGGGGCGGCCCCGGGGACAGACGGGCATCCCGGGCCAGAGCCTTGCACGGAGCATCCCGGGGGCACGGGGCCACCCCGGGCCGGAGGGGCACGGGGCCGTCCCGGGGGCACCGGGGCCGGTCCCGGGTCGGGTCCCCGGGGGCAGCCCGGCGCCGGCGGGCGCAGGGGGGGGGGGGGGGGGGGGGGTGTCGCTGGGGCTCCGCGGGCGGGGGCACCGGTGGGGGCCCGGGGGCCCCGGCGGGGGCCCGCCCGGGGCGCACGGCCCGGCCCGGGGCGGCGGCGGGGAGCGGCCGGCGGCGCGGGCGGGGCGGCTCCGCCTCCGGTCCCGGTGCCGGTGCCCCGGGCCGGGCCGGGCCGCGCTTACCTGGGCGGGCGCCCACTCGGCCATGGCCCCGCGGTGCTGGGCCGGGCCCCGGCGGCTGGGGCCGGGCCGCGGCGGGGAGAGCGCGGAGCGGAGCGGGGCCGCGCTGCCGCCCGCCGCCGCGCCGGGGCCGGGGCCGGTACCGGGGCCGGGGCCGGGGCCGCTGTCGGTGCCTGCGCGCTGCGGGCCGGGCCCCGCCGCCCCGCCGAGGAGCCAGGGGCAGCCGGGGAATTGCATCCGCCTCCTCCGGGCTTCGCGGCAGCGGGCGGGGGGGAGCGGCGCCGAGCGCGGAGCAGTGCCGCCTACCGGCACCGGCAGCCCCGGCCGCCCCGCCACCGGCACCGGCACCGGCAGCGGCAGCGGTGTCAGCGCTGGCGCGGGCAGCGGCACCGGCACGGGCACCGGCGCGGGCGTCAGCACCGAGCCCCGGCACTGGTGTCGGCACTGGCACGGGCACCGGCACCGGTACGGGCAGTGGCACCCGTATCAGCGCCGAGCCCCGGCACTGGCATCGGCACTGGCACGGGCATCGGCACTGGTATGGGCACCGGCACCGGTACCAGCATCAGCATCGACCCCGGCACTGGTATCGGCACTGGCACGGGCATTGGCACTGATAGGGGCACCGGCACCGGTATCAGCGCCAAACCCTGGCACTGGTATCAGCACTGGCACAGGCATCGGCACTGGTATGGGCATGGGCATGGGCACCGGCACCGGTACCAGCATCAGCATCGTCCCCGGCACTGGTATCAGCACTGGCACGGGCATTGGCACTGATATGGGCACTGGCACCAGTATCAGCACCGAGCCTTGGCACCAGTATCAGCACCGACACCGAGCCCCGGCACCGGTATTGGCATCAGCACCAGTGTCAGGATCGACATCAGCACTGGTATCGGCACTGGCATCAGCACTGAGCGCTGGCACCAGGATCAGCATCGGCATCAGGACCAGTGTCAGCATCGGCACCGGCACTGGTACCAGCACCAAGCCTCGACACCAGTATTGGCATCGGCAACGGTGTCAGGATCGGCGTTGGCACCAGCATCGGCACCAGCGCTGGCACCAGTACCTGCATCGGCACCAGCATCGACACCAGCACCAGCACTGAGCCCTGCCCCCAGCCCCGGCACTAGTGGCACCAGCACCGAGCCCAGCGGGTGCCGTGAGCCCAAAGCCCCCGGGCCGCCCCGCTCAGCTGGGCAACGCATCCCCACCGGCACCGCAGGGTGACGGCCCCGCAGGCGGCAGGCTGGGGCTGGGGCTGGGGCTGGGGCTGGGGAGGGGGTGTCTCTCCCCCCGCCCTTGGGCTGTGCTGCTGGGACCCCCCTTCTCCCTCCGGCAAACACCCGGTGACACCAGAGGGTCGCGAGCCTGGGCCGCGGGGTGAGTGCCCGGTGTGGGGAGGGGAGCACCCGGCCACCCACACCAGGACCCCCGTCCTGGCCAGGGAAGGACGGGACACCCACGTGCGGGGACGCACGGGCCTTGGGGGACCCCCTTGCCCACTCACCCCAACCCTGGGACCCTTCGGTCTAGCAGCGCCGGGGGCTGGTGCTGGTGCCGGTGCCAGACCAGGGAAAAGCGTTACGGTCCTGCCTTCACAGAAACCTCCCGGGAAAAGCTCCCCCGGCACCTCGGAGCTCCGGGGTCCGTACGGGTGGGCCACGGCGGGGGGTCCCCGCTGCCGGACGTGGAGCGGGGCGGCCCCAGCCTCCAGGCAGAGAGGGCGGTGGGACAAGAAGGGTTAACGGGCTGAGCAGGCGTCACGGGAGCCTGAGCAGCCATTTCGCTTGAGGATGCCATCGCTCCCGCGATCCCCCCAGCGCCGCGTCCCCCAGCTGGGGCACCCGAAGCCCCCTAAAATGCCCGCACCCCTGCCCCAGCGCCCCAGGGGCTCCCGCAGCCACCGCCCTCCCGGTGCCCCGGGGCCGAGCTGGGGCCGCTGGCACCCGCGGGTGCCCAGAGCAGGATGAGGGCTCTCCGGCCCCTGCCCCGGGCTGGGGGACGCGGGCGTCCCCTGGGACTGGGGGTACAGGCTCAGCCCAAGGCGTGAGCTGTGGGCAGCTGGGGATGCCCCACGGGGGCCGGGGAGCTCCCAAAGCTGGGGCAGGCGGGGTAGGGACCCCAAAGGGAACCACTTAAGCAGCTTTTTGGGGAGCTCGTTCTCTCCACGCAATTAAGGGGACGGGGTGGGAAACGATGGTCTTCGGCAAAATAAAAAACCCAAACCGGCTCCGGCGTGCAGAGCTGCCGCCCGTCCAGCACTGCCCTCGCCACCCCAGTCCCAAAGGCACCGGGATTCGTCTGCTCCCCCTCGCCCGGCGCTCGGCACGCAGCACCTCCGGCACGACGGCGGGGGACCGGGAGGGCTCCGGGGGACAGCGGTGGGTGGTGGGGACCAGCAGACAGACACGGCACAGTCACGTAAGCCCCGTTTCTTTGGAAAACCAGCAAATAATGGCAGTTTACTGTTTTGTTTTTTTTCACTGCCCACCATCCCCTCGCACCCAGCAGCTCTGGGTGGGAAGGAGCCAGCTCCTGCCGAAGGGCACGGCTGTCCCTGCCGGGAGGGGACGGGGACCAGCCACTCTCCCACCTTCTCACCAGCTCCGGCGGCAGGTCCTTGCTGGCGGGGAGCAGGCACGGTGATGAACACGTGCAAAACCGACACCTCGAAGTACAGGGACCCGTGCGGCCGCCGTGGCTGGCAGCGGGTTTGGTCATAACCCCCCCCCCCCCCCCCGTGTCTCCATAAAACCTGCCCCACGCTGCTCAGGATCGGTGACCCTCGGAGAGCAGGGTACACAACCAAGCCCCTTCGGTGACGGGTGAGAGGCAGGACCCCCTGTGTCACTGCTGCTGGTCCCTGGGGGCTGCTGAAATCCCCCCCTGCTTGCAGCGGGTTTGCGTCTCTGGCATCCCCTCCGAGTTTCCCCTGCCGTGTTTAAGTACGGCCACCAGGCAAGGCCACCGCCGCCACCGCCGCCGCGAGGGCACAGGACCAAAAAGGCTCCCTGGACCCCGCAGGAGGACGGCGGGGGGGGGCTGGGGCACCCAGCATCCCACGCCCAGGGCAGGGAGCCCCTCGTTTTAGCCTCTCCTCCCACGAGACCTCTCGCCGGCACGTGGTTTTGGTGAGACTTGAGGTTACGGCTGCTCCCGCGCTGTATAAAACCGCAGGTTAAATCGAGAGGCAGGCAGCAGCAGGCAGCGCTGCCCACGATGGCTCACCCGGGTCGGAGACTCCCTGAGCCCGGAGCCGGCGCTGAGCCGGTGCTCGTCCGCTGCCAGAGCAGACCAGGAGTTCCCGTGCTGGGAACACTGGGAAGAAATGTAAAATAGCTGCTGGGACCCGGGGGTTTCTTTTTCTCGGCCATGGATCCAGCTGGCGTCAGCTGGGGCAGGCTTTGCTTGTTTTACGCCCGAGATTTTTCAAATGTCTCTTACAGCGCAGGTAATATTTCCCTGGGAATGCCAAGGGGAAGCTTTGATCACCCAGGACGGCGTTTGGCAGCGGCGGGGAATTAAAAGCACGGTCCGCTGCAGGGCCTTTGCCCGCTCAGGAGGAGCGAGGGCTGCTGGGGCCGGCAGCATCCCGTGGAGGAATCGCTCCCCTCTGTGCGGACCGAGCTGCACCCCAGCCCCGGAGGAGGACGCGCTTCTCGCTTGCGGGCACCTTGGGGGGCCGGGAACGGCGCAGGACGCCCGGGCTGTGACGCCACGTCCCACGCCGGCACAGCCCCGGCGTCTCCAGGAATCGCGTGAGTTTTGCCCGCTTTGGGGACGACAGCTCGAGAGCTGCCCGCTCGCTGCCACGGAGCCGGGGCTGCCTCGGGGTGGACGCCGCACCCACACAGCCCGTCCCCGCCGCCGCTCGCTCCCCGCGTCCTCTTCCCCAATGTCCCTCCACGGGCACCTGAACGGTCCCACGGGGACGTAACTCCACGAGACCCGCTGCAGCGGGCCAGATCCACGATCCAGCCGGGCTCAGAGCCGTCCCGGGAGCAGCCAGGGCATCGCTTAGGAAGCGCCTACGACCCCAGCGAGGGCGCAGTACTAACGCCGAAGCCTCTCCACCGCCCGGCAGCGCAGGGACATCCTGAGGCAGAAGTGGCATCTCTGTGGTTAGAGTTCCTATCAATTTTTCTTTTCTTTCTGGGAATTAATCCAGCTGATTCTGAACCAGCGTAAAGTCCCTGCGCCTGCCGCATCCCGCTGCAGGGAGGTCACCAGCGTAACTAACGGCCGCGTGAAGAGCCACCGCCTTCCCTTCGCTTTGAACCCGCCGCTTACCGGTTTCGCTTGACGTCTCCCAGGCACCCTCCGCAAAACCATTTCCAGTCCTGCCTCCAAACTGGGGCAACGGGAAGCGCCCGGGGTGTGCAACGCATGGGCACAGCCCGGCTCCACTGGGGCTGGGATAGGAATTATGCACAAAAACCAAGATAAGGCCAAACCCGCAGAAAAGCAGATGGAGCTTTCTGGGAAAGGGCTTCTTTTTTTGATCGCTTTTACGAAAAAGCCACCTCGAGAAGGGAAGACAATCTCTTCCCAGAAGTGCTCGGTTTCTGTAGTTTTGTGTCTATTTGCATCGCGGCAGCTCCCGCAGCCCACGAATCGAACAGGCAAGGCGAGACCCTTCATCTGAAGGGGTAAGTGGCGAGAGAGACAAGTACAGAGAAACTTTAAAAAGAAATAGTCTTTTATCCACATTAATCACGAAATGCCAGACCTCTCTTAAATTTGCACTCCGAAGAGAACAGAATGGGAGAGGACGCTTCAGATGGCGATCCATAAAGCGTAATTAAAACAGAAAGGGCGGAGGCCTCATGTGCTACATCCGGACCTTGTTTCTACCGTTTAGAGAATATAGGGGCTCTTAAAACTAAAAATGTTTTATTCTCAGATGTGTTTCCGTCACCGCTAGTCCTGACAAGGTGGTAAATAGCAGGGCGAGCTTTATATCTGTAGATTAAACATGACCTAAAGCTTTTTAAAAATAAAGAAATAAACAAACGTGTTGGAAATTCTCTTTAAAGAAAACCTGTCTTGCTGAAGATCTGACTTTTTTTTCCCTCCACAAACCCAAGAGTTCATGCAATTGCTTGTATTTCCCACTGCACAAACACCATTTCTCAAGGCAAGTGCACGGATTCTCAGCTTAGGTTTCTTATTAAATAACATAGTTATGAAAAACCCTTACCCGCCCTGCTACAAGAGAATTAAAACAAAGTTTCCCAGAGAGGCATTGAGAGAATCTCGCCATTCCCGTGCGTGTTCCTGTGAAAAGACTCAGGCGAGGAACAGTGAGTTTCTACATCCCTTCCCCTCGTTTCCCACCTCAACTTCCCAAGCGCCCCGGCAGACGCCGCGCTAAAGGATTACCCGATTCTTTCCCCGCTTCAGTCAAGTTTGTTCTGCTCTCCCTGAGCCTAAGCTTTGGCCTGGGATAATGATTTATCTTATTAAGATAAATGAGATAAATCATCTTATTAAGATAAATAAGGTAAATAATCTTATTAGGATAAATAAGGTAAATCGCTGCGCTTCCTGATGCTTACCTTATGCTACTCTTTTTTTAAAATTTAAGCAGCACATCCATCGTGCAGGTTATTTAGGTATGGTGGCAGGGGGGACGACGCTGCCTCATAACCCAAGATACCTGAAGAGATGCGCTGTAAAAGCGGACCCGCGGGAGGGCCTCGTACCACTCGGGTCGTCTTGAAAACGGGCTGCTGCTGGATGTAGAAGGAACAGAAATGCCCCAAGTAACCCCTGCGCCTTAGTGTTTCACATCCCTTAGCAGTGGGCATAAATCTTTAATGTTTTAGGTTTTAGTGTTGTTTTTCCATGGAGACTGGAAACACAATGCTTAAATATAGCTTCAGAAAGAACTATTTTTGAAGTTTCTAACAGCAACACGTGGTTACTCTCGCACATAAACTATTTAATTGTTCTGGGCTAAGCCGAGGCTCAATCAAGGCAAAATTCCTACCAGCGTGAGCGGACCGGGAAGGAGGGTCTACATTGGAACCAAAACCAACAACACTTACCGGTTTTTTAAGCTGGATCTGTGTATTAACTTCTCTGCACTTTTTATATCCTAAGCAGAGAACCCTTCACCAAACCGGCGCAGTGAGACGCTGTAAGAAGTTGCATTTCTCCCCGTGCGTACTCTGAGTTTCAGGCGAGAGGGTCGGGATGTTGGGAGAAACCCTCCCGCCACACCAGAGCCCTTCTGCTTACAGGGCAAAGAAAACCGACACACAAGTTTCCACCAAATCACAGATACCGAGCGCGCTGCCGGTTCTTCTGTCGCTCGTGTCTCAGGACACGAGTCATTCCAATACGGCCTGACCCTGGATCTCCCCTGCACAGCTGAACCTTCACTGTTCAGACAGGAGCACGGAATACGCTCGACAGCAACCACGCCTCCTGCAGCCGTTCACCCTCGCTCTGCCCGCTGCTAACCCGAGAGCTAATCTTTCAGTGCTTCGCACGTGGGAGACACCTAGCTTTATTACCGAACCTCTTCAACGTTTTTGCCCAATTTCGTTGTTTAAGACTCGCTCAGCGTTTTGAGCAAGCGAGACACTACACGCTGTCGTCATTTCGGACAGCCACGCCGCCCGCGTGGTTTTCCATCTCTAACTCCGTTTCATCTCTGTCTCCGCTTAAACCTCTAAACAAGGTGATTGTTTGTATTTCAGTGCGTAGAAAGTCTCAGATTTAAGCGACCGTCTCTGCCTGGTCGGATGTTCCTCAGCTCTGTGCCTGCGAGTGGGGGAGGGAGGCAGAGCTTCCTACGCGAGGTCTTTCCTCCAGGATTGACTTTCAGCAGCTCCTGAACGAGCCGCTGCAGGCGTACGACCACACGCCAGATTCAGCCCCGCTATTCCAGCTGTTCTTCAACTGTTTCACAGAAGGAACCGCGGTTTTGGTGGGATGGCGTTTTACAGGGTTCACTCCACAAGGAATCGCCTCGCTCCAAAGAATCCTCATTCAGGAGCACGCAGCGTACTTGTGACCACTAAGGCATTAAGCTGCGTGGGAGAAGAATAAAAGAAAAGCTGTCCCCAGGGCAATTACGAGAAGGAAATAATGTGATAAAAGAGTTTTCTGGACATTACTCCCGTGCTTGGGATGGGCAGGGATCCCTTGGGGCCAAGTGAAGGCCCCGATCCCCTTCAGAAGTTATCAAGCTCCACCACAGCACCAGCCGTTTCTTGCTCTACTGCTCCTCACGGGAAGCTGAGGACATCGACCTCACTCACGGGCTCACTGCGAAGCAGGCGCCTGGACTGGAGGTAACACGACTTTTTCATTCTTTGCACTCAACTGGAATAAGCAAAAATGCTGAATATCACCAGCCCGTGGAGAGAAGACGCGTGATCGACAAACGCTGCCTCTGCAGGACTCCCCTCCTGGCTGCTGACCTTGTCCCTGCAGCCAAAGCCACTGCTTTCTTTTCAGTTTACGGAGTATTGCTACCTATACTTTGCACATGCATTAAGAATATACCCATGCTCTTTTCCAGAATCTCAGAAATTGGAATGGCATCTTGCCCCCAGTAAACAGATGTTTGAAGCAACTGATTCTGGTCATTATTTCCACGTGACGGTGCTTTCACTGCCACCGCTGCTGTCCTCCGACTGTAACTGCTGAACTAACTTTTTGGTTTTCGGTTGCTATTTTTACATCAAACCCAACCATTCACCTTAACCTACGCTCTTAGAAGCTCCGTTTCCTGCTCACAGCTCTGCGGACAACCCTGTTCTCATCGTGACAGTTTCTCAGTCTTCTCATTCCTGAAGAACTCCCAGCATTTTTCTGCATTAATACAGACATTCTCTAGCACGCGCTGTTTGGTGCGCCAGGAGAGGTTTTTATTAATGCTTTTGGTACAGTCAATGCTGCTCTATACAACTCCTCCTCCCAGATATGAATCATCTAGCTGCTAATTAAAATCAGCTCCTAATCAACGACTATTAGGCTGGCACCAACCAGATGCCTTTCATGCTTGAACTGGATTCAGTTCTTATCCTAAAGCTTCCCTTTAATCAATGTATGACTATAAGCCATCGTCTCTGGATGGAGAGGGATTTTTTGATAACTGAAGGGAAAATCTATCCCAGGAAAGCTTGTGGCACGCTGGTTACATGTGTACGTTATGAGTTCGCAAGTGATTAGTGAGTCTCGGTTTTTCCATAAAACTTTTCTCACATTCCGTACACTTGTAAGGCCTCTCCCCTGTGTGAGTTCTCTGGTGGCGAATCAGGTCTGCATGGCGACCAAAGCTTTTACCGCAGCCTGTGCATATGTATGACACCTGATTCTTTTTGGTGTGAATTTGCTTATGTTTTAGAAGTCCGATTTTCAATTTAAAAGTCTTCTGGCATTCTGTACACAGATACAGTCTTTCTCCTGCGCGGGTTTGCTGATAAGAAAGTATCTCTTCGAATTCATTAGGTTCCCCTTCCTCAGGAGAGCTGTTACCTCTTCTGCTTCCCGTGGGATTTGCCTGATCTGTTGCTGAATTCTGACAACTCTCAGGTGTTACCCCCTTCTCCGAAATTTGGCAAGTCAGGTCTCGGGATCCTCCTGAGGACGATCCATACAGTTCTGTCTGCTCTGAACTCTTTGCGTGACTCGGCAACTCGGGTCCGATCACAGTACCACTGCAGCCTGGAACAGAAAGATTCCAAATGTTCCCTTTATCTGACGTGGTACAACATAAATCTCCGAAGAACAACAATTCCCGATTCACCGTGGCTACCTCCATACAGAGAAAAGAAGCTTTGGGTAAAAAAAGCAGGGATGCACTAGAATCCTCCCTCCCTTTAATCCTACAAGCCCATGCAGTTTCAACGTGCGGCCAATTTAATTTTTGATGCGTCTCAGACCACCACGCACCTGTGGTAAGACTCGCAGGAATCTCCCTTTCCTCAAAATCCCGCTGATCCTTGACATGCAGCACTTCTCTTGTCTGGACATTGCTTTTGGGAACAGGACAGTCTGCAAAGGAACAGAACATGGAAATGATGGTTATTATTTTCCTCTGGGTTTTTTTTCCATTATTACAAAGATATTTCCTAACCTACTTTAATTGTATTGACGTAGACAAAGGATACGTTGCACAAAGACCAGTGCTGCAGATAGCTTGTCAGCCTGTTCACTTTACCTCTCTGAGCCCTCTAGTTTACTTATGCCCTTTTTTGGTAACATTTTTGTTAATTTACATGAAAAATACTGCCTTCTGCTTTCTCAAAGAACAACAATTTTCTAGTTGTTCCTAGAACTGTAAGAAAAGACTTTGTGATGCTGTTTTCTAGCAAACACCTGCATAACCCACTGTCTCTTTTACTCCGGGGAAAGGTCCAAAGAGGAGGCAACAGCAAATGCAGCTGCTCTGGCATCTAGAGAGGGTGGCTGGGAAGCAGGCGGGCAATATTCCTTTTCCAATTTTTAAAGTATTCCAGAAATTATATCCAAAAGGTTGAAAAGCTAAGTGTTCAAAAGTGGAAGGTCTCAAATTGATTACAGCCTTAACACCTAATCCAGCTGTCCGGTGCTGTATGTTATGATTCAGTCCTAACTGCCTTTCTGATACAGGATCTTATTTTCCCCCAGCTAATCCCTCCTCATGCCATGCACAGCACATACTTTGTTAAGAGATCAGAGTTGTACAAAAAAAGAAAAATAGAGGCAGCCGTCTGCAGGCTCTAGCTTTTCTACTGTAAAAAACAGAAGGTATGTAAAGGGAAAAAAAAGTGGAATGACATTGTCTCATTATTTCATGTAATTTCAAACTTGAAAGTGCAGAAGTAGCAACAGAAGGAGGTGAGGCTAAATCAGCATTTCTTAAACAGAACTGAAGAGTGGCACAAAGCGCAAACTGAGGCTCCTGGGGTATCACAGCGCTTCTGTTCCTCCAGTCCAGAGGACAAGCAAATGCACTTTTAGCCCCTAATTACAGCAGGTTCTTCTTCTGTTAATCCAAGGAACTACCTGAAAGCTGAGCACCCAGTGGAAGCTCACACCTTCACATTTAAAAAACAATTACTTCAGACAAACGTATAGTTGGGCACTTAAAAACCAATCGCTAAGATATCTTCATTTTTCTACTTTCTAATCATTCATGTTATTTAACTATTTCTGCATCAAAATAGATCAAGACTCTTCAGTGAATCACAAAACCCACCACACATCAGGATTTGGGGATGATGAAAATACTCACAACTCAACTAGAATTAACAAGTCCACAGGATCCACGATACCGTGTGTCACTGCAGCTCCTGAGCTCGTCTATCTAAACCTTTCCCACCCTCCTTTGTTCCTCGTTTTAGTTCGCACGTGCGTTACCAGGGGCACCGTCAGAGACCCCAAACCCCTCTACCAGGGGAGACCCTTTCACTCTCTATTATTCTGCCCGTATCAGGCAGACAAGGCGTCACCTCCGCGCACAGACGGAGACTCTGACATCGACAGAGCGCAGGGAGGCAGCAGTCGCGGAGGCATTGGAAAAGCGACTATCCAGTCTTTAAAGAAAAGATGGTGGAGGTTGTCTTCTCTCATAAAGATTCAGAAGTACCTAAAGATTAATCCGCTAGAAATCAAAGGATTTGAGGAGTGACCGTGAGACAAGAGCCAGGCCAGAAACAGCACAGATCCGTGAGCCTTCAGCGAGAAAAGGGAAAAAACTAACCTTTACCCAACGTGGTTAAAGATTCATAACTGTCCTTTATCACTTTCTTGTAAAGTTCTTTCTGCCAGTCTTCCAAGTTCTTCCCCTCATGGGCTGCAGCATTATCAAACGTCCCAGGGACCTAAACCAAAGCGTTCAACAGTCAATGCCATCGGCAAGTCGTACATCCTTGAACAGCATTAAACAAGCGGTCACCAATGCCCACGCTACCTATAACCAGCACATTAATTAAGGGCTTTATATAGGAATCTTCTACTGTTATTTCTGTACGTAGCTCAGAATGAGTAAAATTACTTGAAAATAATGCGACTCAACTGAAACAATGACTCTGTAACGACTGGGTCAACAACTAGTCGTAAAACAACAAATCTGTGGTCACCATCGATACCCAGCCCCATTGGGGAATTTGGCTCTCCCCTTCACAGACAAGCAGACGATGCTCCAGGGTGTATTTTAAATAAGCCCTGAGGCAGTGCCGCAGTCTGTCAGATCTGGCTGTGAGAGTTCTTCCCCAATAACAGAAGTTAGCACAAACAAAAAATGAAGCCCCACAAATACTGAGGAGATGACTACTGCCTCTTTTGCAATGTATAGGTACGTACTGTGTACATACTTTGTATCCGTACTTTATACCTACGGAGTACCACGTTTGTACGTGCTTGCCTTTGAATAGGCTTCAATTTGCCTTTTAACCTAACGCACATCTCACTGGTTCAGGTGTTTTGCAGCTTGTGCCACGTATAAACCCAACTGTACAAATCCACTGCCAAGAGAAATAATTAAGTTTCATTAATTTGTTGTTAGATGGGATCACAATCCAACTTAAATACACAGGGGAGAAGCTCGAGCGGCAGTTAAGCCTTTGTCTCAGCCCCAAACACCCACACCGTGGGCACTGTGCCACCAACACATCATCTCGGCGACTCTAAAGGAAATTTTTCCAAGCATGGGGACTGTCGCGTACAAATACAGGTCTGCAGGGAGCGAATCCATTTTACAGCATGAAGCGGGACTGCATTTCCAACAAACAGCAGATTTCCTGCCTAACATTTAGGCACAAAATTGGAATTCGAGCACAAAGAGTGCCAGGATGCCTTTAATTTCCCCAGTCACCGACCTCCCAGTGCCACCTCCACACTCCACAATTACGGGGAGAAAAACGAAACCCACTGTGTTGCTGGTAACATTTTACTGCCACATAGCATGTTTCACCTACTGCTGCTTCCTTAAAGTGCTTCACGTGCAAATCTTCTCTTAATTTAGGGGCAGTAAATGCAATAGCAAACATCTTAATTACCCTTGAGTGCTCAGGATTCCGGATTCGTTTTCGAGTTTTATTACTTATCCCAGCACAGAAACTTCGAGGTGTGCCAACGAGCCAGTTTCCGTCTTCACCCAAAATGAATTTTTTGGGAACAGCTTCTTTCAGCAGACGTCTGTTTTTTCTAATCTTTAAGGGGTCAATTTCAAAAGAACTGTCCTCAAAATGCTTCGAACACAGTCGCTGATGCTTGGAAGGTGTTCCCATGTCCCGGCCCATGTTGTGAATCCACTGCTTCAGAAGAGGTTGATTTTGTAAAGGAAAACCATAGAAAGTGACGGTACTGTTCTTGTACACCCCGCTGGTGGCGTTTTGACAGTTCAGCGCCGAGCAATAAACCATTGTAAAACGAGAAAGAGGAATAAATCCAAAAATAATGTGCTAGGAGGAGGGTTTAAAGAGTTTCTAATCAACTCGAGGATTAAATGGGCCTAAACTTCTCAAGAAAAAACATGCTTTTGAAAGACAGAAAGAGCTGAGGTCATGAAGAAGTGAAACGCGGTGCTGAACTTCACTGCCAGAGACACGGAGCTCACCGCCGCTGACGCCTGCGGCACTCGGAGAGGAGGAGCCAGGTTCCCTTTCACAGCACGTGGCTTCCCCGCTTCAAAGCGACAGCACGCAATCTGGAAGGCAAAAATCTTTAAAATTAGCTTAATGGACCATTACTATGCAGATTTACATTTAAAGTAACTTCTGCTGTGTACACATATATATATGCACTTCATTAATTTGCGTATCCACGAGGAATCCTCCCACGCTCCACAACAAAGCTTATGACACAGTTATTCAGAAGGCAGCAACAAAAGGGCGATAGCCAAATAACTTCCAGACAATGAAGACTCGGGTTGATACGTGGGGTCTGAACAAGGACTTCCCCATCGTATCGGCTGCATGCTGGAGAAGGCGAGTCTCGGGGATGTCAGTCGGAGAGGAGATCTTTGGCCAGGCGCATTGAGAAGAGGAGAAAACCACCAAGAGGAACCGTTAGGAAACGAGGATGATAGAAATCGTCAGTGCATGCACCCACAAAAAGAACCCAGGAAGAGAAAGAGCTCTACAGAGCACACGGGGAACGTTTCTGGAAACAAACGTAGCCCAGGTGTAATGCTAGCTACTACCCTCACCATCACATACGCTTCTGGGAACACGTATGGTTCGTGACCCATTCTGGTATCGGATGCAGGAGGAAATCGGGCACCTCTGCCCCAGGGCATTCTGCCAACTTGGGAGCCCTGCTGCGGACCCGCCCGCTCCCCATTCCTGTGCACCAGTGTCCAGTGGGGCAGGAGGAGGTCCTTGTTTCCCCCGGGGCCGGCACCCGAGCCCCGTTAAGCTGACGCTGTAGGAAAACAGGGCACCCCTCGCTTCTCCCAAGGCACCGAGAGCAGCAGCAGCCCTGCTGCCATCCCCCGAGCGTCTGCACCTTACCCCACGCTGCACAACTGCGGGAGGAAGCACCCACCAGCGCTCCCCTCCCCGTGCCGCGGGGCAGTCCCGGGCCAGGGCCCCGAGGGAACGCGGCCGCGCAGCCCCCGGGGCGGCGTGTGCGCAGGGCGGACGGAGGGAGGACGCGGCCCGCGGGCGCCGGTGGCCTGCAAAGCCCGTCCCAGCGCCCGGGGCACCGCAGGGGGACGCAGACCTCCCCCGCCCCGCCCCCGCGGCAGGCGCAGGCCTCTCCCGCGGCCCGGGCCCCCCAGGGCGGCCGTTCCCCCCCCTCACCGCCCCGCACCACCGGTGCCGAGGGGGGACGCGGGCCTCCCCTCAGGGACCCCGCACCCCGGGGGACACCCCCGCCTCCCCAGGGCATTGGCGGGAGGCCCCGAGCCCCGCGGGACGACCGGCACCCCCCGCCCCGGGCCGCTCACCGCCCCCGCCGGGCCGCCATCTTCCTCCGCGGCGCCACGCCCCGCCCCTCTTCCGGGCAGCAGCCAATCGGGCGGGGCGCCGGCCGCCACGCGCAGCCAACCCTGGGCGGGGTAAGCCGGACCACTTCCCCTCACCATTGGCCGGCGGCCGCTTGCCCCCGCCCTCCCATTGGCGCGCGCTGCCCCACGACAGCCAATCACCACGAGCACGTGCGGCGCGGCCTCCACGAAGAGGGTCGGGCAGACACGTTCATTCCCATTGGCCAGCACACGAAGAAACAGGACGCTGATTGGAGGAAGCAAGCGTGACCTCACGGGAAGGGAGGCCGGGATTACGAGCCCGCGCTTTCTCGTTGTCATAGCAACGAGGGAGCGGCGCCGGGCCCGAGGCGCTTCCCGCCGCGGCGGGGCCTGGCCGGGAGAGCGGGGCGGTGAGGCGAGGCGCCGGCAAACGCACCGGCCGGCTCCCGGCAAGCGGGGCTCGGCGGCGAAGCCCCGTGTCCGGCCGCCCGCAGGAGGAGGGGCCACAGGCCCGGGGCCTCCTCACGGAGGACTGGTGGCGGGAAGGGCGCCGAGAGCCTGAGGGCGGCGGCGGGAAGCGGGGTGCGCTGCCCCGGAGCACGGGACTGGCTCCGCACGTCCCCAGCCTGGGGATGGGGGCTCGTTCGGAGCCCCCCCCGCCTGGAGGGCAGGCTGACCCCAGGGACGAGCCCTGTCCCAGCCCGAAGAGCAACCGGCTGTTCCCCCTTCTCCGTTGCCGGTGGCTTCCACACGCTCTGAAGGGAAGATCCGCCTCGCAAACGGGGGCTCGGGGGCCGGCAGACCCAGAGTTTCTCCTCTTGCTTCAACCTCGCTCATATTTTCTCCTCCCTCCCCGTAGAACAACCCATGGCATTTCTCTAACAATTTTAATTAAAAAAAAAAAAAAAAAGTTAAATTGCCAGCCAACCAAAAAAGCATCCTACCACAACTTCAGCAGAAACGTGCACGTAAAAAGGCTGTTTAACAACATTTGTCACAACGGGCTGACAGTGAAGGGGCCCTGAACCGAAACGGGCTCTTGCCTGGCTCAGCCAGTGCTGCTGCTTCTGGGTTTTGTTTGGTTTTTTGTTTGTTTGTTTTTGTTTTGTTTTTTTTTTTTGCGAGGCTCAACGCCATTGACAACAAGGTGACGGCTGATATATCCAGGCTCTTTTCTTACCAAAAGGAATGAATCATGTCCTTGCTATGTCACAACACGTCCGGCTCTCAACAGCGCTCTCCCCCTTCAGAGACACTGAATATGAGCAAAAATACAGTTTCTCAAGGAGAATGTTTAACGAGCCTCTAAATTGTCTGTTTCCGTAGGATTCGGAAAATTGAACAAACACAGAAGACCTGTAACAACGTGGTAAAGTAAGTGCAACACAACTTTAAGGCTATGCAAAATGAAAATCATATTCCAGGCTTCCTGGTCATTTTACAACTCCAGATGAGGACCCCAGCCTTCAGGAATCCTCTCTCGGGGTTCGGCAGCACGGAGCGCCAGGAGCTCCGTGATTTAACTGCGGGAAGAAGCTGCCTCTCAGGCTCTGCTCCCCACTGTCTCGTTGCCACTTCCTGAAGAGGCTTCTTTCAAACAGCCACGGGGTCAACACTTCCTTTCTCAAAGCACCTCAACAAGTGGGTGTTTCCTGACACTGTTTCACTTGTTTAGTGGACAGTTAGTAACTTTAACTCACTTGTTTTCAGCCCAGTCCCTGGACTCCGGACTCGCAGCAGCCTGGGGATAACATTTCAGATACTCCCCAGCCTGAAGCGTTACAAATTGTTCTGTGCATCCATGCAGTTTCTCTCCCACGCGGACTCACGGCCAGCAGTAACTCTGAGCACCGCAGACTTCCAACACGTCCCCAACACGTCCCCAACAGCTACAGGCACCGGTGAAAGCTGTGAAACAGCTCCACAGACCATTGCAACGCCGTCTGTGGAAAATAACCCCCCAACCTTCTCCCTTTGCCTGGGAGGGGGCTCAGGACGGCCGTTCGACAGCCTCCTCCTGCCAGGGTCCAGCACAGAGCTGGGAGATCCTGTCACGGCCCTGCCTCCTGCCCAGCAAGGGCGACAGCCAAGCGGGCTGCGAAACCCCCCAGACGGCTGGGATTTTCTATACGGAGTGCATTACAGAGCCCCTGATCTCTGTGCAGGGCCAACCCGCCAACGTCAGATGTGTTTCTTGTACGTGACTTTCCTGATGCTTCATGAAACTCCTCCTGAGCACAAACCTTTTCCTGCAGAGGGGGCACTGGAAGAGCCCCTCTCCCGAGTGCCGGCGCTGGTGGTTTAGAAGGTAATCCTTTCTCCTGTAGCTTTTGTCACACTCGGAGCACTTGTAGGGCCTCTCTCCCGTGTGAGTCATCTGGTGTCGAACAAGCCACGAATGGCAAACGAAGCTTTTCCCACAGTCGCTGCAAATGTAGGACTTGCCCCTGCCCTGGCTCTGCTGCTGGCTTGCCGGGCTGCCCCGGGGCGCGAAGTGCTGCCTGCACCTGGTGCAGGCCTCCGACTTGTCCTGCGGGTGATCCCAGCAGGGGCTGGCTAACGAGTTTTCTGCAGGGAAGTTCTCCTCGCTTTCCGCAGATGGCTGCTCCTCTCCGCCGAGGCCGCTGTGGTCACGAAGCCTGGTTCCGCCCGCAGGGTTTTGTCCACGCTCGGTGCGGGCCACCAGCTGCGGCCCTGCAGGCAGCCCCTCACAGGAGGCAGGAGCGGTCCCCTGCCTGATTCCGTTCTCACCCAGGGCACACGGCTGTGAGTGCAGCAGATGGAACACCCTTTCGCTGAGACTCTTCTCACACGCGGGGCCTGGAAACATCTCCTCTTCTCGGGCTCCCTGGGGAGTCTGAAGATGTTCCTGCTGGCTGGAGTTTCTCTCACATTTGTTGTACACGCACGGTCTCTTTCCAACACTGTTTTCCTGAGTGCTAAAGAAATCTAAGTGCTCACCAAACTCTCGGTCGTACCGAGCGTCACCCCCAATGCTGTTCCCAGTGGTGTTTGTTTCCATCATTTCTGAATTCCACTGACCGTCCTGTGTCACTCCGGGGCTAGGATCCTTGTAAAACTTCTCTCCAGGTCTTCCTGGTACCTCCGAGTCACACACCGTGCTTTCAAAGCAATCTGCTGGAGGGTCCCCCGTTGTGTTGTCATCGTGCACTGAAACAGATAGATTTCAGAGTCTTTCAATTAAGGAAGCCGCTTAAGAATACTCCTCCAAGCCTACAGCCATGGAAAGACAAAGTCAGTAAGAGGGAGGCTTTAATGCTGACAGGAAGAGCAAGTACCAGCATTCCACTGAAACAAAAACTCCAGGAAAATAAAGGGTCTTTTTGCAATTTTTTTTAAAATCTACGTGAAAATTCACTAACGCAATGTTTCATCATCACCCTCTCATTCAGACATCTGAAGTGTAAGGCCTAAGTTCCCTGACAGCGCAGACGCCGTCACACCTCGGTGCTCTCAGCTGCTCTCCAGACGCTCCAGCGAGCACCTAGAGAAGCCAGGGTCCAGGCTGAGGCACCGAAGCCAGCTCAGCGAGTCAGTGGGGGTGCACCCCTTCTTGTACGTGAACCGTGGTCTCTGCAGGCTGGGCTTCTGGGGGGAGACACCATCCTGCTGCGTCTTTGTTCAGAGAGCTCAGAGCAGCGCTGAGCGGAGAGGAAGGCTCTCACACCTTACAAGTGATCGCCAGAGAGGCACGCAGCTCCGGCTTGGTGCAGAGGCATGCCCAGACTGCAAGCTGTCAGTCAGACTGCCTCTCCCCTAGACGCCTCTCCTGCTTTCCCTGGAAAACATTTACGCCTTCTGAGAATCCAACCCAAAAAGGTACCTGGTGCCTTAGCTGCTTACGCACAGCTCTACATTTGCCATGGGACAAAATTGTTCTGCTGACCTGCAGAACCCCCTTCCTGTAATTACTGTTTCCTGCGACAAATATCCAGTGTTTCATTTTCCAGATTATTTTCACCAACGCTCTTCAGTCCAGCTTTCTAACGCTCTGTGATTTTTCCATCCCCCAAGACCTGTGACCCTTCCAACATCTGAGAATTGCTACAGAAAGACTCCCCTGAGCATCATGAAGGACCGCGGGTCTCTCGGCAATGCTAGCCAGCTGAGTCCAAAGTTATCGGCACTGCATAAACGTCCTGAGCTCTTATTTCTCTGGCTGTGTACCGGGACATCAGCACACAAACATGTTACCACAGGCCAAGCTAAAGCGTGAACGTTAAAGGCACCGGTTGCTCTACAGTAACTGTCTAAGCATGTCCTCTCACCCCAGTAACTCCTGGTTACGTGTAAGCACAGACTGGAAGCTCCGGAACAGACTGAGTCGGCTGGGGAGCCCACCCTGCGAGCTCTCTCAGAGCAGTTGGAACAGGTCTCCCTCAGGAAGGAGTTAGGTGGAGCTGACCTTTTTCTGTGGGGCAAAATCATTCACGTCGGCAGTTCCCACGCAGTTCCCAGCATACTGAGAGTTTATCCCTTGATTTACTCTATAGTAACTTCATCACGTGCCCACGAATATCTAAATAACTCACATGAAGTGAAGGAATTCCAGGCTACCAACTGATTTCTACACAAAATATTCCTCTGCACCTCCTTCTCAGTTACCCACTTGAGAGCTATACTGAGTGGTCCCGTGTTGTGGCCCAGGATATTGTATTTAATTAATATCCCCATCCAAATTGCACACCCGTTCCCTGAGGTGAAGCCTCGATCCAAAGATGAATCTCCCTCTATTAACTCCACCTCAAGCATGACCCATACTCCAAGCGCGCTCTATACAAAAACTCCTCCGAATGAATGTTAGCACGTAAATCTCCGAACAGCACGTCCTAAAATTGTTTTGCATTAAAGCTGCCTTCTCTTTTGCTGCAGGACAGCTCTCCTGCTTGGGAGCGTGAAGTCAGGGCTCCATGTTCATCGGCACCAGGTTTAGACACCATCAAGCCAGCTGGAAGTACAAACTTGATCCGTAAGACCTGAGCACATCACTGTGCTTGCCTAAACAGAAACCCAAGACAGCGTCTATGACAGTTTTAGGCCAGCTGAAGGAGGAAGGAGCCTCTTCAGGTGACAGAATCTGAAATTTTTGTGAATAAAATATTAACTAGCAGACTGAGATTTGTTCCAGTTCTGTCACGGCTTACATTATAAGGTTGTGATTAATATGAAATATACCATACATTTAATATGGTATAAAAAATGCTTTAAATTAGATTTACTGTCCCAGAAATCTCAGCTGAAATCCATTACTGACCTGTACTTGGATTTGTAGAGATTTCCTCTTTCTCCAAGTCTTGTTGCTCAGGGCAGCGTGGCTCCTCCTCTTGTTTAATCCATGATAAAACGTCAGTTGCATAAGTCTGAAATCCTGTTCATTGGGAAGAATTTACACAATTGAGAAACACTGGAGAAAGATGCAAAGCACGGAAGATTTGGGAACTCACAAAGACAAGAAAAGTGCTGACATAGCCGCAGGGAAGACACGACATGAAGAGCCACCTGAGGGGTAATTCCTGCAGTGGGAGTTTTTGCCAGGGAATCCTCACCTGTGTCGGGGTGTCTTGGGAGGTCCTCGCCCTCTGCGCCTGGCAGCTCCCTGGCATACGCCTCTTTGCCTTTCTTGGTCTGACTCGAAGCCTCAGGCTCGTAAAACGCTCCCTCTGCTAAAGGAGAAAATTCAAGACAAGCGTATCATAAGAGCATAAGCTTAGGATTTCACAAGGGCTCTTCTATTCCCCCAGGCTAACCCTAGATTTTCCACAAGCTCCCATAAGCCCAGTTTCTTAACAAAACTTGATGGAAAGGTCTAAAAATCCCAGTTTGCTACATACACTGGAAGCCAAGTAAAATCACAGCGGAGCCAACATTTAGAGCTGCTACCCTCTGTAAAGAGTAAGGACAGCCAAGCTCCAAAGCAGAATACTTATTTGTAACGCAAGGAGGTACCACCAAGTGAGAAGGCAAGAAACAGGTCCCTGGGCTGCACAGCCTGCCCATACAGCAACAGCACTACCACGGAGTCGGTGCGCTCACTCGTGTACGCAGAAAAACCACAGAAGAGAAGGGAGAAGGGAAAAGGCAACCCGAAGCCTCTGGATATGCGGGAGGAGAGGCACTGCGGCCCTGCAAGAGAAGGCTGTAGGGGACATGGAGCTGAGGAGCTGCCACAGCCGCTCCGATTCCCCTGGAGCCAGAAGAGCGCACGCAGTCCTGCCTCCGCGCAAGCGCAGCCTCGTGCAGCGGATGACACCAACCACAGACCTCATTCTGGCACTGATTTTTGCCTCCTCCAAGTTAACCCATTGGCCCCAAAAAGTGACTAATGCCCCACTTTGCACTAGATATTTAACCAGCTGAGAACTATCAACTTGAGGGAAGCAAAGTAAGGAATTTAAGGGAGAAGGAAACGTTTCCTATTCCACACTGCGCTGCTTGGATGAAAACCAGCCACATACTCTGCAAACTCCAAAATGGCCGTGAGAAGGGAAAGATGAAATACCAGCCCTTACGCGTCAGGACCGGTGGCAAGTCCGTTCCAAACTTGTGAGCTTTTTATAAAAGATTTGGAATACACGAGAAGAGGTGGAAAAAAGCCCACCTTGGAATTTAATCCTTCTGTTTCATTTTCCCTCTGAGGTATGCAGTTACTCACCTGGGCAGGGCTCTTCAGGAGTTTCTCCAGCCTCCCCCTCCTGCTGATCTGCAGTGCACAACTCTTCCTCTTGCTTAATATGGATTATGCTGTCTTCTGTTAATAGGAACCAATGTTATTTTAATTCCATACACAAAATTAATTCCAATTCTCATCCCATCCCAGGCACAGCAGCTCTGTTCTAGCTCACATTCTAGAGAAAACCTCACTTCAGTTCTAGTTCTCGCTGACCAAGGTCCCTTAAACAGACCTAAAATATTTGTCAGAAAACCCTCAGCAGATGTTCGAGTTCAGAAACACACAAGAGCTTCCTGCAAGTGTAGTGTCCATTTTGTTGCGGCGCCCATTAGCAAACGCAGACGCGTTCTACATGGCCCCGGGAGAGGAGAGTGCCACTTGAATTCTCAAGTTCTGTTTCTCTTTTGGCTCTGCCAGAGTTATACCATTCCCTTTTCAGTCACTCTCGGTAAAATACACACCACTTCTAACCCATCAGAAAAGCACTAGGGAGAATTATGAGTGAAACTTACTGAAAAAAAGAAAAAAAAAAAGAAATACATGGGGAAAAACAGATGGGCTAATGCTCTGCACATTACCTTTATACCTCTAACACAATCAATGAAGTAGACAAAAGCTTTGCATGTGTGTAAAAACAACTACATTGTGCACGTTTGCGCACACAGAATAGAAAGTTCTCTCGACGGCCAGCCTTCAGACTGGAAAACGGAACGTTATCCCACTTTGACTGGCAATGCAGACTTGGCCTAACGGCAAGGGGACTGCAGGTTTGACACATGCAACTGCAGGCAGCTCAGCAACCGGCACAGGGAAAAAAGGTGGTTTGAGGTAGCGCTCCGGTAAGACTGGGAGGGATGAGCTGCCCAACAGCCAAGTCTGGAAGACCACGCTCAACACGGCAAGCAGCGTGGAGGGAGGCTGGTGTCCCAAAAAGAGCCCCGCCGCCGGGTTTTTGGCGGTCCATGTCCCGTCCTGAGGCCACTCACCGGTGCCGGTCTCCGCAGCATCACCTCTCCCGTCCCCATCCTCACAGCTCCGAGCACACGGCTGGTTCCCATCTTCCGACCGGGCCTGGCCATCGCGTCTGGGAGCGTCCGCCTCTGCGGGAGGCAGGAGGTGAGGCACAGCCGGGGGTCCCGCCTGCATGGGGACGGCGGGGACCCGCCGCCTGCCCACCTCCCGCTCCGACCCCTCGCCACACGCCCGCCTCGAGGTCGAGGGCGGCGCCGGGCCCTTACCGAAGGAGAGCAGCATGTGGTAGTTGCTCCTCATGACGGCGCGGTGCAGGGCCCGCTGCCAGCCGCGCAGCGCCCGCCACTCCCGCTCGCTGAAGTGCACCCACACGTCCTCCAGGTTCACCGGCACCGGCGGAGCCTGAGGCCGCGCTGCCAACCGGCCGCCGCCGGCCGCCCCGCGCCTCGCCGACATCCGAGGGGCCCCACCGCCGCCGCCGCTCTCCAGCCGCCGCTCCAGCGCCTGGAGGCGGCCGCGCAGAGCCAGCGCGGCCCGCAGCTGCCGCTCCGCCCGCGCCAGGCGGGCCTCCAGGCGGAGCAGCCGCGCCGCCACCGCCTCCGCCCGCCCGACCCGCGGACCGGCCATGGCCGCTGCCGCCGGCCCGCCGCCGACACCGGCCCGCCGCCGCGCTCCGCGGCCGGCACCGCAGCGCCCCCTGCCGCCGCCCCGCGCCGCGCACTGCGGCGCCCCCCGGCGGGAGGGCTCGGGGCGGCCGGGCCGGTGCGGGCGCGGGGACCTCGGGGACGGAGGAGCGCGGGGCCGGCGGCACCGCAGAGCCGGGAGGGATCGGGGTTCCCTCTGAGCCGTGCGGTCGGGGATCCCCTCAGAGCCGTGAGGGATCAGGGTCTCCTCTGAGCCGTGAGGGATCGGGGATCCCCTCAGAGCTGTGAGGCATCGGGGTCTCCTCTGAGCTGTGAAGGACCGGGGATCCCCTCAGAGCCGTGAGGCATCGGGGTCCCCTCTGAGCTGTGAAGGACCGGGGATCCCCTCAGAGCCGTGAGGGATCGGGGTCTCCTCTGAGCCATGAGGGACCGGGGATCCCCTCAGAGCTGTGAGGCATCGGGGTCCCCTCTGAGCCGTGAGGGATTGGGGTCCCCTCTGAGCCGTGAAGGACCGGGGATCCCCTCAGAGCTGTGAGGGATCAGGGTCCCTTCTGAGCCGTGAAGGACCAGGGATCCCCTCACAGCTGTGAGGGATCGGGGATCTTCTCAGAGCCATGAGGGACCGGGGATCCTCTCAGAGCCAGGAGGGATCGGGGTCCCCTCTGAGCCATGAGGGACCAGGGATCCTGTCAGAGCCGTGAGGGACCAGGGATCCCCTCAGAGCCAGGAGGGATCAGGGTCACCTCAGAGCCAGGAGGGACTGGGGATCCTCTCAGAGCTGTGAGGGATCAGCATGTCCTCAGAGCTATGGGAGCTCAGGATCCCCACAGAGCTGTGAGGGATTGGTATCCTATCAGATCCATGAGGCACCAGAGTCTCCCTCAGAGCTGTGAGGGACCAGGGTCCCCTCAGAGCCATGATGGACCAGCATCTCCTCAGAACTATGGGGGCTCAGGATCCTCTCAGAGCCATGAGGGATAAGTTCCTCACAGAGCCATGAGGGCACGAGCCATGAGGGCATGGGATGCTCAGAGCCCTGGGGGGCTCAGGGTCCCCTCATAGCTGTGAAGGCTCAGGGTCTCCTCAGAGCTATGAGGGTTCAGGATCCCTTCAAAGCTGTGAAGGCTCAGGGTCCCCGCAGAGCCATGAGGGATCAGTTCCCCACAGAGCCATGGAGACACAGGATCTTCTCAGAGCCATGAGGGTGCAGGGGTCCCCTCAGAGCTGTGAGGATGCAGGATCCTCTCAGATCTGTGAGGATGTGGGATCCTTTCAGATCTGTGAGGGATCAGGGTCCCCTCAGAGCTGTGAGGATGCAGGATCCTCTCAGATCTGTGAGGATGTGGGATCCTTTCAGATCTGTGAGGGATCAGGGTCCCCTCAGAGCTGTGAGGGCTTTGGGTCACCTCAGAGCCGAGGGGCTCAGGATCCCCTCAGAGCTGTGAGGGCTTGGGGATCCTCTCATAGCCGTGAGGGATCAGTTCCCTGCAGAGCCATGAAGCTTCAGGATCCCCTCAGAGCCATGAGGATTTTGTGTCCTCTCAGAGCCGTGAGGGTGCAGGATCCCCTCAGAGCTGTGAGGATTTGGGCTCCTCTCAGAGCTGTGGGGACTTGGGATCTCCTCAGAGCCATGAGGGTACAGGATCCCCTCTGAGCCCAAGTCCTCTCCTGGTCTGCCACATCAGGGTGCAGCACAGGGTCTCTGTGGTTCATCTCAGCATGGCTCCAGGTGCCACCATGGCCCCGGGATGGGGTGGTGAGACAGCTGTACGGTGCAGCCCGGCCTTGGGCTGTGGTCTGCAGAATGCCACCTGTGCGGCCCTGCTCCTTCTCTGCCAAGTTGCTGAGGGAGAGCTCCCTGGGGAGGTAGCCCTCCTAATGGTCCCATCTGCGGCTGCAGCAGCCCCTTGGCTCTCCTGGTCCGCACAAGCATCAGGAGAAACTCATGTCTCAGGTACATTGCACAAACGAGCACGAAGCTGAAGTGGTTGGAAGCCTTTATTGGATCTTGTGCACATGGTACACCCACCACAGGGGAATTCAGCAAATTCGGGTCTTCCAGAAGCATCTGGGATCTCCACTGCAGGCATCCCCAGAGAGGCACCTTCAGTTAGGCTGGGTGACACCCCCGGGCCTTCCCTCTATGACCGACAGCTGCTGTGTGACCGACAGTCTCCTTGGAATCACCACCTCCCCTTATCCTCCTAATTTGGTAAGTTTGCTAAGCTGTCTGGCTATCGGCTATG
Source organism: Mycteria americana (assembly GCF_035582795.1). Taxonomy (NCBI): domain Eukaryota; kingdom Metazoa; phylum Chordata; class Aves; order Ciconiiformes; family Ciconiidae; genus Mycteria; species Mycteria americana. The sequence goes on along the minus strand of NC_134366.1, from coordinate 730,027 downwards.
GAAAGCGGGACCTCTCTTACCATGAGAGGTGATCAAAACTGCAAAGTTAAAAGTTCACTTGCTCCCATTACCTACATGGCTGATGTGCACATTCTTGCAGGTCTCAGGATGGTGCTGAGTTCTGTCAGTTCTTTGTAGTCTCCTCCAGTAGCAGGAACCAGGTGTTTGACCTGCAGTACAACAAACTGCTCTTACTTGCTGCCTTTAAATCTTGCATGGGTGTCCCACCCCATGGCGATGAGGACCTGCTTCTGGGCCAGGAGAGGCTGGTGGGCTCATACTCCTCCTGGGGATGGTCAGCTGAGCTCCGCTGGGCCTCTCAGCTCAGCACAACAGTTGTGTGCACTGTGGGGCCACGCTGAGGGTGGCTGGAGCAGAAGACTTCCCCTCCAGTGTTTGGAAAGGAGGAGGCCCATCCCAGGAAGGGACAGAAAGAGGCTTAAGAACCTGACAACAGTGCTAGGTGACGCCTCTTGTGACACGCGCATGGTTCTGGTCCTCTTGGTGACGGACAGACCTGCGGGGAGAGCCAGACTGCCAGAGGATGGTAGGGCTTCTCTGTACTTACATGTATTATTCTCGTCTTGCATTTAATCGTTACGTAAGGAGCTGGATGTGGGAGAGCCAGCGTACCTCTCTGAAATGCAGTGTTCCATGGAATGCAAAGAATTCCTGCCTCTATGTGGTAAGACACAGAGAGGCTTTTATAAACAAAAATCTGAAGTCATAAAACAATAAAAAAACATGGAGTTGCTCTAACAACAGAAAGTACTTGCAAAATGAACAAACAAAAGCTTGAGCTGCTTTTAAGCAAAATAGTTTGCATCTGCGGGAACTTGAGAATCCCAGTAAGACGTTGCTGTCCTGGGTACACCTGGGTCAGTTTATTTTTTTCTTCTATTTTTCTGTCCACGTCTTTGCCTTCTTTTGTGAAGAATATCTCAGCGTAGACATCTGGCTTTGCAGTGGAGGCTGCTGTCCTGCTCCAGCCTAAGCTAGAGCAGCCCAAGTAACGGAGGGTCAGAAAGAAGTTGCACACTGAGAAGCCCTGCCCAAGGATGACAAAAGCTCAGTGCTTGTTTGTGGAAGGTGCGGAGACTCCACGATGCATCTCAGGGTGGGTGTAGGAGACCTTGCGCTCCCAAAATACTCCCTCCCTCCCCATCACCACATCTTCTCTTGCCTTCCCCTGTAGCTTCTGCTCTTTCCTGTAAGCATCAGTCTATCTGTGCAAGGGGAGGATTTCTCTTCTTTCTCTTGATCTTGGAAGAGCAGCGCATTTCTATGTCACTTGACATTTCTTCTTGGTTTCAGGGTTGAATTTTTGCAATTTAAGCAGCACTAATCTCAAAATAGCTCTGTGATTTGTTATAAATATACATATTTGTCTCTGAAATACAGGGGAGCTGGGCTAGAATAGGGAAACTATGACTCACTGCGCAAAATACTACTTCATCTGTATATCAAAGGCAGCATCAAGAAGTGATGAAATAGGAGCACATCAAGTGCTTCTGATGCTCAGACAGCAGTTAACATATGAAGTCTTCCAGTAAAAATAGGAGAGTGCTGTTGAGATGGCGTAACCCTCCCCAGCTCACCCTTCTAAAATGCCCATCTTCTCACTATCCGAACGCAGATTCTTTTACGGTTGTGGCTGCAGGGACACCTCTCAGACGTGAACACGACATCAGATGTCAGGCAGCTTCTTAATTTTCGTCAACTAATGTTTAAAACTAGAATGTCTAATAATAATGAAGTGGTCGGAGGTCAGCATTAGAACATACATGACAATAGTGCAACCAGGAGGAGAGATGGCAACGTGGCAGGACCTCGATGTTTCTTGTTATGGTCCTTTTGTAAGGCACAGAAACAGACCAGAAAAAGCACATGAAGTTGTTTGTTCGTAGAATAACCAGCGAGCGCTGCCGAAGTGATCCTGACTAAGATTCAGGATGTTCTGGTCACAGGGGAATCGGTGCAGCAGCACCTTTGCATCTTTATCCCAGAATACATCCTGCTCTTCCTAGACTCAACTGAGTGTGCTAAACTGATGACGACTGCAACGCTGTGGTTGCTGAAAACTTTGCGCTGGCAGCAGGATGGGTATGATCTCCTTGCAGGATGAGAATTGTATAGTGAGCTTATTTACATCCTATTTTTAGACACTCTTGCCATTCAGGCCCTCTTCAGATCTCAGATACACACAGAAAACAATGCTCCTGCTCAGGTTCCACCACAATATTAAAAAAACAGTGAAACCCACGCCATTCTTTTTCCAATTCAAGGTAGACTTTTGTCTCTCCATCAGTAAGGTACGATATACAAACTGCCATTTACCAGCTGGTAAAATGATTAAAAAAAAAGACCAAAAAAAGAGAAGCATTTAGAACTTCACAGCTTTAATCCGCTCAAGTTTAATGTTATTGTTATTAAAAATCAAGATTCTACTGCTGCAAATTTAACTGGCATTTTACAAACAGATAGAAACAAGTTCCCTGCCCTGAAGGCTCACAGTCTAAGTAACAGAAGTGTAAAACATAAACAAGCAGTTTAACCGGACTCAGTAGGAAACCACTGGAGAACTGATTAATTTACCTGCTTATTGGACAAGACCCAAACTGCTTGTCTGGGTATCAAATGCCCCATACTGCTAACTGCCAAGAGACTCTCCTTCAGCACATCAACAGTGGAGAAAAACCGGTCCGTGTTCACTGCCTGATGGTAGCAAGTGGCCACTGAACACCGAGAAGTGACAAAACACGATGCCCTCTGTCCTCACAGATTCCTTATTTGGAAAAAAATGGGTACGTGCACAGCGAGGGGCTCACCACACACAGACCTCCTCAGACACGTCAGGAGCTGTGAAATCAAAGACCTCAGCAGTACTAGGACGAGAAAAGGCGGCAGACAGTTCGTCACCGGGCAAACACCTGCAGCAGTTGAAGACGCTTCGGCACGCGTGGCTCTGTGCCAGCTCCCACAGTACGAGTTCAGAGCGGGTTCACACAGGCTCACCCCGATCTGCTCCGGGCAAGAATCAGGTTAGCTTAAACAGCCCAGAGCTCTGAGCTGGCCTCGCTGACTGGGCCGAAGCAGGCACAGGAGCGCTCCTGTCTTATGCTGCTGGCAGGGCAGGCGACAATGAACAGCAAGGACCTGGAAAGAGACCTCACACCTTGGCCAAAGGAGGTTCCAGACTAAAACATCTGCCACAGCAGCCAGCTGGAGCCAGAGGAACATCTCTGCCTCTGAGGGGATGAGCCAGCCAGCTGCACCCTCCCCTTGGCAGACACTTTGGGACCAGGAAGCGACAGAGGGGTTTCTAAAGCCCAATTAGTGATGAGGAAAATGAGCAGCAGGTTTAAAAGAGGTCAAGCAGCAATGCCAGCCCTGAAGTTGTACTACGTATTCAGGCAATTTGCTAAACACATTTCATATGCTGGGAAATTTTTCGTAACGGTTTGGGATATGATGAAAGCTGATCCCCAAGAACAAGAAACATCTGTACCCCAAGCTACCAGGAGGAGAAGGAGATGAAGGTAATAATGAAATACAAATAAAAGAAGTGTTAATGTACAGGCAGTCAGCAGAAAGGATCCCAACACTCACTTTAGCCTGGGAGAACAGGCGTGCCCCACCTCTGGCTAACAAGTGGTTTCCCCATCCAGTTCCACTGGGACTATCATAGAGGTATAAGAAGGGGTTTGGGTGATGCCACCTCCTTTGGGTGTGCTCAGAGGTGACAGACAATGGACCAAATTCCCCACAGTTCCTGCAGTGCAAACCCAGTCTCCAGCGGAGCATGTCCCAGTGCACATCAGAGGAACTCCAAGCAGAACGTGGCCCTATCATCATAATTTACAGCAAACTGAATCCAATTTCAAGCTCTAGAGAAGGAACTGAACCTATCTTTTCCAGCTAGCTTCCTGAGCAGAAGCAGCACTGAACATGTCATTTGGCCTGTGCTGAGGCATGGAGAGAGCTGGGAACCAACTGGCTGCCTCTCCTTGGCAAAGGGGGCATCCGTGCAAGCCGTCAGCGAGGCCTCACCCTGTGCACGTGTTTAGTTGCCAGGAGTCTTTTGCGAATGTGCAAATCAAACTCGCCCATGAAACTGAGGACAGCAGAACTTTGTCAAGGGGAGCAGCTGGGAAAACTCCAGGCGAAGAAGAGCTTCAAAAAACCTCAACCTCGCTGGAACCAGTTCAAACAACTGACTAAACTTGGAGAGGCCCAAAACACTTTTATTCTGGAGAGATTTCTGGGCAGACTATGAGGTACTGTGGCATACCATCACCACCATGAAAAAAAGGGCAGTGGTGCCAACGTGGATCCTAATTCTACTTTGCTTGGATCTTTGGGATAAATTGTCAGAGAGCCTTTAACACTGAGCAGCAGACTCTCTCCTCTCCTCTCCTCCCTCTTCCGGGGGCTGTGAGCCTGCACAGCCTAGAAGCTGTGCAGTGGTGCCTTCCTCACGCTCTGAGTGACTACACAGTTCCTCTCGCGCAGGTGGATCTTCTCATGCTGGAGGAGGTGCTGCTTCTGGGTGAAGCGCTTTGGGCACTCGTTGCATTGGTATGGCCTCTCCCCCGTGTGGATCCTCTGATGCCGGATCAGATTGGAGGGGTGGCTGAAGGTCTTCCCACAGTATGAGCACCAAAGGACCCCTCCGCTCCGGCCCGAGTGCGTACGCCGGTGGATGATGAGGGTTTTCTTTTGGGAGAAGCACTCCTGACACTTGTCGCACTTGTAAGGCCTCCCCCGTGGGTGGCCCCTCTGACCTGGCTTGCAGCTGCCATTGGTGTTGACGCTTTTCATGCACCTGGGATTGCCGTACGCCTTGTCCGTGGCTGGGACGCTGGCATGGGCTTTTGCATTCTGGTTCTGCTTGAACCTCTCCACGGCCACACGAGTCCTGCCTTCCACGTGGGTCCTCTCTTCTACGTGGGTCTTGTCTTCCATGTGGGTCTGCTGGTGCTGCTGATGGAGGAAACTCTCTTTGTCTCCAGCGTGCTCACTGCTGCACTGTGTGCTGTGGCTCTCCTGGTGAGTCATCAGCATCTTCTTCAGACAGAAGCCCTTCCCACATGCAGTACATGAGTGAGGTCTCTTGTTGGGACAGTTTTGCCCATAGAAAGTGACAGCATTGCTTTCGCCAAGACCCTCTTCCCCCGGAGTGGATGGCACCATTCTACTCATGCTCTGGTTTCCCTGCTGCACAGGAGAGCTGTACTGACTATCAAAGGGCAGCGCCTCGCTGGGACCCTGGAAAACCAGCTCCTCCGACTCCCTGGATAAAGTCATGGGGGGCTCTGAGCTTTGGGAGCATTCCTCAGAGTCCAGCTGCTCTATTTTGAACGTTATCACCTCATCTGCTGGAACTGACAAAGAACAACAAAGGGGACATTCACTGGTCTGAGACACAAGAGCTTCTGAAATCCCCCCCACTCCTTCCCCCACCACCCGTGAATCACACAGGCCGGTCTTACACAGGGAGGGTGAAAGGCAGCTGTACTCACAGACCAACAGTGAGCTGAAAGACCGAAAGATGAGTGAAAAGCACAGGAATGTTTCCCTTTCAGCTGGCTGAGCAGCGAGTGTGAGAAACCGTGAGGGAGGGGGCAGAGGGAAGTGCTGCCTTCCAACATAGCAGACTTCAGTTTCCAAAATAATCTCCAGCCACCTTCCTTCTCCTAAGGGCTAAGATCTCATGGACCTGGGGCAGCCCTTTGCTTCCCTCCTCAGCACGTCTGCCTCCCTCCCCACACCAATGACTCGGTATTTCTCACTCTTCAGAGAGCACCAGCTCATTCCCTGAGATCCACCTTCCCTCTCCTCCCAGGACGTGGTGACCCACCTGTGTAGCCCCCTTCTTGAAAGGGGACACAAACACTGGCTGCTTTTGACTCGAGACATGCCTGCTACTGCTCAGGATACGTATGTAACGAGGAAGCCTCCTCTGTAGTCCACACTGAGGCAGTACAAGGACATTGTCTCGGAGGGTTAATTGCTTTTTATCTCTGAGCTAGGTGCCTGGGGTTTTAACCTGTCTCAAACTTTCTCTTGACTCTTATTCCTACCTGAACGTTTCATTTCAGTTGACCTGGGTATGAATACGACCCCTTGGTGGAAAATCAACCAAAGGTCAAGGATGGAAACTGCTAACACACAACCACTTTGAAAGTTGTTGACAGTGTAAGGGCAAAATCTAAGCAGGGATCAGCCTCCTGTCTAGAGAGTGTCACTCCCCAGTTCACTAGTGCTGTGCAGTGACTGCCAGCAGAGAGGTGACAACATGACACAAGGGGCATGAGAAAAAGCGTCTAAGATTTACTCACAGCAGGGCAAATACCATCAACAACTGAGCAAGCCCCACTGACACCTCTGAGGTGTCAGAAGAATAAACAGAGACCAGGACTGAGGGTGAGGAAGTGACTGGTGAGCTGAGGACGGTCTACTAATTGAGTAAATTGTGACTGGGAATAACAGAGCCACCCCGGCTCACTGGTGACTTCCCTAGCCTCTACGTAGCCATCGAGGCACTGCTCTGGAGCACAGCTCCCTCTTTTGAGGATGCAGACACCAAGCAGAAGAAATTCCTGGAGAAGAGCAGCAGATGTGCTCTGGAGGGTGTGAGACGGGACCCACAAGAGGAAGTGGAGTGTTCCGGGCTGGGCGCCGAAAAGCCCAGGGGCTGCAGGGAGGAGCTGTGCTCTGCAGCAGCCATGGCCTTGCCGAACGCTGGGGACGGCCTCCCTGCAGCAGGATGGGAGCCGGAGGTGACATTCCATCTGGGAATTTGCCCAAACCCCTTCTAAAACCGCTTTGCTTTCAGCCTTTGCTGTGCTCCGTGGCAGCAGGTTCTACAGCTCGCACACGTACGATAACAGACTTTGCCCTGCTTGGTTTCAAGCAAACGCCTGCTCATTTCACCGGGTGCTCCCTGGATCCCAGACAGTGAGAAAGAGCGAAGGTTCATTCCTTCAGCTCCTGCTGCGCCCCGCTCACCCAGGCACAGACCCGTGTTGTATCCCCCTCTCTGCCACACCTTCCTCAGGCCAAGGAGTCCTGCTGCGTTCAGTCTCTCCTGAGACAGAAACTCTCCACCTCGCTCCTCTGCTCTGGACCGCGTCCCTGCCTACTGCGTTCCTTTCAAGACCGAGTGAGCAGAAAGTCACTCAGTTCCCCAGATACTTTGGCATGACATCATCTTTGGAGAAGACCTTGAGAATTGTTCTTGACTTCCTTCCTAAGGATTCCTTGTATTCTGGTTGATTTATTTCAGGGATGCCTATCTCCTCATCTGCAGTGTCTTATCTACCCAGCACTTTAATTTTCCTACTACTAAACCGATCCATACACTTTCTGCCCGCTTTCCTAACCTCAGCGTGGTTCTTGCTCTTTCCCCACTGCCTCTCCTCAGTCCCCACGTCTCGGCATATGCTGTCCCACAGCGGGAACATCGGGGACTCCCCGCATCTCCAGCTGCACAGCACACTGCGGGATTGCTCGGAACTCACCCACACTGAGCTCTGTAAACTCTGCATCCTCTGTGGCTCCCCGCTCCTCCGCACACAGCTCTTCCTCTTGCTTCACAACGCCCGCAAAGCTCGGCTCTGGAATGCCGTAGTCTGTTGATGGAAAGAGGAAACTCCTTTACTGGTTATCACAGCACCGCTCGGCTCTTCCTTTGCCCAGGAGGTTTGCTGCCAGCTACCTTGCTTTCACATACAGCCTCTCTCCAGTATCTCCTGTTCCTACTTCTAGGAGCTTTACTCCACCCTGCAGAGAAGTGGTTTCCCCTTTACCCGCCCTTTCAGGAGTGTGTCCTCCCCGCCCGTGTGTCCAAGCACACCCTTTCAGAACAATGCTCACCTGGCCCGGGTTCAGCCAGCATTGTTCTTCCCTCCAGGCTTTCCTGGCCCGTTGGGTACTGCGCTCCTTCTCTGCTCTCCTGGCTGTTTGCATCAAGTCTAAACAGGAGAGACTCTGCCAATGGGAAAGATCAAACCCGTTACGTTTTTTACTAACACTCTGTTACTCGCCCTGAACCCGCTCCTCCCGAGATCTGAGAGGTTCCCTCTGTAGCAAGTCAGGACTATCACCTCGTGACGTCCTCTGTCTGGTGACAACACCACGCAAACGTTACGCCCGAGAATAAAGTTGTAAATCATCTCTTGCCTGCACTTGGTTCTGCTGGGATCTCTCCTGAGGCTGCCTTATCCACACTGCAGGGCGCTTCTCCTCTCTGAAGCTGGGACAGGAGCTCAGGTTTGGAGATTGCGTAATCTGTTGAGGAACAGCGATACGGAGGTTTCCAGGCTGCATCCAAATGTCCGCAGTGTCCACGGGGAGCAACACTCAGCTGCGCTCCTGAAACCAGTTCCACCAGCCACAACACACCGCTTGACAGCGCAGAGAGCCCTCTGCACGGCCCACCGGGAGATGGCGGCTTCCGCCGCTGGCAGCCAGCCCCATCCCAGCGGGGAAAAACCCCGCAGAACAAGGGAAGGGGCCTGCGGGCTGTGCTGGCGTCAGGCACCGCGGGGAGCGGGCTGTGACATGGAGGTGACCACAGCCAGCGCCCACACCCAGCGAGCGCTGGGACGGAGGATGTGACGCGCGCTGCGCTCTACGCTGCCCTCAGCAACAGGCACCGACTTCTCCGTGTTTCTACAAATCTGCTTCCCAGGTGTGGGAAAAAAGTCCCCAAAATGGAGTTAGCCTGGAAGCGCCGATCGCTGACTGAACAAGCGATACTTACCCAGAGAGATCAGAGATTCGTTCTTCCCTCTCAGCACGTTTTTGTACAGCTCCCTCTGCCATTCCTCCAGATTCTCCCACTCTTGCGCAGAAAAATAAGCGGTGTTGTTTTCGAATGCCACCGGGGCCTGAAATTGCAAACGTGACACACTCGGCACCGGGTCTGGAACCTGGAGCCAACAAAATATCCTTGGAAAACGTCCTCGTTTCTATTTCTTACTGCTGCTGTGTAGCAGGTACTGAAAGGAGGAAAAAAACCCCGCCTTGGGGCACAAAGAGAGCACGACTTGGCTCTTCAGCCTGAAGAGCTTTGTTCCTTTGTGCTAATTCTTGGAGAACTAAGGGTGAATTCTGAATTCCACAATATCGCTACCTCCTGGGGCGCAGACCCTGACCCCATCGCCCAGGCAGTTTGTGGAGCTGGGTGTGGGAGAGAAGCTACCCTTCCTCGCGGAACGCCACACTCTGTCCTTCTGCAGCGAGACAGAGCCGAACCGAAACACCCGTCTGAGCAACCGCTCCCTGCTCAACGCTCACCTACAGCAGGCGACCAAAGCGACTACAAGCTACGCCGTTCCCGCCGGGTTCTGTGAGCGCTTCAGGCCTCCCGGGAGCCGGCCGCCGGGTGCAGGCGAGGAGCGTTGGAGCTCGGCGGAGCCGGCCACCCCGCTGTGTCCCCCCCAGAGCCCTTAACGAGCCATTTGTTACCTTGGGGACCTCGCCCCCGGGGGGCAGCTGCAGGATCCAGAAGTTCCTGTTCTTCAGCAGGTTCTCCATGTTCTCCAGGCGCCGCTGGAGCTGCCCGTACTCCTGGATGAGGGTGCCCAGCACGGCCAGCTTGCTCTCCAGCTGGTTCCCGAAATCCACCACTGTTTTCTCGCAGTCGAAGTATTTCTTCTCGGTGGTCACCGTCCGGCGCTCCAGGTTGAGCAGCCGCGAGGCGTGGGCGTCCACGCTCCGCTCCACCGCCTGCACGGCCGCCACCACCGTCCACAGCGAGATGCTGGTGCCGCTCGGCCTCGGGGCTTTGCCCGGTGCCGGCGGGGGAGCCGCAGGGAAGCAGAAGCTCGTCGGGTGCGGGGTCTCCATTCCCGCTCCTCTGCCCGGCCGCGCCGGCGGGGAGAGACAGAGCCCAGGGCCAGGCAGCACGGGGCCCACCGCCGCCGGGCCTCCTCCGGGGCCGCTCGCTGCTGGGGGGCGGCAGGGAGCCGGGTCAGGAGCGCCCCGTCCCGGCCGCGGGACGCCGGCCCCGGCCTCCCCTCCCGCCCGGGGTCACAGCACACCGAGCCCGGCCCTTCCCCGCACGTGAGGCCCCGGCGCGCCGGGCCGGGCCGGGCCCGGCCCTTCCCTCCCGTGTGCGGCCGCCGAGCCCGGCCCTTCCCCGCCGGGCGCCCTCGCCGCCGCCCCGGGCCGCTCACCGCCGCGTACCCGCCGCCGCCGCCGCCGCTCCGGTCCCACCGCGCCGTGGCCGGAGCCGCCTCCTGAGCCGCACCGGGTGCGGCGGCCTGACCTCGCCGCCAGGGGGCGCCGCTGCCGCCGCCGCTCGCAACAGCGCCCCCTTGCCGGCCGGCGGCCCGCAGCGCCGCGCGGCGGGAGTGATTGACAGCTATCGATCACCGAGAAGTGGCTGATTTGAGGGGGCAGCCAGCTGGCAGGAAATCCCCCGAAGCCCCCCACGGCGCCGTTTTCCCGCCGGTGACCCCGAAAGCGCGGTGGCCACCGGGGAGGGCCCGCCCCGGGGTGACACCGGGCGGCGGCCGCCGACACCCCCCCCCCCCACCCCCGCCCCCTCCCGCAGGGCACCGGGGGGAGGGCGGTGCGCGGCGCCGCCTGGCCGGCAGGGGGCGCTGTGTGGCGCAGCGGGCGGCGGTAGCGCCCGTCTTGGCGGCGGGAGGGCGGGCCGGGGGCGGCGGCGCGGGCTGCCCTGGCCTCGCCCGTCCCCGCGGCTGCGGCGGGGGCCATGGCGGAGCTGCGCGGCCGCCTCGAGGCGCTGGAGCGGCGGCTGAAGCGGGCGGAGGCGGCGCTGCGGGACGGGCCCCCCTGGGCGCTGCAGCTCCCCGCGGTATGGAGCGGGTCGGGGGGCCGGGGGGCGCGGGATGAGCCTGGGGACCGCTCGCGGGGGGCAGGGGGTGAGCCGGGGGGGGGGGGGGGGTCGCTTGTGGGGCCGCTGTAGGGCTGAGGGGGGGGCTGGGGGCTGGTAGTCAGCCGTGGGGCCGCTTAGGGGGCTGTTGGGGGGCGCTGGGGGCTGGAAGCGGGCCTGGGGGGGTCACTTACGGGGCCCTTGTGGGGCTGAGGGGTGGCTTGGGGGCTGGGGGTGAGCCTGTGGGGCCGCGGAGGGGGCTGCTGGGAGGTTGAGGGGGCTGCGAGTGAGCCTGGGGGTCGCTTGTGGGGCCGTTGAGGGGCTGGGAGCTGCTTGGGGGTGGCTGAGGGGGCTGAGGTGGCTTTTAGGAGACTGTGGGTCAATCCGGTGGGCTGCTTATGGGGCTGCTGGGGGGCTGGGAGCCGGTTGGGGGGGGCTTTGTGAGGGTTGGGAGGGAGCATGTAGAACTCCTTATGGGGGCTTTTGGGGAGCTGCTTTTTGGGCTGTTGAAGGGCTGGGGGGTGATGTTTGAAGGGCTGGGGGGTGATGTTTGAGGGGCTGGGAGCTGTTTGGGCGGGAGCTACCCCCTCCTACAGCCCAGCCGCTGTGCTCCCAGGTGCCGGTGACTTTCGAGGACGTCGCGGTGCACTTCAGCAGGCAGGAGTGGGCAAGCCTGGACGATGGGCAGAAGGAGCTGTACAGGACCGTGATGGAGAGCAACTATGAGATGCTGGTGTCCCTGTGTAGGCTCTGTTTGCACTGGTTTGGCAGCTGCCGTCGCTGCCCAGGGAGCTCTCTTGGGGTTACTTTTCTGCCTCTTTGCGTTTCACTGGGGTCTCCAGCCCTCAAATGATCCTCTCAATTCCCTGTCCCCTCTGGCAGCGGTCGGAGGTTGCAGGTACACGCAGGAGGGGGTAGTAAGTGCTCGGTGTCTTCTCCTCTTGGAGAACAGGTACACTGAGCTCCCGGGCTTGTCATCACAGAAATTCCCTCTTTTCATCACAGAAATTCCTTCTTCCACGTCTGTCTAGATCCTCGTGTGGTTTCCTGTCAGCGTGCCGTCTGTTTGTCCTGGCGTGGGGACCAAGGCTGGTCGCACTCCCTGGCCGCAGGGGGAGAGCTAGGCAGGGGAGAAGATCTCATGGGGCGGCGTTTGGGGTGCTTCTGGAAATGAGCTTTCCAAAAAGTCTGGTTGGACTCGATGATCTTAAAGGTTTTTTCCATCCTAAATGATTCTATGACACCCCGCTTAGCCCAGCCAGGACCTCGTGCTCGTAATTAATTCTTTCCAGTGCTCAGATGATGGAGCAGGGGCCTGGACTTCCCAGCCAGGGCCGCCCCCTCTTGCCATGGGACTCCTCTGCAAGCGCAGCCCGAGAAGCCAGAGCAAAAGCGCTGAGGAAGGAGGCGAGGAGTGAGCGTAATCCCAGAGCAGGGCAGGGAACTCGTGGCAGTGCCTCTTGTCGCAGTGGGGCGAGTCAGCCGTTCGTCCTCACCCAGCGCTGCGCGCTCGGGCTGGCCGAGCTCCTGGCTGGTGAGGAGCAGCAGTACCGGTATGTGGTGGTTTGGAGCAGGGACAGGTAGTGAGGCAGGCTACGGAGCTGCGGGGAGGTATACCCGCGCTAACGTTATATCAAGAGCCTTACAATTCTCTTCCTGTGCTTCAGGGTATTTTCCTACCTGTAAGGTGAATTTCTGGGAGAACAGGGGGTTTCTGTAGCAGGGATTTCCCCCACACAGAGCAGGGATGGATTTTCTTGCCGTTGTTGCCGGGGGGGGGGTTGTCAGACATGCCAGAGGGTGCTTTTCAGATTCCCCCCTAGAAGTGCTGCCTGCTGGTCCCTGTCTGTGTCCGTAACTCCCCGTGTGCCAGCACCGACGCTGCCCCGGTTGGTGGTGAAGTTTTTCTGGGCTGGGACTGACTCTGTGTTGACAGGCTGTGGGTGCACCCGCAAAGACGCTGTCGCATCTTGCCTCTGATGTCTGTCTTGCCCTTGAACAGACTGTGCCCTATCCAAGCCTGAACTCTTATCTCGGATCGAAAGAGGAGAAGAGCCGTGCACGCCGGCGGAGTCCGGCCTGGAGGGAGCAGATGTGTCCTTGGAGCCAGCCGTAGGTGCGTGACACCGAGTTTCTTCTGTGCCGGGATCCTGGCTCCTGGCCGCTTACCGGAACGATTGCAGTCCCTGCCCTCAGCCACAGGGATTGAGGCATCTGCCGTGATGGCTGTGGACAGTCTGTGCTGGGAGAGGACCCAGGGAACGTGTGCTGGGACTCACCGATAGCCTGCAAACCCTCCCCTGACCCAGCAGCTGCTGTGTGCTGCACAGATCCTGGTGCCCTGAGGGCCTGGGAGGGGGGGACGCCCGCCCCTGTGCGTGCTCCTCTGAGCTCCCAGCTGGCTGCCGGTAAAGCCGAGTGCCCTTCTCCTCCCCAGAGCCGGACCGCCCAAGCTGTGCGAGCGAGGATGATGGTCTGCTGGAGGTGAAGACAAAGGAGTCTTGTGAGGGGGACTGCAGGGACCCGGAGGAGAGCAGGAGCCTGGCGGTCACAGTGAACTGCAGTGCACGTGAGTGGCTGGCAAACCCAGCTGCTGGGAGGGATCCTGGGCCCCCGCCTGGCTGTATCTCACCCAGTCTCATCATCGCTCCTCTTGCCTTCGCAGCACGTGTCCCTCACAAAGCCACCGCTGTCCCAGCAGATCTCAGCCAGCCGACCCCCTCCCCTTCCTACCCTCTCTCCACGTGTTGCCGTGAAGCGGTGAATCTGAACCGGTCTCCATCGCCTCCCCCCGCAGCAGGTACTGGGACAGAGCCCTTCATCCCTCCTTGGCGGGGCCGGCAGCCTCGAGGAGCGCCGGCATGCTCAGAGAGCAGCAGGAGGTTTGCGCAGGGCGCTCTCTGGGCCTGGGGCTTTCAGGACAGGGTTTTACACGATTCAGGCTGAGAAAGGATTCTGGCAGTAAATCCTGCTGCCAGCCTTGAAACGTAAAGGACGAGGCATGGCGTGGTGTGACCCAGCCCACCCCGTCCATTTGCTTCCAAGGACGAGCCCCGGTGTTTCTGTTAGACTTCCCCCCATCCTGCCTAAGTGACATTTGTCATCTCAAACCGCCCTTGGGGTGTCGGCAGGGATGAGCTGTAGCAGTCCGGGTGTGAAGACGCTGAGCTAGAAGGGGAGAACGGGGCCGAGATTTGTGCTGGCTGCTGGCTGGGGAGGGTGTGGGAGGCGAGGCGGGGGCGGGAGGAAAGGCTCTTGCCGTTTCTGCCTTGTCCTCAAAACCGCGTGGAAGAGTGATGTTCGGGTTCTGAAAAATTTCCAGCAGATGCGGAGGTGGGGATCCCAACGGAGGTACCGCCGGAGGAGGTCGCTGCGGAGAAGCCGGCAGTGCCTGACATGCCCTCGAAGGGTCTGGAAGAGGACGTGAAAGATTCGGGGAACGGTGGCCAGGGTCCGGCAGCAGACCTTCCCAAAGAGCCGGGGAGGGAGGCGATACCAGAAGCCTGCAGAGCAACGGCACGGGCAGATCCCAGCTGCGCGGTCGCCGCCCCGGGAGAGCCCGTGGAGGGCTCCTGCGTGGGCCGGACTGCTGCCTGCCAGCGAAACTCCACCCGGGAGAAATTCTATTCCTGCCCCGTGTGCAGGAAAAGCTTTCTGCTGAAGATCAACCTCGTCATCCACCAGCGGAGCCACAGCAACTGGGTGCCCTACATCTGCACGCACTGCGACCGGACCTTCATGTCCAAGAAGAAAATCCAACGTCACCTACAGGCCCGGACGTCCAAAGGGTTCTGCCAGCCCTTGGAGGCGGAGGAGTGCTCCAGCCAGGCCCCGTGCCCGGCCGCCCAGCCCCTAGCCCCGAGCGGGGACTGCGGCACGGTGTGGGGGAAGCGCAGCCCCAAGGGATACCCGCTGTCGCCGGGGAAAATTATGTATACGTGCAACGAATGCATGGAGAACTTCTCCAGCCAGAGCTTTCTGATCCTGCACCAGCACACTAACCACCACCTCATCCTCTGTCCCTGCTGCAACCGCAGCTTCACTTGGGCCTCTGAGTTTGTCCGCCACCACCGGACCCACACGGGCGAGCGGCCCTACCAGTGCGGCGTGTGCCAGAAGACGTTCAAGCGGCACTACCACCTCAACGTGCACCAGAGGATCCACGTGCGGCGGGAGAGGCCGTACCCCTGCGGGGACCAGCTGCCGATGCCGGCGGCGCCCGTTTAAGCGCGGGCAGGGACACGGAAGCGGGAAGCGTAGCAGAAGAGGGGGTGGGAAGCCGGGAGGTGTCCTCCCGGGGACAGGAGGACGCCGTCCGACCTTCTCCTCTCGCCCTCCTTTGACTGCGGGTGCCAGCGGGTTGGACGAAAGCTGGAGCACGGGCAGCGTCGCCCGGCTCCTCGCGCCCTGCCGCGGGGCCGGAGGGCGCCCAGCCCTGCCCACGCGGACCCCCGGTGCGCGGGTCGCTCCTTGTTCCCGAGCCCCGGTGGGGCGGGTGGGACGCCGGGAGCGGGTGCTGCTGCGGGGGAGGACTCGTGCCTTTTCTGGAGAACGCCAATAGATGCTGTAGAAATCGGGGCTGCTTCCCACGGCTGAACGCGGCTTCCTCCGGCTCCGGGGGGTCCCTGCCCCTCCCCGGGGAGCGCTGCGTGCCGCGGGAACGCCGGCGGGGGCCTCCCGCTGGGATGCGATGGAGGCCGGAGGAGCACCGGGGTGTGTGTGTGTTGGGGGGGGTCGCGGGGTGAAACGACGGGCCCGGTGTGGGGATGGGGATGGGACGCGGGGGGGGGGGGGTGCGGGGGGCGCCGGGGCGGGGGGAGGGCGGGCGGGCGGCGCTGCGGGCGGGCCGCCAGGGGGCGCTGTGGCGCGGCGGCGGCGGCAGCGCGGGCGGCCATGGCCCGCTGGGGCCCCGCTCAGGTACGGGGGGGGCGGGAGGCGGCGGCGGCGGCGGCGGCGGCTCCCCTCAACCACCGCCACCGCGGGCACCGGGCGGAGGGGACCGGCCCCGGCCCCGCTGCCGGCGAGGCTCGGCGTCGGCCCGCGGCGCCGCGCTGCGGGCGGGGAGGCCCGGCCGGGCCCTGCGCCGCTGTGAGGGGAGGGAGGGGACGGGCCCGCCGGTACCGCGGCCCCACCGGCCCCAGCGCCGCCCCGGGGCAGCCGTTCATCCCCTCTCCTCCCCGCGACAGGAGCCCGAGTGGGGGCCCGAGGCCTGGCAGCCGCCCCCGCCGCAGCCCCACGGCCCCCTCCCCGGCCCCGAGGGGGACAAGCCGGCGGCGGTGCCCGAGATCTCGCTGTGGACGGTGGTGGCGGCGGTGCAGGCGGTGGAGCGGAAGGTGGAGTCGCAGGCCCTGAGGCTGCTGAGCCTGGAGGGGAGAGCGGAGACGGCCGAGAAGAAGGTGACGGGGCTGGAGAAGGCGGTGCTGGACTTCGGCAGCCGGCTGGAGCGCAAGTGGGCCGCCCTGGCCGCCCTGGTGCAGGAGAACACGCGGCGGCTGGAGCACGTCGAGCGCCAGCTCCAGCACCGCAGCCGCTGGGCCCCCAGACCCGGCCCGGGCCCCGGCGGGGACGAGCCCAAGGTAACGGGGACGAGCCCCGGGTAACGGGGACGAGCCCCAGCTAATGGGGACGTGCCCGCGGTGACGAACAGGGACGAGCCCCTGCTAACGGGAGCGTGCCCGAGGTAACGAGGATGAGCCCAAGGTAACGGGGATGAGCCCCAGCTGACAGGGGTGTGCCCAAGGTAACAGGGATGTGCCCAAGGTGATGAAGGGGGACGAGCCCCAGCTAACAGGAAGGTACCCAAGGTAACGGGGACAAGCCCAAGGTAACGGGGCTGAGCCCCAGGTAACGGGGACGTGCCCGAGGTAACGAACAGGGACAAGCCCCAGCTAATGGGAATGTGCCCAAGGTGATGAAGGGGGACAAGCCCCAGCTAACAGGAATGTACCCAAGGTAATGGGGACAAGCCCAAGGTAACAGGGACAAGCGCAAGGTAATGGATGCAAGCCCCAGTTAATGAGGACACGCCCAAGGTAACGGGGATGAGCCCCAGGTAACGGGGACATGCCCAAGGTAACGAACAGGGACGAGCCCCAGCTAATGGGAATGTGCCCAAGGTAACGGGAATGTGCCCAAGGTGACAGGGGCATGCCCAAGGTGATGAATGGAGACGAGCCCCAGCCAAGAGCGATGTCCCCAAGGTAACGGGGACGAACCCCAGCTAACGGGGATGTGCCCAGGGTAACAGGGACAAGCCCCAGGTAACAGAGACGAGCCCCAGCTAACGGGGACGTGCCCCAAGGTAATGGGCAAGTGCCCCAGGCGACCGTGTAGCTGGTGAGCTGCGGCATTGGCTCTCGTGGGGAGCTGCGCAGAGCAGCGTGGACGCGGCCCCTCCGGTGCTGTTCCCCGGCACACCACGGCAGCAGCTGGAGACTTCCCGCTCTTCCCTGTCCCCAGTGAAAAGGAGGAGCAGAAAGTGAGCCTCGCTCTGCCGTTTTGAAATTGTTCCCCGGGTTCAGGCTGTGACACGGCTCCTTTCCGTAGGAGCTCTGGGCCCGCGCTGCGTTACACCGCAGTCTGCTTTCCTGGGGAAGCGGTGGGGCTTGGGGGACGGACAAGGTGGGGAAGCGCCAAAGCGGTGCCTCCTGCGGTTTCAGGTGCCAGCGGCGTGCGAGGATGATGCAGCCACTTTGCCGGAGCAGGAGTGGGGGAGCTCGGACAGCCGGCAGAAGGAGCTCTACAGGATCGCGATGAAGGGGAGTTACGAGGCTGTGGTCTCTCTTGGTGAGGATTGGTCTCTACCCGGGTGTCAGACACATTATCATCCCCTGGGCTGAATCCAGCTTACGACTGCTTGTAGGCTGCTGCGTTGTCTGGGCGTTTGGGGGAGAAAAGGTAGTGAGGTGACGCCTTTACACTTTAAGGTTTGGTGCCCCTTGGTTATGGGTGACAACTGTGCTTCATGTCACCCTCTGCATCCGAAGAACACCTCATCTTGCCAACACAGCAGTGCTGTCAGTGCGGGCACTCAGACACTGCCAGGATTTGGCCCTCTGTCAGCCCTGACTTGCCCTGCGAGGCTTTGTCCCCGTGAGCAGGAGCACTGCAGGAGGAGCGGGTGTCCACTGGAGTCCCGGGACTCAGCACAGCGCCTGCAGGAGCAGAGGAGAGCCCTCCCCGCGCGGTCAGGACAGGACGTGGTGGGGATTTCAGGTGACGTGCCCATGCTGTGTCCTGCAGCCTGCGTTCCTGCACCGTTTTCTGCCAGGACATGGGCCGTACATGTACCACCCCGTAGGGATTTGCTGCAGACAGTCCTAAATTTTAGCACTAATTATTTTTGGCTGAAATTTTAAAGGCTGATGAGTGCCCGACAGTCACTTCTTCCTGGGTAACTGAAATAATTTGCCTGGTTTGGCTGACACCAGCCTGCTTGCTCTGATGGTCCTGGGAAACCTGAGCTGCTGCTCTGGGAGCCCAGGACCCCTCCGAGCACCCCACAGCTCCCGCTGTGCGAGAGCAGCCCTTTATCGAGGGCAACTGGTGCTGGTCCCCAGCGTCAGCAGTTCGTACCGCTGCTTCCTCCTTCCCAGGGCCTGGGGACGCCAGCTCCAAACCCGCTCTGCTGCCGCCGGCCAAGGACAGGGAGGATTCGGGTACGAGGACGCACGGACTGCCGGAGAAGGGAGCGGTGTCGGGGCACCTTGGTGGCGGTGAGTCACAGCGGCTGCTCAGCAGTGAAGGCCGCACGCCGCTGCTGCCTGCCCACAAAGTGAGGGGGTTGGAGCCTGCCCGCTGGCCTGCAGCAGGGCCCCTGCCGCTCCCGCTAGAGACGGGGCCGGCGGAACCGATCACGTCCCTGCAGGGAGCGTTTCCAGACTTGCGTGGGGTCAGAAGCTGTTGGGAATTTAAGCCATCTGACTGACTGGGGCCTCCTTAAAACTTTTAAGACCAAATCTTTAAGCCCAGAAGAGCTCCCTGGCCAAAAAAGAGCAGAAAGTAGGGAGACCTGGGGCAAGGCTTAGCACGAGGGTGGCTCTACGGCTGCGTGCCTGCAGACAGACACTCCCTCCTGTTCCTGGAAGGTTTTGCTTTGATCCTTTTCCCCAGATTCACCCACCTAACCTCTGCCGTTCCTGACAAAGTTCCTTCCAGGACAGAGGACTCTGCAGCCTCAACTTTGCCTTCACGTTTCCTCTGTTTTGGTTTCTTTACGACTATTATATTGTCAGTCCATCAAATGTCCCTGAGGTCCAACGAGATACGCAGATAACCCCCAAGAGGTGCCAACGTGCCCTCCACCTCATGTGTCCTTCTCCCGCTTTGCTCTTGGTAAAACCTCCCTGCTCCCTTTCTAACAGCGCAATTTCTGGTTCGTCTCACCAACGTGCTGCAGGGGAAGCTCAGCTCCCGCTCCTGCACGGGGGCTGTGGCCATGGGAGAGCTTTCCTTGCCGGGAATGAATTGCTGTCTCTCAGCAGGTGAGAAGATCGTGATCAAGACAGAAGAGCAGCAGCCCCAGGAGGAGGGATCTGAAATCCTGGCTCTGCCGCAGGCACCCGCAGTGAGACTGGAAGAGGAGGTTCCCCTGAGCCAGGAGCAGCTGGTGCCCTGGGAGAGCCACGCTGCCTTGGACGAGCAGAAGGCAGCAGGAGAGGGCTTAGGGGAGTTCTGCAAACACGGGACTGCTCAGCCTGAGTTTAAGCCCGTGGTGGTGCCGGTGGAAGCTCACCCTGCCCCGGGCTTGCCCTTCCCAACAGAGCATGTGCTCGGCGTGGGGACTGACCAGCCGTTCCCCCTGCCCCAGGGAATGCCGCTGGGAGAAGACACCACAGCAGAGGCGGCCTCGTCGCAGCCCAGCTCAGAGGAGCATCGTCCCTGTGCCGTGGGGGAAGAGCCCCGCGCGCTCCCGCTGGGCTGGAAGAGCGTCCGGCTGAAGCGCAACCTCCTGGCGCGGCAGCAGAGCCAGGCGAGGAAGAGCAACGGTTCCTTCATCTGCACGGCCTGCGGGAAGAGCCTGGCCCACCACGCCGCGCTGCTGCGGCACCAACGCCTGCACACGGGCGAGCGGCCCTTCCAGTGCCCTGCCTGCGGGAAGAGCTTCAACGAGAAGTCCAACCTCAACAAGCACTACCGCATCCACACCGGGGAGCGTCCCTACCGCTGCCCCGCCTGCGGCAAGGGCTTCATCCAGAAGCATCACCTCCAGAAGCACCAGCGCATCCACGGGGTGCAGCTGCGGGGCGGGTGGGCGGGCCGGCCCGCGCGGGCCAGCGCCGCCGGGGAGCGGCTCTACCGCTGCATCGAGTGCGCGGAGAGCTTCCCCCAGAAAGCGTCGCTGGAGGAGCACCAGCGCCGGCACACCCAGCAGCGGCCCTTCCAGTGCAACGGCTGCAGCAAGAGTTTCCGGCACCGACAGTCTCTGAACCACCACCAGAAGGTCCATGCTGTTGCCAGCTCTCCTGCCATCAGCTTGCCGAACCACGAACAGGAGACCAGCCCCTGCAAAGCTTTGACCCAGGATAATCCGTAGCGCGAGGGCTGGAGAAGGGAAGGGGCGGCATTTCTCCAGGCTGCTCCGCAGAGGTGCAGCAGCCTGCGACGACGGGACGCACCAGGCAGCTGGTGTCGCGCTGCTGCGGGGCTCGTTGCACTGCCACGGGGCTCTCTGCAATGCCAGGGGGCTCGTGGCACCGCCGTGGGGCTCTCCACAATGCCGTGGGGCTCTCTGCACCGCCGTGGGGCTCTGTACCACCTGGGTCTCCAGGAGGAAGAGGACAGAGGCAGGCTGATGTGCTGCGCAAGCAGGGAAACGTGCGATGGGTGAAGAGACTGGCCCAAGAGGCAGCGGAGGAGGTTCAGCAGCCGGGGCCGAGCCGGGTTGTGCCGCTGCCCCGTGGAAGGGGGGTTCGGCTGAGGAGCAGCTGTGTCGGTACGGGGGAGCGGGGAGTGGAACGGTTGAACTCAGGGTTATTTAAACACTACCAGCGTGGAGGTGGCGTGGGGGCGTTCGGAGGCCCGAGGAGGGGCTGCTGTGGCTGGGCAGCAGCCGGGGTCATCGGTCGAGCCGGGAAGAGACTCGGATAAAAGACTGGGCTGACGCGGTCTCCTGTTGCGCCCTGGGGGTGTCGGCGAGGGGCAGGCGAGGGGCAGGCGAGGGGGCTGGCAGCGTGCCGCCTCCACCCGGCGAAGGGTACGTGGCCCTGTGAGTTATAATGTACGCCTCTCCCGTGGGTGCAGGCAGGTGTGCAGCTCCCGCTCGGCACGCCACGGGCAGCCTCCCCGCGTCCCCACTGTCACCCGCTGCTTCCCATTGCCTGCGACGGTGCCAGGCCCTTTGCTCGGGGGGGGGGGGGGGGGGCGGACGGAGAGCCTGGTCCTCGCCCCGGCCCGTCCAGGCGGCATCGGGCGTCCTGGGGGTGAGTCCTCGCAATTAATGCAAACCGGGAGCCCGAGTGTGGCGGGGCCCTGGCCTGCATGCCAGTCCCGGGGAGGAGAAGGACAGGACGGGGAGGGGGCTGCCTGCTCGGCCACGAGGGGAGGAATGCGGAGCCGCCCCACGGCAATGCGGAGCTGCCTGACGGGAATGTGGAGCTGCCAATCGCAGCCCCACTCTGTGGGATCCAGGCCCCATGGGACTCCCTGGCAGTGCTGCGAGCGTGTCGGGAGGGCAGTCATACCTCCCTCCTGCCTGCAGCCCTGCCTGCAGCCCTGCCCACTCCACGGCCTGCCCTTCCCCAGTCCCCTTGGCCGCTCATCCTCCTGCCTGCGGAGGGTTTGACCTTCCTGGTCACGGTCCCCATGTGGCAACTGCCGCGGTGGGGCTGGGCTGGCACGGGGCAGCGTCAAGCCCCGGGGTCGGGGTGTCCCCAAGGCTCAGCCCCCTGCGCCCGCTGCGTTTGTCCCCACGTGGGAGCGCTCGGCACGGCTCTGCGGGGCCCAGCAGCCCGAGTCCGCCGGTGGGACCACCCCAGCCCGCCGGTGGGATGACCCCAGCCCTGGGGCTCCCCAGGGGCAGCACTCGCAGGCAGCGGCACCCGGGGGCGAGGCAGCGCTTGCGTCCCCCTGCTTTGGCCCAGGGGGGTCCCCAGCCGGGGGTTACGATGATGTCCCTGGGGTGCGTGGGTGACAATCCCTGGGAGCTCCCTGGGGCCACCCAGGGTGATGGTGGCATCCTGGGGGGACACGCTGGGGGACAGTGGTGGGTAACAACACCCCGGGGACACCCCTACCTGCAGCTCCACCCTCACACAGCACGGCCGCCGCCGCGGGCCGAGGTCCTGGGGGCCGTATCCACTGAAGGCCCCCCCGCGGCTTCGGCGGCCGTGTGGCGCGCAGGCACGCAGCCCGGTGGGGGGCGGGAGCTGGGGGGCCCCGGCGGGCTGGGCTGCCCCGGGCAGAGCGCTGCGGCTGCTGGGGGAGGATCCTGCCCCCGCGCCTGGCCCTGGGGCACACACCAGGGTGCTGGGCCTAGTGCGAGGGACTGGGACGTACTGGGGGGTGTCCAGTGAGGCCCAGGACGGCGGCAGAGGGCCAGAGCATCCAGGTCACTCCCTCACCAGCAGTGCACGAGGGTGCCCGCTCGGTCCCCCCAAACCAGGCAGATGTACAGACAAATACTTTATTGATTCCATAGCCTGAGAACGGGATCTGGGATTTCATAGGAAACGCTGGTCCCAGTCACAACAGCTTTAGAAATGCCCCGGTTGCGGCAGTTGGCCCGAGGGAGAGGCCGGCCCCTCCAGGCCACCCGCGCCGGCCTGGGCAGTACTGCCCACCAGCGATACCGTCACACCAGCTGACTCAGCCCCTGTGTCGCTGGGATCAACTGGGGGTCACTGGGATCTGTACCCGGGCAGGGGTAACCCGCTCGGTCAGTACAGCCCGTGCCGCCGTGCCGTGCCGGAGCGCAGGCTAGAGCGCGGCTCGCTGCCAGACCCACCCTCCCCCCACGACCCTAAGGCATCGGCCATCCCTGTATCCTACAGGGCTTGGCAGCAGGCAGCGCTGTCCCTCTGGGGACACGGGGCCGACCCGTCTGCCACCCTCACCCCCTCAGGGCTAACGCAACAGTCCAGGCACGCTGCAATCCCGGGGGACAGAAATCAAGTGAGAAACCGGCCCCCAGGAGCAGTGGGACGTCGTGTGTGTCCCCAAGGAGCAGCTCTGACGCTGCTGTCCCTCCCGCGGGGCAGGGAGGTGGCCAAGCGCCGCTCGGCGCTGAGGGTTACACCAGGACGTGGCACGGGCGTTTCCTCGGTGCCCACAGCCCGCTGCCTGCAGCAGTCTCCCCTGCAGCCCATCGTGAGTGGCCAGGAATGAAAAATCTGATAAGCAAACTGGTTCCCTGTGCTCCCTGCTCGGAGAGGGACAGAGACTTAGTGATGTCAAGTGACTACATCAAACAACTCAGTGAAAAAACAAAAACAAAAACAAAACCAACAAAACCCAGAAAACTAAACTCAAGAGTCCTAACAGCTGCTCCGTTTGGGCTGCACGGCAATGCCACCAGGACCGCTTTCCTCTCTCTCTACATGAGTCGTGCTTCCCAGCAGCGCCCGTGACGCACGCAGGGCTCTGGCCGTGGTCACACGCAGTTCAAGTGGTTCCTGGGGACGCCGGAGCCACACCTGACCTGGCTTTCATCGCTTACCGGGCTCCAGTTACCCGTCTGCCTCTGGGCAGGTCTCACTCCGCAAGACATCTGAGGTAGCTAGCAGAACTAGTCTTCCATAGGATCAGTTACGGTGGGATTTTGCACGTGACTAAAGGAGACGACCTGCAGTTTGGAGAGCGGGGGCTTCCTTCCGCAGCGGGGCCGAACGGAAGGGCTGCTCCCACGCAAGAGCCAGCGTCGGCGTGCGGCAGCCGACACGCCTGAGCCCCAAGGAGGGGTCCTCGCGTGGACTGCTGCTGCGGCGCAGGGGCGGTCTTACCCGTGAAGTATTTCTAAAGTGACTCTCCATCGGTGCAGGCTGGTCCTGAGGGAATTAACTCTCATGGGTGTTTCTGGCTCCCGCGGGCTGGCCTCGTTGAAGGAAGGAGCGCTGCTGGGACCTCGGAAACACCCGCAGCACCCTCGCAAGCAAAAATATCGGGGTTTGATTTGTTCTACGTATCTTCCAGTGCAACGCTCGGGTGTTCCCCACCTGATTGAGGGGTTAGCAGCTTCCTCACCAGGGTGGGTTATTAGACAAGCGTGGCCAGGACGCGATGGGGTCTCGGAGATGCCACGCTCTCTTCATCCGGCGTCTTGGTCAAGAAACTTTGTTGGTGAAGTGAAGAGCCCCTTGGGAATCCCGCCTGGCTCGCCAGCTTGATTCCCTTCTCTCCGTCCCCTTCACCGTGTGTAATTGTATTTCCAAATGCAAGGGGTCAGCTGCAGCATCACGTAATGGGTGACCTCAGCTGCTGTCTGCGATTCCTCTCGCGGGGCTGCAGCAGATGTACCTGGTAACCTCCCAGGAAGGTCAGCTTGGGAAAATTTCATGCATCAGCCAGCAGACACGAGAGTCTGAGGAATGGTAAAGCATTTTGGATCACTGGAGGCTTCTGTAATTTGCTCTCTATGGTGGCATCCAAGCTTTTGATTCCTTCTGCAATTCAGGAAAGCTCCTAAAATCCAGCGGACAGATGGTTCACAACCCCAGTGCCCCACCATGTGCAAAATCAACGCTCACACAGTTTCTCTCCAGGGACACAAGCAGTTCGGATCTCTCCTGGTGTCATTTCTCCGTCACCCCCGAAACCGCTGCCCTATTTCCTAGTCTAACCACAGGCTGGACGGCTCTCCCACCCCAGCCGTGGATGTGGCAGTTCTTGTCTGGCGGTCCGAGTTCCACAGGACTGAGCAGGAGCACGTTTCCCGGAACCGCTTTGGCTGTGGCGGCCACAGGGCTAACGTTCCTCTCGGATGCCTGGGCTGGCGAGCGAGGAACGCTCCCGCCCACGGGCATCTCCGGGGCTCCTTGCGGCTGGGGCTGCCGGGGCGCTGGCGCGACGGTCGTGGGCTGGGCCATCGGGGGCTGCTGGAGCGCAGCCAGGGCTTTCTGGCGGTCGTGTATTTTCTCATGGCGCAAGAGGTGAGTTTTGCGGGTGAAGCATTTCTTGCAGGCGGTGCAGCAATACGGCCTGTCCCCCGCGTGGGTCTGCAGGTGCCGCTGAAGGGAAAAGGTGCAAGAGAGAATCTTTTTGCAATGACTGCATTTCACCACAGACTTCCTACGAGACTTGGGACTCTGCTGTCGGGAGAAACACGCGCTGGACAGGCTCCCTCTGTCCAGCTCCTTGGCCTGGCCCAGCCAGGGCCCCCCAGCATACGTCCCGTTGCCCAGGCTGTGGGCACCTCCGCAAAAAACCCCGCAGAACTTCCTCCTGGGCCGGATCCTCAGCTCTGGGTGGACGTTCCCCCAGACCTTGGCCCCAAAGGCCCTGTCTTTTATGTGGATGCTCTGGTGAAGGTCCAGGTGGCGTTTGTCCGCGAAGCTGATCTCGCACATCGTGCATTCGTAGGGCCCCTCTTTGGCGTGGCTCCGCTGGTGGATGATGAGGTTGATTTTCAGACGGAAACGCTTCCCGCACTCGGTGCAGGGGTGCGACCACTCACGCACGTAGCCGCGCCGACAGTTGCCCATCAGCAGACTGCTGCTCGCGCACCTGCTCGGCTTCTTCTTGCTCTTGGCCTTGGCCTGCTCGCTCTTGGGGCACTGCTGGATCTGGGGGCCAGGAGAGGGTGCGGAAACCTCTTGCAGCCCCTCGGGTTCCTCTTCCTTCACCTTGATGTTTTCAGGAGGAGAAGCCCCTTCACAGGCCATTTCATTTCCCAGTAAAAAACCTTCCTCTGAAACGGAACACCACAGGCATCGGTCATTCACGCTCCCAGGACAAACCCGGGTTGTGGTTAAGCCCCAAAGCGCTGAGCAGGCTTTTAGCAGTAAAGGAGCTACTGACAAATCTGAGAACGCAGTTTGGAAAGGTGCGGGTGCCACCACAGCGTCCTGCCCGCGCGCCCTGAGCAACCCAGCGTGGTCTCAGGGGGCAGATCTCTTGCTCCCAGGAAGAGCCAGGCTGTGGGCTGCTGCAGTGCCATCAGGACGCGTGGCACAGAGGGATCCACCTCTAAAACCCCGACACCAACGATGGCCACAAGATGTAGCAGGAAAAAAGGTCACTGAAGAGCGACAGCCTGCAGTACTTCAGGCTCTTTTGTCAAGCTGGGGACTGCCAGCAAACGCCAAACGTTGCAGGCAAACCGGCTCCCGTGAGGGCTGTGCAACGCCAAGGGTTTTGGTGAACTCTCCGCACCCCTGCTGCAGCCAGGCCATTCAGGCGGTGCAAGCCGTGCCGTTTAACTCTGCACACCGGTGCCAGAAACACAGGCTCCGAGTCCCTGGAAGAGGAACGTGCTCTGCGCCTTAGCTTGGCAAAGCTTCAGGACCAGAACGGCGGGTGTCTGCAGACGGCTGCCCCCCCTTCCTACACCCCCTGCTCCCTCTGATTCCGGCACGGAGAAGAGGGCCGTGCCACGGGAAGCGTTAGGCGACCTGAGCTCGGGGCCAGCTCTACCATAATGCAGCGGAGCTGGAGGAAGGAAGCGTGCTACTGCTACCAGCTCTCCCCCAATTTCTGATAGAAGGAACCCCAACTGGACTGTCCTTCTTTCTGCAGAGGTGATAGGGCTGAAACGCCCACCACCAGCCCCCTCCCTTGCTCAGTAATAAAAAAAAAGAGGTCTGAAACTTTCTTCTCCCTCCGTATTTCAGGCACGTTGGCGAGCTGGGAGCTGCTTCCTGGCTGCAGGGCCCCGTGTCTCCCCTGCACTGGGTGACTCACCGGTGCTGGACTCAGCCGGGTCCTCTTCCATCTCTGTCTCAGGCTGATCTTCCCTGCGCAACTCCGCTTTTTGTGCACTCAGGGACATGACATTCATCACCAGGATGGGCAGTTCTGTTTCCAGAGAAGAGCAATTTTAATCGCCTGTGGAGAGCTCACATCTTCCTGCTTTGGTGTGATGCTCACCGGACATGTGCTGGGAGCGTGCAGAAGAGACAGAGAAAGCTGTGGCTCAAGAAGCCATGACGTTGCGCCAAGGGAGGGTCAGATTGGATATTAGGAACGATTTCTTCACCAAAAGGGTTGTCCAGCACTGGCACAGGCTGCCCAGGGCAGTGGTGGAGTCCCCATCCCTGGAGGTATTTAAAAGCCGTGTGGACGTGGTGCTTAGGGACATGGTGTAGTGGTGGGCTGGGCAGCGCTGGGTTAACGGTTGGACTCAATGATCTTAAAGATCTTTTCCAACCTAAACAATTCTATGGAAAGCATGTGAGGTGTTAGAAGGAACTGGAGTGAAGCCACACACAAGGACCAAAAGCAGAAGGAGGGCTGGGAGGAAAGACACCAGGGTGCCACATGCAGAGCAACCTCATCCCTCCTAAACCTCCCCACCAGCTCCACAGGTACTGTTCCCACACTGCCTTGAACCCCTTCCATTTTTCCTGGCAGCCCCTTGACAACGCACCCCAAAGCTTCTGCTTTTCCCTGGCGATGCTCCTCTTAAGCACGGTGACCTGCCATGCCCCCTCCCATGGACGCTGCTGGGAGACCTCCCGAGAGAGCTGGGCCAGCAACGACCCAGGGAAGCAAGTCCTCCTGGCACCCACCTAACGTACCTGTGCCAGCTGCCAGGGGGACTTCATCTTCTCCCAAAGCCTCTTCCTTCTGGTCCTTCTCTTCTGGTGTCTGCGGGGGCTCCTGACCATCTTTGACGGGTGTCTGCGGGGGCTCCTGGCCGTCTCCGATACGTGTCTGTCGGGGCTCCTGGCCGTCTCCGATACGTGTCTGCGGGGGCTCCTGGCCGTCTCCGATACGTGTCTGCGGGGGCTCCTGGCCGTCTCCGATACGTGTCTGCGGGGGCTCCTGGCCGTCTTCGACGCAGAGCTCTTCATCCCTCTCGATCCGGGACAGGATGTCAGGCTTGGACACAGCATAGTCTGCTCACGGGGCAGAGGAGCAGAGGACAGCGTGTTTTGTTAGGAACTGGCTGCACCTTCATGCTGTCGAACTCTCGGAGCGACCCTTCTCTCCCCAACCCCAGAGCTGGCAGGCAGCACAGACAGACGCAAATACATTATCCATGCTCTAAGCGGAAAGCTGGTGCTGCCGTCTTGCCCTACGCAGGATCCGCCCATGAGCACAGCTGTAGCTCAAGTGCAGAGAGAATCTAAGTAACACAACAGGAACTAAAATCTCAAAGGAGAGGGAGAGCCTCTGTCTCCACAACATCTTTTTCCTCTCTTCCCCAGAGCACTTGACAAACAAACCCCCAAACACACACTTGGGGCTCGTATCGGTTCTGGGTAACGTTCCCAGAGGACAGAGCCTGCCCTGCCCTCTGCCCCCTCCCGCGCTCGCCCGGCCTCTCCTGGGGCTTCTTTAACCCCAGCCCCTCAGTCCTGCAGGGAAGAGCTCTCCATCACAGCTCTGCCCGCACGTTTCTTCTTCCCTTGGCTCTCTCAGGGTCTGCCCGTCCCTTTCCAGCGTCTCCTACCTTTCTTGCCCAGTCTTTGCACCCTTAACATTTGATTTTCCAGCTCTCCTCCCATGCCATGCCCCAAGGCAATCCTGACTGCTTCTGCTCCCCCCAGCGCTAGCAGAGCTGCTCCAGCCTCCTCCTCCCACTGCAGGTTCCCAAATCCGTCGCTTCCCACCACGCCTCCTCTCTCACCAAGGCAAGCAGGAGCGTCTTTGGAAGCCCTAGGGCTCATGCATGCAACCGGGTGAAGAAGGATTGCCGAACTGCCCAGAAACAGGACTGGAAGGGATCACAAGAGGTCCGTCCCACCACTCCAGGCTCCATCCCAGCCCCTCCTGACAGGCTTTGTCTGTTTTTCCTCCATGGGATTCATCTGACCAAGCATAAACGTTCCTTTTGGAAGAAAGACTCCAAGTACTCCGTGGAGGTTTGGTCCATACAGTCAACAGGCCCTCAGAGTGATTCGTTTCTAACAAAGACACTTCTTGGAGATCTCATGACAAAGCCGAGACAGTAACTGCCACCTTCTCCTGGCACCCACCTAACTTACCTGTGCCAGCTTCCTTGGGAACTTCATCTTCTCCCAAAGCCTCTTCCATCTGGTCCATCTCTTCTGGTGTCTGCGGGGGCTCCTGACCTTCTCTGGTACGTGCCTGCGGGGGCTCCTGGCCGTCTCCGATACGTGTCTGCGGGGGCTCCTGGCCGTCTCCGATACGTGTCTGCGGGGGCTCCTGGCCGTCTTCGACGCAGAGCTCTTCATCCCTCTCGATCCGGGACAGGATGTCAGGCTTGGACACAGCATAGTCTGCTCACGGGGCAGAGGAGCAGAGGACAGCGTGTTTTGTTAGGAACTGGCTGCACCTTCATGCTGTCGAACTCTCGGAGCGACCCTTCTCTCCCCAACCCCAGAGCTGGCAGGCAGCACAGACAGACGCAAATACATTATCCATGCTCTAAGCGGAAAGCTGGTGCTGCCGTCTTGCCCTACGCAGGATCCGCCCATGAGCACAGCTGTAGCTCAAGTGCAGAGAGAATCTAAGTAACACAACAGGAACTAAAATCTCAAAGGAGAGGGAAACGCTTTATCTTTAACATTTTCCTCCCATTTCAACTTTAGCAGCGATGTGAAGAGCAACTCTTCCGAGCTGTCTGCCTGGAGTAGGGACAGAAAACTTCCCACTCCGTAGAGATGTCTGGGTCGGACGGACCATGACAGGAACAGGTTTGTTCTGTTTCTACAAAATATTATTGAGAAACCTGAAGCCTCAGCTTCAGTAGCTGCACAGACCAGCACGTTACTAGTCATGCCCAAGAAACAGCTTTTGGTGGGGAAGATCTTACAGCCCAAATCATCCCAGAACACGTCGGGTGCCCTTAGAAAGGCCGAGCACGATTAGGTTAGTTCTCTAACAAGGCACATGGAAACGTCCCTGTCACTCTATATAGGAGCTAAGTGGACAGAAAACAAGAACTAGTTCAAGGTGCAATTATCGAACTTCACCCCGATAATTCCTGAACTGTGCTGGAACATCACGATGGTTCCCTGACCCTGCAATCCACTTACACAGTCATTAGGAACAGCGTCTCACGTGGATACCTTTTCTAATCGCTATTGCTCGTACTACTATCGCTAGTATTATTTACTACAGATGTCTCTTACATTGTTTATCGCTTTACAAGCGGGAAGGAGGGAGAACGCGTGGGTCTGACTGCCCAGGAGAGGTTCTGCTAGCTACAGGCGTCCAGCCCCACTGAAGCAGACCACCAGTCGGGCTGCGGTGGAAGCCGTCCAGCCCACCCCCAAGAGAAGCTCGTCCAGAGGCGCAAACCCGGTGCCTTACCCAGGGAGATCAGCGTCTCGTAGTTCCCCCTCATCACGGCCCTGTACAGGTCCTTCTGCCAGCGGTCCAGTCTCTCCCACTCCTGCTCGTTGAAGTACACCGAAATGTCATCGAACGTGACCGGTACCTGGAATCACAAGTATTACGCGCCTGGTGACTTCCGATGCGGTTAGATAACTGGAAACCACGCACGTGCGCGTGAGCTTCGGTCGCCGGAGCTCAGGGCAGGCACAGAGCAAAGCGCGCCTGGCCAGATCGGGGCTCGTGCGCGGCGAGCCCAGGACTCGCGGGTGCTCGGCCGCCCAAGCCCGCTGCCAAGGTCGCGCCGGCATCTCCTAAACCCCCTCCACAGCCACGGCGGTGGCACCGGTGCTTCCAGGGGCCAGGCGGGACGCCGTTACCTTGGGGACCTCGCCCCGGGAGCTGGGGGGCAGCCGCAGGATCCAGAAGTTCCTGTTCTTCAGCAGGTTCTCCACGTTGTCCAGCCGCTGCTGGAGCTGCCCGTACTCCTGCAGGAGGCTGCCCAGGGCGGCCAGGTTGCTGCCCAGCTCCCCGACCAGCGTCTCGCAGGCCAGCAGCCTCCGCTCGGCCCTCTCCGTCCGGCTCCGCAGCTCCTGCAGCTGCTGGGCCTCCGCCTGCCCCGCCGCGGCCCGCGGCCCCATGGCCCGCACCGCCTTGCGCCGGGGGGTGCCCGAGTCCTGGGGGGGGAGAGGTGAAGGGCAGCGGGGGGAGGCCC
This sequence comes from Mycteria americana, assembly GCF_035582795.1. Taxonomy (NCBI): domain Eukaryota; kingdom Metazoa; phylum Chordata; class Aves; order Ciconiiformes; family Ciconiidae; genus Mycteria; species Mycteria americana. Next base: position 699,071 of record NC_134366.1, on the reverse strand, counting down.
CGGCCCCGGCCCCGGTCCCGGCCCAAGGGCGGTCGGGGCCTGGGGACCCGCTCGTGGCCCCCCCCCAAGACCCCCCCATCCCCCAGGGGATCCGCCAGACCCCGCCATCCCCCGGGAGACCCTCCCCCGCCCCCCGGGACCGGCACCCCGGGGGGACCCTCCCCTCCCCCGTTCCCGCGCTCCCCCGCGGCCGGCGGGACCCGTCCTGGCGCTGGGCCCGGGCAGGCCCGGCCCGCGGGACCCTGCGGCCTCCGGGCGCGGCCCTCACCTGAGCGGGGCCCCGGCGGGACATGGCCGCCGCCACCGCCGCCACCGGCCCCGCGCGCCCCGCGGCAGCGCCGCCCGCCGGGCCGGCAGGACGTGACGCCTGCGGGGGCGGGGCCTCGCGGAGCGTGGGGCGCCCCCTGGCGGTCGGGAGGAGGAGGCGGGGCGGGGCGGGGCCATGGTCCCGGGGCGGGGCGGGCGGCCCCGGTGCCACCCACCCCCCCCCCCCCGCACCCCATTGGCTGTCCCGGTCCCCCGGTGCCACTGACCCGGCCCCCCATAGATTGTCCCGGTGCCCCGGTGCCACCGACCCCCGGACCCCGCAGACTCCCCCGGAACCACCGGTACCACCGACCCCGGGACAACACTGACTGCCGGTCCCCCGGTGCCACCGACCCCCGGATCCCGTAGAGTCCCGCGGAGCCCCCGGTGCCACCGACCCCAGACCCCCGGTGCCACCGAGCCCAGCCCCCACAGCCCCCGCCGGACCCCCCGTGCCGGTCCCCCGGTGCCACGGTGCCCCCGCACCCCCGAGCCCCGCGGGACCTGCCCGAGCCCCCACCCCTCTGAGGGACGCCCCGGGCACCGGCACCGGCAGCGGCAGCGGCACCGGCACTGCCCCGCCGAGGGGCGGAGCGGGGGCACCGGGCCGGGGCTGCGGGGCGGTGCGGTCCCGCTCCGAGCCGTGCGGGGGGGCGGGCGGCAGCTCCAGCCCTGCTTCGCCGGGAACCGGGAGCCGGGAAGCGGGAGCGGGGCTGCTCCGCGCTGCCCGCCGTACCGAGCCATGGCCGCGCCTCGACAGGTAGGACCGGGAGAGCACCGGGCGGGGGGGAGCACCGGGATGGGGGAGCACCGGGGAGGGGAGCACCGGGGAGGGGGAGAGCACCGGGGAAGGGGAGCACCGGGATGGGGGAGCACCGGGATGGGGGAGCACCGGGGAGGGGAGCACCGGGGAGGGGGAGAGCACCGGGGAAGGGGAGCACCGGGATGGGGGAGCACCGGGATGGGGGAGCACCGGGGAGGGGAGCACCGGGGAGGGGGAGAGCACCGGGGAAGGGGAGCACCGGGATGGGGGAGCACCGGGATGGGGGAGCACCGGGGAGGGGAGCACCGGGGAGGGGGAGAGCACCGGGGAAGGGGAGCACCGGGATGGGGGAGCACCGGGATGGGGGAGCACCGGGGAGGGGAGCACCGGGGAGGGGGAGAGCACCGGGGAAGGGGAGCACCGGGATGGGGGAGCACCGGGAAGGGGAGCACCGGGGAGGGGGAGAGCACCGGGATGGGGGAGCACCGGGGAGGGGAGCACCGGGATCGAGGAGAGAACCGCGATGCGGGAGCACTGGCGGGGGGGGAGCACAGCGATGGGGGAGAGCACCGGGGAGGGGAGCACCGGGGAGGGGAAGGACCGGGATGGGGGAGCACTGGGGAGGGGAGCACCGGGAAGGGGGAGAGCACCGGAATGGGGGAGGACTGGGATTGAGGAGAGAACCACGATGCGGGAGCACTGGGGAGGGGAGCACAGCGATGGGGGAGAGCACCGGGGAGGGGGAGCACCGGGATGGGGGAGCACCGGGAAGGGGGAGAGCACCGGGGAGGGGGAGCACCGGGGAGGGGGAGCACCGGGAAGGGGAGCACCGGGGAGGGGGAGAGCACCGGGGAGGGGGACCACCGGGGAGGGGGAGAGCACCGGGGAGGGGGAGCACCGGGAAGGGGAGCACCAGGGAGGGGGAGAGCACCGGGGAGGGGGAGAGCACTGGGGAGGGGGAGCACCGGGGAGGGGGAGAGCACCGGGGAGGGGGACCACCGGGGAGGGGGAGAGCACCGGGGAGGGGGAGCACCGGGGAGGGGGAGCACCGGGGAGGGGGAGAGCACCGGGGAGGGGGAGCACTGGGGAGGGGGAGCACCGGGGAGGGGGAGCACCGGGGAGGGCAGCCCCTGCGGAGCAGCTCTGGAGAGGGTCTGGCCGGCGCGCGGGGCCGGGGCGCTGCCGGCTCTGCCCGTCCCCGGGGTCACCGTCCCCCCGGGGTGGCCTCGCTCCCGCCGCGCCCGGGGCCACCCCGAGGAGCGGGGGCCGAACGCGCGGAGCGGGGGGAGCAGCCCCGGAGCTGGGGGGGCCGCTGTGATCTGGCGCAGGGCGAGGGCCGGCCGGGGCGTGCGTCGGGGGTGTCACCTCTGCCCCCCCACGGAGCTGCAGGGGAGCCCCGGCCCCCCCGGGGGGGCCCCTCCCCGGGCCGGAGGGGCTGAAGCACCCCCACGTGCGAGTGCCGGGCCTGGTTTTGCCGCGCCGGAGGGGCGAGCTGCCGGGGAGGGCCGGTGGCAAAGCCCGTCTTCGCCCGCGGCCACGCACGCCCCTCGCTCGGCGGCCGCGGGGAGGGGGGGTCCCCGTTCCTCGGGACAGGGCTGGGAGCGGGAGGGGGTGAACGCCGCGGCGGGGCTGCGAACCGTCTCCCTCCGGCGCTGCTCAAGGCAGCGGTGTCTTGGCAAGTCCCTGCGTGGTTGACGTCGGCGGGACGGGCGCGGTGGCACGGAGCCGAGAGCGACCGTCGCACGTGGCGTCGGGCCCCCGCCCGGCCGGCGCGGGGAGGGAAATGTCGGACGACGTGACCCCTGCCGCAAATACCAGGGCGTCAGGGCAGGTTACCTCACGTCCTCCCCGACGGAGCACGAAGCGCGCAGGGACCTGCCAGCAAGCGTGCCGGGAAGCGTGCCGGCGTGCCTTCGCTCCGCGCCCGCGCGGGACGGGCGCAGCAGCACGCCCGTTCCCGGCCGCGCGCCAACCCCGGCGCGGCCGCTCACACCCACCGTCCCCGCACACCTCGGGCCCGGCCGGGGGTCCTGCCGCCGCCTGGCACGGCTCCGCGAGGGGCTCGGGCGCTCCGGGTGCTCCTGGGGATGGTGGCTTCGTCCTGTACCCAGCACCCGCCGGATTCTGCTCGGCCCCGGCAGGCTGGCTCCGCTCCCCAGCCCCACGGCGCGTCCCCCGGCAGGCTGGCTCCGCTCCCCAGCCCCACGGCGCGTCCCCGCAGCATTAGCGAGCGCGTCCCCGTTCCCCACAGACACGCCGTTTGTTCCCGGCTCTGCTGCCCCGGCAGGGGCTGGGCAGGGACCCCCCGGTCACGTCCCCGCAGGCGCCAGTGACGTTCGAGGACGTGGCGGTCCGGTTCTCGGCGGAGGAGTGGGAGCTGCTGGAGGAATGGCAGCGGGAGCTGCACCGGGAGGTGACGGAGGGGACGTCCCGGCTGCTGGCCTCCCTCGGTAGGGCCCCGCCACGGTGCTTGTCCCAGCCGGAGCGGGGACGGTGCGGGGGTTCCGCTCCTCCGGCCGGGGAGAGCTCGGCGGCTGGCGGCTGGGGGGGCTGCCCTTCCCGGCACCCCCACCTCCCCTGTCCCCCAGGTCCCCCCGGCAGCCCGGCCCTCAGCGCCCTGGTGCGGCTGGTGAAGGAGATCCCCGAGTTTCTCTTCGGCGGCCCCAGGGCCGGTGCGGAGCCCGGTGCTGCCGGCGGCGCGGACGTGGCGGCGGGCTCTGAGCAGACGGGCGCAGGCGGTGAGCGCCGGGGCCGTGCCGGGTGGGTGAGAGCCCGGTCCTGCCCTGCCGGGCACCAGGGACGCGGGGCGCCCGGCGGCGTGCGATGGCGGGGGCGCAAGGGTGCTGGAGGCGAGGCCGCCTTGCAGCCCCCGCCAGCCCAGGCAGCGCCGGCGGGGACCCGGCTGCGTCCCGGCGGTGCGCGGGCTCTGGGGGAGCCAAGCGCTGAGCCGTGGCGGGGTGGGGGCTGCACCCCCCGGCCGTGCCTGGGAAGGGCTGGGCCGGGGGTCCGGTGCCAGCGCCCCGGGAGCACCCAGCCCCGAGCGGGGCTTTCTCCTGATGCCAGCACAGGCGTCACTGCGGAGCGGGGGTCTCCCCGGGGCCGGCCCGCCTGCCCGCAGGGTGAGCCCCCCGGCAGACCCCGGCCCCCGTGGAGCTGGGCCGCGCCAGGAGCCGGGGGCTGGCGGAGTCTCGTGGTGGAGCCGGGGACGGTGCGTGCGGCGGGTGAGCCGCAGGGCTGGGGACGCTGGCGAGGGGGCGAGGGGGTGCGGGTGTCCGGTACCGGGGATCTGGGCGTCCCCCTGGCCCCCTGCTCCCGGCCGTGTCCGGCTGCTGGGGGGGGCCGGGGACTGGAATTTGCTTTTGCAGTTATACCGGAGGCGCCGGCGGGGAGCTGCCCGCTCCGCAGCCTGGAGAAGTGCCTGCAGGAGCTGGCGGTGAGGGGGTCTGGCCCCCCTGGGCCCCCGGCGAGCGGCTCCCGCACCCCCGGGGAGAGACAGCGGGGAGAGCCCGGCGGTCGCCAGCCTCTGCCCGGGAGACGCTCGCTCAGAGGTGTGGCACGGCACGGCACGGCATCATGCCCACCGCCTTGGCGCGGCACGGCATCGTACCGTGCGGCATGGCAAAGCACGGCATGGCGTTGAGCGCATGCCGTGGCACGGTATGGCGTGGCAGCGTGCACACACCACGGCACAGCATGGTACGGCGTGGCACGTGTGGCACAGCGTGGCGTGGCGTGGCACAGCATGGCACGGCACAGCGTGGCACGGCGTGGCACGACAGGGCTGGGCGCTGGTCTCGTCTCTGGGTTCGGGTACCACCCTGTGCCCCTCGTGGGCGGGTGCCAGGGATGCGCTCGGCACCCTGGGGTGGTGGCAGGACTCGGGGTGCCGGTGCCGAGCACACCAAGCCGGGGCGGGTGCCGGCCACGCAGCGCTTGGCGCTCGCCGCGGCTCCTGGGCTGCGCCGGGGGGTCTCCGGTGCAAGGGTGGGATGAGCCGGGTCCCGTCGGCTCTTGCCCTGAGCGCGCCCCGCAGGCCCGGCCGCCCCTCCCGGCCCCTCGCGAGCCGAGTCGCCGGCAGCCGCTGCCCGCCGCTGCCCGCAATCTGGGGATGGTGCCGGGCGCCCCGGCTCCGCGGGCGGCATCTCCTCCGCCAGCAGTGCCACCGGGGAGGCAGCGGCCTGGCGCCAGGACGGTGAGCTCTGCCGCAGCCCCGCACTGCTGGCTGGGGAGGTCTCGGGGTGGTCCCGGGGAATCTCGGGGGGTCGCGGGGGGCCCCAGGGGGTCTCAGGCAGCCCTGGGGGACGCAGTGCCGGGGCTGGGGCTGGGCAGGGGGACGCTGGGGCAGGATTCGGTCCCCGCGGGGGGAGCGTCCCCTCCCTGCACAGCCCGACCCGCTGTCCCTGGGGGGCACGTGCCTCCCCACCGGGAGTTCGGCCCCCCGCAGCGAGGTCCGGGGGCATGCGAGGGTGCGGGTGGGGGTGCTGAGCCCCAGGGCCCCGGGTGGGGAGCGCTGCCCCTGGAGAGCAGGGGCTTCCCGGGGGGGGGGGGTTGGGCTTTGGGGGGCATCCTGATGGGGTTTGGGGGTGACGTCCCTGGGGGGGCTGGTCCCTGGGGAACCCCGGGGCGGGGGGGGTCTGAGTTTTGGAGGGGACTTCCCTGTCCCCTGGGCTTTGGGAGAGCATCCTTGGGGTCCCAGGCCCCTGGGGCATCCCTGGGGGTCCGGTCCCCGGGGGCACCCCTGCAGAGCCCGGGGATCCCTTTGGGGTCTGGTCCCCGGGGTACCCCTGGAGGGGAGCGGCTGGAGGTCCCCCCTGCCCCTCGCGCTCGGGGTGACGCCGCGGGGTGTCCCCAGCCGGGAGCGCTGCCCCCGCGCCCACCCCGGCCTGGCCGGCGGCTGCCGGCGGCACGTGGGGGGCCGCCGGGCTGGGCACCGGGGGCCACAGCCCCTCCGCAGCGGGTGGGTGGCACGAGGGGCGGTGGCGGGGGGCTCGGCGGTGCTTGCAGCCCCTCTTGCCGCCGGGGGGTCGGCACGGGGGGGCGAGGGCACCCGGGGTGGGAGAAGGGGCTGAAACGCCGGGGTGGAGGCAATGGCTGCGCCCGGGTGCGCGGTGCCGGTGGGGCCGGGCAGGGGTGACCCCGCGGCCACGTGTCCCCTCTCCCGCGTGCCCTGTGGCGCGGAGCAGGGCGATGGCCGGGCCCCGGCGGGCACGGCAGCCCCTCGTCCCCCGGGGCTGGGAACACGCGTGGCACCCTGTGCCGGCGCCCGGGGACGGGCAGCGCTGCAGGGCGGGGGGGGTTCGGGGGGCTGCCCCCACTGACGGGCCGTCTGTGCCGCTTCCCAGGGGCGCTGGCACCGGTGGTGCCCCCCGGCAGCCTCGCCGAGACCCGAGCATCGGGGGCGCGTGGCACCGCCGCGCCAGGGGACGCCCGCCCCGCTGGCGGCACGCGGCCACCCTCCCGTCCCCCCGCCAAGGGGACGGCGACCAAGAGACCCCCTGCAGAAGGTACCGGGGGGCCGGGGCCGGGCTGGGGGGTGTTGTGGGAGGGGGCTGGCGGCACCGGGGCAGGGGCTGAGCTCCCACCCTCTGGCTTGTAGCGGGGCCGGCGGGTGCCGCGGCCCCACCGGGCTCCGGTGTGCGTCCCGGCGGCTGCGGCGGGGCGAGCTCACCCAAGAAGAGGCGGCCCAGGGGGACCCCCCCGGCCCCGTGGGAGCCCCCCGGCGAGGCCCAGGACCCGCGGGCGGAGGTGGGCCGGGTCCGCGCCGTCCCGGCAGAGGAGCTGGAGCGGCCGTGCCGGGACCTGCGCTCGGTGCGTCGGGAGGTGTGGGGCGTGCGGAGCCGCCTGGAGCGGCTGGAGCGGGGCTGGGCGCGGGAAATGGCCGCCCTCGCCCATTGCCGCCGGCGCCTCCGCCGCGCCATCCGGCGCCTGGAGGGACGGCGCCGGGCGCTGGAGACCCGCTCCCGGCGCAACAGCCTGCGGCTGCTGGGGCTGCCCGAGGGGGCGGAGGGGGCCGACGCCATCGCCTTCCTGCAGACCACGCTGCCGGCGGTGCTGGGCCTGCCCCCGGCCCCGGCTCCCCTGCAGATCGAGAGCGCCCGCCGGCCGCGTGGCCCCACCGCCCCGGCACGGCCGCTGCTCTTCAGCCCGCTCCGCTTCGCTGACAAGCTGGCGCTGCTGCGGGCGGCCCGTGGGTGCCCTGAGCCCCCCAGCTGGGCCGGCGCCCGCCTCGCCGTCGTCCCCGGCCGCCGGGCCCGGAGGGCGGTCGAGCGGCCCTGCGGCACGCGCTGCCCCGCAGCCGGCCGTGGCCGAGGCTCCACGGGGCCGTGACCGAGCCCGGCCCGAGGGCGCCGGATCTGTCTCCCTGCCGCAGCCAGTCCCAGCGCCGTGTCGGCTCCCGCGCGGCGCCGAGCCCTCGCGGCTTCCCGCGCCTCAGCATCCCCGCGGTGCCATCCTGGCACCCGGGTGGAGGGGCTGCTCGCGGCAGGATCCGGGGAGGGGGTGGCTGAGCCGTCTCGCTGGCAACACCGGAGGAGCCGGTCCCGGTCCTGGCCGCTCGGCAGAGCCCAGCCTTCCCGGCGAGGCGCCTCCCGCACCCGACGCTCGCTGCCGTGGCGCTCGGCCCCCCCACGCCCCCCAGCCCCCGTGGGTGTCCGTGGTGTCCCCCCCGCCCCGATCCCTGCATTAAACCAGTGACGGCGACGCTGCTGCCGTCTCCTCCGTGGCTCCTGCGGCCGGCGGGCACCGGGGAGGGCTGGGACGTGCCGCACGGCTGAGCCGGGCCGGTCCCCAGGGTGCAGGGCAGGGGGTGGGCTGAGCAGGCCGCCGCCCGCAACCGCGGGGGTCCCGAGGCTCGGCCCCTCCCGACCGGCAGCAGCCCCGCCGGTGCCGCGCTCCCCCCGGGGCTCGCGGTGCTCGTTGGAGCAGACGGGCCCCGACGCGTCCCGCCCCTCGTGCCAGGCAGCTTCTTGGCTCGGGCGGCTCGTCGCCGCCGTGCCGTGAAGCGGTGCTCGCGGGGCCGAGGCAGGAGAGGGGCTGCAAGCGCCGCCGAGCCACCGCCACCCCCGTGCCGGCACCGAGCCCACCGCGGGGCCCGCGGCGCTGCCTGGCACGTCGGCGCCAAGCCCTCGCTGCCGAGTGACGCGGTGACCTTTCCCACACGTCCCCCTGGGCTGACGGGGGGTGCGTGCGTGTGTCCCCACTGCCACCGCCATCACCGTGCTGCGCCCCACGGCTGCCCGTGGTGGGGGACGGGGACGGGGACGGGGACGGGGACGGGACGGGTCGGAGCCAACGGCCCCATGGCCACTCTTAAGGGATGTCAGGAGCCACCGCCTCCAGCAGCCCCAGCCAGGACCCTCCTGCCCAGCTGTAGGAGCCCAGTACAGACCAGTAGCGCCCAGTATGGTCTGTAAGGGATGTCAGAAGCCACTGTCCCCAGTCGCCCCAGCCAGGACCCTCCATCCCGGCCACTGGAGCCCAGCCCCGTGCCCGGGGACCCGGGGTCTCTGCCCCAGCTGGGGGACGCGGCTGCCGCCTTCCCCGCTGAGCTCGTGCCCCAGAGACACACGGACGGGACACACGGACGGGACACACGGACGGGACACACGGCGCTCCCCTGCCCCTGCACGTCCCCCCCGCACCCCCCCGTTACAGCCTGACGGGCTGCGGAGTCCCGGGTGCTGCCGTCGCCTGGTAGCCCATCGGCCGGTGCAGCTGCGCCCGTTGGCTTCTGGTTGTCGCCTTCATTAACGCTAATTGCTTCGTTAACGCAGAGCGTGGGACTCCCTGTCCTTGTCCGCCCAGCCGAGGCAAGAAACCTGCAGAGGCCGGCGCGCCGCCGGCCGGGCGCCACGCGTGGGGCCGGGCCGTCCCCGCACTCTCCCGTTCCGTGCCCCCTCGCCGCCGGTTTTGGGGGGTGCTGGGCAGGATGGCGGGGGCTGGGGGCAGGGGCAGCGTCCCCGGGACGCCGCGTGCGCGCGGGTCTGCGATCGCAGCCGCGCGTGCCGGCGCTGGTGGGGCGCGAGCTCCTCCTGCGCCGACGAGGGGAACCCCGAGGGGGAGAGGTGCCCGGGGCGGCGGGGACGGGCACCGCGCCCCGGCGGCGCGGGCGCTGGGCCAGCGTGGGAGCAGCATCCCCGGCGCCAGGGTCCCCCCGGTGCAGGGTCACCCGCCACGTGTCCCCCCCTCGAATGCCCCTACTCCCTCCGGCTCCTCGGCTTTATTTGGTGACGTGGCAAAGCAGGGGGGGAGCTGCCCCGAGAAGCACTTTGGGGGTGCACGGTGGGGGCAGCGGGGCTGAGCTGGCGTGGGCATAGGCTCGCTTGTGCCCTGGGGGGGGGGGGGCCAGGCCCCCCCGGCTGCCTCAGGGCCGGGACAGGGCTGGTGGGCCCCACGGCACGGCCTGGGGGCGGCCGGGTCCCCGGCTCTCTCCCGGCACGTGGCCGCTCCTGGCTGCCGGCACCGCTCCTCGCCACGCTGTCCGGGTGCTCAGCGCCTCCTGCGAGACAAAGCAAGGTCTGCCGGGGGTCCCCACGATGGCTGGGGTCCCCGTCCCCGGGTCTCGCCGCTGCCACCGGACGAGGCCGGGGATCCTGCCAGGGCTCTGCCATTACCTGTCGCGGCAGCAGGACGCTGCCGGGGTGTCTCGCGGGCCGTGCCGGTTCCTCGTCCTCCCTCCTGGCTCTCTCCTGCGGGAGCGAGCGCCGCGTCACACCAAGCCCCGGGCGACGGGGAGGCCCGGGTCCCGCGGGGGGGACACGCGGCCAGGGGCTGCCTGCGGGCAGGGCTGGGTTGGGTGACCCCCCCGGCAGCTCCGGGGCCGCGGCCGGCACCGCCTGGCACGTTGCGGCACCTCCAGACCTTTCACCCTCCGCCACTGGCTCCGTACGCACCCGCCTGCCCGGCTGAACCTCATCGTCCTCGCTGGCGCGCCAGGACATCGACCGCGACTCCTGCGGGGAGAGACGCGGGCGCGGGAGCGGCTGGTGCCGTGCGACACCATTGGGGTGACACCGAGGAGTCGGCGGCACCGAGTTTCCTCCTCTCCCCACGCACCGCTTCCCCCGGCCCCCGCGGCGGCCGCCTTGGCGGTGCGGTGCGGCCACGGCCCAGCGCTACCGGCTCACCTCACTCAGGACGGAGAAGCACCCCGAGCAGGGTCTGTGGGGCTGGCGCCGGCCCCCGCTGCTCATCCCCTGCGGAGGGAAGGGTCGTTACCGGCTCTGCCGGAGCCCGCTGCCGCCCGGGGTCCCTCTGGCGCCTGCGTAGGCACCCCCACGTCTGGGCTGGGTGGTAGGGGTGCGGGCAGGCGGGTGCGGGCAGGCGGGCGCGGGCAGGGAGCGTCCTGGGGAGCAGGAACCGGGGGGCAAGTGGCCGGCTAGCCCCCTTTGCCGCCGCCCCGGGATGGGGACACCGTTGCCGCCGTGCCCAGCGGTGCCCAGGCCCTGCCCAGCTTCCCCCCGTCCATCCCCGCTCAGGCACCCGATCCCTGGCTGCGTTTCGGGCTGTGTTTGAGAAACGACCCGCTCCCACCCTCCTTCCCTGTCCCCGGCTCTTCCCCGGCTTTCCGTCGGCGCAGTGAAGCCACCGTCCCGTGCCGCGGCCCCCGTCCCCCCCGCGCGGCACCTGGACCACCGGCGTCCGCCGCCGCCTCCCTCCTCCCCTGCTCAGCCCCTCGCCACCCCCCGGTGAAATGTTTGCCGGTTGTGCAAGCGTTGCGGCTGCAAGAGGGGCCCCGGCAGAGGACGCGGCGCCCGGGGCGCCCGCAGAGCGCAGCCCCCCCGCACCGCCAGCCCTCGGGGTGAAGGGCTCGGCCGGACGCCAGGGCCCCGAGCCCGTCCTCAGCCCCACCGGTGCCCAGAGCGGCACAGGGAGTAGGGCGGGTGAAGAGCTGCTCTCCCGGGATTTGGCCTGCCCCCGTACCGGGGTTCGGCGCAGGGTGCTGGTGACGGAGCAGCCCGTGTCCCCTGGGGACAAGGTTTGCTTCCCACCGTGCCGGAGCCGTGCCGCGCCGTGCCGTGCCGTACCCGGGGAGGTCTCCCCCTCCCCGTGGTGCTCTCCCCGCCATCTCCCCCCTTCCCATCCCGTTATTCCCCAGTTTTAACCCCCCTCCGCACACGACCAACCTCTCTCCCCCGTGCCACCTTCTTCGAGTCGCCGTGGTCGGCTCCGGCCGTGGCCACGAGGGCCACCGCGGCAGCGAGGCCGCAGAGCAGCCGCAGCCTCATGGTGCTGCGCGGGGGCACGGCCGCCCGGCCCAGGCTCTCCTGCCGCCGCCGCCGCCGCGCGCTCTCCTGCCTGGACCTTGGCCCCTGATGTCAGCGGCGGGGGCTGCTGCGGGGCGCCCAGCCCGGTGTCCGGCTGCCCGCCGCGGTCGATTGGAGCGAGCTGTTGCCGCAGGACGCCGGGGAGAGCAAGAGGCCTCGGTGGGGCCGGAGGGAGGGGCAGGTGTGGGCAGCGCTGTCACTTCTGGACACGGGACGGGGCAGAGACCCCTCTGCTATCCCAAAGGTTGGGTTGGGATGGAGGAAACATCTCCCCAGAACTGGTGTCTTGGGGCTCCTCCTCTTCCTCTACCCTCCTCTTCATCCCATCTGCAATCCCAGGCAGCAGACCTCCGGGGTCTTGGGCGCGGAGCAGCTCCAGGTGCCAGGGGAGCCCCGAGCTCCCCAAAAAACTGCTCTGTGCTGGCCAGCGCGGGACGCGAATGCTACAGGCAGAGTAAAGAGGAGTAGCAGTGAGGGGAATTAAAGAGGGAGTAAACGGAGAGAACGACTCACACAGCGTCGTGGAAAAAAGAATTCCATTCAGGCGGAACCACACACGGGAGACACGGGATCTTTCGGAAGTTTGTCTTTACTAAAGCAAACAAAGAAATCCAGAGAAGCGGTTCCACAGAAGCCTGCGTAAAGAGGGCTGCCGAGCTGGAAAACACGAGCGCCGGCCTCGGTGCACGACACTGCGGAACGGGGGAAATAAGTTCAAAAAAACCCCGAGCTGGAGGTCTCATTGCATTAGATCTAAGGCTATTTGTAGCGAGAAACTGTAGATTTTGTGATTATCAGGAGAATCATCTACCCCTCTGATAAAAAGGAAGCTGCAGCGCGTTCGGCTGCCTCAGAAAAGGAGATTTTATTGCTCATGCGCCACTTTAATCCAAAGCTCGCGGACGTTAGAGCGTTTACAGACACTCAAGCAAAGGAAGTTATTTCCAGAATTATTCTTGGTTCTCTGTAGTCGAGGTCTAGCGCTCGGATCTGCAGACTAACGCCGGAATAGTTAGTCAATCCGTCGAACCCGACTTCCAGTCTAACGTCAGCCCACGTGTTTCATCCTGTCGCGGGAGAAGCGAGCGTAACAGCCGGGGCCTGGCTAAAGGCCGGTCTCCGGCCTGAGTCTGGGGGCTTCAAGATACAGCGAAACCATCATTGCTCCGGAAAACTTCCTCCGTGGCCAGTTCCTCCTTCCGCTGCAAACCCGCCGAAGCTTCACGTCCCGCTCGAGCTCCCAGGCCCCGCTCCCGCGGCCCCCGGCAGCCTCTCAGCACCCCTATTTTCTGCTGGCAAAAGTACCGGGGTGTCCTCGTTTATTCAGGTAAACACGCAGGGCGCTGACGTCTGTAAATCATTTCTCCGCTTCCCAAACTCTAGGAGAGCATCTCTCGATCGGCAGGCACGTCGTCCCACGTCCCCTGGGCCTACCCGATCGACCCAGCCCTCGTCCGTGCTGAGGGATATTTCCTCTGCACGACGCAGCGCCCAGGAGGGCTGGGACCCTGGACACGTCTCTCCTGACCTCATTCGAATTTATTACCTTGAGGTTGGGGTCCCACAGAGGTTTGGAGCTGCAGCTGGGTGCTCGTACCCAGCCTTTCCTGGCCCGGTACTCTTAATCACCCAGATTTCCCGATTTCCAGAAATATTTACTGCTAGGTCGAGCGATTAAAAGCTAATCTCCACAAACGCAAAGGGGCAGAGGAACAAAGACAGGCGGAGGAACCCAGTCGCCTCATCAGTGCGAAGGGAGCACCCCAACTCAGCGACTCCCAGGGATACCGAAGCGGGGGAACCCGCTGAGCTGGCACCGATGGGGGTTACCGGCTACGAGGGCGTTTGGAGACGGCGCGAGATTTACCGGGGGATGCTGAGGGGAAGGCCCAGAGGCGGGGAATCCCCGAATCGTACAAAATCTCAAGTTGGAAGGGACTCGTAAGGATCATCGAGTCCAACTCCCTGCTCCTCAGAGAAGCCTTACTAAAAAAAATTCCAGTCTTTACAATCCTGGTAAAAAGTCTAAAATACCTGAGTGAAGTGCACCATGAAGGTTCAAAACCAGATGGCGCATAAAAGAAACAAAGGACGCCTTCCGTTTTTAAACTAGGATCTTTTCCGTCAACCTCAGAATTCTGGAGTCTGACGTGATTTGAGATCCGAGTTTGGCGACGCCAGGAGAAGTCAAGATGCCAATTTAAAGTGGCTCCGTTGCACATAAGGGGTCCCGATGGACCACGGGGAAGAAGGACGGGAAAAACGGGAGGGAGAACAAAGAATATAGAATGGGCTGGGGAGGCGCGACCAGGTCAGGTCGACACCTTTGCGTGTTTCTGCCTGCGCCCATCCCTCCGTTACGTGCTGTCCTGGTTTCGGCCGGGATGGAGTTAATTCTCTTCCTAGGAGCTGGTACAGTGCTGTGGTTTGGATTTAGGATGAGAACAATGTGATAACACGCTGATGTTGGAGTTGTTGCTAAGTACTGCTTACACCAGTCAAGGACTTTGCAGCTTCCCATGCTCTGCCGGGCGCACAAGAAGCTGGGAGGGGGCACAGCCAAACTGGCCCGAGGGCTATTCCATACCATAGGGCGTCACGCCCAGTATAGAAACCGGGGGAGTTGGCTGGGGGCAGCGATCGCTGCTCGGGGACGGGCTGGGCATCGGTCGGCGGCTGGTGAGTGGTTGTATCAGTTTTTCCCTGGGTTTTTTTTTTTCTCTCGCCCCCTTGTTGTTTTCCTTCTCATTACAGATTATTATTATTATTATTATTCTCCCATTATTAAACTGTTCTTATCTCAACCCACAGTTTTCTTACTTTTGCTCTTCCAATTCTCTCCCCCATCCCACCGGGGCGGAAGGTGAGCGAGCGGCTGGGTGGGGCCGAGTTGCCGACTGGGGCTAAACCACAACGCACGCACAAAGAACAGCAGGATTTACGCCAGCGCTTCCGCCATTCTTTCCCGTTTCAACATTAGCAGCTTTCCCTGCACCGTTATACGTTTACCTCTTCCATTTCAAATTAAGGTGAAGGAAAAAACCCCAAACCCCAGGACACGAGCGCCTCTCGCACGGCAGAGCGGCGTCGCCGCCTGCGCACCCAGGGAAGGCCAGGCCAGGACCCCCCGCCAGGTCCCTGCCCGACCTCGGGGCAGGCACCCCACTCGCAGCGGCATTTTCAGAGGCGGGCATCAGCTCAGAGAGACCCAAACCCTGCGTTTTCCCAGCACAAAACTCCCCCGGGGCGCTGGGAGCCGTTGTCCCAACCCCGTAGCCACGAGCCGTTGGTAACACGCGGATCAGCCCTTACGGGCCGGGGGCAGCACGGTCCCGACGCAGTCGAACACGAAGGAAGCCCCCGCCATGGACGTCCCGCGCCTGGGAGCTCAATCTGCCCGTGACCGGGGACGTCAGGAGCTTGGCACTGTCCCCATGACACGCCGGTACGGCTCCCTCCGCCACGGCGTCCCCCTCAGAGAGGCCGCCAGGGTCGCCGGCTGCCCCCACACAGGCACCGCGGGCTCCTTCGCCGGTGGAGGCCCAGCGCCGCGGGGCAGCCGGGCTCGGGGCCGCGCTGCTGCGGGCGGGGCCGGCGGGACACCCGCCCGGGGAGGAGCCCGTCTGGGGCTGCCTCGTAACCGGGCTGCGGCAGGAGGCCCCGGGCGAGCAG
The DNA here is from genome assembly GCF_035582795.1 of Mycteria americana. NCBI lineage: Eukaryota > Metazoa > Chordata > Aves > Ciconiiformes > Ciconiidae > Mycteria > Mycteria americana. Next base: position 684,065 of record NC_134366.1, on the reverse strand, counting down.
GGGACGGGCTGCGGCGACGGCCCCGCGCCACGAGCCCTCCCCAGCGGGGATGGGCGCCCGCAGCCCCAGCCCCGCTCTGCCGCCAGCTCCCGCCGGGCCCCGCCGCCCGCCCGCCCCCGGCCCGGCCCGGCCTCTCTCCTGCCCCGGCGCCGCATAGGGGAGGCCCGGGGCCGGCACCGACCCCCTGGGCCCCGGGGCAGCCTCGGGGCGGGGAACGGGGAACGGGGAGCGGCGGCCCCGGGCCCGGGCCGAGCCCCCACGCGGGGCCGCGCCCACGCGCTTCCGGCGGAAGCAGCAGGCCGCGTCCCGCGTTACCACGGCAACCGCGGCGGAAGGGGCGCGTTCCCTCCAAGTAAACATCCGCTCACGCACTTCCGGTGAAGAGCCCCGCCTTCCTCCTGCCTGAGGCACCTCTCGCTCTCGTGACCCGGAAGTCGCGCCGCTGTCCCAGAACTCCCTGCGCCAGCGCCCGGTCTAAACCCCGCCCCGTCCCACGTGATGCCCGCCGGCCGCGCGATTGGCTGCTCTCACCGGCGGCGCCATTTTGTGGCGGCCGCGCGCCGCGCTCCTCCGCCGGGCTGAGGCCTGCCCGGGGCGGCCCCCGCCATTGGCGCAGCGCCCCACGTGACCGCGGGGGCGCTCCGCCATTGGGCGCTGGCGCAACCGGCTCCGGGCCCGGCCCGGCCGTGTCGGGGGGAGACCCCGCTGTGGCGGCCGGGCCGGGCCCGGGAGCTCCGAGCTCGGCCCAGGGGGGGTCACGGCCCGCGGGGGCCATGCCCCGGCCTGCCCTCGGGGCGCCGGAGCAAAGGGGCCGGCTCCGCGGGGGAGGCGGGCCCCGGGCCCGACCGTTTACGCGCTCCCGCGTAACGCCCAGGAGACGTTTGTCTCCTCCGAGCTCCCGCTGCAGCTTTCCTCGCCAGCCCGTCTCCTCCATCCCAGCGCGCTCCTGCTGCTGGCCGCTGGGCAAGGGTGGCACCTGGGGGGCGTCCCCCCGTCCCCGCAAACCTCCCAGACCGTAAGTGACGGAGCCCTTGCCCGTCTCGGGCGCGTGACCCGGCGCGTGAAACGCCGGTGCTCGCTCAGGGTCAACATCTGTGACACAACCCACGTTTCCAGCCGTTGCACGCGGGAGCCTCTTCCACGGGGGCTCCGCAGCTCTCGGGATCTTGGACAATTCCCTTCGTAACAGCGCTTCGTGCTGTTCCGATCGCACCCCAGTCGGGCACGGCCGCTCGGGCAGCTGGCTCTCATGCCGTGTCATCTGCCCAGTCCTGCGACAGGCAAAGCTGGCGATGATATTTACATCTGCAGGCAGGACTGCACAGCTTCTGGCAGCCTTCCCAAGAGCTTCCTGATGGCGTGAGGCTGAGGGACCTGGGGTTGTTCAGCCTGGAGAAAAGGAGGCTGAGGGGAGACCTCATCGCTCTCTACAGCTGCCTGAAAGGAGGGGGTAGAGAGGTGGGGTCGGTCTCTTCTCCCAGGTAACAAGTGACAGGACGAGAGGAAATAGCCTCCAGTTGCGCCAGGGGAGGGTTAGACTGGAGATTAGGAAATTTTACTTCACCGAAAGGGTGGTCAAGCATTGGACCAGGCTGCGCAGGGCGGTGGTGGAGTCCCCATCCCTGGAGGTATTTAAAAGCCGTGTGGACGTGGTGCTCAGGGACATGGTGTAGTGGTGGGCTTGGCAGCGCTGGGTTAATGGTTGGACTCGATGATCTTAAAGGTCTTTTCCAACCTAAATGAAGTGAAAAATGAAATGAAACGATTCTATATGCAAACACCTTCTCACGACCTCGGTATCACAGTAACATTCATCATGTAAAACAGCAAAGCAGGTCTTGGGATATTCGAGAATTTTGTTTGGCTTAAAAATCCCCCAGCCCTTCTCCACCTGTGAGGCATTTGCTCGGACAATGGGATCTCCCACAGCGTGACCTCCTTGTGCACGGACCTCCCCGGCTTGGCAGGCAGGTCTTAGGCGCTGACAGCACTGCAGCCGCCAGATCTCTCAGCACTGTAATGCCACAAAACCACCACCAAAATGGAGGATATTGGTTAAAGTCAGCTGGAGAGAGACAGTCTTGTCAGGTGGCACCTCAGGGTGTTCCTGTGCCTATGCTAGGAGTAATTCCCAAATGGCACTCACGGCAGGATTTACCTTACCCCCAGCTTTGCTATTCCCTTTTCCCTTCTGGGTTGTCCCCCTTTACCAGCCTCATCCCCTCCCAAATAAAAATGCCACTCTTCATTATTTTTTCACATTCACAGAATCACAGAGTTGTTTAGGTTGGAAAAGACCTTTAAGACCATCAAGTCCAACCGTTAACTCAGCACTGCCAAGCCCACCACTACACCATGTCCCTGAGCACCTCATCCACACGGCTTTTAAATACCCCCAGGGATGGGGACTCCACCACTTCCCTGGGCAGCCTGTGCCAGTGCTGGACAACCCTTTCAGTGAAGATATTTTTCCTAATCTCCAATCTGAACCTCTCCTGATGCAACTTGAGGCCATTTCCTCTCGTCCTATGGCTTGTTACCTGGGAGAAGAGACCGACCCCACCTCTCTACCCCCTCCTTTCAGGCAGTTGTAGGGAGCGATGAGGTCTCCCCTCAGCCTCCTTTTCTCCAGGCTGAACAACCCCAGGTCCCTCAGCCGCTCCCCATCAGCCTTGTGCTCCAGACCCTTCCCCAGCTCCGTTGCCCTTCTCTGGACACGCTCCAGCCCCTCAATGTCTCTCTTGTGGTGAGGGGCCCAACACTGAACACAGCATTCGAGGTGCGGCCTCACCAGTGCCGAGCGCAGGGGCGTGGTCACTGCCCTGCTCCTGCTGGCCACACTACTGCTGATATAAAATATTACAAATTCATCCCAGTTTTGCTCTGCTTATACCCAAGTTTGGCTTTTCTGATATTACCAGAGTAATCTCAGTCTTGTCTGGAATGAGTGTTGTGGTTCCCTGGGCACTGTTGGTCGTGCAACACTCTTCTCTCCAGAAGGTCCCAGTCCCCCCTTTCCTCACCCAGGGGGTTCAGCTCCCCCATGACCACTGGCAAAGCCTAGCCGCCCACACAGCACTGCCTGCTGCTGCTGCCGCTTCCCTTGCCGGCATCCTGCACATCCAGCAATTCCTCCTGGCACCTCCCGTGGTTGAATTCGGGGAGCTTCACCTCCTTGTCAGGGACCGGTCTTCTGCCAGCAGCCGTAACAGCGTCCCTGTTACAGAAATCTGCTGAACGGTGGTTTTTTGTAGTAGTTTTAGAAAGAGAACGCTGCAGGGTTCCACGTGAGACATCCCCGCCTGCTTTTATAAGTGATAGCTGCAAAGTCTCATCAAAAAACAAAGTCCCCCTTCAATACTGTAGATTAGCAACGCACCCTAAAAATCTCTCTCCATTCAGAATTCTTAAATTAACAGTGGGAAAACCCCGAAAGCCAGGCACGCTGCCTGCATCAGGCAGAGCGAAGCACTCAGCCCGGTCCAGTGCCCCGAAGACCCGGGGGGATTCCTCCCGGCCTGGGCCTGGTGAGCAGCTGCTCCTTTGTTTGCGAGCGCAGCCCGCCCGCAGATGGACGGACCACGGAGTGTGACAACACGGACAATAATTTAAAATAGTTTAATGAGAAGACAGGAAAGACCGCAGTGATCAGGCACAGCCTGGCCAGAAAACGTACCGACCAGCTGCCTGCTCACACGCGGCTGCCCGTCCTTCCACCTTCGCTCCGTTCTCCCGTGCTTCCTCCTTTATCCACACTGATCCTTCCCCTTCCCTCGGCCTTTTCCCTGAAGCCTCCCAGACAATCCCAGCTTCCCCAGCAGGCGCCGCATACCGCGTTTTATACCCACTAATCCGCCTCCGCACGCCTTTCACAGCGTTTCTTCGCTCAGACCGCTTCAGTGTGTTTTGCTGCAGGGAGGAAGGTCCCGACTTCACCTCAACAGACGGAAGAGTCGCTGCTGACCTCCCGCTGACGATCAACTGTCTATCTGAATGACGATGGGCCAGATATCCTTACGCCGAGAGTAGCCCCCGAGCTCAAAGTTCTGGCATACGGAGTCCAACATGTGGTCGACAGTCCGCATCACCATTTTATACGCGTCATGCAGCGATACATAATTTGAATTAACGAGTTCGTGTCCTTCCACATTTCGCTTAGCGTCAGGGCTCCGGATCAGCTGTGCCCTCTGCGCCTCGTGGTGTACGGACGCCTCGGGGTGCGTCGCTTCCCTCTTCACCTCCGCAGCTGCATTTGAGGGTGGGGGTGCAGCCGTGGGTTCAAAAGACACCACAGGGGCGTGAAGTGCTTCTGACGTTCTCCCTTGGGACCCACCCTCGCTCTGAGGCTGGGGGGGCACAGTCTCCTGCTTTGCAGGAGGACAAAATGCCCCACACGTTCCCTTCGTGGGGTCATCTTCTGCCTCAGCACGAGGGAGAGTCACTGGGACAGCGGGTTCAGAAAGACAGCCCGTCCTGGAGGAACCCTGGAGAAACTCCAGCCTCTTGTTGGCGCAAGGCTTGTAAAGCCACATCATTCGCTTGGCTTTCCTGATGATTCGCCCTATTTGGGATTTTCGCTTTGCCAGCCTGTGAAGCATGGCCCGAGCCTTCCCATTAAGACGAACAATTTTATTAACTCTACGCTGATAACGAATCCTTTGCACGTGACAGTATTCGTGGTCCTTAAGTGCTGAGACACCAGCCGTGAGGTTCCTGCAGTAGTCGTGTTCGCTCAGAGGACACGGACAGGGGATGCAGCGCAAGAGCTGCGTCTCACTCATCACACAGTAGCAGTGGTCTTTCAAAATACTCTCATTCAGATCCTCAACGCACAGTTCCCTATTTCCCTGGGGAAACGTCACTTCTCCCAAGGTGCGTTGACTTTTTTGGGCGCTCCTCTGAAACCCCTCCCTAGGGTCACCACACAGACGCTCCTGAAGATCCGCCTTTTTGTTCTGCTGTTCCATCACTGCATGAAGCGGGAATCCTCTGCTTTGAGTTACATTTGCTGTGACCTCTTGTTCATCCTCTACTTCTCCTTCTTTCCCAGACCAGAAGACTGTCCGTGCCCGGCCTTGGCTTTCCACCAGCCCCACTCCTTTGCCAGCCGCCTCTGACGGCAACTCGCTCCTACCCCCGAGACACTTGAACTTGTTCAGCAGTCTTCTAGACCGGAGACGCCACTGCACGCAACGTCCTCCTGCCGAGAGAGGGTGGGGAAGAGTTTACCTTCTTCCTGGCTGGGGCACGGTGATGGGACAGGGAGAGGGGAACCGTGCTGAAAGGGGGGAGATGCTGACAGCCAGTAAGAAAAATCCATTCTCCTGAGTTCAGGGGTCACCTGGGCTCCACATGCCCAACCTCTGCCTGGATGGGCAGGAGAGTCAAGCCCTGCCCGGGGATGCTGCCTGCACAGGGGTGGGAGAAGCCCTGGCAGCAATGACCGGGTGCAGCACAGGCGGCTGCGGACAGGGGTGGGGCTGGAGCCCACCTCGGGCTCTTTGCTCCAGAGGCTGGTGGTGAGGAAGGGAGGGGACCAGGACTCACCTTGGCAGGGGGTCCGCGTCCTCTCCTCCAGGACACGGCGCCCACCAGCACCAGGCCACCAGCCTGAGGGAGGCTCCTCCAGCCAGCTCACGTCCCCGTTGTGTCCTGCAGGGAACCAAATGGATGTCACCTTCCTGGCGGGGGAAACCCTTGTGCTCCACAGCCACAGGGCCGGAGGAAGCCCTGTCCACCACCAGCAGCCAGAAAACCACAACCCTGCTCACGGGGGACTGAAGAGGGGGAGGATTCTCTGTGGGACGTGGGGGACGAGCAGCAGCAGATCGGCAACGTCTCTGCGGAGCTGCAGCCTTCGCGCGGGGAGACAGGCAGCCTCTGTTTCCCTCTGACGCTGCTGCTGCTCTGCGCGGGGAGGACTGCAGGGCCACGGGGAAACGGGGGAGATGCCTCAAAACAGGCAGCGAGGAGGGGGGGGATTTGGACAAGAGGGCAAGCGGGAACCCCAGAGACATGCTGGTCACAGCTACAGAGAAGAGGAGCTTGGGGTGGCCTTTGGAACATGCCACCACTCCCCGTCGAAGTAAGTGGTCCTACAGGGGTTGGATTGTTCCTGCTCACCTGGAGAGGGGCTGTCGGGTCCATCCCACCTCACTGGGCTCTGTGGTGTGCACACCCACGGCTCTTCCCCACGCTCCATCCGGTATAAAATGTCAGGTTTGGGGCCTGGGTAACCTGGGGGGTGGAGCAGAGCGTGTTGTTCTAACACAAACTGTAGGAATAAATTGTTAACACGAGAAAATAATGGTCTTCTCTGTGACACCCCAAGCTGCACTTCACCGTGACCAGAGGAGCCCAAGCAGAAACAACATCGAAAAGTGGAAAAAGGCAAGAGAGACATCAGAGCTGCTGCCAGAGATTAATTTATTCACAAGGACAACAGCAGAGCCCCGATGGGAGTATGGGGACCGGCTCCCAACTCCGTTGACAGGCTTTCCCAGCGAGGGATTACCTGCTGCTCTTCCTAGGAGCAGCTCCTGGGCGTGGGACGTCCTCCCAGGTGCCCGGCTCAGACCCTTTATGCAGGTAATCAGAGATCTCCGTCCTGTCCTGGTGGCAGCGGGCAAGTCCTCTGAAGGGACCTCGCTGGTTCAGGGAGCTCTGCTGTCCTCCGACAAGTCCGCTCCCCTGCACCTAGCCTGGTTTGTGCTACTCCTGCCCCGCTACAGCTTGAGCACCCAGGGGAGGGGACAGAGTCATTGGCCGATGGCCAGGACACCTGACAGGTCCTTGCCTGACCTCGGGGCCGGCAGCTCACCGGCGGTTACATTTTCAGAGGACGGCCATCAGCTCAGAGAGACCCAAATGCTGCGTTTGGGTCTCCCAAAGAGTCTGCAGGACACCCAGGACTGCAGGCGCTCGGAGCAGTTATCCCGACCCTGCGGCCACAGTTCAAAAGACGCGGATCAGCCCCTTAAAGCGCTGGAAGCAGCACAGTTCTGATGGATTCAAATACGACGGAAGGCCCCCTGCCCCTGCCGTGCCCCCCTGGAGTTAAAACCGCAGGTTTACCCAGGGATGTCAAGAGCTTGTAGTTGTCCAGCATGACGCTGCGGTACAGCTCCCTCTGCCCCTCCGCAATGGCGTCCCACTCTGCGCGGCTCAGATAGACAGCGATGTCCTCGAAGGTCACCGGTTCCTGCCACACAAGGATTGCACCCTCGTTCACGCGTGGAGTGGAGCGTGACCGTGGAGCGGTCAGAGCCGCGGGGAAGAAAGATTTCATTTAGGTTTTCTTTTCCAGGTGCTATTTCCACCCCCGGGAAAGCTACCAAAACGTGACATTTAGAGTGCCGACGGCCAGCGCTTCCCCAGGAGGCCTGGGGAGCCCCCGTGCACCCTGGGGGGCGGGAATTATGGATCTTCAGAGAACGACACCTCGGCGAGACGTTGCCTGGAGCTCAGGTCTGAGCCTTTCAGGGCAGCCCACGGTGACCCCCCGTGGCCCACCCCACCGACGCCCCAGGGATAGCTGCCGTCGGGCAGGCAGGAAGGGGCTCTGGCTTCTCTCAGCCACGTGGCTGTCGAAGGAGAGGTATGACAGGGACGGTTGGAGGGGGGCCATGTCACGGCGGGGGGAGCACTGCAGAGGGTTGGGGGGGCACAGGGGGGGCTGCAGGGGGGCAACGTCACGGAGGGACCGGAGCGGAAATGTCATGGGGGGCTGGGAGGGGAATAATTTGGTAATTCCAGAGAGATCCCAGCTGGCGGCTGCTGGGGGGGAGCAGCAGGAACCGCCCCGGAGAGGCGCGAGGGGGGCGGGGCGCTGCGCAGAGCAGGGCATCGAGGGGCCCGGTGGCGGGGAGGGCAGGGCGGGCCGGGCCACCCTCCCTCCGCCAGCGCCCGGCTCCTACCTGCGTCTGCCCCGCCATGGTGCCCGGGGGAGGCCCTGCCGGGGGCCCGCTCCCCTCCGGGGGGATCCGCTCCCCGCCGGGCCGCCGCCTGGGGCCTCAGAGCGGCGCTTCCGGTGCTACGGCGGCCGCAGGCTCCGTGCCGGAAGTAGGCCGCGTGACGTGGTGCCCCAGAAGCGGCAGCGCGATTTCCGCGCGGGCATCCTCTCCCGCCGTCGCTCCTCCACGCGCTTCCGGCCGGAGCCCCGCCTCTCCCGGAAGTGGCCAGCGCCGACCGGAAGTGTGTCCGGCGCGCACGTGACCCGCCGCCGCTACCCAAAGGGGCGGGGCCGGGCCGCGTTCCACGTGATGAGCGCGGTGATGCCGGCGCCGCCATTTTGAGCACCGCCCCCCCCACCACGTGATCGGCAGCGGCGCCGCCATTGGTCCGTCGGGGCGGCCGCGGGGAGGCGGCGGTGTGGGGCGACTTCCGGTGCGGCCTCCTCAGCCGCGGCGCCGCCCGGGTTTTACCTGAGTGCTAATTATTTAGCACGCGTTAATTAGCAATCCTGTTCTGTGGTCATGGCTGCTAATTATTGCTTTATGGTGAATACCCTCAGTCAGGCTGCAGACCACACCAAGCTGGGCGGGAGTGTTGATCTGCTGGAGGGGAGGAAGGCTCTGCAGAGGGACCTGGACAGGCTGGATCCATGGGCTGGGGCCAATTGTACGAGGTTCAACAAGGCTCAGTGCCGGGTCCTGCACTTGGGCCACAGCAACCCCATGCAACGCTACAGGCGTGGGGAAGAGTGGCTGGAGAGCTGCCCGGAGGAAAAGGACCTGGGGGTGTTGGTCGACAGCCGCCTGAACATGAGCCAGCAGTGTGCCCAGGTGGCCAAGAAAGCCAATGGCATCCTGGCTTGTATCAGCAATAGTGTGGCCAGCAGGAGCAGGGCAGTGACCGTGCCCCTGTGCTCGGCACTGGTGAGGCCGCACCTCGAATGCTGTGTTCAGTGTTGGGCCCCTCACCACAAGAGAGACATGGAGGGGCTGGAGCGTGTCCAGAGAAGGGCAACGGAGCTGGGGAAGGGTCTGGAGCACAAGGCTGATGGGGAGCGGCTGAGGGAGCTGGGGTGGCTTAGCCTGGAGGCTAAGCAACCAGCGCTCAGGAAGGCGGGCACGGCTCCCCAGCACAACCCCTGCGTGCAGCGGCACCCCGGCAAGGCCAGGGAGGTGCAGGGGCTCACCCTGACCCACTGCCAGCGCCTGCTGAGCCACAGCAATGCTTTCACCTTAAAAAAACCCTATTGACAGGGCCACCCCGCCTGTAATCATAGAATCATAGAATTGCAGAATTATTTAGGTTGGAAAAGACCCTTAAGACCATCAAGTCCAACCGTTAACCCAGCACTGCCAAGCCCACCACTACACCATGTCCCTGAGCACCTCATCCACACGGCTTTTAAATACCCCCAGGGATGGGGACTCCACCACTGCCCTGGGCAGCCTGTGCCAGTGCTTGGCAACCCTTTCGGTGAAGACATTTTTCCTCATATCCAGTCTAAACCTCCCCTGGCACAACTTGAGGCCATTTCCTCTCGTCCTGTCACTTGTTACCTGGGAGAAGAGACCGACCCCACCTCTCTACCCCCTCCTTTCAGGCAGTTGTAGAGAGCGATGAGGTCTCCCCTCAGCCTCCTTTTCTCCAGGCTGAACAACCCCAGGTCCCTCAGCCGCTCTCCACATGAACACAGAACTCTTTGCCTCCTCCTCCTCCTTCACCAGGATTTCTGGCTATTTTTCAGGTAAAGTTTACCTGGGTTGCAGAGCTCTCCCGTGCGGGGATGGTTTTGCAGCATCCGCTGGTTACACAGAGGCAGTGGAAAGGCTCCAGTCACCCTCCCGCTCCCTCTGCTCTGGGAACCGGGCCGTGTTCTCTGCTTACGCCTCACGACAGCTGTCCTGGTTTCGGCCGGGACAGAGTTAATTTTCTTCCTAGAAGCTGGTACAGTGCTGTGGTTTGGATTTAGGATGAGAACAATGTGATAACACGCTGATGTTTTGGCTGTTGCTAAGCGGTGTTTACACCGGTCAAGGACTTTGCAGCTTCCCAGGCTCTGCCGGGCGCACAAGAAGCTGGGAGGGGGCACAGCCAAACTGGCCCGAGGGCTATTCCATACCATAGGGCGTCACGCCCAGTATAGAAACCGGGGAAGAGGAGGGAAGGGGGGGGACATTCGGAGTGATGGCGTTTGTCTTCCCAAGTCACCGTTACGCGTGCTGGAGCCCTGCTTTCCTGGAGATGGCTGCACACCCGCCTGCCCATGGGAAGCGGGGAAGGAATCCCTTGTTTTGCTTCGCTTGCGTGCGCAGCTTTTGCTTTCCGTATTGAACTGTCTTTATCTCAGCCCACGCGTGTTCTCACTTTTACCCTTCCGATCCTCTCCCCGATCCCACCGGGGGGGAGCGAGCGAGCGGCTGGGTGGGGCCGAGTTGCTGGTTGGGGTTAAACCACGACAACGGCTCTGTCTGCGCCGTAGCCCCCGCTGCACAGCTCCTCTTTACCCCGTCACAGCAGGACCCTGACTGGGCGCCGGTGGCGGGAGACTGGAGCATCCCCGCGGTGCCGAGCTCCAGCCCTGGCTCCACGGGGGATGGTGTTTAATGGCCGCACCCCCTTCTTTCCATCTGCGCCCCACTCGGCCCCGTCCTTGGGTCCCCTAATAGCACGATTGCCACCAGCTCTGCCTTCAGGGAGCAGCCACTAGATGGACCTCAGGATTCAGTGTTCTCACATGAGAAATGAGAGCGTTTTTGAGCCCCCAGCCTTACCGGAGGTGCAGCTACTTCATGAAGAGCCTTTATATTTTGGTGTGTGGAGACCCAACCTGGCAACTTTGAAGCCAAAACTTGTTCTAGTAAAAGCCTCTTGGGTCTGATGAACCAGGAAAACTGGCGGCCCTGCTCTTGTGCGGAGGAGGAAGACAGAGCTGATGTGTTGGCTGTGGGCATGGAGCAGTGGGGAGAAGAAGTACCCAACTAAAACGCATCCCCTAGGGAGGAGGTGATATTTTTCCGTCCTTGCCCATTTCTGTCATTATTGTGCAGCTTCTGCTTTGGAGAGCAGGACCGGCTCCTCAGTGACAGCCGATACGAGGCTGTTTGTTCAGCACAGCTGATTTGCAATTCAGAGAGATCTCTTCCCACACACGGTCTCTCTAACATGCCCTGATGCACTTCACAGGCAACGGTTAAACTCCAGCCGCTGTATCTGGAGAAGAAAAACCATAACCATCAGAAGCTGCAAAATTCAAACTCCAGGACCAAGTGCCCGGGTGCCTTCGGTAAATTGTTTTAAATTCTGCTACCGTTATTCCAGGGGGAGGAAAAAAACCAACCCAAAAGACTGTTATACCTGCTTTTAGGGTGTGGGTTATGATTTTCATGAATAAGGAGTAGTGGCTTGGCCAATATTTCTTTCCAAATGAGAACTGAAACTCAACAGAGATGGAAATTTTGATTGCATTTCTGTAGCGGTAGTTTATCAGCCTCCTGGTTTTCAAGTTTGTCTGTACTGGTAGTACACACGCGTCATTAGAGGAACATTAACTTCTCATGGTTATCTGCACCCTACGAGTATCTGGGTCAAAGGAATGCGAAAGCAGTGCTCTGTCCTGCCTGACTGTTTTTAGAAGGAAATGCCTTTATTTTAACTCCAATGAAGTTTTAAAAGCTATTTTCCTCTAAACTTGTCACGAGTCTTTCACATACTTTCTGATTATTTAAGCCATTTTTAATTCTTTGCTTATTTTGCAGAAGGGAAATTAGAATAGAAACAGAGTAGAATAGAGTAGAGTAGAATAGTTGTGTTGGAAGGGACCTACCACGATCATCTCGTCCAACTGCCTGGCCACTTCAGGGCTGCCCGCATCTTGCAGGATTTAGAAATGTCCCAGTTTTTGTTTTAATTACGGTTTGTGCTGTCCGTTAGTTTTACGACGGCGTCCCCCCGTTGCGGCGAGGGCTGTAGCTGGTTCCTTACGCCGCTGGTTTTCACTGTGACGCTGAGCCCCGGGAGGGTCAGGCGGAGGGCGATCGGTCCCCGCTGCCCAGGGCACTCGGCGGGGACTGCGCTGGGGGTGTCCTGGGCCACGGGCAGGGGAAGGGCATCCTCCCTCTCGGAGGGCTGCGGGCTGTTTAGGGAGGGTGAGCCGGAGGTGAGGAAGGGCAGCTGCCCTTTGGGCAAAAGCTGAGGTTATCTGTGCTTCCCTTCGCCTGCGCTGAGCTTCGTTATCTGCAATAACGAGCTCGCTGCATCCACGGGAAAAGCCTGTTCGCGGCACCTTTGGGAGAGGGCTCGCACCCTGGGCTGGTTTCCTGCCGAGCCACCGGGCTGGACTTTCCCCGGCTCAGGAGACGTCTCCAGCGCAGGCATCAAGCACCCCAGCGCTGTTCCCAGAGCCGCCGCGGGCGCTGGCCCCAGCCACGGCCCCGCACAGACCCGTCGCTTGCCCGCTCTGCCGCGGATCCCTCCGGAAGGACCCCCCTCCTGTATCCTGGTGCTTTGCTGATGCTCTCGGCTCTGCGGAGCCTTTGGCTGACCCTCGAGGCATCTGTGGCTCTGGCGAGGTTGCTGTAATGAAACCGCGTTGCCCAGGGAACCCGGAGGAGCTGGGAGGAGGTGGCTGTTGTCTCCCGTGCCCGTGCCCCTGGACCAGCACTGCAGGGCAGAGCTGGAAGCCCCGAGCCAGCAGGGAGAGACCCCAGTGCCCCAGGCATTGATGCAGAGGCCCTGCCGGAGCGCCCAGGCTGTCTGCGGGGGTCCTCCCTCATCTCAGTGACCTGGGGAGGAAAACAAAACGTCCCTTGCCCGGCTGACCCCAGCTGCAGCTCCCTGATGGACACCGGCCGCTGGGGAAGGGTGACGGGTCCCAGCACCGTGCGCCGGGGCAGGCACCGCTTTGGCCTGGGAACAGCGCAGCTCCCACAGCCGCCCTCGCGTGCCTGGCCCGGCGGCGAAGGGCTTTCACCGCCTCTTCTCTCCCCAACCGGCCCTCGTGTCTCCATCACGCGTGACAAGCAAGCGTTCGGTGGCTTCGCCAAGAGCGGCGGCGGCAGCGGCTGCATGGAGAGCGGTAAATCGGGGTGCGCGGGGCTGCGCGGGGCACTGCGGTGGGACGGTGCCAGGCCAGGAACGGTGGGTTTGAAGTATTTTAGTTTATAATCTCCCTTGGAAATGCGCGGTAATTACACGAGGACTCCCCGGGCTGGAGAGCGGCACGTGTCCGTGGAGCAGAGCGCTCCGTGTGCCAGACGGACGTGGACACGCTGGAGCGAAGGGCTGCGAAGACGACCGGGGCATGGAAGCATCTGACAGGCGGGGAGAGGCTGGGAGAGCTGGAGAGGAGGAGGCTGAGGGGAATCCTGTCCTCACCTGACGGAGAACAAGTGGTGCCCGGTGCCGGGACGAGAGGGGGTGGGCACAAACGGAAACGTGAAATTCCATTTAAACATCGGGAAACTTTTTCGCTGTGAGGGTGACCGAGTGCTGGCCCAGGCTGCCCAGAGAGGCGGTGGAGTCTCCATCCCTGGAGGTGTCCAAAACCCATCTGGACACGGTCCTGGGCAACCAGCTCTGGGGGACCCTGCTTGAGCAGGGCTTGGACCAGACGATCGCCAGAGGACCCTGCCAGCCTCAACGTTCCTGTGACTCCGTGATTCATAAATACAGCAAAATACGGAAATCAGGAAGAATAAGGACAATCAGGAAAAACAGAGCAAGGACGAAGAGAATTATCCCGCCGCCCACAATTATCCTGCGTGGCGTAGCTCTGGACCACTCCCTCGTTTTCCTCTCTGCTTTGTACCTCCCCAGGTGATACTCCACTTTCTCTTCCGTTAAACTGGGCTCCAGGTACATGTCGTTGCTGTACCACTTGCCCCCGTTCTCCCGCACCATGCGGTAGACCATCCCCATCAGCTTGGTGACCTGCTGGTCCCGTTCCGCACCGACTGCTCTGTTGTTGAAGCCGCAGTACCTGCTCCCGCACTGCAGGATCAGGTCCTGGAGCGCTCCGTTGCTGCAATACCGCAGGTAATCGTGCAGCGACCTCCCTGCCAGGTCTTCTGCGTGGGTGAGGACGACGATCGTGTGCCTCAAAACGTCAACTCCAAAAATGTCCTGCAGCCTCTGCACGGCCTCCTTGTCCTCCTTGATGAATTGGCCCAGCTTGGCTACCAGCAGCAGCGCGTGGGGGCCCGGGGAGGACAGCCTGACGCAACGGGTAATTTCTTTGTACACCTCGCTGATGGCAGCTCTTGGATCAAAAATATCGGCCGTGTCAATGACCGTGATGTCCTCACCATCGCAGCGCCCTCGTGCTCGCGCGCAGCTCACGGTCACCGGCTTGGTCGCGAGCTCGGACTTGAACACGCGTTCTCCGAGGAGGGTGTTCCCGGTGGTGCTCTTCCCTGCCCCGCTCTTCCCGACCAGGAGGAGCCTCATCCCCGAGCCCCTGCCGTCCCCGGGCGGCACGGGGATGGGAGCGTGCCGGATGGCCACGGCCATGCTGCACAGACAAAAGCAGATGCGCGTCTCCCGTTAGCACCACGGTGCTGCCTGCGCCGCGTCCCTGGGGTGTCCGCACGGGCTGTGCTCCCCAGGAGACCCTCCCCGGTGCCTGGAGGGGCCGCGGACACCGGTAGCATCCTCCAGGCACCCCCTCTCGCACAGCCCGCGCCCCCCGCGTCTTCCTGCCTGCAAAACAGGCGCCGCACCGGCTTTGTGCAGGCAGGATTTCGGCAGGGAGAGACCAGCTCCCTCCCTGCACGGCTCTTCTGGCTGCCCGGGCACGCCTGGACTCCCGTCCTCCCCGCAAAAAAGCTTCCAGCCAGCATAAAGCCTCGCACGTCTCCCTCCCCTGCCCCTCCAGCCCGGTACCTTTGCGCTGCCTGGCTGGGGCCAGCGCCGAGGCTGGAGTTCCCCGGTGCGGCCGCAGAGCTCGTCCCGTCTCCTCGTGCCTCTCCGCCGGCGCACGGAGCGAGGCCGGATGGGGTCTTGCTCTGCCCGTGGGAGCAAGGCTTGGCCCAGGGCTCGGGCTCCTTCCTGGGCGAGCGGGCAGAGGGCTGGGGGCTGGCAGAGCCCGCGTCCCCTTGGAGCCGCCGGGAAGCGCCCGTGCGCGGCGACGGCAGCG
Organism: Mycteria americana; assembly: GCF_035582795.1. Classification (NCBI taxonomy): domain Eukaryota; kingdom Metazoa; phylum Chordata; class Aves; order Ciconiiformes; family Ciconiidae; genus Mycteria; species Mycteria americana. Next base: position 668,980 of record NC_134366.1, on the reverse strand, counting down.
GCAGCCTGCGGCGACGTCCTCCCGCCGCAGCTGGGGCGGCACGCGGACCCTTCGTGGTGGCACCGGCTCCTCCCGCACGGGGCTGCCGAAATGCTGCCGGGGCTGCGGGAAGACGGGCCTTAAAAAGGCAGGGCCGGAGCATGCGGCAGACGCGGGGGGGGCTCACCAGCCACCCCCCTTCCTGCCTGCCCCTCGCGTATCGTGACCCTACGCCGACCACAAACCTCCGGCCCGCGGCCGCACGTCCGACGTTACCGTTAGAAGCAAAAGCAGCGGGGCGGGCAGGACCGGCGTGCCCTGCTGTCCTGGCTCACTCCTGGCACCTCTGCTCGCCGCCGTCGGTGCCCGTGCCGTGCTCCCGGCGCCGCCGTCGGTGCCGGCCCCGGCCCCGGCCCCGGCCCAGCACGCGCCGCAGCAGCCCCGCTGTCCTCGGAGCCGTACCCCAAGGGACGGGCTGCTCCGGGAGGACGCCCCGAGGGAGGGATGCTCGGTGCCGTGCCCTGGTGCCCACAGGGGCGGGAGGGGACAGGGGACGCGCCGCTTCGGGACCTTTGCTTCGGGAGCGGTTCGGGTCAGCGGAAAGCAGGCCGGGTGGAAAGAGCAGCCCGTGACGGTGCTCCCACGGGGCTGCCCCACCGGAGCTGCTCCGGCTCGAGTTCCCCGTGGGTGCCGCACGTCCCTGGGGGGTGAGCGGCGCTGCCGCGGGGCCGGGGCGGCTCTGCAGCCGCGCAGGGCTGTGCCGCTCCAGCACGGCTCTGCCGGGCGGCCGCCGCGTGGGCTGACGTCTCCCCAGCGAGCCGTTTCCCACCGGGGAGGAGATGTGCTCCGGGGTCCCTGGATGCCGCTCTCCGCGCGCGGGGTCTCGCGCGTCCCGGGCCCCCCCCGCCCCCCGCCCGCGGCTCCGCTGGCCCGGCAGGATGTGGGTGTCCCGGCCAGGTGCAGCAAAAGCACCGAACCACGCAAAAATGGGGAAGAGGCCGAGTTTCAGCCCTTGTTACTGGAAACGAAGGGGGTGGGAAGGAGAAAGCAAGACCTCGCCCACGCGCGGGATCCCAGCGCGGCCGAGCTGGGGCGGCGTCGTCACGTCGGCGGGGCAGGTGTCCCGTCCTGTGACGCCGAGGTTTTCCCCCGAAACCTCCCTGGGGTCTCAGATGTTTGTGACTTCTGCGGCCGGGGGACCTTCCCCCGTTCCCATCCAGGCAGGCGTGACCCACCCGTCCTGCCTCTCCGTGGCCCCCCCCCGCCTCCGTGGCTCGCTGGGACCTGCCGCGGGGACGTGGATGCTTGGAGGGACCAGGACGCGCTGGCACCAGCCCTGGTCCCCGGTGCCTGCCTGGGCCCGCTCTCCAGCCGCCCCCGTTACCTGCTTGACTCCGGTACCCGACAGCCCCGGTACCCGACAGCCCCGGTACCCGTCTGCCGGGGCACCGCGGGCCCGGGGAGGCAGCACGGGCTGCAGACCCCCGGAGCGGAGCCTCAGCACTCAGCGTCGGCACGGGGAACAGCAGGGTTGGGACACAGGGACATGGGGACCCGGGACGTCGGGACACCATGCGTCAGGGACGTCGGGACCTGGGACACGAGGACGTCGGGACCTGGGACATGGGGACGTCGGGACACAGGGACATGGGGACCCAGGGACCTCAGAGACGAAGGGATCCAGGGACTAAGGGATCCCGAGGATCCAGCAGCTCCAGAGATCAAGGGCCACACGGTCCCAGGGACCCAGAGATCCCAGGGACGCCAGGGCCCCCAGGACGTGGGGCTGCCCCCCGACACGCGTACGACCCTGGCTGCCGGTGCTGCTGCGGTGGTTCTACCCGCCGGCGAGGGCAGAGCCCGGCAGCAACGAGGGACGGGGCAGGGACGGGAGGCACCGGGCTGGGGCCGTGCTGGGACGGCAACCGTGCCGCCTGGGTTTGCGGGGCAGAGACAACCGTAGGGCACCGGGACGTGCCGCAAAGGAAGCCTCGTGCCCGCTGCAGCCCACGCGCCGGCAGCAGAGCTTTGGCCACGCTCCCCACGCCGGTGGCAAACACCCCGTGCCTGCCACGTAAGCCGCGCTGGGACCCCCCTCTGGCACGTTATCCTCGAAACGCCAGTGACGAGCGGTGTTCCAGGCAGCGCCAAGCACGAGGAGGATTTCCTGGGTGCTCAGGGCCGGCAGCGGGGTGCGGCAGGGGCCGGCGGCAGGGGCCGGGCTTGCAGCACAGCCCAGGCTCACCACGCTGGCCAGCAGCCCCGGCCTGAGCCCGTGGAGTGGGCCCCAAGCTCGCGCACGGCTTGCGTTGGGGGTTTCCCTGCTCCTGGCCACCCCTCGTCCCAGTTGCAGCCCTCCCTTGGGACGGCGGAGGTGCGGCACACGCTCTGCCGATCCCCGGCGCGGGATCCGGCCGAGCCCCGTGGCAGCCACAGCCGGTGAGCCGGGCAAGGAGAGGCTGGGGTGGGCGCCGGCGAGGGGCTCGCTGAGGAGGGCGAGCCGGGGTCTGGCTCCGGCACTGTCCCCCCCCGCTGCCCTGCGACGCCCGGGGCCTTCGCTCCAACGTGGTTCCCGGCTTGACCGCACATCGTGAACCACAAACACGGAATATAACTTGAGCTTTACGCTAAATACGCGTTCTCGTGGTTGCATTTGCTCTCCCGGAGATCCCGGCTGGGTCAGAGCACCGGCGGGAGGGCTGGCGCAGCCCCCCCAGCTCTGCTCCGCGCGCCCGGCCCGGGGACGGGCTGACCCGGGGGTGCAGGGACCTGGAGGGGCTCCCCGCGCTCCAGAAGCTCCCAGCGAGATGGAGACGCGGGATTTTCCGAGCTTAATTCGTTTAATGATACACATCAAAGTACCTGCATTTCCACACAGCAGCGGCAAAGGAAGCGGCGGGGGGACGGGGCGGCGCGGGGGGGCCCGGGGCGGGCACCCGCACGGGGCTTCGCTTCTCGTCTGAGGGTACCGGAGCTGAGGGGAAGCTCGCGGGCAGCGCGGCGCCGGCCAGCAACCCGCAGCCGCGGGGGCCGAGCCCGGCCGGTGGCCGACGCCGAGACGACGCCGTGCAGAGCGATGCGTTCGGGGGAAGAACACCCCTGGGTTGGGAAAATGCATTTCTGCTGCTCCGGCTCGTTGTTACCCACGTGGAGCATCCTGCCCGGGGACGGGCAGCGCCGCCGGCGCCGCTGCCGGTGTGGGGCGAAGGCCGGGGCGTCGCGAAGCGCCACGCGTCCGCCCCGCGGGGACGCTCGCCCCGCACGCTTGTCCTGGAGCCCGCGGCTGGCCCACGGCATCGCAGGAGGGGTGACAGGAGGGTGCGGGCAGCTCTGTGGGAGGGAGCCCCGGCCCCCCTCCCTCAGGATTCGGCAGCGGCTGGGACGCTGCTGTCACCAGGAGCCGGGCCCGTGCCGCGTGCCGGTCCCCGCCGGCGCGGCAGAGAAGGGCAGTTTTCCCGTCCCGGCTGCGGCTCACCTCTCCCAGCCAGGCTCTGGCTCTCGGCCGCGGTTCGGCGCCAGCACATCTCCGGAGCGGAGCCTTCCCACCTGCCGGGTGCTCGCCGTCCTCCCCGCCGCCCCAACCCCGCACCTTCCCGGCTGGGCGCTCCCCGCCGCCTCAGGGCTCTCCTTCGGCTCCTCGCCGCCGGCACCGCGCCGGGACCTCTCTGCTGCCTGGGCCGGGGGTCTCCGCCTCGCCGCAGCGGGGTGCAGCCCCCCGCCTCGCCGCGGTCCCTCCTCTGTGCCGGAGCTGCTGCCGGTGGGGAAGCAGTCTCCACCCTCGAGCTTTGTGTTTCGTTTTATTTTATTCTTATTTTGTGCGATTTCTGTGCCGGCGGGGGCTCTCCGCACGGCCGGGGCGAGCCGCTGCCTCCTCCTCTTCGTGCCCCTCTCCCTGGCAGCGCGGCGGTGCGGCTCCTTGCCTGCAAAACGCGACGTGTGGCCGGCGGCTGCTGGGGTCCGGCTCCGCTCTGGCATTCGCAGCCGTCATTCCCTGGGCGAGCAAGCACAGCAGAGGTTACCCCGCGCCGGCACCCGGCACAGCGGCCACGTGGGGAAGGCGAGTGGGTTCACCGCGCCGGACCGCAGCCACGCCAGCCGGGGCAGGGGAGGGGAACGCGTGGGGATGCCCTGGGGAAACGTCCCTCCTCCTCCTCCTCCTCCTCCTCCATGGTCTCTGGCCCCAGCCCAGGGGGTTGAAGCTGCGGCGCAAGGCTGCGCTGCCGGGCGGAGGGGAGGAAGGGCTCCCAGGGAACCACGCGGGCTGCGCGAGGCTCCTCCTGGCGCGGGGGCCGGGGGGGCCGGAGGCTCCTGGTGCTGGCGGGAGCGGCCTCGTGACCGTCAGGAGAAAAACCCCAGCAGAAGGACGAGGGGCGGGAAGCGGGCAAGGAGCACGGCCGGGGGGGTTCCCAGGCCGAGCCGGGGCTGCCGGCGCCCCGTCACGCCGGGCACGGCCGCCGGTGGCCAGGCTGGGCTGTGGGCCCCAAGCAGGCGTGCCGGCGGCTCCCTGTGCCGTGCCGACGGCGCCGTCCCGTGCCCCAAAACCCTGGGGAAGCGTCTAGTGAGCCCCGGCTCCCCGGGGACCGAACTCCCCGTTGCAGGCGGGAGTGCCGGGTGCTCCCGCAGCCCTGGGGGGGAACCGGCTGCGGGGGCGGCGGGGGGAGAGCCCCGGCGGGGCAGCCCCAAAGGCAGGGGGGCGGCACGGGCACCGCCGGGACCCGTGGTTGGAGGGAGGCCGGCACGGGCAGGGGGTGCCGAGGCGCGGGGGTCTCACGTGAGGGCGGCCTCGGCCCCGTGGGCGCGCTGGTGCGCGGTGAGGTTGACCTTCTGGGCGAAGCTCTCGCCGCACTGGGCGCAGGCGAAGGGGGCCTCACCGGCGTGGGTGCGCCGGTGGATCTTCAGGGAGCCCTTCTGGCCGAAGGTCTTGCCGCAGTCGGGGCAGGCGAAGGGCCGCTCCCCGCCGTGGCTGCGCTGGTGGGCGGCCAGGCCGCTCCTGCAGCCGAAGCCCTTCCCGCACCGGGCGCAGGCGAAGGGGCCGCCGGCTGCCTCATGCGGCTCCGGCGAGCGGCTGCCCCCGGGCCGGACCTCGGCGGCGGTGCCGGGCCGGTCCTCGGCGTGGGTGCGCTGGTGGTTGAGGAGGAAGCGCTGCTCGCGGAAGCGCTTCCCGCAGCGCTGGCAGGAGAAGGGCTTCTCGCCGCTGTGGATGCGCTGGTGGGTGAGCAGGTTCTGCTTGAGGCTGAAGCTCTTCTGGCAGACGCCGCACTGGTAGGGACGCTCCCCGGTGTGGATGCGCTGGTGGATGATGAGGTTGTGCTTGAGGCTGAAGGCTTTGCCGCACTCGGCGCAGATGAAGGCGCGTTCCCCGGCGTGGTGCTTCTGGTGCCGGGCGAGGCTGGGCTGCTGGCCGAAGCATTCCCCGCAGAGGATGCACTTGAACTCCTTCCCCGCCTCCTCCTCCGCCTGGCTGTGGATCACCAGCGCCTTCTCGTCCCCCAGCCCCTCCTCGCCGCCCGGGAAGGCGAAGGGGCTCTCGCCCGCGGGCGAAGCCAGGTCCGTCATGGGCGCCCGCTGCCAGGCTCACGGCGCCCGCGTCCCTGGGGAGCGCAGACGGGGACGGCTGCAGCTCCCGGCACCGGCCCCGGCGCCTCCGGGGACCGGTCGGACCGGGGTACGCCGGGGCTGCCGGCACCCGCCGACCCCCCGGGGCGCTCCCCCCCACCCCCGCCCACCCCCGCCCGCGTCCGGCTCCCGGGCCGGGGCGGCGGGGGCTCCCCGAGGGGGCCGCGGCAGCGCGGATGAGGAGCCCCGAGGACGAAGGTGCCGGGGCTCGGCCTCGACCGCAGCGGGAACGCGGGCGCGTGCCGGGCCGGGGCCTCGTGGGCCAGAGCTGGCAGCGGCCTCCCCGCGAGGCGCAGGCAGGGGCGGCAGCTGCCCACGGGCAGGGAGCGGGGCCGGGGCGGGGGGGGGGGGGGGGGGGCGGCGGGGACCCCCCGCCGCGGCCCCGGGAGGGAGCCGGGCTGCGCCGCACTGCGCCGGGCCGGGCCGGGCCGGGCCGAAAGCGGCCGAGCCGGGCCGAGCCCAGCCGGGCCGAGCCGCCGTTACCGGCGCCGGGCTCCGCGGGTGCGGCCCGGGCCGCTCTGGGGCTCCCCCGGCGCATCCCGACCCGGCGGGTCCCGCGCCCGTCCCGCTCCCTGCGCGGCGGGGCCGGGCCGGGCCGCAGCCGCCGCGGGCCCGGGCGGGGGCCCTCCGGGGCGCAGGGGGGGTGGGGGGGGGTCCCCGGCCCCGCTCCCCCCACCCCCCACCCCCGCCCCCCCCCTCCCGGGGCCGCCCCGTCCCCCCGCCCCAGCGCGGCCCCCGGCGCTGACCTGCCCCGAGCCGCCGCCGCGCCGCGTCCCGCCGGCCCCGCCCGGCCCCGCCCGCTGACGCACCGGCGCCCGTCACCGCGGCCTTGCGGCGGCTGCGCCCGGGAAGGGGCCGGAGGGCGGCGGAGCCGGGCCCGGCAGCAGCGTCCCCGTCCGTGTCCCCGTCCCCCCCCCACCCCCCCCCTCCGGGCTGGGGCCCGGCGCGACGGCCACCCGGGCGGGGGGACACCCTGCCCCCAGGGACGCGTGTCCCTGCCCCGTGTGTCCCCCCCCCCCCCCGCGCCCAGGATCGGGCCCAAATTGCCCCAAAACCAGAGGAACCGGCCCGGCTGCCCGAGCCGGCGGGGCCGGCGGGACGGGGAGCGCCGGGGGCCCAAACCGGAGCGGGCCCAAACCGGAGGGGCCCCGCACCGCGGCCCCCGCCGGGCCCTGGCGCTGCCGTCGCTGGATAAGAACGGCCGAAGCCCCCGGGTCCTGGCCCCAGCCCCCCGTGCCCCCCCCCGCCTTGAGCTCGCCCTGGGCTGGGACCTGGGTGCCCCCGGCCGGGGCCAGGGGCGCTCCGCCACGTGCCCGGCCGGCGGCACGCGGTGCCCCCGGCGTGCCGAGCACACGGGCTGCGAGCCCGCGGGTGACTCCGGCACGCGGCAAGGCTGCCGAGCGCCCACGCCGCGGTTCGGGGCCGTTTGCACGGGGAGGAGCCCCCCTCGCGCTGGCCGGGCTCCCTGGGCGTGCGTGGCACTGCCGCCACGGCCGGGGGACCCTTGTCCGGCACGCGGCGTGGCCGGCGTGGCCGTCTCCGGGGCCAGGACACCCCGGCGGTGCTGAGTCATCCCGGCCCGCATGGGAGCAGCGGCTTCCTCCAGGCCGGGGTGGGCTCGTGCGTGCCGGGCTGCCCGTGCCAGCGGGCAAGTGCCCACCAGCGGGACCGGGGGGCCCCAACGCAGCCCCCGGCGCAGGGACTTGCCAGACAGTGCCAGAGAGAGCCGCCGGCCGTCCCCGGGAGCGCCGGGGTGCGTTTTGGTGGCTGCACGGCAGATGTGACGGTGACCCCGGCACAAAGCTGGCCGTGCCACCGGTCCTTCAGCCGTCCCTGCCGAGCCACAGGCTGGTTGTGACCACGGTGCTGCGGTGCGGAGCCCACCACGCAGAGCCCGGGGCTGCCCTTGCCGGGCACTGTGGTCGGGCACCGGGGGCCGTGCAGTGCCCGGCTCGGGGGCCGTGCTGGTGCTGAGCTCCCACCGCGGATGGGGACGAGGCGTTTCTGCCCGTCGCGGTCCCACGGCATCCCCAGCTGCCGCAGCAGGCGGCCGGCACCGCCGAGAGCTCCTGCTTGGCACAAGCACCTCCAGGCCATGACCAACGCCAGCGCCGCGCAGACCCCGGTGTCCGGGAGAGGCTCGGCGGCCGCAGAGCGCCTTGGAGGGCACCGGGCCCAGCACCGGCTGCGTGGCACGGCTGGGACAGCCCGGGGCACCCGCCAGCCGTGCTCGGCGCAGCGGCTCTCTGCAGGCTGCAGCTTGCCGGCGCTCGGCAGCCGGGCAGCGCGCTCGGCTGGGATGCCCGTCGGCAGAGATTGGTATCGCTCCGTTGCCCGGACCTGCCGCGCCAGGGCCAGGCGATGCCAAAGCACCGGCCCCGTCCACGCCTGCCTTCCCAGAGCCTCTGCCGAAGCCAGGAGCTGGCAGGCGGGGCTGCCTGGGGGGCAACTGGGGACGTGTCCCCTTCCCAAGGGGACCGTGACCGCGGGTGCCGGAGCCGGCCGGGTTTGACGTCGCAGGGCCGGGGGGCACAGCCGGGACGTGGCGGGGAAGCCACAGCGCTGGTGTTGCTCCCTTTCTGGTGGGAGGTGGTGGAGCCGGGGGCTGCCGGGGGACAGGACAGGGGACATCTGTCCCCGAGCGGTGACAGGGGGACGGCAAGGGGCCGCCTCAGCTCCGTGTCCTCACCGGAGCGCGGCAAGCGGCAGGGCTGGGCGCAGCTCGTGGCAAAAGCGTCTGCGGCCCTGGGCGCGGGGGCCGGGGTCGTGCCGGTGCTGAGGGGCCGGGGAGACCCATCCCCGCGGCAGGGCCCCCGGCGCGGTCGCTGCTCCCTCTGGAAACGCGCCCGTCTCCGCAGAAGGGCGAGGGCGTCCAGGCCCTCCCGGCACCGGCACCGGGGCGGCAGAGCCATCACGATGCCGGCCGCGGCGGCACAGGGAGGAGCTGTTGGAAACGGCTGGATTCGTCACCGCCGCTGAACCGGCGGCGGCTCTGGCACAGCCACGGGGCTGGGCCGGGGGTGTTCGCCGGCTGGGGGAGGGTGTGCCCCTCCCCACATCGCCCTGAGCCATGGGTATAGGCGTGTGTTTGGGAGTGGAAGGGCAGTGGGGTAGGAGCTGTGGGGCAGGAGCTGTGGGGTAGGAGCAGTGGGGCAGGAGCTGTGGGGCAGGAGCTGTGGGGTAGGAGCAGTGGGGTAGGAGCTGTGGGGTAGGAGCAGTGGGGCAGGAGCTGTGGGGTAGGAGCAGTGGGGTAGGAGCAGTGGGGCAGGAGCTGTGGGGCAGGAGCTGTGGGGTAGGAGCAGTGGGGTAGGAGCTGTGGGGTAGGAGCAGTGGGGTAGGAGCAGTGGGCCAGGAGCAGTGGGGTAGAAGCAGTGGGGCAGGAGCAGTGGGGCAGGAGCTGTGGGGCAGGAGCTGTGGGGTAGGAGCAGTGGGGTAGGAGCTGTGGGGTAGGAGCAGTGGGCCAGGAGCAGTGGGGCAGGAGCTGTGGGCCAGGAGCTGTGGGGTAGAAGCAGTGGGGCAGGAGCTGTGGGGCAGGAGCTGTGGGGTAGGAGCAGTGGGGCAGGAGCTGTGGGGCAGGAGCTGTGGGGCAGGAGCTGTGGGGTAGAAGCAGTGGGGCAGGAGCAGTGGGGCAGGAGCAGTGGGGCAGGAGCTGTGGGCCAGGAGCTGTGGGGTAGAAGCAGTGGGGCAGGAGCTGTGGGGCAGGAGCTGTGGGGCAGGAGCTGTTAGCAGCTGAGAGGGGGGCGCGGTCGGGAGCAGGGCGGGGGGGGGGGGGGGTTAAGGACGAGATGTTTCTCCCAAAAGAACGTGAACAAAGCGGCCAAACCCGGGATGGTTCCGGGAGAGCCCCAAGGATGAAGGGACGCCCCAACGGCCCTGAGAACGACGGGACCCGCAGTGACCAGGGGAGGGGGACGGCGGCGGGGGGGGGATCGCGACCACCGACCCAACCGGGGGGCGAAAGGGCTGCGTGCGCCCCCCCCGCCCGTGCGCGGCGAATGAAAACCACGCCGCGGCGTTAAACGGAGAGACAGTTCGGACGAACGGAAGACGAGGACGCCGAGTGAGCGCGGGGACGGTGCGTTCGGCAGGCGCGGCGCCCGAGCGCCGTGGGGGAGATTCCCCGCCTCGCGCCCTGCGCGGGGTAAAACGGCGTCTCCTCTCCAAACGCCTCCGTGCTCCGGGCGTTGTTTTACACCGAGGCAGCGCCCGCGTGCGCCCCAGGCGTCGTTCGGTGAAGGGCTTGGGCCAGGAGTTGGTTTGGAGCCCGGAGCCGGTGACGTTGGCAAAGGGTTCCTCCCTGGAGGGGTCCGGCGGTGGACGTCGCCGGCGACGCCGCCCGACGCAGCCCCGCGCGGGAGCTCTCCCGGCCCCCGCGAACTCCCAGAGCCTCGGCCGCGGTGGCACGGCAGAGGCCCGATGCCCCCGATGGGCTTTTTCCGCGGCCGCCCCGACCCCAGCTGCAGGAGCGCGTCGGCAAGCGGCTTTGCCAGCAGCTCGACCATGAATTAAACCGCAACAAAACGAGAGGAGCAAAGCGGCCGCGGGGACGAACGACCGGCACGGCGGCCGGGGCTGGCCGGCGCGGCGGCTCCTCTGGGACCGCGTCCACAGCGCCCCGCGACGCCGTCCCTGCCGTCGCCCTCCGCGAGGGCCCTGGGGCCGCGCGGCCCCGGTGCCGCGGCCGGCCCTGGCACGTGGCGCGCGCGCGCCAAGCCGCGGCGCGGTGCCGCGCCAACCGGCAGGCGCCGAGACGCCGCCGGCTCGGCCGGGGGAGGAGGCGTGCGGCCCGGGGATGCGGCTCCTGCCCTGAAGAGCTCGGGGCTGAGCCAGAAGTTCACCGGCCTTCACCGGAGCCTGAGCTCAGGCCTGGATTTAAGCTCAAGGCAGCCCCCGGCGTCCCAGCCCGGCCCCGGCCCCCAGGCCGGGCTCAGCCCCCGGCGCGGCCCCGACGCTTCCCAGGACAGAGGAGGCAGGAGCCTGCTGTGAGAAAGCTTTTATTTTAAATAACCTCAAAAAAATAGAATTGCGAGGACCTGAAACGCTGCTGGAGCGGAGCGGGGGGAGGAGGACGGCGCGTCTGCCCCGGGGGCAGCCGGCGAGGGGGCACGGGGGCGGACGCCCGCCCCAGCCTGCCAGACTCGGGGTGCCGGGACCCCCCGGCCAGGCGGCTCCCACCCGGCTGCTTCGTCGGCTCGGGGCGTCCCCGCCCCGGCCCAAGCTCCAGTCGTGACCGTCCCGGCGTCCCCTCGGCTGCCGCCCCGGCCGCCGGCGGGTGCCAAAGCCTCTCCTTACGCTGCGCCCCTTAGGATACACCCCCAAACGGACGCGAGTAGCCGGGCGCCGGCGGCACCGGCCTCCGGTAACACCGTCCCGTGTTTCCAAGGAAGGGCTTTGCGCAGCGGCGGCAGCCGCGACGCTCCGCGGCCAGATGCGGTGAGACACGGCGCCGCGGCCGGGGCCGAGGACCGGGACGGGACGACGGTTTCCCTCGGACGCAGCAGCCGAGATCCGCTTCCCCTTTCGGATACGGCGCGCGCCGAAGCCGGGACGGCTCCCGGGCGCCCAGGTCCCCTTCCTAAAGCTCTGCCCCGCCGGCCCTTCCCCAGCCGCCCGACCGCGCAGCTCCCAGCGTCGCCTCCCGCTGCCACGGGTTCCGCCGCGCCGACGGGGAAGCGGAGACGACGGCAGGCGGGCCCCGGCGAGCGACCGGCGCGGAGGGAAAGGGGCCGGCGCCGCCACCACGAGCTACCGCGACGGCTCCGGCAGACCGCAGCCGCCCCCGCTCCCCCGGCGCGGCTGGGTTACCTGTTGGGAAGCGAGTTGAGTCCCCGAAAGAGGTGCTAGTCGGAAAGGTTATCCACAGAGCAAGCAGAGAAGCACAAGCTACCCCCCACCCCCCGCCCCCCCTGCTCCCCCGAGCGGAGGAGAGGCTTCTCCCGGGTCCCTTGCGGAAGCAGAGCTGAAGCCGCGGCGCTTCCGGGCCCTTTTCCCGGCTGTTTCCCGTTTTCCCGGCCTCCGCTCCCCCCCCCCCCCCCCCCCCAGGATCCCGCGCCGCCGGCCGGGGCGCGTGGGAGCGGCACCTCCCGCGGCTCGCTCCTCCCGCCCCGCGAAGCTCTTCCTCCTCCGCCCGGGCCGGCGGGCGGCCGGCGGCCGGTCTCGGCTCTCCGTCCCAAAGGCGTCCTCGCCGAACGACGTCCAGTCCGGCAGAGAAGGACGGGGGGGGTCCCGGGAGGAGCCCGAGGCCCGCGGAGGCCCCTCGCCGCCCCACGGCCGTCCCTGGGTCCGCGCGTCACCCAGCTGAACGCGGAGGCGGGAGCAGGCAGACGCGCCGCCGCCGCCGGGCCTCGCTGCGCCACGGAAGCGGATTTTAAGCCGATAGATGCCGGTTGCCGAGCTCTTCCCGCTCCCCGCGGTCCGTGCAGCCGGGGCAGAAGCAAACGCCGCGGCTCCGGGGCCCCGTCGCCGCTCCTCGGCTCCAGCCCCGCCGAACAGCGGGGACGGCGACGAGGCAGAAAGCTCACCCAGCGCGTCCGAGCCGGCCTCCCGCTTCGCCCCGTCCGCCGCCCGCCTGGAGGGGCCTCCGCTCCCAAATCCACCGCGCTCCTCCCGAGTCCCCGCCGCCGCCGCGTCCCGGCTCGCGGCTTTGCCTCGGCACCGTCCTCGTTCGGTCAGCGATGGGCCCCCGGCGCGAGCCGCCGCCGCCGCCTCTTTAGGTTTGGCGTCTTTTAGTGCAAGAGCGACGCGGTCCCGTCCCTCGCCCGGAGGCGGGTTTTCGGCAGCCTGCGCGGGCGTTACAAGCAGCTGGGGCACGGCGAGGGCTTCTCTTCGCCGTGCGCTCTCTCAGGCACTCTCGGGACTCGCTTCTCCTCAAAGCTTCTGCCGCAGCCGCCGTACTTGCACCAGAGCTCCGCTCGGCAGTCGGGCTGGGGCTTCAGGAGCAGCTGCCGCTGGCTCACGCAGTCGGCGCAGCAGCACTGCGGCGGCAGGCTCGGCGGCTTCGGGCTCAAGCCTTCCCCCGCCTCGGTGCACTTGCAGGGGCACTGCCCCGCCGGTGCCTCCTGCGGGTGGTGGGAGCCGGAGACGAGGTGGTGGTCTTCCTGCATCAGCTGCAGGAGGATGTCTGCCGCCCCGGAGGGGCTCTCCGGTCTGGCGGGGGGCTGCGCTGCCGGCCGGAGCTCCTCCCGAGCCAGCGATCCGTGAGCGGCTCCGCGGGAGCAGGGGGGCAGCAGCACGCCGGGGGGCTCGGACCCCTTTCCCAGGGGAGCGCCGCCGGCATCCGGCTCCTCCCGGTGCGCCGGGCAGGTCCCCTCGCAGCAGGAGGGCGGGATGCCGCCGGCGTGCGTCCTGCGGTGCCGGAGGAGGTGAGCCTTCTGGCTGAAGCCCTTCCCGCACTCGGCGCAGCGGAACGGCCGCTCGCCGGTGTGGGTCCTCTGGTGAACGGCCAGATTCACCTTCTGCCGGAATCGCTTCCCGCACTCGGCGCAGGCGTGCGGCCGCTCCCCGGCGTGGCCCTGCCGGTGCAGCTGCAGCTCCCCGTGCTCCTCGAAGGCCTCCCCGCAGAGCGAGCAGGGGTAGGGGCTGCCGGGGTGGGCCTGCGGGCCGGGGGCCTGGCCCGGCTCGCTCTGGGGTCTCTCGGCCGCGTGCACGCGCTGGTGGACCCGCAGGGAGAGCTTGCTCTTGAAGCGCTTGGGACACTCCAGGCAGGTGAAGGGCTGCCGGCCGGTGTGGGTCTTCTGGTGGGCGATGAGGTTGGGCTTCTGGGCGAAGCGCTTGCCGCACTGGGCGCAGGCGAAGGGGCGCTCCCCCGTGTGCGTGCGGTAGTGGGTGACCAGGTTCCCCTTCTGGTTGAAGCGCCGGCCGCAGACGCCGCAGGTGAAGGGACGCTCGCCGGTGTGGATGCGCTGGTGGGTCACCAGGTTGGTCTTCAGGCTGAACCTCTTCCCGCAGACGTCGCAGCGGTAGGGCCCTCTGCCCCGGTGGTTTTGCCGGTGTTTTACCAAACGCTCGTACTGGGCGAAGCTTCTCCCGCACTCGGGGCACACCCAGGCCCTCCCCTCCGCCTGCTTCTCCTGGGGAGCTTTGGGGGACAGCTCGTCGTCGCCGGAGCTCTTCTCGTGCTCGGGGCACGGGTAGGGCTTCTGCCCGGCGTGGGTCTTCTGGTGGGCCACGAGGGAGAGCCACAGGCCGAAGCTGTTGCCGCACTGGTTACAGATGAAGGGCTTCTCCGCCCCGGCGGCGGCGGGAGCCGGGGCGGTCGCGTCCCCGAGGACAGGCTGCACCCCCAGGTGCCCCAGGAGGTGCGGGCCGTGGCTGAAGGCCGCCGCGCAGCCCCCGGCAGCCTCGGCGGCAGGGCCGTGCTGCGGCCGGAGGAGAGTCACCTTCTGGCAAAAGCCCTCCCCGCACTGGACGCAGGGGAAGGTCTGCTCGCCCAGGGGGGCCTGCTGGTGCGGCAGGAGCGGCTCCTTCGGGGGAAAGCTCTTCTCCGCGCACGAGTACAGCTCTTGGCCCTCGGGGATCTTCGGGACGGGCAGCGGCGGCATGGGGCTGAAGGGGGCCTCTTGCTCGGCACCCCCGGGCGGGAGCAGGGTGGGCGCGGCCCCGTAGGGCAAGCCGGCGGCGGGGCTGCGGCCCGGGCAGCGCCGCTGGCGCGGGGCGTGAGTCTTCTGGTGGGCTTTGAGGGAGACTTTGTCCTTGAAGCACTTCTGGCACTGCCCGCAGGGGTAGGGCCGGAGGTCGGTGTGGGTGCTCTGGTGCGTCACCAGGTTGGTTTTCTGGGTGAAGCGCTTGCCGCACTGCGTGCAGGCGAAGGGGCGCTCCCCCGTGTGCACGCGGTAGTGGGTCACCAGGTTGGTCTTCTGGTTGAAGCTCCGGCCGCAGAGGAAGCAGGTGAAGGGACGCTCGCCGGTGTGGATGCGGCGGTGGGTGATGAGGTTGGGCTTCTGCCGGAAGCTCTTCCCGCACTCGGGGCAGACGAAGGGGGTGTCCTCCTGGTAACTCCGCTGCTGGGAGCGCAGCTTCGGCTTGCTGGAAGCGCCGTCCTCCTGCTCGCCCCCCGCCAGCGCCTTCTCCCCGGCGGCGTGGATGCGCTGGTGGGCCAGGAGGTTGGCCTTCTGGCTGAAGCTCTTGCCGCACTGGGCGCAGGGGAAGGGGCGCTCCCCCGTGTGCACGCGGCGGTGGGTCAGCAGGTTGGGCCGCTGGCTGAAGCTCTTCCCGCAGTCCCCGCACCTGTAGGGCTTCTCTCCGGTGTGGATCCTCTCGTGCGTGATGAGGCTTTGCTTCTGCCGGAAACCCTTCCCGCACTGGGCGCAGCGGAACGGGCCGGCGCCGAGCTGCGGCACCCAGCAGGCCACCCGGCCGGAGAGCGGGCTGAGGCCGGCGGCGCCGTCTCTCTCCATGCCCGCCCGCTCGGGCGCGCGCTGCCCGCCGTGAAACCAGCGGCTGGAACTGCTGGTGGCTGCGGGATACAGCTCCAGGGAGCCGGCAGCTGCCCCGGGCTTCTCCTCGGGCTGCTCGACTTTATTCACTCGACCGGGCTCAACTAGATTTCAAAAAGATTCAAGACGTTAATTGCAGAGTCCTTCACGGAACCGTACAGCATCTCGAGTCGGAAGGGACCCCTAAGGATCACCCAGGCCACCCCCTGCTCCCCGTGGGGCTGCCGGACACGAACGCGTTGCAGGCTGTACCTCCCTAAGGACCCCGCGGGATCGCAGCCCTGCCCAGAGCCCGCTGCACCCCGGCTCGCCCAGGCTGGCGCTGGCGGCAGCGGCGATAGCAAAAACTTGCCCTTAACTGGCTCAAAATGGCCGCAAACTGGCCCGAAATGGCCGCAAACCGGCCCGAAAGGGCCGCAAACCGGTCTGAAAAGGCCACAAACTGGCCCAAAATGGCTGCAAACCGGTCTGGAACGGCCGCAAGCTGGCCGCAAACTGGCAAGAAACGGCTGGAAACTGGCCCAAAATGGCCGCAAACCGGTCTGAAATGGCCACAAACTGGCCTGAAATGGCCACAAACTGGCCCGAAATGGCTGCAAACCGGTCTGGAACGGCTGCAAACTGGCCGCAAACTGGCAAGAAACGGCTGGAAACTGGCCCAAAATGGCTGCAAACTGGCCTGAAAGGGCCGCAAACCGGTCTGAAATGGCCACAAACTGGCCCAAAATGGCTGCAAACCGGTCTGGAACGGCTGCAAACTGGCCGCAAACTGGCAAGAAACAGCTGGGAACTGGCCCAAAATGGCCGCAAATGGGTCTGAAATGGCCACAAACTGGCCCAAAATGGCCACAAACTGGCCTGAAATGGCCACAAACTGGCCTGAAACGGCTGCAAACTGGCCTGAAATGGCCGCAAACTGGCTGCAAACCAGTCTGGAATGGCCGCAAACCGGCCGCAAACTGGCAAGAAATGGCTGGAAACTGGCCCAAAATGGCCGCAAACCGGTCTGAAACGGCTGCAAACTGGCCTGATATGGCCGCAAACTGGCCCAAAATGGCTGCAAACCAGTCTGGAATGGCCGCAAACCGGCCACAAACTGGCAAGAAATGGCCACAAACCGGCCTGAAATGGCCACAAACCGGCCTGAAACGGCCACAAACTGGTCCGAAATGGCCACAAACTGGCCTGAAACGGCTGCAAACTGGCCTGAAATGGCTGCAAACCGTGCTGAAATGGCTGCAAACTGGCCTGAAATGGCCACAAACTGGCAAGAAATGGCCACAAACTGGCAAGAAACGGCTGGAAACTGGCCCAGAATGGCCACAAACTGGCCCGAAACGGCCACAAGAGGAACATCCTCCGGCGAGGCCGGTTTCCCGCCGCTCGCCCAGCCTCCCCGGGACGCGCGGAGCACCTACCCGCACAGGGGCTGACGAGGATCTTGCTCTCCTCCTGCATCTGCTGGCCGTCGGCGTACGGCTCCTCCGACTGCTTGACGCCGAACAAACCGCCGGGTTTGAAAAACCTGTAGCCTGGTTGAAGGGACAAGAGCCGGTCACCACGAACCGCGTCGCACCGCAAACCGCGCGTTCGGCGTCGACGTCGTTACGCCGGAGACGCCTGCGTTAATTCACAAATTAAGCGAAAATTAACGAAGCCTGGGGGCGTCGCTTTCATCTATCTGAAGCTGCTGCTGCCTGGAGTGTAATTAAAGATAAAAGGCAACGCCGGCACCAGGCTCCGGCGTCCCGGCAAGGCGAAGGGCGGGAAGGAGCGGCGTTCCTCGGAAAGCGACTCTTTCCGCAGCCTTTCGCACGCTCGCCCGGGATCCTTAAACCCGCGCAAGGCTTTTACGATCGGATTTCAAAGGCTACCGGGAAACCGCGAGTGGTTCCAGCCCGAGCCTCCCACGCAGAAGCGGAGTTGCCATCTTTAGCGGAGGAGCTGGGCCGGCGGAGCGGGGTGGGGGGCTTCCTCCCGGCGGTGCCGCATTTGCATACATTTACATACGATCCTCGGTGTCACCCCCTGCATCCCCCCACCCCGCTCGAGAGGAGGCCGCTGCCGGCGGTCGGTCGGACTCGGCGTTACCGCGGGACCGACCGAACGCCGGAGAACGCGCGAGCGCATCCGCAAACCCCCCCTCCCTCGCCGGCGAAGCCTGCCCGGCGCGGTGCCGCTCGCCGACCTCGGCCGTCACCTGTGCAGGGGTCGGACGGGATCTCCACGCCGACGGCATCCAGCTCGTGTCCGGCTCTCGGCACCTCGCTCAGCCTGGGGTAAGGGAGCAGGTTCAGGGCGTGGGCAGGCTGGTCCGGGAGAGAGGAGAAGCGTTTCAGCAGACTGCCGTCGCCTTTTTGGGGTGGGATTCTTTGGGGTTTGGGCCAGCAGGAGCAGGGCAGTGACCGTGCCCCTGTGCTCGGCGCTGGTGAGGCCGCACCTCGAATGCTGTGTTCAGTGTTGGGCCCCTCACCACAAGAGAGACATGGAGGGGCTGGAGCGTGTCCAGAGAAGGGCAACGGAGCTGGGGAAGGGTCTGGAGCACAAGGCTGATGGGGAGCGGCTGAGGGACCTGGGGTTGTTCAGCCTGGAGAGGAGGAGGCTGAGGGGAGACCTCATCGCTCTCTACAGCTGCCTGAAAGGAGGGGGTAGAGAGGTGGGGTCGGTCTCTTCTCCCAGGTAACAAGCCATAGGACGAGAGGAAATGGCCTCAAGTTGCGCCAGGGGAGGGTTAGATTGAAAATTAGGAAAAATATCTTCACCGAAAGGGTTGTCCAGCACTGGCACAGGCTGCCCAGGGCAGTGGTGGAGTCCCCATCCCTGGGGGTATTTAAAAGCCGTGTGGATGAGGTGCTCAGGGACATGGTGTAGTGGTGGGCTTGGCAGCGCTGGGTTAACGGTTGGACCTGATGGTCTTAAGGGTCTTTTCCAACCTCAGCGACTCTGCGAAGGACGGGCGGCGGGCTTTCGGATCAGCGCCCCACGCCCGCGGGCCACCAGCAGCGAGACCCCACGAGGCGTGCGCCCGGCCCAGGGGCGGCAGCGTGCCACGCCGCTGCAAACGCCCCGGCCCTCAGAAAGCCCTCGCGGCCCCTCGGACCGGAACCGGAGAGCTCGGGGGCTCCCGGCCCTGCGGGATCGCCACCGAGGCGTTCTCCGCGGACTCCGGATCCGCGGCAGCACGGCCGGGAGAAATCCCAGGCCCTTTTCCCTGCGGAGGGCAGGGAAAGGCTGTTGCGGCACCGGAGGAGGTGGACGGAAGGGCTGGTCCCGCCCGGCAGACGGGGCGCAACGCCGGGCGCTGCCGCCCCCGCGCCCCGGCACGCGCCCCGTGCCGAGAGGCAGCTCTGATCCGTCGGGGAAGGAGCGGGAGCAGGGAGGTACGGGCAGAGCAGGCAGGCAGAGGCAGGAGGGCAGGGCAGGGGCTCGGGGTGACACCTCCTGCTTCGCCACCCGCCGGTTTCGGCACGGGAAAGCCGCTTCTCCTCCGCGCCTCAGTTTCCCCATCAGAAACCCTCAAGGGGAGCTGGCGAAGGGCCGAAGGCACGCGCCCAGCACCCCTCTAAGGAGATCGCTTCTTTCCCAAGGGGATCCCTCGCCCGGGTGCCATCGCCCGGCCCCGCTCCCAACCCAGCCAGGATCTGGAGCGAAGGAGGAAACCCCTGTAAGGAGCCAGAGCGGCTCTTCCCGGGAAGCCCGACACCCAATCCGCCCGTCTTCCCTCCCCAGGATTCCTCTCTTCTTCCCCCAAAACTCCCCCGCAGCTTGGCAGGAGCGCGGGGAGAGCAGATGGCAGAAGACACGGCGCCCAGCCCGCGCTCTGCCGGCTGCCGTAACTTTAAGAGGCGCCAATTTAAAAGAAGTCGCCTCGCAGGGGGCTGGCGCGGCTCCGCGGGCCTCGGTATTTCTAAATACGGGGAGAAAAGCGGCGGAAGAGCTCCCAGCCCCGGGGAAAACCCCAACAGGGCCCCCCCCCCCCCCGATGTCACGGCATGAAAGAGAAGCGGGGGTTCCTCCCGGCCGCCCCGGCACCGCGCTCCGCTCTGCCAGGGAGGGACGCGGGCAGAGCCGGCCCAGCTCCGGCCTCTCCCCGGGGACGGAGGGGGAGCCGCGGCCGCCCCCCAGCCCCGCGCGTACCTGGGGCGCTCCCCCCGCAGACATCGTTCCCCTCGGGGCCGCCCGGCGAGGGGAGAGGACATCAGCTCCGGGGAGAGCGCGGGGCGGCGGCGGCCATCCTTCCCCTCCGCCTTCCGCCACGGTCGCGGGCTCCGATCTTCCCCGACTTCCTCCAAATGGCTGCTGCGGGGCCCTGGGGGAGCGAGAGAGAGGAGCCGGTGAGCGGGGGGAGCAGGGCGGCACGCCGAGAGCCAAAGCTGGAGGAGCCCGGCCACCTCGGGAGAGCCTCCGCCGGCGTCTGCATCCCTCCTCCTCCTCCTCCTCCTCCTCCTCCTCCTCCTCCTCCTCCTCTTCCTCCTCCTCCGAGTTATTTTAGGGGAGAGGAAGGCACCGACCCCGGGCTCTGGCCCGGATTCATTCTGTTTACAGCAAAGCTTCCCTGCAGCCAGCGCTCCTGGGATTTGTAGTCCAGGCCGAGAGGCCCGGCACCGCGCGCCGAGCGCTGCCTGCGGCTGCGGGGACGGGGGAACTACAGCTCCCGGCAGCCGGGAGCCGGCCCCGGCGCGGCCTCGCCCTGCCGCAGCGAGCGGGAAACGGCAAAGGCGCAGCCCTGCCGGCTCCTGCGCCGTGGGGGAGCGAGGGTGGCCCAGCCCGGCTCCCGCATCGACCAGCAAAACGGTGCCTTCTGCCGCAGGGTGCCGCGGGGGGGGGGGGCGAACGCCATGACGCCGCCTCGGAGAGGAGCCCCCCTCGCCCCCGCGCGAGTCCCGCATCACCCTTCGAAGCCCCGGCAGCCATCGGGACGCTTTGACGAACGCCCGGGCTTAATTAGAGCTATTTTTGGAACCGCCTGACGAGAGGAGCGCCGGCTGTGGAGCCGTGCTGCGTGGGAGCCGGCCGGGACCCCGACCCTCCCTGGCAGCGTAACCACGGTCGGGGGCTCGGGGCCCTCCGGTGCGGACCCCCACCGGGGGACGCAGCTCTCCGCCAGGCCAGGCGTCGTTAGCCCCCGATCGTTAAGTCCCGCCAAGCGCTGACGACCCCGCGACCGGCTCAGCCCCGCCGGCGCTTTGCGTACGCGTTTAACCGAGCCGCGGCGCTCCCCGGGGCCGGTTACGGGCCCGGCACAGCCGAGGAGAGGCAGGGACGGCGTGCCGGGGGAGAGTTCTCCGAGGTTCGCCGGAGCAGCGGGCAGAAGGCGGCAAGGGCGCGGGCAGGGCCGCAAACCCAGGCAGCCCGGCGCCCGCGGCACAAACCGGGCCCCTCGGCAGCCAACCGCCCGCCGAAGGGCAGAACCGGCTCTGGGGCAGCACGGGGGAAACGGCGACGGCGGGACCGCTCCGGTCCCAGAACCCAAAAATCCTCCTAGCCCTAAATCCGTTTCCGGCCCGGGTGGCGCTGCCGACGGGCACGGCGCGGCACCCATGGCGGCGGCGGCGAGAAGCCAGGTCTCCAGGCCGCTCAGCTCAGCTCCGCGGATTCGGGGCACGCGCCCCAGTTGTGCGGCGGGCGAGGCGGCCGGCGCGGCACGTCCCGGGGTGCGGGGCTGCCCGCGGCAGGACGACGCGGCCTCTCCTCGGCTCTCCCCCGTCGCCGTCGGTTTTGTCGTCCCAGTCCCGGTCCCGGTCCCGGCGGAGCTTTTCCCGCCTCTCCCTCGGAGGCGAGCGCGGCCAGGAGACCGGCCCGGCGACGGCGGGGGCCAGGGCGGGCGGGGGGGCTGCCAGGCGCTGCCGCTGCTTCCCGAGGCCGTGCCCGCGGCGGGGCTGTCCCGGGGAAGCGGTTTTACCGAGGAAAAGCCCCCCCGGGGCCCGCACGCCCTTCCTGCGGGAGAGCCGCCGCACCGGGAACGGCTCCTTTCCCCCCCCCGGAACACCCGGCGGGGCTTGCCGGGCCGGTTCACCGGGACGGGGGTGAACACGAAGCCCTCCCGCCCCGGGCTGGGCTCGGTCCCGACGCCGGGGACGCGACGGGAAGAACCCGCCCCGCCCCCCCCCCCGCCTCACCGGAGGGCGGGCGGGACCAGGGCCCGGGCTCTGCCCGCGGCGGAAGGCCCCAGGGCGGCACAAGACCGGGGCACCGGCCTCCCGCCCCGTCGCCCCCCCCCTCCGCCCCCGCCTCGCCCCGGGCGCCTCGGCCCGACCCCCCCCCCCCCCCCGCGCCCCGGGCCCGGCCCTCGCCGTGAGCCCCGGTCCCCCGGGCTGGGCCGCGCGTTGCCATGGCGACCCCGCCCCTCCCGCTCGCCGGGCCCCGGAGCCGCCTCCCCGGGGAAACTCACGGGCGGGCGACGTCCCGCGACGCGGTGACGTCGTCGCGGCGGCGACGCGCCCGGGGCGGCGGGAGGAAGCGGCCACGCCCGCCGCTTGGCGAAAGCACTTCCGGGTCAGCGGGCGTGTCCTGCCGCGGCACCCGTACGGGCTGGCTGGAGCGCCCTCTGCCGGCGCCAGGGGGCGCCGCACCATCGAGCCGCCGCCGCGCTGCCAGAGCGCCCACCGCTGCCATCATAGAGCGCCCCGCGACGGGCCAGAGCGTCCCCGCCGCCCCCGCCGCCATTGCCCGTGCCACCGCCGGCCCGGGACCGGGAGGGGCCGGGACCGGCTGCCTCTGCCGGCGGAGCCCCCGCTGGGCCTCTGCTCGCCCCGGAGGGCCTGTGCTCGCCCCGGGGGGCCTGTGCTCGCCCCGGGGCCCGGCCCTGCTCGGTGCGGGGTCCTGAGGCGCCGGGTCCTCCTCCGCCTCCCCCTCAGCCCCGGCCGCTCTCCCGGGGGGGCCGTGTCCCGCAGCGAGGGGGGGGGCGGGGACCCGCATTCATTCGACGTCGTTTTGGGGACTTTTCCCCCCTCCCGGCACCCGCCAGCCCCCACCTCCTGCGCGGGGGGAGGAGGCCCGGCCCCCCGGTGGCGCCGGCCAGGGGCCCTGGGTGGGACGGGGACCCCCCCCGGTGACCGGGAGGGTGCGAGCCCCCCCGCCCCTCGCCGCCGGCACCCCCCAGCACGGGGGCCGCCCTCCTCCTTCCGCCTGCTGCGGCTCGTCCGGGAGACGTCCCCCGGCAGAGGCGGCCTGGCCGGGCCGGGTGGGCTCCGCGGCCCCGGCGGGGGGGGGAGAGCCAGCACCCCCGGCAGCGGCAGCCCCTGGCCCCGCGCCGCCTCGCCCCGCGTCAGGGCAGGGGAGAAGCCTCGCCGAGGTCCCTGCCGGCGGCGGTGACGTTCGGCTGCCCGGCGAGGGCTGCCGGCACCGGGCCCGAGCTCGGGGGCGAGAGATCCGCTCCCCTCCCGGTCCCTCGGCTCCCCTTCCCGGGGGCACGAGGCCGCGGGCGACGACGGGGTGACGCCGGCGTCCCCCCGCCTGCACGCGTGCCGGCCGTAGCCGTGCCCGGCTCCTCCTCCCCGCGGCCGTGCCGGAGGGGCCGTGCCGGGGTGGGCCGCGCAAACAGGCCGCGGGGCCGGCCCGGGGGCGGAAAGAGGGGCAGTTCCCAGGAAATCGGTTAATGAAAGACCAAAGCCCCCGGCGGGTCGATCGGCGAGGCTCTCTGGGGTCAGGCAGCCCCGGCAGCCCCCCGCCGCAGGGATGAGGTTCCTGCTAGCCCTCTGCCTGGGCTTGGTGGCCCTGGCCGGCGCCAGCCAGTCCCCGCTGCAGCGGCGGGTGGTGAAGGAGGTGCTGGAGTATTTCCACGGCCGCAGCAACGTGCATTTCCTCTTCAAGGAGCAGGCGGTGGACGGGGCCGTCGAGCGGGTGAGCACCGGGGCCGCGGGCGCCCTCGGACCCCGGGGGGGGGCTGCCGCTGCGGGGAGGGGGCGAGCAGGCGGCCGAGCCCCTGGGCCAGCGTGGCCGGGGCCGGGCGGGGAGGGGGTCAGGGTGCCACGGAGGGAGGGGACGGCGGGTGCCGGGGCGTCACGGCCGGCCGGGTGCGGGGACGGGCCCGCCGGCACGGCGCGGTGCGGGCAGGCCGGTCACCGGGGGCACGCGGGCAGGGGCCGGCAGAGCTCAGCTACTCATTAACCGTGCCGCGGCCGGCCGCGGGGGCGAGCGGCCGCCGCCGCCCGGCCGTCCCGGTGTAGCCGGGAGCACCGACGGCGGCGGCTCGGACGTGGCCGTGCCTCGGGAGGGGCTGGGCTCCCTCGCCCCCCTCCCCTCCTCCGTGCCCTGGCGTCCCCCTCCCGCCCGCAGCCGCCTCGCCCAGCGGCCCCGCGGCACGGCGCGAGCCCTCGGCGGCACCCGGCGCCCCGGCGGGCGCCCCGCGGCTGACGGGCCGTGCCCCTGTCCCCCCAGGAAGACCCCTCGGGGACCTTCGTCCAGCTGCGGCTCAGCCTGGCGCAGACGGCCTGCAGGAAGAAGGCGCCGCGGCGGCAGAACTGCAGGATCCTGGAGAACCAGGTGGGCCGGGGCCACCGGGGCCGGCGTCCCCCTCCCTGCGGCCACGTCCCGCGGGGACGCGGCACCTCCGCCTCCCCCGCCCGCCCCGGCCCTCCGCCGTGCCGCCGCCGCGCGTGCCGGGGAGGGCCGGAGGCGACGACGGTTCCCGGCGGCGGCGACGCGGCCGTGCCCGGCGCTGCCCTCCTGCACCGCGGCGAGCGGCAGGGACGTCCCCGGGGCCGGCGGGTCCCCGGGGCCGGGCAGTGACGGGCCGCGCTCTCTCCCCAGAGGAAGCCGGCCTGCCTGGCTTGCTACAAGTTTGACGGCGGCGACGTCCCCAAGGTGCTGGACAAGTACCAGAACTGCGGCCCCAGCCATCACCTGGCGGCGAAGGTAATCCGTCTCCCGGGCCGCCGGCACGGGTCCCCGCCGGCTGCCGGCACCCCGGCGGTGCCGCGGTGGGTGCCAGCCCGCGTCCTCTGCCCCGCAGGAGATCAAACAGCGAGACGAGGCGGAGTGCAGGGCGGTGGAGGAGGCCGGCAAGTCGGCGGACGCGCTCTACCTCCCCGGCATGTACGCCTTCTCCATGGGGCTGCCGGCCTAGGCGCCGGCCCCGCGGCCCCGCGCGGTAGGTGCCGGGGGCGGCGGGGCTGGGGTGGGGGGGACGGGGGACGGACGCGCAACCCTCTCCCGCCGGCAGAGCTCCGGCATCGCCCGGCGCCGGTGGGATGCGGGCGCTCCTCCGCGGAGCGGGGCCAGGCTGGGGTCCCCCCAGGACCCCCCCGGGTGCCGGGGACTGTCCTCGGCCGGGAGAAATCCCGCGGGACGTCTCCAGCCGGCTCTGCCGCCGCCGGGCGGGCTGGCCCTGGGGACGGGGGGACAGGGACGAGGCGACGGGGAGAGGCGCGTGCGTGCGCAGGGGGGTTCCTCCCGCAGCCAGCCCCTCCCCGTGTCCCCTCTCCAGGCCACCCCCTCCGCCAGCCCGAGGAGACGGACGCCGCCGCCGGGGACCGACCCGGCACCCCCCGCTCGCCGCCCCCCGGCACCGCGTCGCCACGGGACGCTCCTGGACGCGTCCCCCCCGCCCCGCCCGCCCCCCGGCTCAGCAGTAAACCCCGGCTCTGGCTCCCGCTGTCACCGTCGTTATTCCCGCCGGGGATCGCTGTGGCTGGGGGGCGCGGGGGCTCCTCCGTGCCACCGGCTGCGCCACCCCCCGGCCCGGGAGGAGGGAGGGGGACGCGGTGGGTCCGGGTGGGTAGAGGCGAGCGTCCCCCGGCCGCTCGGGGCCCGGGACGAAGCAGCAGAGCGGGACCTCCGAGCACAGCGCGCCTTTACTGCACAGCCCCGCCGCCTCCCCGGTCCCCACGGCGTCCCCCGGTCCCCGGGACGTCCCCCGGCCCCCGCGCGCAGCCTGGAGAGCTCAGGGACGGCTCCGAAATCCCGGAGGCCGCCTCTGCTCCTGCCGCGGCTCTGCAGGGGACGGGGAGCCCCCGAGGTGACGGAGCACCGGGGGGACCAGCCCGGCCACCCCCAGCCGTGGGGGTGCCGCTCCGGCGAGGCCCGGCCGGGACGGCGGCGGCGGCACAGGGCGGGGGGGGGGGGGGTCTCGCGGCTCAGAAGACGTAGGAGCTGGGGTCGGGGCGGCCGCTCAGCGCCCGCTCCGCCTGGGCGATGGTGTCGTCGGCGCGGCGGCTCAGCTCCCGGCACTCCCGCAGCACCTCCCCGAACTGCTTGTAGGCCTCCTCCACGACGGAGCCGCGCCGGGGCGGCCGCGGCTCCCAGAAACCCGCTTCCACCCAGGGCTGAGCCGCGCGGGGCGGCTCGGTACCGGCGTCGGGGCCGGCGCCGCGCCCCAGCGAGCCGTCGAGATCCCGGCAGAGCTGGTAGAGCTCGCTGCCGCGGCCGGAGACCCGCTCGCCGTCGATGGCTTTGAGGCCGGGGAACATGTCGGCCAAGGCGGCGCGGTACGCCGGGGCGGCGCAGAGGGGGTTGGCGAGGCGGGCGAGGGGGTCGCGCAGGCGCAGGCTCTCCAGGCGCCGCAGCCCCGTCAGGCAGCGCAGCTGCCGCAGGCTGCTCACCCGGTTACCGGCGACGTTGAGGCTCTGGAGGTTTTGGCAAGAGCCGAGCGGCTCCAGGCTGGCGACGCGGTTGCGGGAGAGGTTGAGGACGGCGAGGGACTTGAGGGCGGCCAGCGGCCCCAGCTGGGCGATGGCGTTGCCGGAGAGGTCCAGCCACTCCAGGTTGGCGCAGTCGCCCAGGCAGCCCAGGTGGGCGATGCCGCGGCCCCGCAGCCTCAGCAGCAGGATGGACTCCAGGGCGAACTCCCCGGTGCTGGCCTTCAGCAGCTCCGGCGTGATCCGCACCCCCGCCGCCGCCTCCTCCTCCTCCTCCTCCTCCCCGCGCCCCTCCATCCGCCCGCCGCTGCGGCAGAGGGGCGGGGGCTCGGCCCTGCGGGGGGACCCTCGTCCCCCGGGACCCCGGCACGGCCGCGGCACGGCTCGCCCGCGGGGGGGGGGGGGCGCGCTCGTGGGGTGGTCCGGGGCACGCGGGGGGGGGGGCGCTTGTGGGGAGCCCTGGGTGGGGGGACACGCGTGGGGTGCCCTCGCGGGGTGGTTTGGGGTGGGGGGGGGCACGCGCGGGGTGCACTTGTGGGGTGGTCTGGGGTGCAGGGACATGTGTGGGGCGCACTTGTGGGGGGCTCTGGGGTGGGGGGCACGCGTGGGGCCCATCTGTGGGGTGCCCTGGGGTGGGGGGGACACAGATAGAGTACACTCGTGGGGAGCCCTGGGTGGGGGGACACGCGTGGGGTGCCCTCGTGGGGTGGTTTGGGGTGGGGGGGGGCACGCGCGGGGCGCACTTGTGGGGTGGTCTGGGGTGCAGGGACATGTGTGGGGCGCACTTGTGGGGGGCTCTGGGGTGGGGGGCACGCGTGGGGCCCATCTGTGGGGTGCCCTGGGGTGGGGGACATGTGTGGGGCACACCTGTGGGGACACGCGTGGGGTCCAGAGACCGTGGGGCGCCCTGAGGTGTGGGGACACGCGTGGGGCCCACCCGTGGGGTGTCCTGCGGTGGGGGAACACGCGTGGGGCCCAGAGCCCGTGGGGGGACACCCCCCACCCCCCACCCCCCCCGCACAGACCCGGCCCCGGCCCCCGGTGTCCCCCGTCCCCCCGTGTGTCCCCGTGTCCCCCCCCGCCCGCACTCACCGCACGGCGGCTCCCGGCAGCCCCCTCGGCCCCGCCCCCCGTTGCCATGGAGACGAGCGGCCGCCCCGGCCCCGCCCAACCGGCCGAGCCCCGCCCACCGGCACCGGCAGCGGGACCCCGGGACCGGCCCGGGCCGAGCCCCGGTCACGGCACCGCGGCTCTGCCGCCACCGGGGCAGCGGCCCGGGCCACGCTGCGCCCAGAGCCCCCCGGGGATGGCCCCGGGCCCGCAGCCCCCATGTGCCCGGGGATGTCCCCACGCCACGGCTGTACCTACAGCCCCCATGTCCCCAGGGATGTCCCCAGGGATGTCCCCACGCCATGGCCATGCTCACAGCCCCACTGTCCCCAGGGATGTCCCTGGTCCCCGAAGGCAGCGAGGGTGACGCCGAGCCCCAGCCGCGGTGCCCGGGGCGGCAGGACGGCAGCCCTCCCGTGTCCCCAGGGGGTGACCGTGTCCCCGCCGAAGCTGCCACTCACCGGCCCAGCGTCCCCACACTGTCACTCTGGGTGCCCACGCGGCCCCGTGCCAGCGAGCTCCCGGGGGGCCGCCGCCGCCGGGCTCCGGCACGCGGTGGGCAGGGACCCACGGCCCCGGCAAGGGGCTCGGTGAGCGGCTCCCGCCGGCCAGCGGCAACCGGCTGCTTCGGTCCCAGAGCAGCCTCCCGGCACTGGCCCCGGGCCGGCGGCACCACGGCTCTGCCAGCCCACGCCGCCCTTCTCGCCCCCGCGGTGCGGCTCCCACCGGGCCCCGAGACGCCCCCAGGAAAGTTTGACAAAAGTCGGTTTATTGGCAGTTTTTGTTCGTTCCTACCGCGGCCGGCCCCGGCTGGGTCGGTGCCCCTCTGCCCCGCGGCACCTCACCCACGGCCCCGCCGCCCGGCACCGCCGCGGGGAGACCCCCCCCTCTCCCGGGGACAGGACGGGGCTCCCCCCGCGCCCCCGATTCACCCCGTGCCGGCCCCAGCGCAGAGCGCGGCGCGGCCAGCCCTGGCCGTTTCAGAGCCGGGGTTTTTCCATCGGCCGCCGGCCACGTCCGGCGCCTGCGGAAGCCGCTCCCCGTGCCGCGGCCGCGGTGGGCAGCGGGAGAACGGCGCTGGAGCCGGCCGTTTGGCGCGAGGGCAGCGCGAGGGTCCTGCCTGGCCGAGGGGCCGCGGGCAGGGCCGGGATCCGCAGGCAGGAGCTGGCGGCGAGCCCCGAGGGAGGGTCCCCAGCCCGGGGGAGCGTGCCGGGGACGCGAGCGTCACCGGGAGCCGCCGGGGCCCCCGGCGCTCAGGGGCAGAGGGCGGCGGGGGCCGGGGCGGCAGCGGCCGGCCAGCTCTGCCGGGGCACGGCGGCGGCGGCGACGGCGGCGGCGTGGGTGCGCTCGTGGCGCAGCAGATGGGTTTTGCGGCTGAAGCTCTTGCCGCACTGGGTGCAGATGTAGGGCCGGTGGCCGGTGTGCACCGCCTGGTGCCGCGCCAGGTTGGTCTTGGAGCTGAAGCGCTTGCCGCACTGGGCGCAGGCGTGGGGCCGGGTGCCGGTGTGCACCGCCTGGTGCCGGGCCAGGTGGGATTTTCGGCTGAAGCCCCGGCCGCACTGCTCGCAGGCGAAGGGCCGGGCGCCGGCGTGCGCCTTGGCGTGGGCGATGAGGTTGGGGCGGGAGCTGAAGCAGCGGCCGCACTGGGGGCAGGCGAAGGGGCGCTCGCCGGTGTGCACCCGCAGGTGCCGCAGCAGGTGCTGGTTGTGGGCGAAGCCGCGGGCGCAGTGGGGGCAGGCGAAGGGGCGCTCGCCGGTGTGGGTGCGCTGGTGGGTGGTCAGGTTGGGCTTGTGGCTGAAGGTCTTCTCGCAGTGGGGGCAGGCGTAGGGCTTCAGCCCCATGTGCCCCCGCAGGTGCGCCGTCAGGTGCCGCTTGTCGCTGAAGCCGCGGCCGCATTCGGCGCAGGCGAAGGGCCGTCCCTCCCGGTGCAGCCGGCGGTGGGACGCCAGGTTCTTCTTCCAGCTGAAGCTCTTCCCGCACTCGGGGCAGGGGAAGGGCTTCTGCTCGGGGGGGAGCGCCCCCTCCCCGTCCCCGTCCCCGTCCCCCTCGCCCGTCGCCGGCTCGGCGTGCAGCTGCTGGTGCCGGAGGAGGTGCTGCTTGTGGGCGAAGCGGCGGCCGCAGCGGGCGCAGGGGAAGGGCCGCTCGCCGGTGTGGGTGCGCTGGTGCCGGACCAGGTGGGTTTTCTTGCGGAAGCGGCGGCCGCACTCGGGGCAGGGGAAGGGCCGCTCGCCCGTGTGCGTCTTCTGGTGGGACCGCAGGTGGATCTTCTGCCGGAAGCGGCGGCCGCACTGGCCGCAGGGGAAGGGCCGCTCGCCCGTGTGCACCCGCAGGTGCCGGGTCAGGTGCGCCTTCTTCCCGAAGCCCTTCCCGCACTGGGCGCAGGCGAAGGGGCGCGGGGGGGCCGGGGTCCCGCAGCCCCCGCAGGGCTGGGGCTCGCCGTCGCCCGCCGGCAGCCGCAGGCCGAGCCGCGCCTGGAAGCAGCTCTCGCAGCCGCCGCCGCCGGCCGGGCTCTGGCCCAGCAGCGGCCAGGGCGGCAGGGCAAAGGCGGGCAGCTCGCCGTAGCCCAGCTCCTCCGGGCACGGCTGCTCCGGCTTGCAGGCGCCCACGCGGTCCGGCGCGCCGGCGGCATGGGGGAAGGCGCCGGCCGGGGGCCGCCCCGCCAGCAGGGCTTCGGCGCCGGGGCTGGCCGGCCACTCCTCGTACTCCTCCTCCACCTTCACCTTCCTCACCAGCCAGTCCTCTGCGGGGCACACACGGCGCGGCGGTGGGGCTGTGCGCGCTCCCCCCGGCGCGCCCCGCGCGAAGGACGGGCGGTTCCGGCACCGCCACCGGCGACCGGGACGGAGCGGCCGGCGTCGCGCGGCCCCGGCGTGCCCGGCGGCCGGGGGGCCGCGGCCGGAGCTCGGGACGCGCGGCGGGGCCGCGCCGCGACGGCCGGCGGGCTCGCCGCGTGCCGGCGCCGCCGTCACGTGCCCTCACCTGAGCAGCCGTGCTCCGGGCCCCCCGGCTCCCCCGCGGCCCCCGGCTCCTCTCCGTCGCCCTCGGGGATCGCCTCCGCCTTGGGGACCAGCAGCCGCGCTGGAAGACAAAGGGGGCAAAGCCAGGGTCCCCCCCCGGCTCCGGGACGGCCCCTCGCCCCGCGGGGACCCCGGGAGCCCCCCCGGGAGCCGGGGGACGGGCGGGGGGACGGGCGGCACCGCCTCGGCACCCACCTGAGCCGTCGCGGCCGGGCGCCTCCATCTCCTCCGCCGGCGGGACCGGCCGCGGGGGAACCTGGGCGGGAGGGGAGGGGATGGGACGGGGCCGAGCCCCCCGCCGCCGCGCCCCCGGAGCCCCCGGCTCCCTCTGCCCCCCCTCCCGCACCCGAAGGCCCGCCGCGGCGGCGGGTGGGCCCCGTCCCCCGTCCCCCGTCCCGGCGGGACCCCCGGCGGCGGGCGCGGGCCCGGGGCGTCGAAGCTCGCCCTCGTGGCGCGGGCACGCGGCGGGGCCGGGCCGCTGCGGGGGGGAGAACGGGCGGGGGTCCCGGGGGGTTCGGCCGGGGGGCGGCGGGACGGGGGGGGGTCACCCCGGGCCGGCACCGGTGGGGGGGGTCCCCGCCCCGGCCCCCCCAGCAGCTCCCAGCCCCCCCCACCCCCCCCGCCCTTCCCAGCCCCCCCCCGGCCCCCTGTCCCCCCCGCCCTGCGCTTCCCGCCCCCCCCCATCCTGTCCCTGGTCCCCCCGGTCCCCCCCCGGCCCCGGGGTCGCGCCTGCCTCCCCCGCCGGGCCCCGCTCCCGCTGCCGCCGCGCCCCTCGCCGTGGCCTCGGGGCGGGGGCCGCCCCTCCCGCCGCCCCTACCGCCGCCCCTACCTGCTCCGCCGCCGCCGCCGCCGGGCCCCGCCTCCCCCGCGGTGGCCGCCGGTCCCCCCGCCCCCGCCGGTCCCCCCGCCCCCCCGGGCCCGCCCGCTCCCCCCCCCCCCCCCCCGCCGGCACCGGGGCTCCTCCGGCCGCGACACCGGGAGCGGAGCCTCCCGCCCGGCCCCGCTGCCGCACAGCGGGCACCGGATGCCGGACACCGGATGCCGGATACCGGGCACCGGGCAACGGGCAGCGGGTACCGGATACCGGGCACCGGGGCTGGGTCTCCCGGCAGCCCGCAGCACCGCACCGGCTCCGCCCGTCCCCGCGCTGCTCCGCGCCGGGCCGGGACCCCCCCGGGTCCCCCCCCGAGAACCGGGTCCTGGGGGGGGGGACACAGGGCAGGGGGACACGGGACAGGGACACGGGGGACACGGGACAGGGACACGGCCGTGGGGATGGGGACAGGGGGACACAGGACAGGGACACGGGGGGGCACGGCCGTGGGAATGGAGATGGGGGGGACACAGGGGGACACAGGAGAGGAGGTGGGGACACGGGGGGACACGGCCGTGGGGATGGGGACAGGGGGACACACAGGGGGACACAGGAGAGGAGGTGGGGACATGGGGGGACACGGCCGTGGGGATGGGGACAGGCAGGGGACACAGGACAGGGAGACGGGGGGACACACGGGGAGATGGGGTCACAGGGGGACACAGGACAGGGACGTGGGGGGACACGGCCATGGGGATGGAGACAGGGACACACGGGGGGACACAGGACAGGGAGACGGGGACACGGGGGGACACGGCCGTGGGGATGGGGGCAGGTCTGGGGACATGAGGGGACATGGCCATGGGGATGGGGACAGGGGGACACAGGACAGGGACATGGGGGGCATGGCCATGGGGATGGGGCAGGGGACACACACAAGGGGACATGGGAC
The DNA here is from genome assembly GCF_035582795.1 of Mycteria americana. NCBI lineage: Eukaryota > Metazoa > Chordata > Aves > Ciconiiformes > Ciconiidae > Mycteria > Mycteria americana. The sequence continues at coordinate 637,481 of NC_134366.1, read as the reverse complement.
AGGGAGATGGGGACATGGGAGGACACAGGACAGGCACACGGGGACATGGGGGGACATGGCCGTGGGGATGGGGACAGACAGGGGACACAGGACAGGGAGAGGGGGACACGGGGGGACATGGCCATGGGGATGGGGACAGGGGGACACAGGACAGGGACACGGGGGGGCACGGCCGTGGGAATGGAGATGGGGGGGACACAGGAGAGGAGGTGGGGACATGGGGGGACATGGCCGTGGGGATGGAGGCAGGGGACACACAGGGGGACACAGCACAGGGAGACGGGGACACGGGGGGACATGGCCGTGGGGATGGGGACAGGCAGGGGGACACAGGACAGAGACATGGGGGGACATGGTTGTGGGGTGGGGTGGGGGACACAGGGGGACACGGGAGAGGGAGATGGGGACACGGGGGGACACGGCCATGGGGATGGGGGCGGGGGGGATGAGGGGACACGGCCATGGGATGGGGACAGGCAGGGGACACAGCACAGGGAGACGGGGGGACACGGCCGTGGGGATGGAGACGGGGACACACAGGGGGACACGGAATCGGGAGACGGGGACACGGGGGGGACACGGCCGTGGGGCTGGCAGCGGGTGGGGGTGCTGCCCGGTGGCGGGGCCGTGGGGCAGCGGGAGGTGCCCAGGGTGTCCCCAGCCCTGCGGGGCGGGCATGGGGGTCCCTTCCCGGGGGGAGGGGGGGGTGTCCAGGATCCGGGGGGGGGGGGTTCCAGGGCCCCCCCGGCCGTTCCTGGGGGGGACGAGCGGGAGCAGGACGCGGGGGTCGGGGCACGTCCGTGTCGGTGGGGCGGGGGGCAGAGCCCTCCTCCCTAATCCCGGGACGTGCCGGATGCAGGATGCGGCCCCGCTGCGGATCCGGTCCCCCCGCCCCCCCCCGGCGCAAGCCTGAGGGCTTTGCCCTGGAAACGGGGCGATGGGGGGGTCCCCCCTCCCCACAGCCGCCGGCTGGGCCCAATCGCCGGCCCCACAGATGGTCCCCGCCGGCCCCTCGCACCCCATAAAACCCGCAGCCCCTCGCGGTGGGCTGGCAGGAGGCGGTGGCAGCGCCGGAGCCAGCCGGGACGGAGCGGGGGTCCCGGCGACCCCGGGTAAGAGGGGGACCTCCGGTGCCGCGGGGACCCCCCGTCCGCGGGGACGCCCCAAGGAGCTGCTCCGCCAGTAACGCGGGTCCCTCTCTGCCAAGGTGGCCGGTGCGGCATGGCCGGGGTGCCGCGGGTGCCGGGCTGGGTGCTGGCCCCCCTGCTGCTCTGGGTGGCCACGGCGGAAGCAGCCACCGGGTGAGTCCTCCGTGCCGGGGGCTGTGCCGCGTCCCCACGCCGGTGCCCGGGATGTGGGGGGGGACGACACAACGTGGGGACGCCGTCCCCAGACTGGTTTTGGGGCGGCTGGGTGGGTGCCGGCGCCGCGGGTGACGCAGTGCCGCGGCAGGCGGTGGTGCGAGCGGACGGTGCAGGTGACGGCGGAGGAGGAGGTGACACCGCGACGGGAGGACGCGGTGCCCTGCGCCAGCCTCTACCACTACAGCCTGGCGGGCTGGCGCATCGACCGGCACCGCATGCGGCAGATCTACGGTGGGGACCGCGGCGAGCCCCACCGCGACGCCCAGCCCGGCTCCGGCACCCCGCTCTGCTACATCTACAAGTGAGCGCCGGGGGGGACGTGCGGTGCACGGCGCGGGGGTGACGCCGGGGTGGAGGGGCACGAGGGGGCACCCGTCCCTGCACCGCGCACCCCCCGGTTCCCCCCCCCGACGCCGGGGCTCCCTTCGCCGCGCAGGCCCCCGGAGATGCGGCCGGTGGTGTGGAACCGCACGGTGCACGCCTGCTGCCGCGGCTGGAGCGGGCCCCACTGCACCGAAGGTAGGGACGGGCATCGAGGCACGGTGGCATCGCCGTGCCGCCCCTGCCACCCGGCACCCAGCCGGCGGGCGCTTGGTGCTCGCCGGTGGAGACGAGGCGCGTCCCTGTGCCGCAGGCGAAGGCTCGCTGGGACGCTGCTACGGCGCGTGGCGGTGCCAGGAGGCCGCGGGCGGCCGCAACCTCTCCGCCATGAGCCTGGCCGAGTGCTGCCGGCAGCCCTGGGGACACAGCTGGAGGAACGGCTCCGCCGCGCCCTGCCTCGCCTGCACCCGCCTGCCCCTCGCCGGTGGGTCCGGGGGTCCCGGCGGGGCGCGGGGGGTCCCGCGGGGGCGTTTGCCGAGCGGTGTCGCCTCCCCGCCGCAGGAGAGGCCTCCCTGCGGCCGTCGCCTGCCGCGTCCCTGCGGGGAGCAGCCGCCCGGCACCGGGGTCCCTCGGCCGGCTGCCTCGCCTGGGCCGGGTCCCGCTACCGCAGCTTCGACGGGACGCACTTCCGCTTCTCCGGCGAGTGCGCCTACAGCCTGGCCGCCGCCACCGACGGCACCTGGGCCGTCTCCATCGCCGCCGGCAATCCCCGGGTACCGGCCGCCCCCGCGGTGTTCGTGGGCGGGAGGAGGGGCAGCGCGGCCGGGGTCTCCGCTCCCCCCACGGACGGTGGCTCTGGGGGCGGGGGGGCCACCGGCTGTCCCCGCGGCGCGGCCACAGCGTCGCTGGGCATCCGCGGCCGCCAGCGGCCAGAGGGGTCCCGGCGGCCCCGGCACGCGCCGCGGGCTGCCGGGCCCCGCTCCGGCTGACGCCGCGCCGCCGCAGGCGCTGCACATGACCTTCGGGATGGACGCGGTGGAGGCCCGGGGCCGAAACGTCTCCGTGAACGGCGTGGCGGTGCCGGAAGGACAGCCGTACCTGCACAACGGTGAGGGCGGCGGGATGCTCCGTCCCTCGCTGCCGCCGATCCCGGCGTCCTGGGCGCCCGTCCCATCCCCGTCCCTGTCCCTGTGCCGTGCTGAGCCGCCCGGCGCGGTGCCGGCAGGGATCAGCGTCACGTGGCTGGGCGACTGGGTGGCCGTGGCGAGCGGGCTGGGCGTGCGGGTGGCCTCGGACGGCGGCCAGGCGGTCACCGTGACGGTCAGCGCCGAGCTGCGGGGCGGCACGCGGGGGCTGTGCGGCCCCTACAACGACGACCCTGCCGGTAAGCGTCACCTCGCCGGCGACGCCCCTGCCATCCCCGTGCCGGGGGGAGCGGGGGGAGACGCGGTGCAGGGGCAGCCGTGCCGGGGCCGTGTGCCGGGGCCGCGTGCCGCGTCCCCCCGCCTGCCCCAGCCCTCCCCGTGCCCCCAGATGACTTCCTGCGGCCGGGGGGGGACGTGGCCCCCTTTGCCGCCAGCTTTGGCAACTCCTGGAAGACGCCGGATGCCAGCTCGGAGGTACCGGGGCAGAGCCGGGCACCGGGGGGGCCAGGGCTGCCGACCCCCGTGTCCGGCTGGGGGTGCCTGGGGGGGTCACCCCGGCTCTGAGGGTCCCCCCCGGGCTCAGCCCGCCTGCAGGGACGCGGCGGAGCTCGGCCCCGGCTGCGCGGCGGGTGAGGCGGCACGGCAGGCGGCCGAGGCCGTCTGCGGGAAGCTGCTGGCCGAGCCCTTCCGCCAGTGCCACGGTGAGGTGAGCGGGTGCCCGCCGTCCCGGGGGGCCGGGGGTGCCGGTCCCACCGCCCTCACCCACCGCCCCTGCGCCAGGTCGACCCCAGCGGCTTTTACGCGGCGTGCCTGGAGGTGCTGTGCCGGGAGGGGGACGCCGGGCCCTCGCCGCCCCCCGCCGTCTGCGACACCTTCGCCGCCTACGCGCGGGAGTGTGCCCGGCACCAAACCTACGTCGGCTGGCGCCAGCCGGGCTTCTGCGGTAGGGACCCGGGGGGCTCCGGCACCGAGCCCCTCGCCGCTGCTCCCCGCCCCGGCTGCGCGGGCGGCTCCCGCCGCGCCGAGCACGCCGAAGGCTCGGGCGCGCACCCGTCGGTCGAGCGCGGCGGCGCCGCGCCCATGGGTGCCGCACCGTTGGCCTCGGTGCCGAGCCCGCCGGCGCTGAGCGCCGTGTCTGTGCCGGCAGAGCGGCGGTGCGGCGCGGGGAAGCGTTTCTCGGACTGCGTCTCCTCCTGCCCCGCCAGCTGCCTGGCCGTGGGCAGCGCCGAGGAGGGGCCGTGCCACGAGGACTGCGCCGGCGGCTGCGAGTGTGAGCCGGGGCTCTACCAGGACGGGGGGCTCTGCGTCCCCCCGAGCGCCTGCCCCTGCCTCCACCGCCACCGGCGCTACGCCCCGGGCCAGAGCATCCGCCAGCGCTGCAACCGCTGGTGAGCAACGCCGGGGCGCCGGGGCCGGGTCCTGCGCCGCCGGGCTGGGGTCCCCGCACTCACCGCGCTCGGTGTGGCGGGAGGCGCGGCGGCCCCCGCGGTGAGCCCGGCGTCGCCTCCTGTGCCCGCAGCACGTGCCGGGGCGGGCGCTGGCTCTGCAGCCAGGACCGGTGCCCGGGGGAGTGCGCGGTGCTGGGGGGCCGCCACTACGTCACCTTCGACCGCCGGCGCTTCTCCTTCCTGGGCGCCTGCGCCTACACCCTGGTGCAGGTGAGGGTGGCCCCCGCGGTGGCCGGGGCGGTGGCCGGCGGCCGGGGCGGCGGGGCTCTGCCCCGGGGGACCGCGGCGCGGGGGGGCTCAGCGGGGTCTCTGCCCCCCAGGACTTCGCGGAGGGGCAGCTGCTGATCGTGGCCGAGCACGAGCCCTGCGATGGCCGCCGGCCCCTCGGCTGCCTCCGCTCCCTCTCCGTCAGCGCCCGCCGCGCCTCCGCCCGCCTCCGCGGCACAGGTGACCCCCGGGGACCGTCCCCGCGCCCCGGCAGGGTGGAAGCGGGCGCCGGCCCGGCGGCCGTGCCCTGACGGCCCCCGGCTCTCCCGGCACAGGCGAGGTGACGGTGGACGGGCGGGAGGTGACGCTGCCCTTTGCCGGTGCCGAGCTGAGCGTCCGCCGGGCGTCCTCCTCCTTCCTGCTGCTCCAGACCTTCGGGGCCCACGTCCTCTGGGGGCTGGAGACCCCCGCCGCCTACATCACCCTCCAGCCCGCC